>NC_058196.1:14550255-15208354 GCF_907165205.1 Coccinella septempunctata
GAAACATTATATTTGAATTTCTTGTGTTGTAACTATTTATATTCTCAGATATGAAACTACTCCTATTTTTATGTAAGAACATAAGGCATTCAAACGAATACAGGCCATAAACTGTGAAGATTCCTCTAAATCTAAAAGTTCCTCTACATGATTCCCTAAATTTCATTTTGTAAATTATTCGAATTGCTCTCTTCTGAATTAGGAATATTTTCTCTAAGTTTTCATTTGTTCCCCAGAAAATTATTCCATATTTGTAGGTGGATTCAAAGTTTCCAAAATATACTGTTCTTAAGGTTTTCTCATTCATATATTGGGTTATTGATCTTAGTTCAAAGCATGTTTTACTCAACTTTACTGAAATGATTTCTGTGTGTTGACGCCAATTGAGGAATTGATCAATGTAGACTCCCAGAAATCTGACGTAGTTTGATAGTTGGTAGTTACAGTGGGACAAGGTTACTGAATCTGATTTTTCCTTGCTTGATCTACTTGTGTCAAAAAGAATGATTTTTGATTTGTCCTCATTTAGAATTTAGGTTATTTTGGTTGAACCATGTTCTTGATTTCAAGAAGATGTGGTTTGCTCGTCTCGAGAGTTCTTCAAAATCCTCGGCACTGGTTAATAGATTTGTGTCGTCGACAAAATTCACCATGTTTCCTTCATCTTGCAGTACTATGTGGCCTAGATCGTTCAGGTATACTAAGAATAAGAATGTGCCGATGACGCTTCCTTGGTCGATTCCTATTGTTCTTATCAATATTTTTGACTTTGATTGATTTTTATTTTGTGTGATGGTAACTCTTTGTTTTCTGTTAGTCATGAATGAATCAAGCCATTTAATTGTGTTTCCTCTCACTCCGTAAAACTCTAATTTCTGAAGAAGATATTCTTTGTTTAATGAGTCATAGGCTTTAGAGAGGTCTAGGAAAATACCTAGAGCCATCTTACTGTCCTCAAGTGACTCCAAAATGTACTGCAAGAATTCAAAGCTGTCTGTGTTGAGCGTCCATGTGGAAATCCATGTTGGGTATGTGAAAAAAGGTTGTTTTCTTTAAAGTATTCAGTTAATCTTGTCGAGACTAATACTTCAAAAATTCTGGAGAATGCTGGTAGTAAACTTATGGGTCTGTAGTTGTTGAGAAGTTCTGGGTTGCCTGTTTTGAATATTGGTTTTATGAGTGCTAGTTTCAAGGAATCTGGAAATATACCATGTTTGAAAGAATTATTTATGATGTATGATAGTATTTCGCTGACTGCTGGTAATGATAACTTGACTATCATAATAGGAATTTCGTCATCTCCGCTGCTGAACTTGTTTTTGATGGTTTTTGTTAAGTTCTCTATTTCGGAAGGTGTTGTTGGTCTCAGGTAGAAGGACTTCTCTATACGCTTCATGTGAGAATAATCTATAGGTGTTGTAGATATGTTATTTAGAAGGGTGTTTACTGTGTTGTTGAAGTGATCGTTGAAATTTTCTGCTATTTCTTCTGGAGTCCCTTCCAATTGCCAATCTTCAGTGGATCTTGTTGTGCCAGTGATCTCTTTGCATATTTGCCACATAGTTTTACCTTTATTGTCTGACTTGATTATTCTTTCCTCATATGTTTTGGTTCTCTGGTTTTTCAATGCATTGTCATATTCTTTTTTTGTTTTTTGGTAAAGATCAAGATGTTGTTGGCTCACTCTACTTAAGACTAAGAGGATGTCTAATTCGTTTTTAATTTTTTCAATTTCAGGTGTTTTGTGAATAAAGGCTCGCTTTTTGTTTAGAGATGGTTTTTTGGGAAAATTCTCGTTGAATATATTTATGAATTCAGACATGAAAATATCCCGTTGTCTATTCACTTCGGATCTATCTATCTCTCGAACAAGGTTCCAGTTTTGGTTAAATAATTTTTCCAAAAATGCATCTTTTTCTTGCTGGCCATAAAATCTCCGGAAATAGATGGTATTTATCCTTACTTCTTCTGTAGCAAAAATAATTTTTTGTGCTGTGTGATCTGACATATGTATATTAATGACTGAACTTTCCCAATGTTGGATATTTGTGAAGATGTTATCGATAGATGAGCTTGTTTTATTCGTAATTCTAGTATCCTGATTTATGAAATAAATATTTGAGCTAGCCATTTGTGAACAACTAGTTACTTTCCTCACCCACGAGGAAATTTTGAAATCAGCACAACACGGATATGTTAAGGGAAAATCTACAACTACAGCAGCATGCGAATTCATCCAAGACGCATTGAATGCTTTAGAGGACTCTAAAATCGTAATGGCTCTGATGCTAGATCTATCCAAGGCCTTTGATACCTTAACACATGATTACATACTGGCAAAAATGGACTACTATGGAATAAGAGGAATAGAGAATGAATGGTTCAGATCCTACCTATCTGACCGTAAACAGCGGGTAGTTATTGAGGCTGATGGTACAAAAACTATATCGGAAGAGGTATGCATACAACTTGGTGTACCACAGGGGAGTATTTTGGGTCCTATACTCTTTATCATCTTCATCAATGACCTATCCAACAGAATACAGCAACATATGATAAATTATGCTGATGATTTCAATTTAACCTTGAGTGCAAATACCATCCCCGAAATTTTAGACCTAGTGAAAAACGCTCTAGAACAAACTATGCAATGGTTCCAATCCAACAGGCTATGTATGAATGTAGAAAAAACTTGTGCCATTCTTTTAAAGACTGCTCAGGCTTCACAGACACTATCTCACATCCAACTCGATAACAACAAAGTTACTCTACAAAACACTGGACGCTTTCTAGGTCTCGTGATAGATGAAAATTTAAACTGGAGAGAACATATATCAATTCTATGTACGAAACTTACTTCCATCTGCTACTCACTAGGAGTCTTAAGAAATTACTTGGACCTATCATCCATGAAAATGATTTATCAGGCGACATTTGAATCCAGGCTAAGATATGGCATTTTATTCTATGGAAGTGCAAGCACCATGGGTCGTGTTCTGATGATACAGAAAAGAGCTATTCGGACGATTATGCAAATGACCAGCAGAGAATCGTGTAGAGGAATATTCAGACAAAATAACTTGCTGACTGCAATTGCAATTCATATACAGGAGTGCCTTATTTTTGTATTCAAAAATAAACATTACTTCCAAACTAAATCGGTAACAACGTACAACACTAGAACAACAAAGTTGAAATATCCAAAACATAGACTAACACTGACCGAAAAGGGACCAGAATACAGTTGCATTAAATATTACAACAAGGTTACAGATCACATAAGAGAAACAACAGCACTTAAAATTTTCAAAAAACAAATCTTCAAACTGTTGGTACAAATAGAACCCTATACTGTTGATGAATTTCTAATGTATGAGATGGGAGATACCTCAAACTGTTAATTACATACCTTGACACTATTTCATTTCAAGAAGTAATGTATTATTATGTTGCTACTTAATTTGAAATAAAGCTTATTATTATTATGACATGTTTGAGGTTGAAACATCTCATAAGGTTTATCAGTTCTATTCCATCTCTATTTGTTTTTCGTAATTCTATGTTGAAATCACAAGCTACTATTATTTGTTTATTTTCAGGTATTATTTTGTTTAATGTTTGTTCTAATTTTGAGAAGAAGGTATGGATGTTGCCGCCGGAAGGTCTATATATTGACAAAATGATTATATTTCCTCTCTTTCTGATCCATTCACCTGCAGCGCATTCAAACTCTCCAATTTGAGAAAACTTTTGTAATTTGGTTCTTGTAATACTTTTAAGTGTTTTGAGAAAATATAGTGCTGAACCTCCATGTTTTCCTTCAGGTCTGCAGAAGCTTCCTACTATATTGAAATTTCGTATAGGGAATGTGGGTAGTTGTTCGTATGATTTCCAGTGTTCTGTTATGCATAATATTTTGCACTCTTTATGTTCATTCAGTCCATATTCTAATTTATTCAAAGCATTTCCTATAGATTGGATATTTTGGTGGATAAGGCTTATTTTAGTAGTTTTTGGTTCATTTTTTGTTGTTTTGTCTGGTTGATGTTCAATATTTCTGTTTACTACCCAAAAAAATTTCCGGCGTGAGTTCTTTTGTGGATTTCGAAATTAAATCTTCTTATTCCAACGTTTGGGGGCAAAAAAGATGGATCATACATAGGGTCTTTTCTAGTTAGGGGGGCTGTTACACAGAAACTTTTCAGTTGTCCTGGTTTTGTTTGTAGTTCGGTTACTGTTATATTCTCATTTTCGAAGCCAGGTTGTTTTTTGATATGCTCTTGAACCATTTCACTTGTCACATGATTGTTTACTCTATATATATTAAGCCAAACCTTTTTTTCAGGGCCTGCGAAACCAGATTTAATAACTTCCTCGGAGGCTTCCCTCGTTCCTAACCTTTTTTTGTGTGACGTCTTCTTTTATGTACTTCTATGAAGTCTGATTCATGTTGTGTATTTGTTTCTCTATTAGATTCGGATATTTCCTCATTGTGATGTTTGGGTTGTGCATTAAATGGATTCTTCTCTTGTAGCTGTTCAATTTTCAGGTTATCATTGTTTTGGTTAGATTTGTCGGGGGTATGGGATCTTTGAACTACTACCTTTGGGACTATTGTTTCTTGGTTGACGTTGCTTCTTTGAGTTCTTGTTTTGACGATGTCAGAGTATTGTGTTTAATTTTTTTATCACTGTTGTTTAATTGTTGTTTTAATAATTTATTATTTTCTTTAAGAATTAAGTTATATTCTTTTAGGATTTCGTTCTTTTCGTGTGTTTCTGTGAGTAACTTACTTAAGTATTCAATTTTGAGGGCCATAATTTCCTCTTTATTTGTTTTTTTTTTGGTTTTTCAATATCGCAACATTCTATATATCTCCCATTGATTACCTTGATATTTTTCTTTTTGGCACATGATCCATGGTATAGTCCATCACAATTTATGCATATTTGGATTGTGCATACTTTCTTGTTACAGCATTTATAGTTGTTTTCTCGTAGGATTGATATTTCATCACTTTTAACTCTTTCGCCGTCGCTATGTTCGTCCTCACTTGACGCCATCTTGGCGTACAGTTATAATACGAGAAGCATAAGGTCCCCCTTTCCAATCCACCTTTGCCTATATTTTGGGTTCAATCATTGTTTAACATCGTGAGAGCGATATGCTGGTGCTCTGTCATGATGAAACCATAGTCTATTTGAAGGAATATTCAAGTTGTGTAGATATGAAGGCAATATTTGTTCAAGAATTCAAGAAGGAGATAGTACGTTTCAGCAAGAATTCGTCCGTCAAGAGTATCTGGTCCTTATAAATTGCCATTACATGCAAAAAACAGATTATATGATTTTCACAAAAATCCATATTTAAACATCGATAAGAGTTTCGCTATCACAATATCATCTTCAGTGCATATTTCCATCTGTTGTAACATTGACTGTATGAGTTTCTAGAACAGATGCAGATATGTTGAGTTCTGTATATTGCAATTTGTTCAAAGAAATTACACTATGATGATGTGTTCATTGTTATTTACCTCTAGATTTTCCGGTTGTTGTTGAAATTTCGATGTACTTTTTCAGTTGTTTTGTTCCCTATTCTCCATGTAACTGATGTATTATTCTGATGTGGTGAGTTGTCCTTTTTGCTATATTGCATATTTTGTTATGATATTTTTTTGTGTCAGATTTTATAATTTTCGTTTGAATTTTCTCCCTACATGAAACGCTTGTTTTTATGACAATATTGTATATTTTATTGCATTTTTTTTTATTGACGTTTGTATTCCTTATGACACTTCCTGAATACCAAAGTGATTTTGTTTTCCAATTTTTTTGTAGTCTGAAGAAGGAAATAAAAGTTTCCGAACCGTCGCTGAAAGGATGATAAGTTTTTCATTTGGTTCCTTGGGCCGATATTGACATTGGATTTGTCACTGATCTTGCTCACCAGAATATCTTCATTGAAACTATGCCTTTTTGAAGTCTGTGTAAGCTATATCAGCTTGAGAATTTTCCAAAATACTGGAAACCACATGACAGAATTCCAGTAACTTTGTTGCTGTAGATTTATTTGGTATGAAGTCATGCTGTTCATGACATATTTTGTTCTTCACCCCCATCCGAATTTAAGCGTGACTAATTTGCCCAAACATTTTAGCAACTGCGCAGAGAAATGACACAGTTCTGTAGATGTGAATTTCAATTGTTTCCAGATTTATGAATAGGCGTTGAAATAACTGTTTTCCTAACAATTGAGGAAAGTGATAATTTTCCGCCAGATACTGCTGCTGTCGAGTGCGGAAAAGGCACTTTCCACATGAGTTAGGAACAATATTTTTCCTACTAGCGTAAATGAAACACTTTCACGGGGAGTTTTCGTCTTGATAGCGACCTTGTAACTGACGTTATATTTTTTCCTTCTAGCGTTTCGAAAGTATTACTTTCCACACGCATTGACGTTTGAAAAGAAGTACTTCTCTGCACGCAAATATTGAAGAGTCGTATCAATCATAAAATTTTGGTCTCTATAATCTAGTCTATAGTCTCTATATGCCAATCATAAAATTCAAACGTTTCTCTATGCGGCTGAGTGCACAAAAATATAATTTCTTATAATGTCAGTTTCAAGACTCTCCGTGAAATTGTTTCATTTACGCCACTAGGAAAAATATTGTCCCCAATACATATGGACAGTGCCTTTTCCGCACTCGACAGCTTGACCGAACGACGCGGAGCGGAACAACTTGCGGAAAATTATCACTTTCCACACTTGCTAGGAAAATAACTATTATAGCAGAATCAGCCGCATAGAGAAACGTTTGATGATTCAAATATCCCCTGACTGATAAAGAGGACTGCATAGAACGAGTCAGAAATGCGTTCAGATTTGTTTAGATTTTTAGATTCATAGTTTTGAAACTCAATTTGGTTTTTAAACACTTTTGCAGATCTCTTCCTCCCGATGAAATAAGAAGAGCAACGCACGAAGCATTCCTGAGACGTATAAATAAATTTCTAGAAATTAACGGTCAAAACTTTGAGCATCTTCTCTAGTTATAACTGCGAGAGTTTGCCATGGTTCTCCTAATAGTAACTTGAAGTCGGTTTCAAGAAGGGGTGAAAAATCTACAGCATGGTTCAAATAACAGTTCCTGAAAATTTCATCTTTTTGGCGTGAAGGGAAAAGAAATAGCTGAAAATTCAGTACGAAAAACAGTTTTTTGTGAATAACTCAAAAAATATCCACTTTAGGGCAAGGGTGTGATGCATACACTCACATTATTTTTTAACGTAGATATAATATCTGCCATAAAAAATGGGGTTCTAATTTGAAAAAATTGATTTTTCACGATTTTGTCAACCCTAACATTGAAAGCGATTTTTTCACCCCCTGTATCATGAATCGCGATTTCGATTTTTAAAGTGGATACATCAATCTTACATCTTGAAAAATCCCAAAAATGAAAGTTTTCCATCTAAAAACCTCGAAGTTATTCTTGTTTCAGCGGAGCTCTATTTTCGATTTTTTTTCGAATTTTCCCGCTCAGAGAAAATTTTCCAACCAAAACTGAAAAATGTTACATCAAAATAACTTGAAATTTTCTAAGGAATCTATTTCTGCAATAAAAAAATGGTGTTCTAATTTGAAAAACGGAAGTTGACGTCATTTCCGGAAAAACCGGAGGTGCTCATGCCTTGAAAATATTTTAGATTTCATCAGCATCATGAAATACTTATTAAGTGCTGAATTTCATGAAAATACGCTCAGTAGTTTCCCGTATAAATATGGGTGAGGTTCCTCGTGAAAGACCCTGTATAGTTCTTGAGGTTCTTTCCTCCACATGTGTAACTACATGTCCATTTGATGTGACGATAAATTTTTCAACTTCTGCAGGTTTGAATTTGAATAAACCCCATATAAGTTCGGTCCTGATTCTTGTCAAATTTTAGTGTCTTGTTTTTTGAACCTTACAACTTTAACCTGAATATGAATTTTCATTCAAATCGATTGAAAATATCAGGATGTTATAGCGGAACGAAAAATCGAGACATTTGAGAAAACCCCCTGTATATCGAAAACGAAGTACCTAAACCTAAGACACACATTTAAGGTGTTCTTGAACTCAGCTCTATGCCGTTTACGTTTTTCTCGTGAAACACGATTTTAGAGCATTGTGTTTTCTGGAGTGAGTATATCTCTATATTATTTCATTCACTGAATCTTCAACCATATTGTTCCAGGAGTACTGGTTAAAGCATAAAAAATTGAATATACTATATATGTCCAGAAAACAAAAACCTTTCAAATTTAACATCCCCACCCAAACTTCATAAGACTCATAAATAACATATCTAATCTCGGTCAGCCGTGATATAACTGAAGACTTAACCTCTTGCATTATCCCTGATGAATAGAATAAGAATTCCAATCAACATTTATTAATTCAGATTTATTGCGAAATACCAATGAATTCATCAACAATGCCCCTTCATTAAAGAAGCCAACCTGAAAATACTGCTTTTGGTTCAGATACGCGAAACCCTCACCTTATTGCTTGAATCATTGTAGATTTCTCTTCGGATTTGAAATTTCTATTTAATCGTTTAATAACTGAATGTTCAGGAGGATAGATCCACATCCACATTCATTGGGAAACTTGTCATATCATACAATTTCATTTTCAAAGCTGAAGGAGCTATAGTGCAGCAAAACAATCATCATCATGAAAACCTTGTACTAATTGGAATGAAATAATAATGCTCTTGATTTTATTGAAATATATTTGATGTTTTGGAAATATAGGGAACAATCGAGTAAAGCAGCCTTTTACCATGCGCATTGTAAGTCCTGTAACCAAAGGTGATTTGAGTGTCGTATAGTATGTACATTCAACTATAAAACTTACTGGGTGTAGTACATATCTGCAACTAGTTCTGTTTCAGAAATTTTTCTATTCACGTGATTGAAAATCGCAAATATCACGTTTTACCATTTTTCTGACAATTTCAGGGCTGCATTGATTCTCTATAAGAAAATGACACTTTTACCTTTTTTTCTAGGAAACACAGAATTCGGTGACGATATACTACGTGGAATGGATACCACATTACTTTATGGAAAGACAATAATTCGTGATGTCATGTCACGAGTCATGCCCCGGTATTTTGGCGGGGTAGGTACGAAATAGCACTCAGCATAAATAGATCAAGTATGCCTTGCATAAAATTAGTTGATGCTAGATACACCTCTTAGCAAATTTTATTTAGTTCTATCCAACTTTATGCAGATGATGCCAGGAAACAACATTCATACCATCAAGATACAGATCGGAGTTCTCTCATGAGCGAAATTTTGTATCCAGTTTAATTTTTGACATCCACTTGTTCCACAGTTCAGTTGCGGAGTAACCTTCTTGCTATAATCATTCTGTTTGTCACTATTTAGAAACAAAAAAACAAATAAAATTCTTCGTATCGGGTTTTCAATCCTGTGGAGTATAATTCGGCACTGTGAATCTGTATTCGTTGAGAAGTTGAAGAAAATAGGCTATTCATGAGATTATGTACTTGAAGAAGTTCATTGAGAGAATTGTTGAGTGAAAACATGTGAACAGCAGAGAGAGTTCAGCAGAAACTTGTAAGGCTCGTGCGTCCAATCGCCTCTGGGTGAATCTGCCTTGTCCAACCATATCGGAACAAATGACACGATGAAATGCAGTCTCAGATGAAGATTTCTCTGAAAATCCCTAAGATTCGTCTGGAAAATTCAAGGTGAAACATCCAAATGATCACAGCTGAAAACCTTGGACTTTTCGAATTCGAATATTTATGTTATATCCCACCTTCAAACCTCTCAGAATTATTGGAAAAAACGACAAAATTGGTTGTCTTGAAGGTGGCAAAATTCAAGCACTCATTTGGCATGTTTTGAAACGCCTACAATTCAGATTCCTGATTAGAATAGAAACGAATGAAGTTTGCATGATTTACGCTTGTTAATTACAGGCACTCGAGCTTCTCTTTGCTTAGTAGATTGTTGAAGTAATTTTCTCGCATTCAGGTGATATTCGATCAATAAATTTACGGCCATTGAATTGAACATGATTCAGTTGAAAGGAAACAGCAGGTAAGATTTGTAATTGAGCATGAAATTATATAAGCTTTGAGTAGAACAATTTGAACTTCAGCATCAACGAACTGATATTAAGAATGGCTTATTCAAGAATAATTTTTTTTTAAATCAAATACACCACACGTATTATATCATATTTGGCTCAATAGAGCCAAAATTCAAGATTATCCTCAATTTTAAAATAGACATCACTGATTTATTGATTGATTTAAGAATACTAATTTTTTGTAGGATATCTATTGCCGATGTTTTTTCATCGAAAAAACACTTAAGAATTCGAAACTAGTCAGTAATGAATTCACTCGTTTGAGGAATTTGCGTTGACGGAGGTAGTTTTATAGCTCACGATGTCTAAGATGTGATTTCAAGAACTTCGATATTTCGAAAAAAAAAGTGTGACGAATTATATTTAATTCGTCACACATTTTTTTGAGTTGGAGAACTGGGTTATGGTTGAAATAATTATCCCATACTTTTTGCTTCATGAGAGTGTCGTTGAAGCTCTTTGCGAAGAATTGAAGCTCTGCTGGAAATACAGGGTTTTTATAAATGATTGTTGCATCGCAGTGAGCGTAGAAATATTCTCATTTTGCAGGTTTCAATGATTTTTATGGCTTTTTTTATGTCCACGAAAGTTCAATACACTTTTTATTAATTATAATTGGAATAACGTTGACTATATATTTATTCTAGACTCTTCAGTGAGGAGCACGAAAAATAATTTTAAGTTCACTTCGATGTTTTTAAATACATATTTATAAACACGACAGAAGTACCCTTCAACCAATTTTATTTTCATTAGTGAATAAGATTCAAGTAGAACAACTTTTCAGGAATTTTGACAGATTTATTTAGAATTTAATATAAGTGCTCACGTTCAGGAGATATAATATTTCTCCTTCTTCAGCGCTGAAAGACTTTTTGTTTCTTGTGCGGCAGGAGAAGAAAAGAAGTACCGCTGTTAGATTGGATTTGAAGTTTCTGATGTTACGCTCATACGATTCTAGCCTCAGTGGCAGCTAATCTAAGCATCTGATATTTCACTTCAATGATTTGGTAACTTTGAAACATTCGTGATGGTTTCAAGATTATTTCAAGGTTAACTTGATTTTTTTTTCCAAATGAAAAGGTATATTTTTTATTGCAGCTTCTTATTCGTCATAAAAAAGTGGTAGATATCTGTGGTCTGATATTTTTCTCGTCGGATTTCAAATTCAACAGGTATTCATGAAGTATTCCCACAAAAAACAACTAAAAAAATGGGTGAATAGTTTATTTAGGTAGACATTGTAAGAATATGCATGAACTATTTTCGCCTGCCAATGGTTATTCAATTAATTCATTATAAACGAAAGATGGAATACTTGCGGTTGCGAAAAGAATTGAAATGATTTTCATTTATGGATATCTAATGCAAGTGAAATACTGTTGATGGTTTTCTACTGTATGTATGTTTTTCAAACATAAATAATAAATCCCGTAGTTATTTCATCGTGTAGTGAATGGATTCAGAAATACCGTGCGACAGTAACTGGTGACTCTGGTGAGAATAATGAGATCAGTGTGTTAGATGCAGTTGCCCTTTATCTTCATGATTGTTCTAGTAATCTCGAATATCTCAGAGAAGTTTTTTTAAAATATTGCATACCTAGGCACGAGTTTCCCCCATAGCACGTATCGTTAGATCATGATAATGATTTTGAAAATCGAATAACGTATTGTCAGCAGGCACGTGAAAAAATACGAAAAGATGAGAACTTATTTCGAAGAGTTTAATTTTCTGATGATTCTGGATTCACCAATTTTGGACAAGTTAACCGGCATAACATGCACTACTCTAGTACACATAATCCGCGATGGCTAAGAGAAACTGAAGATCAGTGCTAGTGCTCTTGGTCTGTAAACGTTTGCTGCGAAATTATTGGTGTCAAACTAATTGGTCCTTATTTTTTGAGGGCACGCTGAGTGGTCAAATGTATAGGAACTTTTTCATCCTTATGGCAGCCCGGCGCATTATTCCATAATAGCACGACAAATATTGGACCGTGATTACAATTTAAAAGAACCGCTGGATCGGCAGACGTGGTACCATCGCATGGCCTGCGAGGTCGTCAGATTCAATATATCCTGATTTTTTTTATAGGGTAGGTACACTTAAAGAGCGAAAATACCAGGCAGTTTCAACTGCTCCAGAAGATATGATGGAACGAACGTTTATGACAGTGGCGGATTTACATATTTGCCGCCAGTAGGCTATTCAAATTTTGCCGCCCTTACCATAATTATTTAGTTCAAAATATTAATGACAATTTTTGTGTCAGTGAAAATATAACTTTGAGATTTGTACACTGTGGTCCTAATAACTACTCATAATTATTATGAACAAGGGGATCGATGTGTGATGTGTCAGTTTTCGAGTTCCCAGATCATTTTTACAACGCAAAGATGCGAAGATGTGATTTCACAAGAAATAGAACGTTTATTTCTGAATGAAATAAAATTTAGTCATAGACTTCTAATGAGGCGAAGTAATGGATATATTAAGTGATATTAGTCACACAGTGATATACATGCAGTAAACGTAATCAAATCATTTTTATTAGGCACACAGTTTAAAATAGAATAGATATATTCTATATCAAACAAAAAGAAAAAATTTATTATCATTGAGTATGGCACACCATATATCTATACATGGTAGCATGGTCCATAGGAACAGTTGCAAAAAATTAAGGGGGTGATTTTTAGTCAGAAATTAGGGTGGACCTATAATGTAAATTATAGCCCTAAAAGCAGTTTTTAATTTTTTTCTTGAGAATCGAAAAACTGACAACAATGAAATCAAGCAGATATTTTATGCGGGGTAGAAATTTTCGATGCTGTTCCTCTATGATTGAAAGTGCTAGAAAAAGCCACCCCCATTGTTCTGCAAGAAACTTTTTTCCATATCCATATTTCACAATGAAAGATTGATTTTGGATAGCTTGATCCATTCTTAACAAATAAGTTCTCTAGCAGTTTCTTGGGAAAATTAAGGGTTTTTCAGGAAAAAAAGAGCGTAAACAAAGTGCATATAGAATATTTCTGCGTTTGTGCACACAATCATCTTAATGAGTATATGTGACAAAAATCTCAAGATGATTTTTTGAGAATGGGTTATCCAAAATTAATTTTTTATTATAAGATATGAATATCGAAAAAGTTTCTTGCAAAGCAAGGATCAGGGATGGATTAAACTACCCCTTTCTATTATAGACGAACAGAACCAAAATTTTTTTAATGCCTTCCCGCCCATATGAAATATCTGCTTGATTGAATACATGAAAGTTCATTGATTTTCATAAAAAAAATCAAAAACTGCTTTTCGGGCGCCATCTTTAGGAGGCTGTAACTAAGCAGGGGCACAAAGAAGAAAGACCTTCCCTACTTTTTAATCGCCCCTGAATTTTTTGCGACTATTTATATTATTATATGTATTATATGGTCACAATCTAACTGACGGTGACAATGAAATACGAACGTAAGTCATAAAAGTCTCTTAATTTATTAATGTATACGTTATTAAAATATCTTTCTGCAATGTCGGCATACGAAATTTTCTTCATCAGTTCTGACTCTATATACACAAAAGAGCCAAAGCGTTCAGCTTTTCTTGGCTTGATGTGTTTCTTAGTTAAATAACTTTTTCAAGCAAAAAAAGGTTCTCTCACCCGAACAATTCTTCGCTGGTGTATACAGGGTGGGCAAAATTCGTTGTCTACTGAGTAAAACTCGAGAACTATGACAGCTGGAAAAAACAGATGACACATTCTCGAGCTCTTTTTCAGAGAAACAAAGAATGGTGAAAACCGTTTTTGAGTAATTAGCAACAAATGAAATTTTGACGATTTCGAAAAGTTCTCATAACTTTTTTGTCATTGAAGTTACTCATCTGAACCTTGACCCTTTTTTACGTAGAATCCACTGACGAGCACCAAATATTTTTTCATTTCGAAACATTAGGCGAACTTTCGTTATTTTAAATGCAAACTTTCATTGAATTTTTTATTTTTGAATTGGAAAAAAGATTTTGTGAGTAGAATCTACGTACAAAAATGACAAAGAAGGTTAAGTTTCAGATCTGTAACTTCAAACACAAAAAAGTTATGAGAACTTCATAATCCCAATTTTTGTTTATAACTCAAAATCTAGAAACGATAGACCGGTTCTGTTTTCAGATTTGGATTAGTCATGAAAAAAGAGCTAAATAATGTGTCATCCGGTTTCTTCTAGCTGTTATAGTTCTCGAGATCCCCTCAGTAGACAACGAATTTTGCCCACCCTGTACCTATGTACAGGCAAATATCTATGGCTCTATAGCCATAGATACGGACTCTTCTGGACAAACATTTCTTGAATTGTGTTTTCGTAGGAACCGAAGAAACACATCCCAACGATTCAGAATCTGGTTTCACCGAAATTTTTCACCCTCAGGAAGTTTCAGTATAGAATCCAATGCGGCCGAAATAAGACTAATAAGAGGGAAACAGGAAAATAGTAGTGATGCACTACTTGTTCAGTTTTTTTTTATATTTAGGGAACATCAGATGCAGATAGATATTAAAATATCTATGAAATACAAATATTTCAGTTTTTATAATTAGTACAAACATAATTATCCCCAAATTTGCCGCCCCCTGAAAACTGCCGCCCTAGGCTGCAGCCTACTCAGCCTCTATGGTAAATCCGCCACTGGTTTATGAAATGCTTGCAGGAATATAGATGCAGAAACTCTGATGCTATGTAGGTAATGAATCATTCATTAAAAGAATTGAAAAATGTATCGAAGTCCGAGGTGATCTTTTGGAACATTTACTGAAATTATATGAAATTAATAAAAACATTATCATTCTTTAAAATTATTTTCATCTTTTCCAATCGTTCATATAAAATTTAGTTCAATAATTAAAAATCGAAAAAAAAAAGTTTCGAACAAAAGTTACTCCTTTTTTAAAGAAAATAAGAATCTGCACAGAAAAATATACCTTTCCTTAAAAAAAAAACAAGTTGATCTTAAAATAAATTTGAAGCTTAGTGTTTCTACTACAGTCAGTAATATACTACCATAAAGTTATTTGTATTTCATATTTTTCAACGGCTCTTCTCAAAAAATAAATAAATCTACCGCGATACATATGCTGGCCATGAGATAATAGTTCGTTGGAAATCGCCGTGAAAATTACTTGCTTATATCATACCATACATACAGCTGAGCATATTACCCTGATTCTCCGTAGGTACAATCTGAGACTTTGTACGAAAAAAGCGTTTCCTTTAATCTCAAGAATATATCTACAGTTGATATATTTGTATGAATCAAATACTCACCCTGTATAAGATTATGTAATCAGTCCAAAACAAGATGGAAAGCTTAAATGACTGCGTAGAAGAACTCAGGCCCAATATTGTATTTTCTGAAACATTTTAGGGTTTTCACTCCCAATCTCTGGAACAAAATCAATTAAAAAATTGAAATAAACGATTTGCTCCTGCGTAAATTTATGCACTAATTTATCAGGAGCAAATCAACTAGAAAAAATTGTTGGCTGACAATGAAATGAAAATATAGAACTTTGTAATTATAATTATACAGGATGATTCACAACTCGAGGCGAAAAATTGAGGAACGTATAAAGGCTGCTATTCTTGATAAAAAAAAGTAAAATAAATTCTTTGGATATTGCCTTGATTCCGAGATATAAGTGCACAAAATTTCTGCATGTCATCGATTTTGAACTTTAATAGCTGATAGAAATACAGAAAAAATTGAATCAAATGTTCAAAAATATCACTATTAGTAGATATCGATACATGCTTGGCAAGGCAGAATAAGGGAATTTCAGATTATTAATTGCATGTTTTTCCTTTTCTGAGTGGATTCGACTGCATTAATAATTCGTTCCATTAATTGTTCTTTATCATTAATTTCCAGTGCGTAAACGTATTGTTTACATAACGTAAATGTCCCCATACAAAATAATCCAAAGGATTCGAGTCAGGTGATCTCGCTGGCCATGGCACCTGACCACGCCGACCAATCCATCCGACCATTGAAATTTTGGTTCAACTAGGCGACAACATTTCGTCCTACATGCAGTGGTGCTCTATCGTGCTGATACCACATACGATTGTATACCAAATCCAGAGGAAAATATTCTAGCAAATTATCGAGATTGTTTTCCAAAAACTGCAAGTACGCATCCGCATTCAAATGATCAACCAGGATTGGATTGGTAGTAATTTTCCGTTAAAGACTTCGTCCCATACCTTAATATCTAGTACCAATTTCTGGATCATCGAGCACACAATCTATCTCTTCTTTTTTTCTTATAGCATCATAGTAATTATTCCGGGTAGCATCACCAGTACCAGTACGAGAAATGCCAATTCCAAACTGTCGCAGCCTTTGATAAGCGTCAGAGAAAACACACGGCGAGATGGTTGTCGTCTATTAGGAAATCGCATGTTTTACTCCCGACAAGCTTTTAATGCGTTGCCATCACAAAGACCTAACACAAAAATAATACCTGCATATTCTTCGTTAAAAAAATGCATGTTTAACAGAAGAACTGATTTTCATTTAATTTATTTCTTGGCTTACCGTAATTAATAAAATTCAATTAGTTGCATAAAGAAACATTAATGTCCAAAAACTCGGAAACGAAGCCGCATCGGCCAAAAATTTTTTTTACGTTTAATCAAGAATATCATTCTCTATATGTTCCTTAATTTTTCGCCCCGAGTTTTGAATCCCCCTGTATATAGTAACGTTTCGGGGTCTATATCAAACTTCTTCATCAGACGAAAATCAATTTCCGAAAATCTTCTGAATTGTAGCTTTTATTTGACATTAATTGTCAACACATAGAAACAGAGACTGCATTTAATTTTGAAATTACCGTATGACAGCTCCCTCTTCAGTATATTAATCCAAATATGGTCTATTCCTACCATAGACCTATAAAACATATGGACGCGCCCTTTCAGTGAGTTTCAATAGCCACGAGTGCGGCCAACATGAGATGGAGCTAGTATGGGCAAGATGGTATTAATTTCCGAGCTATATTTGTATATTTGCGCCCGTTAGAGATAAAAACAAGTATACTTCATTCAACTTTATTTTAGCAGTCGGTTGGCCATGGAAATTTGACACATTTCACTCTGTATAGTACGAAAATGTGGGGTTATGAAGCTTGTCAAAACATTTGTGGGTTTTAAATCAACGCTTTTTTGTCCGTTCTACGTAAAAGTTTCTGTTATTACGTATTTTATCACAATGTCGAATCTCTTCGGAAAATATCATACAGCACATGTATATCCATTGAATGTCCATTGGACGTACAAAATGGACATGACGGACATCCATTGTACGTCCAGTTATGTACAATGTTTGGTCCAGAAAACGTCCGACCCTCACTGGATTTAACATCCTATGGACGTACATATAGGATGTACAATGGATGTACAGACAGGATATACATTGGACGTACATACAGGATGTACATTGGACGTACATACAGGATGTACATTGGACGTACATATAGGATGTACATTGGACGTACATCCGAACCTCACTGGATTTAACATCCTATGGACATACCTGTATGTTCGTCCATTGTACATCCTGTATGTACGTCCATAGGATGTTAAATCCAGTGAGGTTCGGACATTTTCTGGACCATTCATTGGTACATAAGTGGACGTTATTTGGGAGTCTCAAATGCCCATTTTATTGGGGTTAGCTTTTTTTAAGTTTGATTCGAAAAAGGTATTTTAAAATCCCACCTATCAATACATATATTAATTGATAATTATAAGGAAATTGAGATTATTGAAAAATGGCCTGGAAATGTTCCACATCTTTATGTGAAAAATTAAAATAAAATAAATAACAAGTAAGTATAATTTGAACATTGGACTACTGCCCCTAAGCAAAACTAAACTATAAAAAACTGAATATCGAAGAAGCAGATATATAGGTATATATACACTGAACAGGAAACACTTATGATATATTTTCTATCGTTGGCTCCTCGAACCCATTTAGAAATAGCCACTTCTATCTCCTTCCTGTCCCCTTTACTGGAGTGTGTATGGCCGTTTCTGTAAATTTATTTCATTGAAATTTTGCTGTTGTCATATTATATATCAGTACATCACCATACTATAATTATAATAGAATGGTGATAATATCTATTGAAAATTGAATTTCTGGATGTTTTCTCGTAATTCCGTTTCATATTCTTATATTGTTGTCCCCCTACCAAATAATAGATATTCATGGTTGTGAAAAGACAAAAATATATTTTTTACGATAGTATGAATAATATAATTATAACTAATGAAATCATCAAATTAACATGAAACGGAGATTAACATTCGTGCTTCGTATAAGCATTCAACATTCAATTCCTTCAACATTAATGTTGAAATGGTAGAAATTTCTACCCATTAGATTATATTTTTCTATCTACACGTAAATTTGCCACTTCCCTCAAGCAAGAATAAAAACTTCGACTCACCTCGTTACTATCAAATATATGCACCACACACTGGAACTAGAACTAGACACTATACCTCAAATGTAGTTCAACAAGCTTAAGCCAAAATATTCACAAATTTACAAAATATGTCGAGTCCACTTCAAAATCCACTGATTACAGATTAATGAGTTTCTCTTAGATATTCTGTTCTGATTCAATATTCAATATTTCGCTCTGTGTCACTCAAATGAAACTCAAAAAATAAATGTTTCGGTCTTTGGGACGAAAGTTCCAGAGTAAAAAAAGGAATAATCATGAGAGGGCGGAACATCTGGGTTTCAACACAGTCAGTATGTACCTACTCTCAATAAGAGCCGAGACCGACATGGCAGCAATATAAGGGTATATCCTTGTATACACATTCCTGTTATTTCAAACATCCCTTATTTAAAGTACAATGGACATCCATAAAACGTCCATTTTTGAAAGTACAGTTAATGTCCAGAAATGTACATCCTACGAATGTTGTGAAATGAATAATTATAGATCATAGATTAAATAGATGGATCATAAGCTATTTTCCAGACTGTTCATTTTTCAAATTATTCCCACTCCAAAAAACCACCAATGAAATGAATTTTCGCTTGTTTTCCCCTCCAGATCGCTTCTAAAATTTCTAGGACGGCGTGTGTATTTGTAATTGTCAAAATATTATTTCAATCATTCACGTCGTAATATTTTGGAAAATAAGCAGCGATGTGCCGTAAAAACGTGTGTTTGAAATAAAAGTGCAATTTATACACGAAAGAGGAAAGCGATTTATTTATTCTGGTAAGTTTTTGATATTTTATTCTTGTTTGAGTTCACGACTTTATGAAATCAGGGGAGGGAGTTAGGGCACGCCAGGGTCGAATTAAGTTTGAATCCCATCTAATGATGGGATTGAAATGTTGAGTTTATACAATCAAATAATTGATTTCAATTTTAGATTTCCCAGAAATGAAACCAGACGACAGCAGTGGAGAGTTGCACTGGGTCTTGAAAACAATTTACACTTCTCTTGTAATTTATACTCCAGACTTTAGTATAATGAGAGTAATCGACTTTTACCGTAAATTTGAAAAAAGATGCCATCCCGAGTGAGGTAAGATAGGTAGTTTACCACTTATTTAACTCGCTTTATTGTCTGATTATCACTTTCTTTGGAATTTTGCAAGTGATTTCTGACTACTTCTGAACTTGAAATTTATAGTAGATTTTTTCTTATCATATAATGCTTTTTAGTATAAATATTCTTCCTGGTTTCGAGATGAACAGTATAACGAGATTTTAATTGCTTCAATAATATTGTAATTATAGCCAATACTGTGCCAAACCTGTTGCCAGTACTGGAGTTTTTGAGGAAAATGGAAGGAAAATGGGAACAATATCAAGAAACACGAATGCCAGTTCAGGATTTGCAGAAATGAAAGCTTCTTGTAGTTCAAGGATAAAACAAGTGAGGTACATACCTACCCAGGGAGGTATACAAAATTCCTTATAAATTGCTATGGCAAATAGAACTCGTCTTAGGAATGAAAATCCATAAAAATGAGCAGAGGTCATGTTTGGAACTTTTTGTGAAAATCAAAAAAGTTTTCTTTATTTCTAAAATGTATTTCTATGTAAAAATTATGCTACTACTGTAATTATGATTACAATAATGACCATTCAATTAGAGCTCGGATATGCCCATTATTTTTATGATTTATTAAATGAAAATGTCTGTTATCAGGATACCTCATATTTCGAAGTAAAACTTCAGTTGGAAAATTGTTGCAGGAGACAAGCGGAGAACAGAAATTAAAAAACAGCTAATTGACGTCAAAAAACCGATTTAAGATTACGAGTGAGTCGTCAGTACTTCAAGAAAAAAGTTGCTGCCCTACAAGCAGTTCCTAAATCATTGGAAAGAAAAATTCAAGATGAAAGCTTGGAAAGCTTTGCTTAAAAGTTACATTATTATTGAGTTAGAGCTTACAGTTTCGTAAAATAACTCTTGATTATTATGCACTTCAACACCAAAAAGCACTTTCGAGGTGGTATAAAAATTTGAAAGGGGAAGCAGGTTGTTGAACTAGGTATTTTCAGTTTATGCTTAGTGAATAAAATTTCAAATAATCTGTATGTAGGTTAGGGTCATATTGACTATTTGTGTATGGTAACATTGTATTCAAAATAAATTCTTTTTTACATAAGTTGTTTTGGTATTACATATTAGTTCTACATCCCTTTGATTAGTTGTCATAAGAAAAATACTCGAAATCTTTGCATTGAAACATATTTCCATTCGATATAAAATTATTGCTGACTACCTGAAATATTCACAGTGTGACTAGTTCTGAATCCGCCCCTGTCCAGTTCCCCCACCCAAGATATCCAAATTCACATTTATGGCAGTATTTCGTGAACGCGTTTTTGTCGAGATGCTCTATCTCCTGTTTTATTAATCTATGTTATAGATACTAGAAAATGATACATCCAGTTGTCGTACAGAAAAGTACAATTTCTGGAAGTACATATTTATATCCAGATCCGAACATCCAAAAGATGTACATTCATGGATAATTCACGTTGATCCAAAATTGTACGTTGAATGGACGTACACTTACGTACAATTTCTGATAGTACAATTAAGATCCAAATTCGTATATCCAGAGGATGTCCAATAAGGGACGTACATGGATGTTTGTCCAACATCCCTTATTTAAAGTACAATGGACATCCATAAAACGTCCATTTTTGAACGTACAGTAAATGTCCAGAAATGTACATTCTACGAATGTTGAGAAATGAATAATTATAGATACTAGAAAATGGTACATCCAGTTGTCGTACAGAAAAGTACAATTTCTGGAAGTACATATTTGTATCCAGATCCGAACATCCAAAAGATGTACATCATGATGTACATCATAAGACGTTGATCCAAAATTGTACGTTGAATGGACGTACACTAACGTACAACTTCTGATTGTACAATTAAGATCCAGATTTGTATATCCAGAGGATGTCCAATAAGGGACGTATATGGATGTTTGTCCAACATCCCTTATTTAAAGTACAATGGACATCCATAAAATGTCCATTTATGAACGTACAGTAAATGTCCAGAAATGTACATCCATTGGACTTCCATATAAGGTCCGTGGACGTTTGTACTTCATTTGGATATAAAATGGACGTCCATTGGACGTCATGTGCTCTATGGGTATATGTGACGAACATAATTGAAGTTTATACAAACTGATTGAAAGCATACCAAATCCAGTTATTTGCATGGAAAATACAAGAGATCAGTATAATATCATAATATGCACTAGCTTGAGGAGAGTTAATGTTCGTTATCTTCTTTGGCTTACATCATTTGTAGATTTCAAAAATATTAACTCGAAGATGAAATGCATATGATGCAGTGGTTGGCAATGGGTATCTCCCGAAGGAATTAACAGATAATTACAAGAATGTTAAATTTTTCAACAAAAATCATCTTGCATCAATATAAGTAAAAGGAGTTGAAGGAAGTTTCAAGTTAAGATGCAACTTCACCGTTGAACAAAAATTTCACATGAATAAACAGTAACAGGGCAACTTGCGCGTATTTGTGGCTATTCATCTAAATACATTGATGTAATTATAATAATTAGGTATTTATTAGTACCTTAAGACATTTACATTGTATAGGACAAGTCAAATGAAAAACAGAAAAATCCATTTTACGGAACTTATTCTCCGATGACATTTATCGAAAATCCTGTAGTAAACTTTTCGCATTAATTCACTCAAACATAAAATTCCCAAATGCCAACACTTTTTTGGGTCTCCCAATAGAAGGAAATTCTTTGTCATACTCTTCATTCACAATCTTTCTGATTGTGGAAATATTCAGCTGAAATATAAGTCGTTTAGATTAAGATGAAACATTATATAAATTCTCTTACATTGAATATGTTCGCTACTGTCTGACGTATTGTGGATTTTAGAATATCAGGGTATAACTATTTGAATGAGCGAACCTGAATTCTAAATAGCACTTCCTGAAACCCTTTCTCTTTTTTCAATCACTTTCGGCATTTTCGAATTTTCGTAATAAAAATTGATATTAGTTGTGGCAACGGCGTTATGACATTAACGACATTTCATGAGTGCCAACCTAACTTCGTTCTAGTTACAAAAACTTGAGAAAATTATTTCATGGCCAACCGACTGCTAAAATAAATTTGAATGAAGTATACCTATAATCGAATATAAAAAATTGAACGAATATTAGTATCATTTAGATTGCGTTTAATGATCCAATTAGAACTAAAGAGCACAATTTTTGCTTTCGGCAACTATTCCTCGGAAAATACAACAGATAAGTTCATGAAAAGTTTGTAAATAAATTGATTTGAATAAAAACAATTGAGCACATTTTTAGCCAACACAATATTCTGATTTCTTGTTCAATATCTGAAAAAATATTTCATTGATCAATATTGATCAAAAGGTTGAAACATAGACATTACAATCAGCATACTAATTTTCTCTTCTAGTCTCAAGTGCTTCTTGAGTATTATTTTAGCTAGATGAGAAAAGAATTGACATACATTTATTGATTTGAAATGAATAATTCAACTATGATATAATAAATCGATTAATACATTCGAAGTTACTATACCTGTGAAATTTCACTTTATCTGTCTTTTCAACTCATTTCGTACTATTAATTGCACTCTACGAGGACACCATTATTACTTTCATAATAGAAAAAGGATACGACATTCAAAGTTGATCTAAAATTGATGAGAAAATTCTGAAAATTCCGATAAATACAAAGTTCAAACGAATGTTTTGCCCATACTAGCTCTATCTTATTTCGGCCGCACCCCCTCTCTCTCTACGCCGTGTCCATGTGTTTAATATGTCTATGATTCCTACCGAACAATTGGCCTAATTATTATTTTGATCCAACAAAATACACGTGGACTCTTTAATCTTTCGTTTATAATGATCCGGTTCTGTCATTAAAATTTAAGTGTTAAGACAATCCATCATGTGTTCTCCTGTAATAGAACAAACATGATCTGCGATTTGTGATATATTAATCTCTCAATTTTTAATATTATTTTTATGTTGGCGTTTTCTTATTTCTAGAGGTCTAGACGTTTCACCTGTATTAACTTTACCACAAATATAGGGAATATCGGAATATTGTTTAATTGATTTGTTTCCAGAGATTGGGACTGAAAACCATAAAAAGTTTCAGAAAGAGCAGAATCCTCCCAAAATGAATTTCAATCGATATCCGATATTGGATTACCAGAAATGAGTCAGAAATGCTATTGAGATTGGCATTGAAAGGGTATCACAGATTACAGAACCAAGTTTAGATTCGAAACTCGCTCATCATTCTGAAACCAATCTACAGATGGATCATATAAAAACGAGATCAGATAGTTTTTGTGTCTGCAAACTGAAACGATCTAAAGATAGGATAATTGGAAACTGCCGTTACAGAGCGAAATATCAATTGGCGCTCTTTCTCTAGAGTTGCTTCGCTTCCGTGTTGCAGGATATCATAATGTTTCTCGGAAAAAAGTTTTTTAATGTTTCGGCTTTTTTGAATGAAAAATATTGTTCAACCAGTACGAGAGATCACACCAGAAGAATGACTTGTAGCTACAAAATCTACTGTTGGTAAACAGTTTTTTCTTGTACGGTTCATGCAGGAAATCACTTTTAATTTTTTTCTCAGAGTCGAAGTGCTATATGAGAAATTAAGGAGACGAATAATTCCTATTTTTAAGCCTAATCCAAGGAAAAGAATGAATATACAAAAATAATTCTCAAGATATTGGGAGGAGTCTCTTATTGCCCTTAATGAGGATGACAAGTTGTCATCCTCCTGTCATTTTCAAGCAATTCTTTTTTTCTTTCAAAACATTGACACCCTGATTACCAAAAACGAACCAAATTAGGACACTATAATGATGTGTCTCTAATAAAAAAATTTATTTTCCCTTGGTAAAACAATACTGGACGTATGACGGTTCAACAATGGGTTTTCCTACACAACGGGCTAGTAAATTCTGATTTCTGAAGTGCTCTATTAGAACATTCTACGTCAGTTTCACAATCCGGCAACGCCATCTATCATTTTGAATTCATTATTCATTCGAAAAAGTGTAACGATCCTGTTTTGCGTATCTAGTAATTCGATATTTTCTTTTTGAGTTATAGTTATAGTTTTCTCTTTTTGCGTTGCGTGACATCAAAGTACGTTTAAGGACAGCCTTGAACCGGGAATTATTTTTGTTGTTATTTCCATAGCCCTGCTATTTTCGCCGTTTCGCTGCGGATCCATCCGGTTTAGGGGAGTAGTAACTCGATTGTCCTAGTAGCTTAGCCGAATGGTGACTACATGTACGCCAAGTGCCACAACAACCATTGGACATCCATAAAAGTATTTCGAGTATCGAGTCCAGAGGTAAGACAGCACTCCGTACCTACTATCAACTTGGAATCTGAGCTTCAACCTCACGTTCTGTTCGACTTCTACCTAGTGATGCCCACGAGAGTCTCGTCTCGTCTCGTCTCGAAAACGAGACGAGACTCGAGATGAGACCTGATATTCCATGTACGAGACGAGACAAGACTTTCCTCGGTCTCGTCTCGAGTTTCGTACGAGAGTCTCGCAGTGGTCACGTAGTCTCGTGAATAATTCAGACGATAGAAGACTCAGAGGAGTATTGCTTTCGAATTTGAAAACTTCGCGAAATCGAGATCGGAAATGGTTGATTGAAATTCAAAACCATCAATTTATTGAAATATTTCACATCTGACAATACGAATATCACAAATTTCAAATTATGGGAACATAATTGTATTTGTAATTTATATAAATGATAGATTGATATTGGTATTTTCACACCCTTGGCCTTTTCTCTCGTCATTCCTGATAATGGAAAATGATCTGGATATAAACTATATTTACCCCATAATGAAATAATCCGTAGTGTTAAGAATCATTCGAGTTCGAGGCTCGTTCGGGTCGAAAATTTTCCCCTTTCAGTTTTGATTTGAAATAGTGAGACATTTTTTGTGAAATTCAAAGAGCTTTTATATTTGTGTAGGAAGGGACCGGATATCCTATTACAGATTATACAAAGGAATTCGCCGAGTTTCTTATTCTGATTCGTATCATCAATTTTTTTTATTTTTTCTCATGCAAGACTTCGTAAGCACGAAAAAAAAATGCTTGTAACATGAAAAATTTTATCAGAATGAGGACAGCAGCAATTCTTTACTTCCCAAGACGAACGTACTCTTATTCGTTAAAACTTTCAGGGTATGTAGGTAAAGCACGATTCACCAGTTCTAATAGAACTATAACTAGATATTTGTTTTCTGATACTGAACGATAGACGGAAGTTTTTGCTTCATTTACTTCTATAGGTCATGAAACAAGCACAACAATCAATAAATAAATTTCATATAATATTATAATTATACTTTCACAGACAAATAATTGTAAAGAATTACTCGGTAGATAAACTAGAATATGCGTTATAATCATTAGATTTAAATATTCCGCTTTTAAAAAATGTTATCATCGACGAGATCACGAGACTCTCGAACGAGACTCGAGACGAGACGAGACTAAGAGCCTACCAGACGAGACTCGAGAAGAGACTTCGTGTCTTATCGGCGAGACGAGACGAGACTACAGTAAAGTCTCGTCTCGTTGGTCTCGTGGGCATCACTACTTCTACCACTCCTAGAAGTATGAATTCCTGGCTGGCGTGCAAACCCGTTGGGAGCAGAAACCAGAATGGTAAACAATTGTGCCCTTTTAAATTGTCCTATCCGGTTCTCCCCGCTGGAAGTAAGATTTCCTGGCCAGCGTGCAAATTCGTTGGGAGAATAAAATAGAGTTTTCCTGACCTGTAATCCCCCTGTTTTGAAGCTGAGTCCCGTCTTCATTGTCCGCTGATTAACGGGTGATTTTTTAAGAGGTATAGGATTTGATTTTCAAAAAAAAACACAAAAAATTTGAGAAAATTGATGTAATCTTTATTGGACTCGGTAGAACGATCAATATAATTTAATGTTTGAAGATGATTTCATGTAAATGTTGGCCGCGGCTCCGCTTTAGATAGCCCATGCGCAAGGTCCAATTTTGGCACACTCTCTCCAACATATCGGCGGGTATTTCACGAATAAATGCTTCAATATTGGCTTCAAGTGCACCAATCGTTGCTGGCTTATCCGTGTAGACATGAGCCTTAACATGGCCCCACAAAAAATAGTCCAAAGGCGTTAGATCACACGATCTAGGCGGCCAATTGACGGGCCCCAAACGTGAGATAAACTGTTCACCGAAGGCGGCTCTCAATTTGGTCATTGTTTCGCGTGCCGTGTGGCATGTGGCACCGTCTTGTTGAAACCACATGTCAGGCATGTCCAATTCTTCCATTTTGGGCAAAAAAAATCGTCAATCATCACACGGTAGCGCTCGCCATTCACAGTAACGTTCCGCCCATCGTCGCCTTTGAAGAAGTACGGCCCGATGATGCCACCGGCCCATAATCCACACCAAACAGTGACTTTTTCAGGATGCATTGGTAGCTCTTGCAATGCTTCTGGCTGGTCTTCACTCCAGATGCGGCAATTTTGCTTGTTGACGTATCCATTCAACCAGAAATGAGCTTCGTCGCTGAACACAATTCTTCGATAAAAAAGTGGATCATCCTCCAACTTTGCCAGCGCCCATTCACCAAATATTAGACGTTGTGGGAAGTCGTGTGGCTTCAATTCTTGGACAAGCTGTATCTTATAAGGTTTTACACCCAAATCCTTTCGCAAAATTTTCCACGTCGTTGAGTAACAGAGGCCCAATTGCTGCGAACGGCGACGAATCGACATTTCACGGTCATCAGTAACACTGGCGGATACAGCCGCAATATTTTCTTCGGTCCTCACTCTACGTATGCGTGTTGTTGGTTTAATGTCCAATAGTGTAAACTGCGTTCGAAATTTAGTCACAAGCTTCCGAATAGCTCCCTCAGTAGGCCGACCAAACTGCCCATAAATTGGAAGAAGTGCGCGATGCACTCTCTTAACCGAGCATGAATTTTGATAGTAAAATTCAATAATTTGCAAGCGTTGTTCGTTCGTAAGTCGATTCATGATTAAATTATAGATAAAACTGAACAAGTTTTACATTGACACAAGACACGATTCACGCGTGATCTGTCAAAAACAATGTTGCCAAAAAGATACCAGCAAAAAAATCACAGTTTATTAGCGGATAAAATATTTTAAAAGTTTCATTGTCGGGGGTCCATTTTGGGTCTTCTCTACTCTGCATATTATGACGATTAACTTGCCAATTATTGGATAGGAAACATTCATATTACCAAAAATCGAGTTGCGAAAATTTTAAGTTTTTTCTCATAAAGTCCTCATTTCCGCAATAAATTTAATTGTTCTGCATGGCCTTGACTCTTGAACAAAGGATCGTTTTGTAGTTGTGGAAACCTATATTATGCCCGAACCAAGACAATAATCGCATTGCGTGATATATAAGATCAAAGCTATTAAAATTCTCTACTGAGGAACAAAACTTATTGTAGAACAGAATGTTACGAAAAAAACCACTCAGTTCTCATTCCGGTAACTTTTCAACTTTCCAACACCATCCTGAAAACAAATTGAGGTTAATAGGGAATACTGCTTCTGACAAAAATGATGTACATATTTTTTATGAAATATCTTTTAAACGTCACATTTTGAAATACTCATTTCAAGCGTTTCCCAAAAAAAAATATTTCAAGCACTTAAAAATGAAAAATAAAAATGGGTATTTGAACTTTAAAGCGTTTCATTTCGATTGCACAAGTTGGCAACATCGATTGAAATATGCCTTGATAATAAAGGACAACAAATACATTATCTTGATGAGATAGACAAAGATGGCTGTCTATGAAGTCTGCGACGAACGATGAGGGTCGTAAAATTTTATGGGATTTTTATGGCCGGTTGCAGTTGAAGCTCGCCAGTAAGTACCTCGCTGTAAATCAACAGCTGTTATTTTATAAACAAGCTGAACGGACATTGTTCTTTTCATTGCCTAGTAGGCGCTGTTGCCAAATCGTAAACTCGAAACTAAGCGATTTAAATTTTAAAACCCCATATTTGAAGAATGATTCTGAATAGTTCACGCGGAGCATTCGAAAAATTCATGAATGAAACCCATAAATATTCAGTTTAAGCTTGCATATGCAGTGATAACCCAAATTGAGGAGAATTCCCCATTGTTCTGAAAGACTATCTTGAGATCTAAAATTTGATGCCCCGATCGCTAAATTGTCTTGAAAATCGACAAAGTTATAAGCCTGGAGAGTTTTAGTTGGCAGAACTATATTATACATGATGTTTTCTAATTGAGTGTCAATATTTATGGGGGTGATTTTTGGGCCCATTTTAAGAAAAAAATTTTTTATAAACATATGTCCTAAACGTCTTACCTTTTGAGATACAGGGTGGTGAATTTTTCAAAAATAAATCATTTGTTATCAATATCTACAATACCACTTCAAATATTTCATGAAACTTGTCATATATGTATACTATGAATCAAGAGGCATTTTTTAATGTATCACTTTTTTCCCAATTTCCACCAGTGGCGTTCGTACGTAATTTGACCTACCTATTTTGGCAGACAATGATGGTACGCCACAGATTTTTCCTGAAATAAAAATTATTTTTGAAATTCCCAATCATTTCTTTTTTCAATCCCATTCACGGTTCCTGCTTGAAAAAATAAAAACCGTTTCTCTGCATGATCATAACAATATCCTTAATACATACATATGACAATATCACCATGCAGAGACGTACGTAGAATTTATTTTCTTACATGAAACACGTGCGTCGGACTAAAAATATTCAAGAGATCAAATTTGCTCATAGTTGAATACAGTCAGTGGCGTGCCACTGATTGTCTAAATAATACCACCCTGTATCTCAAAAGGTAAGACGTTTAGGACATATGTTCATATGGAGTTTTTTTCTTAAAATGGGCCCAAAAATCACCACCATAAATATTGACATTCAATCAGGAAACACCCTGTATAATTTTCTTCAATCGGTGGTCCTTTCAAGAGATTAAAAGATCCTCGAATAAATTCTTCGCGTAGAACGCCACAAATGTTCAGAAAAGGAAGCTTCCAGGATATGCACCCTCCGGTTCACAGGTCAATTTCAAAACTGGAAGAGGTAATAATGTTCAGACTGATTGCATATTTCGAAGATAAAACATTAATGAGCCAAGATTAATTGGAGATTGTGTGCCAAGTTTTAATAGCAGATGACTTGATGACGTATCTCATCCCCGAGTCCCCGAAATGTTCTGCATCTGCACTAAAAACCTGTAAAATCATTCATTCAACATCCTGTACATTCAAATGAGGAATGTTTAAATGATTGATATATGTTTTTCCATTTACATTTTTTTACCTTCCATGTAATTTATCTGATTCAAAATATACTTATTATCATTTGTTGGTTTGGTTCAACCTTCAACTTTCACCACCTTATACAGTGAGTTATTAATATAAAAGAAATAGACATCAGGCTCTTTGCTAAAATGGTGCGATTAATATCTGCTACCTCCGATACTTCCTCAGACATCGATCAGTGTTCACGTCTCATCAAACTGGCAATTTTTCACCCCATTATCTACGTACGCCGTGTAGGGTTCCCCAAGTTTGGCAGCTGGCAGGGGTTTTCTCCATTAATTTATTGATACGCTGAGTTATGGTGACCACCAGAAGGAGTAATTCTGCCATCGATCCTTTTCGGGTATATGCGACGCTTTGTCCCGAGACTATTAACCCATTTTCCGCTGGACGGGATGTCCATTCTGGATATATTCTATCGGAGACTATTATCTGGAAGGGGACTAACGCACTCATGAGCGGAATATTTATATTTCATTAGACTGAGTTGATTTAACCTCTTTTGGAATGTGGAGTGGGGTTTAATATCGAGAAAGCTATCCGAGTAAATCGCAATCTGATTTTGAATTGTGAGGGGTCTTGTGAATATATGGTTTCTTGTTCTGTATTTCATTTATAATCGAAAGAAGTCTCGTGAGACGATTTTTGTCATATCCATATTTTATATTTGTAATATCTTGTTTGGATTGGTAATTAATATTCAATGCAATAACACTTGTAGTTTTATGCCATTTATTTATGTCTCAGTTTTCAGTACCAGCCTTTGATATTTACGCCAACATATACGGAATTATTTTATATAAGATAAGGAGGGTACACAGATGTATTCTCATTAAGATCTCGGCGAAGAATGAATCGATCGTCCGACCGAAAACATATTTTACATTTCACATGTTATGATTGAATTACCTTTATGAAATTCAAATTTGCGCGGGATATATTACAATATTACATTCAACTTATTGTATTAGGATGTATTAAGATGGCGCTATAACAAATTTCCTAGAAATCATTATTTGCAATCCATCAAACTCTGGTAGTCGTTAAATTTAACGAACGGAACTTAACTAACACTTTATAGAAAGTTTGAATTAACGGGCCCTAAGCACTTTGTCTTGAGAAAGAGACCAATTTACTCAGCAGAAGACGTTCACGTAGTTGTCATCAGCCCATTACATTAGTACGTTTCTACTTCTTCTTAGTTCTTAGTACTTCTGCTTGAACCACTATCATTTAATGAGCTTTCCAGTACCACTGGTTCATAGCACCTGTCGGCCTGTCTAGAAATTTTCCCATTTTCCCTAAAAAGTAAAGCCCATTGAGAATGTAGAGTGGCGTTTCAAGGGTTTATCACTGCTATATTACTGGCCACTAAAATCGTAATCCGTTTTCGAAAAACCTCAAGTCATTGAAGATTCTGTAAAAAAAATGTTTTCTAAGTGAAGGTTCCTTCTTTTTTGAAATGCTTACTACTTTTAAAGCCCCTGTAACTCTAGAACCGTTCATTTATGCGGGATTATACGAGGATGTATTGATATCTAGTTAGCCTAGACCAGTTCCATACATAAAAAAATATTGCGTCACCATAGCAAAGAACAATAACTCATTAGAAGTGTCAGTGTGAAGTTTGAGGTCAAAAAAGTAAACCAGAATTACGCTATAAATTAAAAGAAAGAAGATGTCCACAGAAATTGTGAAAATCGAAAAATTTGAGTATCGAGCCATCATTAAGTACGTGTATTCTGTATTTGAAAGGGTTAAGAGGAAAGCAGATTTACGAATTTCTTAATGCCCTTGGTGATCAATGTCCTTCGTATGGACTGCAAGCTTCAAAAGAGGTAAATTTTCCATTGAAGATGATGACCGATCTGGAAGGCCAGTTTTTGTTTCAGTCCTCGAAAATATCGTTGAAGTTCATGACATGATTTTATCAGACCGTCGAATTGGGCTAAAACGGATATCTGAAGCACAATTTGGGCATCAAAAAAATTGCTGAAATATGGATCCCCAAATGTTTGAATGTTGACCAAAAGCGTGCAAGGGTAGCAGCATCGCGTTCGATCTGTGCTCGATTTAAAAACGATGCAGACTTCTTAAACAGATTTGTTACTATGGATGAGACTTGAGTACATTTCTACGTTCCAGAAACAACAATCGATGGAATGGCGACACTCTGGTTCTCCAAGACCTAAGAAGTTTCTTGTCCAACAATCTGCTGGAAAAGTTCTTGCTTCAGTTTTTTGGGATCGCCATGGGGTAATCATGATTGATTTTTTGGATTAGTATAGAACAATAACCGGAGACTATCACGAAAAGACGCGGAAAGCTATTCAAAGGTGTTTTGTTTTTGAAGGACAACGCCCCTGCACACAAATCTCATGTTGCCATGCAGAAAATTCGTGATTTGAGGTTTGAATTACTAGAACACCCCTCTTATTCACCAGATTTGTCTCCATCCGACTATCATCCCTTTCCTCAACTGAAAAAAAGTTTAAAAGGTCGTAAATTTTCTTCCAACGAGGAGGTAATAAGAGCTGTGGAGGTCTGGTTTGCAGAGCAAGAAGAAACATTTTTTCTGAAGACTGGAGACGTTGCAGGTTCGCTGTAAAAAATGTATCCAATTAAGAGGAGAAATTTTGAGTGACAAAATATTTTGACATAAAAATTTTTTCGGTTTTATAGTAGGCTAAGAATTTTTCAATATATCCTCGTATATAGTCGCCTTTGACGTGAATGGGTGGTCTAATCCACAATTTTAGATTTTCTGAGTTAGAACTGTAGATAATTTCATAAAAGCTCAAATTTTGTAGTGAAGACATTCAATCGATTTGTCGCTTATTCGTTGAGTTCTAACAAAATTGCTAAAAGATCTAAGCAGCAATTTTTTTAAGTGAATAGAACCTAGCGGCTTGGACCTTTCCATAACTGTTTTCTACAGGGCTGATTTGAATTATTCAATAGGGAACTCTAACGATTTGTCAAAATCAGCTAAGCGTTCGTTGTCGTGGGGCACACAAGCTTTTCCCTCCATTGATTCACATGCTGTTTTGGTCGAGTTTTGTGTTTTGTGCATGTTTTTGGACAAAAATGTTCTTCCTGACGTTAGATTAGAGTGATTAGACTATAACTTTCTCAGAAATGCCTCTTTACAGCTTTGTGTGCCCCACGGCAACGAACGGTAAGCTGATTTTGACAAATCGTTAGAGTACCCTATAGGAGATAGGAGTTAAAAGTCGTAACCTACATTTGAGAATCTGAGACTTGAATTCTATAATTCTAGACGTGGACTAGGCGTTAATGATTTTCTAGAGCCAAAAAAGTTCAAATGTGTTTTACTCGAAATTTATATTGAGTGGATTAGACCCATTCACGTCCAAGGCGACGAATAGGAACATCAATTTCATTCACAATTAATTGTAAATAATTTTTATATTCAACAGACCATTAATTCTTCAAAGCAAATCATATCATAGCATACAATTAGGAATACTTGAATACTTGAAAGAATATCTCTTTCCTATATCATTTTTTCTGTATCGACTAGGTTTAAAAGACACATGCTGTTGGAAAATGTTATTTTCAATTCCATCTCACAACGTTTCATCGAATGAAATTAATTTCGGAATGTATATTTGATGAATCTTTTTCGAAGGCAAGTCATAGATGTGTGTGATATGTGATGTGTCATAGATTTAGCTAGTTATTCTAAAGGAAATTTTGTTTTTCCAGGGGTGGCATAGCTCACTATAAAAATTTAAATCGACTATATCTTTTGATCAGACAGAATCTGAAAAAACGGAACAAACGAGTGAGCTACGGCATCATTCAATCCCCTGCAGCAAGGGCAAGATGACTTATAGACACACGTTCATATTATTTTATTTCACTTGTGAATTGAAATATTTTAATTTTACTGAATGGATTAACTTCAACTGGACCTTGTTGCAATGGTTTGAATAATATCGTCTATACTTCATTCACTTTTATTTCAGCACTCGGTTGGCCGTGGAAATTTGACACATTTCACTCTGTATAGTACGAAAATGAGGGGTTATGATGCTTGTCAAAACATTTTTGGGTTTTAAATCAACGCTATGTTGCCCGTTCTACGTAAAAGTTTCTGTTATTACGTATTTTATCACAATGTCGAATATCTTCGGGAAATATGTGACGAACATAATTGAAGTTTATACAAACTGATTGAAGGCATACCAAATCCAGTTATTTGCATGGAAAATACAAGAGATCAGTATAACCTCATAATATGCACTAGCTTGAGGAGAGTTAATGTTCGTTATCTTCTTTGGCTAAAGTTTGAATACGTCACATCAATTGTAGATTTCAAAAATATTAACCCGAAGATGAAATGGATATGATGCAGTGGTTGGGTATGGGTATCTCCCGAAGGAATTAACAGATAATTACAAGAATGTTAAATTCTTCAACAAAAATCATCTTGCATCAATGTAAGTAAAAGGAATTAAAGGAAGTTTCAAGTCAAGATGAACTTCACTTTTTAACAAAAATTTCACATGAATAAACAATTAACAGGACAACTGGCCCGTATTTGTGGCTGTTCGTCTTAATACATTGATATAATAATAATAATTAGGTATTTATTGGTACCTTTAAACATTTAAATGTATAGGACAAGTCATATGAAAAATAGAAAAATCAATTTTCGGGAACTCATTCTACTTATTCACCGAAAATCCAGTAGTAAACTTTTCGCATTAATTCACTCGAACATGAAGTTCTCAAATGCCACCACTTTTTTGGGTCTCTCAATAGAAGGAAATTCTTTGTTATCCTCTTCATTCACAATCTTTCAGATTGTGGAAATATTCAGCTGAAATATAAGTCGTTTAGATTCAGATGAAACATTATATAAATTCCCTTACATTGAAATATGTTCGCTACCGTCTGACGTATTGTGGATTTCATAATATCAGGGTATAATTTTTTGAACAAAAAACTCCATGAGTGTGTCTGATGAATCATTAATTGGTAAAAGGAAGACACACTTGTTTTTTATAATTATATACTTTGACTATCGATTTCGGCACTAGGCCATCATCAGGTCAGCTGAAATATAAAGAGGACACAGATAATAAAGTTAACAAGACGTCAAATAACGTAAAATTTTTACAAGTGTTTTTTTCACATTAACATTCTCTGATAAACACGAAGCAATATATCACAAACTCACCGTCAATGAAACATGTACAATTGAAAGACATTAGATGTATTATAAATTATAGTTTCGCTTTGAATATCCGTTTTTTACTTTTTTAGATGTTCTAGGTTAGAGAGATTATACCGACTAAACATAGAACATCTGAAAAAGTAAAAAACGAATATTCACAGGAAAACTATAATTTATAATACATCTTATGTCTTTTAATTGTACATGTTTCATTGACGGTGAGTTTGTGATATATTGCTTCGTGTTTATTAGAAAATATTAATGTGAACAAAACACTTGTAAAAATTTCACGTTATTCGACGTCTCGTTAACTTTATTATCTATGTCTTATTTATATTTCAGCTGACCTGATGATGGCCTAGTGCCGAAATCGATAGTAAAAGTATAATATTGTAACGTTTTCTTCGCTTGATTAAAACGTCCAACTTATTAAAATTATTTATTTACACTTAATACACATATAACTCACAAACTAACTATTACACTACTATTTATTTCCACTCTTGTTTATTTCCACTAGTCGCTTGCACTATTACTGTACTTGTACTTGCCTACCTGCTCCTTCGCTGGGCTTATATAGGCGCCGGAAACATTCAGGTAGATTCGCGGTTATTCTGGAAGCTCTCGACCGCTCTGGTTCTCGAAAGGTCCGACCGCAAGGGCCGGACTGGTTACACTGTCCCCTCCTTAAGCCTGTTCTGTCCCAGAACAGATTTAGTGAATTCCTCCGAGGACCGTGGCGAAACTTGCACTCATCACCATTCCTACAGTAGCCATTGTGATGGAAGTAGCACTCCACAGTTTTTCCAGGCTCCCTGGCCTGCTTTGGGTTGAAACTGCACACCAGGATCCGTATACCAATCCTCTGAAATACCACCTCCAGCATGCTTCGCACAACTCGCCAATTCAGCTGGTCCAATCCACAACCGAGCTTGGGAACAGCTAATTTCCTTACTCCAAAGCGTTGAAGGTCTTCTTTCAAGCTATGCAGTGCCGTCCATAGATTTTGATAGGTTGGCTTCTGATAGGAATGTTGCTTGGTCACTAGGTAATAAATGAACCGACCTTCAGCCTTCAATTTCAAAGCTTGTCCGATTATTGGCTGCTGTCGCAATAGTTCTTCCTGACGTCCAAATTTATTTCTGAATACTCTTGCTATTCCTTTGCTCATACGAAGGTCCTCCGCTACGCAATGAGCGAGAGAGTATTCCTCAGACACGGTAAAGAGATCTTGATGTACTTCCTGTGTAACGCCGAACCGTGCAACGCGTGTCTCACCATAACAATCCATAAACTTCTGGTAATCGCTGCTTCCTTGCATCGGGGCTTCCACAAGACGTACCTCTTCTCTGTCCTGCGCGTACGGGGCTAATCGGTTGAAATGGACAACCTTTGGTTTTCCTCTGGGGAGCTTCCTTATCCGGTAAACTACATCATTTATCCTCTTGATTATTTCATACGGTCCCTCCCACTGTCTCTGCAGCTTTGGTGAAAAACCTTTTCTCCTTTGTGGATTATGTAGCCACACCAGATCTCCAGTGGTGAATCCACCTTCAATAGCCTTGATGTCGTAGCGCATTTTCATTCGGTCACTTGCTTGCTGCATTTGATTGCGTACCTTGTCATGAATGTAATCCAGCTTGTTCCTTAATTTACTAACGTAGTTCTCCCCAGCTACGTCTTCTCCAGGCTTACATCCAAACTCTAAGTCGCAAGGCAGCCTTATTTCTCGGCCGAACATTATACTGGATGGAGTTTCCTTGGTAGATTCTTGAACCGAAGATCTATATGTCATGGTGAATAGATGTAAATATTCATCCCAATCCCGCTGGTGATCAGAAACTACTTTGGCTAGATGTTTTCCCATGGTCCGATTCATTCGTTCGACCATGCCGTCTGATTGTGGATGAAGAGGTGTAGTCCTTGTTTTATGAATCCCCAATTTGTTGCATACTTCTTGGAATAACTTCGACTCAAAATTTCGGCCTTGATCACAATGCAGCTCCAGAGGTATTCCAAATCTGCAGAAGAATTCTCTGACCAATTTATCAGCTACCGTACTTGCCTCTTGATTAGGAATACCGTAGGCTTCCACCCATTTCGTGAAATAGTCCATCGCTACCAAAATGTACTTGTTTCCATGGTCTGTTTCGGGAAAGGGGCCAGCGATGTCGATAGCTACTCGTTCCATGGGAGATCCGACGTTATATTGCTTCATTGGTGCTTTTCCTCTACCATAAGGTCCGTTAGCAGCAGCGCAAACCTTGCATCTTCTACACCAATCTTTAACGTCCCTCTTACAATTTGGCCAATAGAATCGCTGCCTGACTTTTTCCAATGTCTTGGTTATCCCGAAATGTCCACCTGAAGTTCCGTTATGTAGTCTGGTCAGAATGTCTGTCACACGGCTCTTCGGCACAATCAACTGAAGTCTCTGCTCAGTTCCATCTTCATTTTCCCAACAACGTTTCAGAAGACCTCCATCAATCTTCAATGTTTCCCATTGTGCCCAATACGACTTTACATTCTGGCTCAGTCTGGATACTTCTTCCCAAGTAGGTCGTCTACCGCTCTTCTTCCAACTCAGGATTACTTTCAAGTCGTTATCTTCCTCTTGTGCTCTTTGAATTTCTTCAGGTAGCCAGTCGTCTTCGAGTATTTTCACACTTCTATCATTTATCTTTCCTGGGATAACTATGCTTGATAAATCCTTAGACATTATTCCTCGGATTATCACTTCGGGGGCATTTTTGGCTTGGGTCGATTTATGCCCCTTATCACCGACCCCTTTTAGTTTCCCTGCTGAGACTCTTTTTCCAATTCTGGACAGTTTCGCTTAAAATGCCCACTTTTGTTGCAGTTCCAGCACACAGCATCCTTTTTTCCAGCAAGCAATATTCTGCGGACTTTATCTCTGACAATGTCCTCAATAGATCGGTCTGTTTCTTGGACTTGTCTTACACGAAGGTGTCCCCTATGCGACGCTTGCTTCGCTGCTTCGATTTCCAAAGCCTGGGCTAAGGCATCATCTACGGTTCTAGGGCGTGCTAGTCTCAGGGCTTGTTGTATTTCACCATCCTTTATCCCATCCACGAATGTCTGGATTGATAGCTGTTCCAGGAAGCTATCTGGAGCAGATGGATAAGCCAGCCTGACTAATCTCGCCACATCAGCTTCAAACTCTTGGAGATTTTCCCCTGTTTTCTGCACTCGGTTCTTTATTTGTGCATGGTATACTTGTTGTAGATGAGCATCACCATATCTCATCTGAAGTTTCGATGTAAGAACTTCGTAACAGGCTGCCATTTCTTCCAATTTTCCATTAACGTCGTCATAAACTTTGTCAAACTTTTCATCAACTCTTTCATAAACTTCGTCAAATTTTTCGTTCACTATATCGAACTTCTCGTCCACTTTATAAAATTTTTCATTTATGGATTCCAATTTCTCATCCAATTTATCTGTAAGTTGACTCACCACATCATTACAATTTTCCTTAATCTGGTCCATTTTCTCATTTAATTTTCGAGAATTTTCTTCATTTTGGACCATTTGTTCATTCAACTTACAAGAATTCTCGTCCATTTTCCCATTTAATTTTCTCAAAAAGTCCATTACCGCTTGAGTCTCCATCGCGTTCTGCAGTCTTGTGGTCACTGGCATGAACTTCAAATATCCCAAAATTATTTATTTAATTCGAGCGATGTTGAACCCCACACCTGACACCAATGTAACGTTTTCTTCGCTTGATTAAAACGTCCAACTTATTAAAATTATTTATTTACACTTAATACACATATAACTCACAAACTAACTATTACACTACTATTTATTTCCACTCTTGTTTATTTCCACTAGTCGCTTGCACTATTACTGTACTTGTACTTGCCTACCTGCGCCTTCGCTGGGCTTATATAGGCGCCGGAAACATTCAGGTAGATTCGCGGTTATTCTGGAAGCTCTCGACCGCTCTGGTTCTCGAAAGGTCCGACCGCAAGGGCCGGACTGGTTACAATATAATTATAAAAAACAAGTGTGTCTTCCTTTTACCAATTAATGATCAGAGTATAACTATTTGAATGAGAGGACCTGATTCGTAAATAGCACTTCCTGAAACCCTGTCTGTTTTTTCAATCTTTTCGGCATTTTCGTAATAAAAATTGATATAAGTTGTGGCAACGGCGTTATGACATTAACGACATTTCATGAGTGCCAAACCTTACTCCGTTTTAGTTACAGAAACTTCAGAAAATTATTTCATGGCCAACCGACTGCTAAAATAAATTTGAATGGAGTAAAAAACGTCAAAATGGAATGAAATTATATGCGAAAATCGTTTCGATATTTGTCATGTTGACAGTCTCTGAAGTTTGTTATTTTAATCAATAGAAATTTTTTAACGTTATCAGTAGAACTACATAAGAGAAACGCTGCCAAAACTTCTTGACAATACTTCTATTCAAATCTCCGTGCAAAATCGACTATTGTTATCGCTTTTATATTCATCCCAGGAGATAGCGAATAAGGCGGAAAAAGTATCGTCGAAGAATCCTAGGGGTATAAATTATCCAAACAAACTCCCCAGATATCTGGCTATCAACGGATTCCAAACGTACTTTCATGCGATCCCAGAAGTTCGACGGCGCACAGCCTGAAAAAGTTTGGTCGGCTAGGTCTACGTTCTTCGAATTTTCCGTATGGAGTTGCAGGCAGAATTCTGCTCTTGTGGAAATTCTCTAACGTTAAGAATGTACCTAAGAATGTATATTTCGACTATTGGAGAATGGGGAAAGTGAGGATTTGTCGCCTCAGAAGTGATTGCCAGAAGCGCTTATCGATCTTGTTCAACAAGTAACTAGTCTATTTCAATATCTATTTCTGAGAGAACTTGGAGAAATTGACTGAAATGTTTCCGAAGAGATATTTCCTCAATTTCGCTTTCTTCAATTTGGCTTTCTTCAATCTCAATAATAGAAGCTTGAGACTGCTTGAGATTTGGTAGAGGATTCAAGGGCGGATATCGAATGAATGTTCGAAATTTGGGGGATCTGAGAATCTGCTTCTGAAGTTAAAAACTAGGAATAATATCCTGCATAAACTAGCTGGTACTTCATGAGGTGGTGATGCAACTACTCTTCGAACGGCAGCCCTAGCTTTGTGTTTTTCGGCTGCTGAATATTGTTGCCCCATTTGGGATAATTGTGGTCATGTGCAAACAATTGATTCACAGCTTAATATTTCCATGAGAACTATATCTAGAACTATTAGATCTTCACCCATTCAATGGTTACCTGTTCTTTCAAACATTGTACCGCCTTATATTCGTAGACAGACTGCAGTTATGAATTCCTGGATTAAGTTTCAATCCTTTCCCGACTCATTTCCAATTCTGTCCTACATTCCAGAAAATACGATTCCAAGAGTGAAGTCGCGCAAACCTTTATGGTCCAACTCTTTTCCTAATTCGAATATAAGGGACAAGGACCTTTGGCTGTCTGAATGGAATACGTGCACTATTTTCAACCACGAATTAGTGTTAGTGATCCCTCGAATTGAGTTACTTGTTTTATTTATATTATACCCAATATCATATTTCCACTGCAGTTCTCAGAAAAATCAATTTTGACTGATGATGTGAAATTGATCACTCTAGAAGACACTCTATGAATTTTTTTTACATTAATTCGAAATGCATAAGCACAAGAATAGAATTCCAATTTTTGCCACAACTCTGAACGTGTTATAATGATCAAACAAATCAGAAAATATAGGAACATTAAGAGAATTTGTATTGTCATGCCAGCCTGAGAAGCTGGAATCCGAGAAATTTCGTCATGAAACATTTTACAATGGTCGAGGAAATCAAAAATAAATGTTCGATATTTTTTTATTTGCTAATTTTCCATCATATTACTTCTTGACAATAATGACAATAATTCATTGTATGTTATCGATTCTTAAAGTATGCAGTCAAGAAAACTCAGTTCAAAAAATATTTAATAGACAAAATAAATATTGAATTCCTCAAAGAACACATGAATTAATAATTGTTTGAAAAAAGGTTATTAAAGTTTACAAGCAGCTCACAACATATTTCTGACTCACAGAAGATGATCGAAGTGGAAACTACCAGTTTGCAAACATTTATCTGCACGTTTCATCAACTGGCCATTTCCTTTTCTCTTTTTCAGGGGTTTGACAAAATTTCAATGATTAAATTCTAGTCATGTGTTCATGCATTTCGAATTAATGTAAAAAAAATTCAGAGAGTGTCCTATAGGGTGGTCATTTTCACGTCAGCAATTAAAATTGATTTTTCTGAGTACGGCACTGGAAATATGATATTCTGTATACATAATCCAACAGATGCTAAAAAGTGTTACAAATTCTGAAGAAATCAATCAATTCTGTTAAACCGTACCTACCAGAAATATAGTCGAATGAATTTCGGTCAGGATGAATGAATCGTTATGCAAGGAAAAAATAGGAGACATTTTGGCCATTTTGTGATGCTTATGGTAGACCTTATATATGGTAGTACACTGTATTTCATCCTCTAATTTTTTATTCTTAATATCACTTTTTATTAGTCTCTTGAATTGATTTCAATTATGATCAGATGTCATGAAAAATGGTAATTGGTTTTAAATATTCCATCCATTATAAAAAAGTGATTTTTAATGTATATCTTTTCTAGCGAAAGGGGAATTTGAGTTGTTTCTAGTATTATAATTATGTACAAATGAACAACATTCGTTGTCTACTGAAGGGATGTCGAGAGCTATACCAGCTAGAAAAAAACGTATGACACATTCTCCAAATCTTAATCCGAATCTCAAAACAGAAACGGCCTATCATTTTTAGATTTTGAATTATGAAGAAAAATTAAGAAATTACCATTTTCAATAATGCTGAGTTACTCGATTATTTCAACTCATATTCGGGAAAGGTTATTATATACTTAAGGCACTTTTTTATGATGAATTCGAATATGGTTTACTGAATTTTCTGTTGAATTAGATTCGATAATGACAAAATATAAATCAAGTAGGAAGTTTGGTCAGCTTTCAGAAAAAGATCAAGTTTGCTTTTTGACATCTGTCAATAATAAAAATATAAAAAAAATGTTGCTGAATAAATAGAGTTACGAACTTGTGAATCTCTTTTATTAAATACAGAGTGAAGCAAATATTAAAATATAACAGGTTATGGGCCCAGAAGCACCAGTGATTGAAATATAGTAAGAGGACAATCTCAAATTTCGTAAAGAAGAAAGTGAAGAAGTGCGCAGTATCATATAATAATTTGAAAGAAAACCAGTGGGCAGTAAAACAAGTAAAACTATGGCTTTCAATGACGATTCTAATGAAATATCAAATATCACAAAACTCAAGGATTCATCGACGTTTTCAATGTGGGAATTTGAAATTAACATTCTGTTTGAAGCAAAGAACATAAAAGATATCGTAGATGGATTAGAAGAAAAACCAAATGACTCAGAAAAACTGAAGAAATGGAGGGTTAGAGATGCTCAAGCCAAAAACTACATCTTGAAAACAGTCGACAAGAATGTGAAGACTCATCTTTTCACTTGTGATTCTTCTAAAAGTATGTTCGAAAATCTTAGCAAGATATACAAAAGAAACACCAATCAACAGAAGTGTAGTCTCCTACAAGATTTCCATACTTTCAAATTCGAGAAGAACAAAAATGTAGCTAGTAATATAAGTAGTTTGCTTACCATTTCTCACAAACTAAAAAGTATGAATGAGGAAATCAAAGATATTATGTTGATAGCAAAAATAATGTCAGTGTTACCTGAAGAATATAGACATTTCAGTAGTGCTTGGGATTCTGTAGCTGATTCGGAGAAAACTTTAGAAAACCTTCAAGCACGTCTTACTGCTGAAGAAGAGAAATTGAAAGAAGGAAACAAAGAAAATGTGGCTTTCAAGGCTTTCATGAACAATTCAAGAAGTAACATTGTTGCAGGAAAATTCCAAGGAAAATGTTTCAAATGTAATAAAATAGGACATATGGCTAATAAATGCCGAATGTTGAAATGCAGAATTTGCAGAAAAACTAATCATGAAGAAAAAGACTGCTACTTCAGAGATGAAAAACTTAAACAAAGTAAAACGTTCAAATGTAATATTTGCAGAAAAGACAATCATGAAGAAAAAGACTGTTTCAAAAATAAAAAAAGTGAGAAAGTCAGTTTTCTTGCAGAAGTGTTGACTGTAACCAAAGAAGATACTCCAGAAGAATCATTATATACAAACGAGGAGAAAGATGATATATTCATTGTTGATAGTGGATGTACAAATCATATGGTTAATGATCAATTTAAGCTCACCAATATTAAAAAGGAGAAAAACATGGTAAAAAGTGCCAAGAAGGGGGCATGCATGAATACAATTGCTGTTGGTGAATATCAATCCAGTAAAATTGAATTGAAAAATGTGTCTGTGGTGCCAGAATTAAGTAAAAACTTGATGTCAGTTAATGCCATAACTAACAATGGTGGAGAAGTATGTTTCTCGGAGTATACAGTGAAAATACTCAAGAACGATGTCGTGGTCCTGGAAGGATGGAAAAATGAAAATGGATTATATGAAGTGTGTCTCAGTAAATGTCGAGAAGCTCTCCTGACTCAGTCTGACATAACAATGGAATGGCATAAGAAGTTAGGACATATTAGTTTTGACAACCTTAAAAAAATCTCCAAAATATGTGATGACGTTCCTGAATTCAACAATATAAAAGAAGTGTGTGAAATATGTATGACCTCTCGCCAAAATAGACTACCATTTCGAGAAATAAGGGAAAGAGCTACAAGACCGTTACAGATCATACATACAGATTTGTGTGGTCCGATCGATCCTTCTACTCATGATGATAAACATTATTTTATGACAGTTGTGGATGACTTCACTCATTTTACTTCAGTATATTTACTGAAGTACAAAAATGAAGCAGAAAGCTATTTGAAGGAATATATTAATAGAGCAGAAACACATTTCAATCTAAAAGTGTCAAAAATAAGGTGTGATAATGGTGGTGAATTCAAAAGTAACGACCTGAAGGAGTGGACAAGACGGAAAGGAATCATGATAAACTTTACCATTCCTCATACTCCACAATTAAATGGAACATGTGAAAGAATGCATCAGACAATCATGAACAAAGCGAGGGCTCTGTTGTTTGACTCACAACTAGATAAAGAGATGTGGGGAGAAGCAGTGTACACAGCAACATATCTTATAAACCGTAGTCCAACAACTACAACAAATTTTCTTCCTTCTGAAAAATGGTATGGAAAGAAACCTAATATGTCGAGACTCAGAATTTTTGGTAATATTGCCTATGCAAAAGTACTAGGACCTCTAAAGAAATTGGACCAAAGAAGTAAGAAATACGTTTTTGTTGGATATGCCGACAATGGTTATCGATTGTGGGATCCAGCAACGAGAAGAATATCTATTCACAGGGATGTGGTAATTACTACAGGAACTCCTATTCAAGAAGAAGACAATAATGAAATATTTGTAAGAATAAATGAAGAAAATTTTCAAGAAGATGAAAATGAGAATCAAGATACTGTAAGTCAAGAAGAAGAACTAGTTGAAGATAATCAAGATGAAGATAACCATAATGATGAAGCGAATGAATATTACGACCAAAATGAATGTAATAGCAGACTGAGAGACAGAAGAAACATAAAGAAACCCACAAAATATGATGACTATTTGATGGAATCAGATGATGAAGAAAGTTTTTTGACATATCAGGACTGTATCAATGATGAAAATAAAGATAAGTGGTTGCAAGCAATAAATGATGAAAAAAAATCGCTTGAGGAGAATAACACATGGAATTTTGTTGATGAAAATCAAGCAGAAGGTAAAGAAATTTTAACCAGTAGATGGATTTTCAAAGTTAAAGATGATGGAAGATATAAAGCAAGATTAGTTGTCAGAGGATGTCAACAAAAATCAAAATTGGATTTCAAAGACATTTTCAGTCCTGTGGTGGAAAGTAGTTCGCTAAGATTGTTATTAGCAATTGCAGCTCAAAATAATCTTCAAATTCAGACATTCGATGTGAGAACTGCATTTCTAAATGGAAAAATTGACAATGAAGTATATATGAAAGTTCCAGAAGGATATGATATGCCAGGGAAAGTGTGTTTACTTAATAAAGCACTTTATGGATTGAAACAAGCTCCATTACAGTGGAACAAAAGGTTAACTTCTTTCTTAAAAAATGAAGGAATGATTCAGTTGAAATCTGATCAGTGCTTATTCAAGAAGAAAAATAATAACCTATATTTGGCAATCCATGTAGATGATGGAATGATGGTTGGTCAAAATGATGAAATACAAAATTTTATAAAAAAATTGAGTCAAGAATTTAAAATAGTTATAACAGATTTTAAAAATTATTTGGGAATGGAAATAAAGAAGAATGAAGATGGAATACAACTTTGTCAAGCTGAATATGCTAAGAAAATTTTGAACAAATTCCGAATGGATAAAGCGAAACCAATGAAAACCCCTCTCGTTGTTCAAGGACATGCAGAAGATGAAGGTTCTTGTGAAAATAAATTTCAATACAATGAAGCAATAGGGAGTTTGCTGTATTTGACATGTAAAACAAGACCAGATATATCTTATGCAGTAAATTATGAAAGTCGTGCTACTGCAAATCCAAGCAATGAAGATTTTCAGAATGTGAAAAGAACAATGAGATATTTGAGAGGAACTATTAACACAGCAATTCATTACTCATCGGAAAGAACAGAAGACAATATAAAAATACAAGCTTATTGCGATGCAGATTATGCTGGTGATAAAAGAGACAGAAAAAGTACAACAGGATATGTAATCATGTTTGCTGGTGGACCAATATCATGGTGCTCGAGAAAACAGAGTATTGTGGCTTTATCAACTACAGAAGCGGAGTACATAGCTGCTGCAGAGTGCTGCAAAGAAGTCAAATATCTAAAAACAGTCATAGAAGAATTATTGAACACAGATATGCAAGTCATAATGCATGTCGATAATCAAAGCGCAATAAAACTGATTAAATCTGGTCAAATGAGTCGCAATAGTAAACATATAGATGTACGTTATCATTTCATTAGTGAACAATTCAAAGAAGGATGGTTTCAAATAAAATATTGCAGTACAGAAGAACAAGTTGCTGATATCATGACAAAACCTCTGATGAGTACCAAGTTTGACTACTTCAAGAGAAAGATTGTATTCGCCATTATTATGAATTGAGGAAATTTGTTTCTATTTCAATAATTTTATATTTGAGTACTTTGTCATTAAGGGAGAGTGTTGAATTAGATTCGATAATGACAAAATATAAATCAAGTAGGAAGTTTGGTCAGCTTTCAGAAAAAGATCAAGTTTGCTTTTTGACATCTGTCAATAATAAAAATATAAAAAAAATGTTGCTGAATAAATAGAGTTACGAACTTGTGAATCTCTTTTATTAAATACAGAGTGAAGCAAATATTAAAATATAACATTTTCGAGATAGTTCTGGGATTTCGAATGTGAACTATAGTTAAAAGTTCTTGTACAGAAAAAGTTACTCTTTCCTTTGGAACTTCATTTAAACCTGTTCAGTTTTGTTCAACAATCACAATAATAATCATCAGAAATTATCGCAAACCCTCTGCGAACCAATTATTAGTGCCGAAAACTCGGGAAGTTCAATCTAAATTCAATAAATTCAGTCGATTTCTTCCATTTCTGTTCATCTGATTTTTTGATTCTGAATTCATCTTCCATTTTCATTCGAATAAATCAGTTGGAGAATTCTTTACAAGGCAATTTTTATCGCGCTGTAATCTATTTTCATCTTCAGCGATTAGCACTTGCATCAAGGATTCATTCGAAAATTCCTTCGAAATAAATTCGTTTCTTGAAATTGCAATTTCACAGTACTCTAATTTCGAGTGTTGCTTTCAGCGTCACCTGTTAATTATATTCACCGAGAAAAAATACATCATTCGATCATTTCTTCTTGGAAATCTCCGAAAATAATTTTTTTTCTCTCAACATATTTACCGGGATTGTTCGAAAAATTAAAATGCCGTCGATGGAGAAATTGAGGGCCTCTATCACCAAATCTGTCATCAAACTCGAGAATTCATTGTCCACTGCATCTACATACACTGCTCAAATTGATTAAAAGTTTGACTACTGAAGTCGATGTAGCCAGCATGTGCCTGACACACCTGAGATGGTCATTGATCAATGGGGAGAGGACTTTCAGGGAAGCTGATGATTTGAAAGTCAAACTCAACTCTCAGTTGGAGGAGGTGAAACAGGACGGATAACCCTCAAGATTAGCGTCATTTTTAGAGATTTGCCTGCATGTATGTGCTGCCCATAGTCATCTGACTGAATCTCCTTCTGTTGCGGCGCCTGATTCCTCATCGATTGATATACCTATTCTCCTTGGTTTGAGCTTTCATGACAAAATCCAGCAACGGCTCGGATTTATTGATTCGATGCCCCAGTGCATCAGAACAATTCCCTGGCGCCCGTTCATAAGTTTACCCTTTTAACGTCTGCTCTTTCTGGTGAACCAACATCTGTCATCTTCAGCTTCAAATTAAATTCGGTCAATTGCCCATTGGCGTATCAAAAAGCTTTTTACTTCCTTAACCAAAACCCTCGTCGGATGGTGAATCTTTGTAACCAAATACTATATTTAAGGGCCAGCCACGTCGACGTAGCATCTCGCCAGTTGTTCGAAGGGCAGTTATCCTCTAATGACTTTCCCACTCTCGCTCAATTGCTCGAACTCACCAATCGACAGTTGCGAGTGTTGGAAAGCACTTCTGCCACCTCGTCCCGTGTGTCTGTGCCGAAGCAGTCGTTGAGACGTCAATCACCAGCGGGCTCAGTGTCTTTTCCTCCATCGGTTGTGCCTTTAACTCTGGTCCGTCCTCTCGCTGTCTGGCTTACGCCGGTGCACGCCCTGATCACAGGGATTATCAACGCATAATCATGCCTTCCACTAAATCAGAATCATTATCGCCTGAACTCCGTCACCTATGGAGTTTCTTCTCTCCTTGCTTAGCACTTAGGACCAGCTGTCTTCGGATGACGGACCTTAATTTTCTGCTGCATGGGATTTATATCGATGACACATTAACAGACTGTTCATCCGAGTCTGAAGCTCTTGAATTGCAACAGCAAGTTCAGGATTTGCTCTTGGAGAGTGATATAGCCAATAGGCAATCTTCCACTGGAGCGGCTATCCTCTGCTAAGGCTTTTTTACCACTGGCGTTAACTACACCGATCCATTTTATGTGATGAGTACACGACTACGAGGAGCCGTTAGCACCAAGGCACCAATATCTAGTTGTCATCATCTGCTTCACTACATGAGCAGTTTACCTAAAATTGTTCTCTGAGCTGTCCACCCCAACTTTAATGGCAGCTTATTGTCGCTTCGTTGCACGCCGAGGTCATCCGTCCGACATCCTTTCGGATAACGGGAACAGTTTCGTGACCTTGGCTGCTTATTGTCTTCTCCACAATATCAGCAAATTCTTTGTGATGCAGCCTTCCGGAAATGACTGGCGATTCATACCTTTTTTTAGTCCTCACTTTGGTTGCATGGGGAAAGCCGCTGTCAAATCTCCTAAGCATCATCTCACTTTCCTTACCGGCGATCAAAAACTTTCTTACGACGAGTTTTTTACTGCCTGCACTCAGATTGAGGCAATCCTCAACTCTCGTTCTCTGTATCTTCCATCGTATGATCCCGATTTTGAGGCTCTTATACCAGGGCATTGGTTTTCGGCTTCCTTACCGCTCCTACTTATAACTATATTCGAGATGACAATCTTCCTCCTGTGAAGTGGTCTATCATCTGTTTTTCTAGGGGCTGTTTTGTGTTTTGTTAATTTTTGCCCAACAGAGAAGTAATGATGGCCCTTACCGTATCGACTAGAAAATTTGTTTTTTAGACCGGGAGCGAACTCAGTACCTTGCGGTACTAAGCCGACGCTTCAACCACCAAAACACGAAAAAGACTTGAAGAGGGCCTTTACATAACTCCGAAACCATATAGCGTAAAAAATTTATTCCTGGCTCATTTGTTTCTCTTAGCGTTCTATTTGAGTTACGCCCCCGTGATTCACCGCTCGAGTAGCTAGAGCCAGAACAATGTTATGTTCACTTTCTTCCGCGACATCTTCATTTAATATCGGATATTTGCAGAAATATCTGTGATGTGGATCAGAGTCAAGTGGTTCAAGCATTTGATGGATTTTATCCTCGAAATCTGGATCACAGATGTTTACTCTGTCCGGAACTTACCCTGAAGCCTTAAAAACCTTAAAAACTTACACAAAGACCGCTGTAGGGTCCACTGGACCGCGCGATCTTGATTACGCAACAATGTTAAGTATAATTGATGCAAATGCGACGTACAAAGATTCACTAAATAGTAGTAGGAAGGTACTCCATTCGGCGCCAGACTAGACGTAAGAAAAGTGGGAGAATTCTCCTAGCCAATTCTTTCGCCGGTCCGATGGACCGACGACGGCGTTTAAGGGTTGAAGAATAGCTGGCGCTTGAAACATCCAAGGAAATGACACTCGACGTTCTGTGCGCCCATTGAAACAAATGCTCACCACCGAAAAGGGTTGTTGACACCATGACTATGACATGTGTGAAATGTATCACTGATTCTGTAGGTAAATATAAAAACAACTTCTTGGAAACAGTACTGACACACGTAGAATTAATAGTAACTAACTATCGCTAACAGTAACTATTTCATAACACACTTCACTATCCTCGCCTGGTAACTTACGCGAAGGTTGATCACGTGTAGGCCAAGTACCATGAGTAACCGTTGGAACCGACATCCACGAAAAGCCATAGATGGAGTCCACAGGTGAGACAACACTCAGTACTATTAACTTGGAACCTCAGTCTACCCCCCGACCTGTCCCAGTTCCACCTCTGCTGTTAGTACTATTCCCTGCTGGTTTGAAAACCCGAGGGTAACATAATACACAGTGGTGAACCGATGTCTTTTTCCTGTCCTTACTTTTTTCCTGATGAGTGCCGATTCCATTGTCCGCTAAGTGTTCTTGGTTATGGCAGGCGAAAGAATCCGTAACATAAAAGGGCGATTAAAATCGGATCTCTCTTTCTTTCCGTCCAGATTACTCCGTAAGGTCACCGCCTTCTGATTTCTGTTTATGTATCACAGAAAATCTTTTATTTGTGCATAGTACAATGTTTGTAATTCCACCTATTACTATTCGCGGATCCAATTACCGTTGAGGGCGCTGCGAAATGTAAATAAACTTTGACGTTTGTCAGTACTCTTTTCGAGATTTGTACGGCCTAACAGAGTTTTTTTAGTAAATCAAGATATTTATCTAAATTATGGGAGGTGAATTGATTGACTTTTAGTTTCGTAAAGAAAGATCAAACTTTCTCTGGAAATACTTCATTTGAAAGGGATGAATTGTGGAATTAAATCGAGCGATGATATTGGTGATCCAATTCCTATTATTTCACAGATTCTTCCTTGATGTAAACCTAGATAATAATGTTGAGATAACATATACTGAGTTTGTGAAGGAGGTAGAAAATAAACATCTTGATAAGTAACGCGTTTATGTGGAAGTTTTAAAGTTTCTTTTTAAAATATTTTAATTCCATGTTATGATATAAGTATTCCTGATACTGAAATATCAAGATATGATTAAGCTCATGGAACAAGTTCTACAGATGAGAAAAAGCATTCATTTGGAAGTATGAAAATTATGAAATTGTATTTCTAAATCATCAATTGGATTTAGCAAAAACTCTCGCAAAGAAAAATCGTTTAACCTAACTCCTGGCAGTTGAAAGCACTGGTATAAATACCTGTTCCAATATTTTTTCTGAATTAATACTTCTATTCAGAAACCCAGACAATAATTCCAATATAACCTCCCCAAATAATAATTATAATACTTTGTTGGACAACGTGATATGAGAGAAAACATAAGAATCAAAACTTTCCAGTACTGACAAAGTAGTTTCGGAATTCAGTCGGCAGAGGGCGTCTAGATTTTTGGATTCGCCAATTGTACTGTAAGTTTCCCTTGACAGATCCTCGTTTGTGTCCCTGTAAATCGCTAGTATTTTAGAGTTGTGTATCTAATAAAGCCTTTTGTGATCCTTATTACGGAACAACGAATAGTATAAACTTCATCAGTTTATTCGTTAGAAAATTCAGTTAAATTAAAAATCAACAAAATTAATTAATTTAGTCCTCTTGGAAGGTGCCGGTTGCTTTTCGTCCGTATCTGGATTGACGTGTTGGGATGGCGTATCAGGGAACGTCGTTGAGGTCTTGTGCCCACAAGTCATTTACCATTTCGACATCGAACAGCTGTCTATCGTATATTGCCTACTTTGAAAACTCCCTAAGAATTTTTTTTCGAAAACTTGTTCTAGGATTAAAATCGGCAAAATTTAACCCTTAACCACTTATCCTACGTCTCAGAGACGGCACGACCTCATCCTATTCGTCAGATGACCTCTCCCTTTCAACTCATGCCATAGCCCTTCCACGTAATTTATCATTATTCTACTCTAACTTAGTACCCTAAAGTTGATTGTCGTATATATTCTAGTTTTCTAGATATTTCTATTGAAAGATCGATTGCCGTCTCTTAGACGTATAGTTAGCGTTAACGTAATAATAAAAAGACGAGACCTTCTCTGAGTCGTATCATTAGTGATTTGAAATAACGATAGATTGCCGAAATAGTTCGTCAAAAATTGTAAAAATATCTATAAAAATTTCGAAATACATTTGTTGAAGTGGTTTGATGAAGCTGGAAGTGATTCCAGTCGTAGGTCTCGTCGGTAACCACTCGCGATATTCTATAGACTCATCCATTTTTATTTATTTAGCCTATGGTCTACTCGAACATACCCAAAAGAGAGAGTGAACACAGGTATTTACAACACAATACCAGCACATACTTCACAATACAATCAGAATTATTGTCTTCATTATCACAGCTCCAGGCCTAACTGCTCGAGCCAGGAACGGTCAACTCGTTCATTTTATATAATAGTTATCCAGACAATTTGTAGAAAGAAAGATCTGATTTAATGAAAAAACTCTCTCAAAATCTAGTACCTATTACCACAATTAACAGAAGACGTCGAAAAATCCAAAGCTGGCATGAAAAATTACGACTCAGTATATTGGAAATACTAGGTAAAAAAGGGGCCGAAAATACCTGAAATTAGTATGGAAACATTGAAAAAAAAACGAAAGAATTGTTCTATTTGCTCTCATAAGAAGAAAAGAAGGAAGGCATATGTTTGTTATGAATGCCAGAACCCAATTTGCCTAGAGTGTGCAAAAAAAGTATGTTCGGAATGTGTAAAAATTCGTGATAAACAGGCATTGTCAGTTTTTTCAGAATACCTGTTTTTGATAAATTCTTGTGAATAGATTTCCGTCCAACTCTTATTGTATAAAGAAAAATAAAAAAATTACTTATTTATATAGTATTTCAATTGAATTTCAGTTTTTCAAAGAATCTTTGCCAAAATGTTGAATATTCCAGACTACATTGAAAAATTGTGATTTTCACTGAATATTGAACTTTTTTTGCATTTCTGAGCATAGGTTTCACCTCTAGAATAACAAAGGGAACATATAAACAGCTTATAAAGTTAAAACTGTGGAAACTTAAAAAAATATGTCCATCTATATGAAGCCGTCTGTGAGACGTATAGGTAGTCACAACGTTACATATTTGGTACGTTAGTAGTTAAGAAAATACATAACGATTTTTTCGCGGTTTTTACGATTTTTGACAAAGTTGCGTTCGACGCTCGAGGTGACAAACTTGGATTGTTCATTAGGCCAACATCATAAACAAGTCTGCAAAATATCAGAACTACCGGATTTGACTACCCCATACATTCAGGCGACAAAGTTTACTGGATTACTAGGGTAGGTTTGCTATTTTACCTTCAAAGATTAGTATAGCTAGCGCTCGACACATCGGAGAAAACGCCTTTCCACGCTGTTCAGACTTTGATAACTATGAAACTAAGCATCACAACATATTGAGTTTAGCAATGCACTTCCAAATACTGAAATTTGCCGGAATTCCTTTTTATAATCATCTACCTAACAAGTTCAAACTTTTGAATGATAGACAATTCAAGAAAAAATCAAACTGCTCTTGTGCCCTAAGAGTTTCTATGAGCCAAGAGAATTTATTTCCGATAAATAAATTTGATAATTGTATTCATATTAGATATTTGTTGTTTTCCTTTTCCACCTTTTCTTCATATCTGAAAGTACCAATGAAGTATTCTATACTAAAATACCTTCTTTTTGCGTTAAACCTATTTTATCGAACACACTAATTGTTCTTCAATTTGAAAAACTCTTAAACGCATGTAAAACTCGTGAAAATCAATCTGTAGTTGATAACTTACAATCCAAGAAGGGTTGCAGTTAATCCAGAACGCACATACGGACCTCACAAAAAATCATATGCCTACAAGAAATGAATTCCTTGTCATTTTTATTATTGAGCTATTAAGGGTCACGGAGACCATGTTGTACATGCGTGTGTGTGGGTGTGCGTTATACGCAAAAATACGCCTATCCATATGGTACGTACAGCCATGCAAAACATTTTATTCAAGTGTAATTTAGTTTTTGCTTGAATTTCGAACAGTGTAATAAGGGAATAGCCGATTGAGGTGAAATTCTCAGAGGTTCGTGGAGCTTTTTTTATCACATCAACATTGTTGATTAACACTAGGTTTCCTTCTTCGGTCGACCATTTTCATCTTTACCCTAAACACTACCTGTCTCGAAACCCTAACACATCACAAAACAATACTTTGAAAAAGTTAATAATCTATAGCAAAATTCAAATTCTCGATCATTAAGTCTTAAGTTGCTGAAACTATTATCTTTCATCTACACAATACTTTCACTATTGCCTTTTAGTTTCTTCCAATTCCTGAAGAAGGATTCAATAATACCTAATTGCTTATTGTACAAAGTATCTTTATAATTTATAATTAAAACAACCAAAAAATAATCCGAAGCACTAATTTGACAGTTTATTATACATGTGTAAGCAAGAATCACGTTGAAACACAGAATATCAACCTTCAAAATTCCATAGCCTACTATACTGGCGAATTTTTTGATAGCACGTTACATCGAATAGCGATCAGAAATCTTTCAAATCATATTGCGTTCAAAATGTTTACAACTAATACACCTGTGCAAGGAAAACGGTCAATACTCATTTATGAGAAACAATAATAGGAGCGTTTCAGCTTCATAAGACCTCATTAGTGTGCAAAAGCTTTTCATAACGCAGAACGCACCAAAAGGTAGGTTTAGTGGAACTGTCTGAGATCCATCGCAAAATTACGCTTTCTACCATTTCTTAGCTCAATGAAGATTGTTCCTTTAGGAATTTGCAATGTAATATAAGGAATTTTGAGGATTCACTCAACGTTCATCAAGATTGTCAAATAATAATAAGTCCCTTTTATTATGACATTAAGGCCCAGTTTCACAATATATGGTTAACCCAAAGTTATATAGTGACCAGGGGTTAAATCAAAAATTCTGTTTCACAAAGTGTGGTTTATCGTTTGACCTAAAGTAAACTTGTGGTTGACTTAACCCCGAAAATTTCCTGAGTTAACTATGAGTTGCCTGGACATAGAAGTTTCGTGGCGTATGCTTTTCTGCATAGATAACATACTTTGAGTTCTGTCAGAGGCAAGTCAGCATTTCTTCGAAATTACTGGTTAGGAAACGTTTCACATGTATTGGGTGTTTATTAGTTATTATTTACGATTATCGTGGACGATTATGATGTGAATTCTCATAGTAGTGATGAGGAAATAGTGAGGCCCAGAATATTTGGAGCTAGGAGGAATTATTTTGAGTAATATGTCGACCTGGATTCCTTCTGTAGAGTCAGAAACACAGTGGAAAGGAAGGCAGTTAGAATCGAAGAATCTCAGCTCCTTCAATGAGAATATTAAAAGTATAGATGCAATGATGATGATTAAGTCCACAGTTTTTTTACATAACATAACTTGTAATGAAAATGAAGGACAACCTCCTTCATGAGGAGAAGAAGAAGCCATGAATTCATATCAAAATGTTGCTGTGTCCCCTATAGGGGATCAAGAATTATTGTCAAATACTAGAACTAGAAGAACTAGACTGAATCTTATGGATAGTTATTATGCAAATATGTTGAATTAGAGTGGTGAAATTTGAATTTTTCAAATAGATCTCATCTAGCATCTCAATTCAAACTTAAATAAATAATCAATAAAAATAGGCTTTTGAAGAATTGCTGTGGAAAACACCTAGATAGATATAAACTATTTAAGGAACTTTAAGTTATGAATGCAAAACTCAATTTTGTTTGAATTTTTCAATAAAGTAATAATTTCTTTTGGTCCGGCACAGTTGCACTGTTTTTTCTTATTTTGCACAAGAAAAAACGAACGCTTCAGCTTCACTCAAATCAAAATCCAAACGAGAAATAACCTTTTGGCAATTATGAAACTCATATTGGCACAAAACATCAAACATTCGTACGGTGCTCATACGTTTTATTCGTTTTCTGTCATACTCATAACAATTTCTATATTCTTAAGTTCTTGTTTCACAGAAATACGAAATGTCAGTAATAAATAACCCAAAAGTAGATCTATCGTACACGAAAAACATTACCAACCCTCAGAAAAAAATTTTAACCGATGGTCAAAAAACCATCACTCATTTTTTTGTTGTGAAACAAGCATCTTTTTAAACCTTGGGTTAACTCAAAGGTAGTGGTTAATAAACCACCACAGGTTACCAATGATTGTGAAACTGAGCCTTAATAACAAAGCTCTATAGCCTCCTCTTGAACACTCTTTTCCCTTCTCACAAAAAGCCATTTATAAAAAACACGATTTTAACTTCCTGCAGTTTTCGTCATAATGTTCAACATATTACAATCCTCATCCCTTCTATTGGATCCATTTATAACGGTTCAGGCTACTCCAATTTACCCCGTTATCATTTCTTATTGGCTGGAGACCCATTAAAAAGAGTCGATTTTCTAGGAACAATTTCCTCCGAACTGAACGGAATAATTAAGTCATTTTGAATGAACGTGATTTGAATCGATAAAATTGAGTGGTTCTGCATAAACTCTGAGATTGGACAACCATTATTGAGTTCATAGGATATGAAGGCAGTAAAAATGTCGACAAATTAATCATATATACATCAATTCGATAAAAAAATAACTGCTATAGATGGAATCCAATCATTGAGATAGTGTTCACGATGAGGTACTTTTACCAGCGAATAAATAATCTTATCAGGCATATAAGTTTTATTTCTCAGGATAAGTAAAAATTCCCCGACTGAATCTCTCGTTGAAACTTATGAATATAGTCTGTTTTCGGAAAGTATGAAATGATGTTGTGAACGGCGCGGCGGATCATTCATCTAACACTGGCCACCTTGGAATCCGCACAACACCGAACGATTTCTGGAAGCTTATGTTTTTAACACTGTGCAACATTGCCGGTGCACTAGCGATAATAAACATTGGTTTTGGCTGTTTTCGATTAATTCTCATCTGTTACACTCACAATTCATTGGTTTTTGAAATCAGTGTTTTTGAGAAATACCAAGTATCAAATTGAAAATTCCTAAGAAAATATACCCAAATTTTATCAAATCAGGCTTGAGATTTATTTATTCATTCATTTATTTTACGCTTCGACATCTAGGTGATTAGCGGTTAGAGTTCGATTTGGTGTACAGTAGGGCGAGTCCGGGCGGTCAATTCTCGGGATCACTCGTTCGTTGAACGAATACGTCCATGAACGAGTGAAATCGAACGTATAGTTCGAACCGAGTCAATTCTCGAGCATATCTCCAACTACTCGTTCCGACGAAAGTGTACGTTCATTTCGAACGGAGAATAAACTTGGCATCGTAGCAAAATTCATCGAATAATCAGCGTTTAATCATAAACTCATATTAATAAGTCTATGCTTTTGATAATTCTGTGCTTATTTTGTGGTCGAATTCACAGAATTTGAATTTTGAAAATACGTCAAATCAAACTCTTCAGAGTTGGTTTTGTTTGATTAAAATCAGTTTTGTAGTGAATAAAGATTTTCTTTTCTTGTTTGAATATGGAAAAAAGAAACAAACCAATGTCGGTCGAACAAAAAGATATATTAATAGAGTTTATATGCTCCCATCCTGAAATAAAGCAGAAATTCTCGTCCACTAGACAAGACTACATAGCTTTGTGGAAAGAACTTACAAATATATTGAATGGAACTCCAGGTGCAAAAGAAGACTGGAAAGAGTGGAGGAAGGTATATAAAATACATCCTTGCTGACTATTTTTATATAATCTTAATGTAATTCTTTAAGAGTTGGCACGACATTCAGTCAAGGACGAAAACTAAAAAGGCGCAAATTAATGCCTATTCCTCGAAAACGGGTGGTGGACCTGCAATGGTAGATCTTTCAGAGGCAGATGAAAAAATTGTAAGCATCATTGGGGATACTACCATAAGAGGCTTATTGGGAGTAGTAGAACCACAGGCGCAGGAAATTGTGTTGGAACATGATGAAAAAGTGGAGAGTGAACAAAAACAAAAGGACACCAGCCCTCTTAATGCACCTCTGAAGAAAGACATTCTTTCTAGTGATAATCTAGGAAATGTTGAAGCTCACGCTGGAAAAAAATTGGAAAAAAGAGAAATTTTGCTACGCAGCGTTTGGATAAAGCTGTGGAACAGAATACTCAAACAATAGATCTACTGAAACAAAAAATTCGAATTAAAGAAGAATATTTCAAAAAAAAACTTCTGATTATGGAACGAGATGTCGCAGCAAAAGAAAAAATAGCATCGGAACTAAGTGAAATGAAAGGGATACTTTTGGAAAAAATGTGCAATAAACCCCAGAATGGTTTCTCATCTGTGTCCTTGAATGTTGTTCTATATTTCATTATTAATATATGTTACTTACTCTTAGTTTCGTTTAAATGAAAATATCAAAATTATAATATTTATTCTTGTTAATTCACATTTTGAAAATAATTCATAACTATATTCCTGATTCTTCTCCCCTCTACTAATTCAGGGTTGACTCTTGCCATGCCGCCTGCTCCCCCCGCGTCATTTTCATTGTCAATAGCATATATTCCATAATCTATAGTATATCCAAATCCAAGAGGCCAGCGGTAAACATTGCAGCATGAAGTGATCACGCGTCAAGAACGTGATAACGCAGAGGTGTACTAATAAATTGAATTCCGAGAGCGTTATATTTTAAAACTTTTTGAGTGTTCCAGTTCCGGTGAAAAATGTGTATGCTTATCTACGAGTCTGAGTAATGAACAATTAATCTAAAGTTCCCACTTTAATAAATACTATGTATATAAATGTGTAACAATATTTTTTTTGTAAAAGTGACTACCCCGTAGTGTCGTCAGAAGATGCAGAACTTTCCTCTAAGTTGACGATGACTGGTGTTATATCATCCATAATATTATCCAGTTTCCACATGTCTACCTCAACTTTTTGTTTGACATGTTTCACGCACTTTCTCCATCTTTCGGAAGTAACCCGTGAGAGAGCCTCTTGAAAAAGATTTTGGACGTCAGCCATTTTAAATGTGGTGTTTTTATCTGCCACAAAATTCTTGACATCGGCCCAAATCAATTCAATAGGGTTCAGTTCGCAGTGGTAGGGCGGTAATCTAAGTACAGTAATATTTTGGGCCTTTGCGGTTTCATCCACAATGTATCTTTCAAAGTTTTCTTTGTTCTGCCTGACTATCTGCAACTATTGCGCTTTTATGAGGTCAGGGGTGAAATCAATATTTTTCTCCCTCAACCATTGTTGGATATCACTCTTTCTGAATTGTGAATTAGGAATTTTTTCTATTTTAATTGAATGGTAAGGAGCATTATCTAAAACTACTATAGAATTTTCCTCCAATTTAGGAACTATACCCTCGACCACTTTTCGAAGGACTGACCATCCATTTCTTCATGGTAGTCACCAGTTTTTTTGGATTGGAAAGTCCAGAGTCCTCCAGTTAAAAAACCAGTGTCACTGCCAATATGACACACTATAATTCTTTGCCCTTTGCCTGGAAAAATATATTCACTTCATTTGAAAAACAATGTTGAAATTGTTTTCCACCAAAAAGGTACTTACATCAAGTTTCACAAAACTTTGATTGCTCGATCAACGATTTGGCATTCGATTTCCCGAAGGAAATCATTGAAACTTTCATATTTACGAATATATTGGAGGAGTAGCAGTTGAGAATCATCAAATGGGCGTGTATAGATAATTATTTGGTGAAAGAATGATATTCAGAATGCTTATGACCAACTCATCGACTGAAAACTAATTGACGTTCATCCGTCACTCGATCGTTGATTCTCTGATCAAGCTTTATGAAACCAAAGGGTTAAACTCAAAATTCAAGACCTTCCCAGACGGATTTTTAATCCAGTAGATAATCCAGCAAGTAACGCTTGCCGAGAAGATGTAACTGTTTCATCGGTCCACACTTTGGATTTAGTATGACCGGTATTTACCCAAGTTTCATCCAAGCAGTAAATCTTCCTGTTTTCATCACGGAAGGTCCTAATTTTCGTGAGATAGTTTCTTCTCCAACATTTAATGTCGTCACGGTTCATTAAAAAACTGTTGCGTTGGCGACGTCCATATTTGAAATTAAGTTTTTTCAATATTATAGAGAAGGTACTCTTCTTAAAATTTGGCAAGTTCGAGTCTTCATTATCTATTTTTAATACTTTCTCTATAGTCGGGTGTTCATTTCTGAAGAAAAACTCGTGAACTTTTCGCCGTATTACATTTTTATCGAAATCTGATAAGGACTCCCATTTGGTGTTCCGATTTTGATTTGTTGCCGGCTGTGATAGAACACCGGAATTTATGTATTCGGAAATAATTCTCCTAACACTTCGAGCTCCAATGCCAACTCTCTGCAACTCGGAGTTCTACGTCCTTTAAACACATTCCTGCATTTTGAATAATCTCAATTTTATAAGTATTCAAAATCATATCTTTTATCTCGGCACTGAAGTGTCGTTTCAGACGTCTCTTTTTTGGAGGACTTAAGTCAACACGCGATTCCTCAGCAGTATCAGTACTTGACATTATCTTAAATGCTTGTAACTTGAATAACTTGCTACAACTATAAACCAATTTACGAAAGAAAAAGCAATGAATGATCTCTGCAGTTCTGCACAACAATTCGCATACAATCAATGAATCAAACGTAATGCGGTACTGCATTACTCCCACCTGCAAACATGGCGTTCCTGATGCTTTGACCAATAAGAGGAGTACCTTAAATAAGATCACGCGTTAGTCAGTTTGTTTACGCTGGCCTCTCGGATTTGGATAGACTATAGATCTAAAAGATCATCCTCTATTTCTGGATCTGGTTCTGGCATATTGTTTTCAACACATATGTTGTGTAGTACAACACAGGCATTGATTAGTTTTCCTGCCTTTTCCGGTGTATAATGCAGCACCCTGTGTTTCAATAAGCATCTGAAGCGCATCTTTAGTACCCCATTACACCTCTCAATCAAACAGCGAGTTTTCTTCAGGTGTTGATTAAATTCATATTGGGGAGTACCTGGTTCAGGATTACTATCAAATGGAGTCAAAAGCCAGGATCTCAATGGATATCCAGAGTCACCTTAAAAATAATTTTGAATGAAGTAAACAAACACAATTATAAAAAAAAACTCATGACGGTGGTGTTTTCTGTTTCACCTAGTAAATAGAAAGATCTTCTTGTTCGCAAATAAAGATTACGAACTAATTGTTTGTTTCTCTTCATAAACTTTTTAGGGTTTTCACTCCCAATCTCTGAAACAAAATCAATTAAAAATGAAATCAACGATTTGCTCCTACGTAAATTCTTGCACTAATTTGTCAGGAGCAAATTAACTAGAAAAAATTGTTGCCTGACAATGAACTCAAAATAAATAACGTTGAAATTATAATTCTAAGTTGTAACGTTTCTAAGTTGTAACGTTTTCGGTAATTGTTTATTAGACTCCTTCATCAGACGAAAAATCTATTTTTTTTTAAATCTTCTGAATTGTGGCTTTTGTTTGACATTAATTGTCAATCGATATCTAATTGTTTGTTCAAACCATGTTCAAACGGAATAGGAAACTCTAACGATTTGTCAAAATCAGTTGAGCGTTCGCTGTCGTGGGGCACACAAGCTTTTCCCTCCATTGATTCACATGCTGTTTCGGTCGAGTATTGTGTTTTGTGCATGTTTTTGGAAAAAATTTTCTTCCCTACTTTAGGTTAGAGTGATTAGACTATAACTTTCTAAGAAATGCCTCTTTAACTTATAATAAAAAGCTTTGTGTGCCCCACGGTAATGAAGGGTCAGCTGATTTTGACAAATCATTAGAGTACTCTATAAACGTATAAACCAAAGATTAAAGAGTAGAAAGATAGGAAACGAAGCGACTAGAGTGATGCGAGCGCCATCTGTGTTTCAAATGTGTTTTTAAGGCCCTAAGACTGGTTAAAATTTTAATTCGAGGGACATATGAAATTTTGCGAGATGTCAGAGTCATATGGCCATTTTGATCAAACAGGTTTTGAATGTTTTGATTCTCGTATCCATAGACAACCTCGTATCGCCTTTTGTTTTTCAAGCCCGTTCTAGTTGCTGATTATTGAAATTTGTGTCTAATTTCTTGGCGAAAACCTCAAAATATCGTTCGAAAATTATTGTATAGTGAAGAACTGTGGATCAAATAAAACGAATTTTACTAAGGAAAATGGGAATGTAAGTATTAAAACTGGTAACATGTGACTCGGTCATTCATTGATTTCTACTTTCAGTGCTACGAAGTGGATAAAATTTTCAGGGCGTAGAGGCCTGCAAACACTACTGACTACACCATGTGCAATGAACATTTTACTGCAAGTCGATTGAGAACTGTTCATCCACGTAAATTGTTGTATGCAGGAAGCATCCCTCGCATGAAGGGCTCATTTAGGGGAAATTATGACTTTTATACGTCCATTCAAAGATTCTCAATTGCCTTCAATATATTCAGAAATGCAAAAGTTTTATGGATTTCGATTTGGGAATCGGGTGATTGTCAAATTGTCGTTTGGAAAGTCAAAGTCAAAGTTTTATGAAACCTTCTGTGAGTGTTTTATTCATTCGTCAATCTGTATATTTTGCCATAGAAAGACCATACCATGAAGAAATCATAAAAAAGCATGAAGAAATTATACTGACGGGCTTGAATACAGGTCTTGTATACCTCTGTAAGGTTTTTTCAATTGTGGTTCTGAAAATTTTGTAAATAATATGTAAGTAACGGAAATGTGTATCCTATGACGGTAAATTGTTTATATCAATTTCTAATATAAATTGTACAAATTTAATTTGTAAATTTTTTTTAGATTGCAAATAAAAATTTATCACATCCAACAGAGTATTCCATTTATACCAATCGATTCCAAACAATGTTCAGATGAAAACTAACATCCTTAACAAGGATGTTTGTTTTCCGATCTCAACAAGGTCAATATTGAAATTCAATACAAGGAATAGAATTCGAATTTCGCGCCCCTCAATTATAAAACAGAAAACTGTTATTAAACAGTTTTTCTGTATTGATAATACGATTTCAGCGCCATCTCATTGTCAAATGTGTTTTCACTGGCCAAAATGTAGTCGGTTTTTAGTACTAGCGATATGAGGGCGTTTCCTATCTTTCTACTCTATAATCTTTGGTATAAACATATTATCCGATAAATGATCGAATGGATTTTTTCTAAATTGGTCATAATAATGTCTCTCCCGACCTTCTTGCACAAACCTTTCGGCTTCACTCATAATATTATGAATACTTTCTAAAACAAGATCCTCTAAATTCATTTTTCAAGAAATCACAAATATCAATGAATAACTAATACACGAACGTCAAAATATATGTGCTTAAGTCATCGAGCGTATGATACAGATCACTCGTTGTCGAACTAATGTTTGAACGATGATTTTAAACGAATAGTTCATAGACTAGTTCCCCGAGAATTGCAATTTCCAAAAATCTACGCTCATGACGTCACGAACATATACGTCCAACGAACGAGTGATCCCGAGAATTGACACCCGGGAGACCTGCACAGATAGGAGACTTGAACTACCTCAAATATTTCAATTCAAATTTTGCGCTACCGGTATCGTAAATATCGACATACTCGTAACAAGGCACAACTGGTGGGGGCTCCATTTTGGCCGCTATCAGAACAGTCCAGGAGTGAGAGGGTTTAAGGTGATTTTTTTGTTATAGAAAGTAAGAAATTGAATAATTTTTGTTTGTTATACACTGTCTGAAAAGTTTAATAGGTGCGTGGTGTTATTTAGTTTTATTGCTTCCATTGATTAATATTGTTTTACAAATGACGAGCCTTTTTGATAATAGTTATCAAAGTTTCAAGAAAACATCTGTTGAATTGACTAAGTGCGGGAGACTTGAGACTTGACCCTCAGGAGTCATAATCAGTGGTCCAAGTTTCCTGCACAGAGCTAAGATAATAGTTTACTTCAAAAAAAGTGAATTAAATTACAGAAATAAATATAAAAAATATACAGAGTTTTAAAAAAGTGAAAAACATCTCGGAAATAAGTGAGAGTGACTCTGAAATAGAAAATATGTATTTCATACGCTGATACATCTGATGATGAAAACCTTCACCTAGACTATCGTTAGTCATTGAAAATTGTTTTCTTTCAATGTTTTTCCTGATAAACACACTTTTGGTCAAGTCTCTCTCGTCCCCTGTTCAACTCCCCAATGGGTTAGAGAGACCAGAGACAGGAGCCAATTTTCGGTTCCTAAAAAAATAATTGCTGTACTCAAAATGTTCATCTCACCATCACTTTACTACTACTTATCTAACATTACCTATTTGGGCATGATATCTTCAAGCAAAAAAGAGAGTTGAGAGTTGCTATCCTTTACAGATACAACTTAAGTGGCTTTAGAGTGAAAAGGGGTTCAACTCTCCCGGACTTCCCATATGTTCAGTTTTGAGTATTTTATACATGTTATGGTATCATCTAATATATAAAATTCTCGTGTCATAGTTTTCGTTACCATACTCCTCCGAAACGGCTTGACCGATTTTGATGAAATTTTTTGTGCTTATCCGGTATCTATGAGAATCGGCCAACATCTATTATTCATCCCCCTAAATGTTAGGGGTAGTCCACCCCTAAATTTTTTTTTGTATTTTTTAGACAAAATTTTTAATTTCTATTTTTTTATGATACAACATACAAAAATACATACAATCCTCAATTTTCACCCTTCTACGATCAACCCTTATTTTTTAATAGCCATTTTAGTAATTTAATCATTTTTCCTCTCCGGTCGAAAACTGATCAATCATCATTTAATTAGTTATCCCCGCCAGATGTCTACAGGTGTCACTTCTGACCCAGTAAACAGCACGAACGAACGAACGAACGCTAGATGGACTAACAAAAAATATTGTTCACGCTATAACATTAAGAGATTGATATTGTTTAATAGTGTTACTGTCGTAATTGTTTAATTAATGATATATAATTTTAAGGAATAAATTATAATAACTTAAAAATAATGTTTGCCTTTTGTTATTTTTATATTCCCTCATCGTTCACAGCGCTCCATGATTATTTCACGCATATACCACATTCTTACATACATACACTAAAAATTACTAGGAAATTATTTATATGGCAAAACAACGTTTGCCGGGTCAGCTAGTATTGTTTATAATTCTACAGTTTGAATTTTGAAATTGATTTCTTTAATGAAAGATATGGTATTGGTGCAAGACTGGGAACTGGTGTTGAGGGCTTCTTCCATATTGGTGCTGACAATATATAGTCTTCTTTGGACCTCGAATAGTTCGCATTTTTCAATAATATGACGTGTGGTGAGTTATGAGTTACACATTTGGCACCATGGAGGAGATTCTCTCTTAATCAGGTATTGGTATGTTTCTCTTGTATGGCCAATTCTAAGTTTCCTAAGGATTACAAGGTTTTGCCCTTGATCCAACAATATCCTTGGAGATAAGCATTTGAATTGGTTTTTCGAAAAATGCACACTACACATTGTGAACCGTTTCGAATCACCCTTGTCCAATTCTATATCTGTATGCCCAGAGAATTCGATCCATTTTTTGGCACAGAAAAATAATCGACTTTTTAATAATACAAGGACAAATATAAAGTTCAAAAGAGTGGTTAGTGAGTGAAATAGGTGAATATTAGGCAGATACGCTGTTTTTCAATATTTTAGTATATTCTCATATGCATAGGTATATGTCATTGAAAGATGAAAGAATTTTGGAGAAGACTTTGCAGGATAGAAATGGAAAGTGAGTACATAAAGTCAAAGTATAGACATATCCATCACAAATATCTGAAACAGGTATTTAAATTGATAATCACTGACACAACCAAGTCCATCAATACACTTTTTGTAAACCCTTCAAAATCAAATGAAAGTATACAAAGTGAAAAAAAAAATTATTATGATAGGTATTGTCGGTCGAAAGGTGTTTCTATTCAGGAATGTACAGGATGGACATAATTCGGTGTCACTAATCTCCTCATTTCGCTATCTCAAAATTTGTTTATATAGAAAAACAGTATTATCATCCCAGGTTGTTGTATCTTTGAGCACTCTAAGGATGCATATTTTTTTAAATATTATACCATAAAAGTATGTCGACCGTTGTGAAAAACTTCACTCGTGTATATATAATTAAAATATTGTTGGCAAATCATTCAGGTTTTAGTTCATTACTTGAAATAATAATTATCAACAATTTACATAAATCATCTGACAATCCTTGTTTTATTTTGCATAGAAAAGTAAGAAGATCTGTCTTAGAAATGTGCCTTGATTTAGTTTCGTCTTCGGGAACTGGCAAACACTGTCTAAACAAATCAAGAAATTCGTATTTTGTAATTGGACAAAGGGCTTTGAATTCCTCATCAGTAAAATCCTTGTCGAGATTTGAATTCCGTTCATTCTAATGTTTTTCTTGGTGTATCGTATAAACCAACAAGGAGAGGACGAGGTATAAGAGGATCCTCATTCATGTGGTGTCTGCAACCAAATTCTAGCATTCTCACTAATATATATGTCATGTGCTATGAAAATTTTCACTTTGCACTTCAGTGTTAACCTGCAAAGATCACCACCGTCTTCATTGCAAATGAAGCACGCATGACTTGGAGTTTGACGCAAAGTATTTAATTTAACTGGTACTGTAGAATCATCATTTATGTCGTTGATTTCTTCAGTTATCTCTTTCAAACAATTAATGCACAATCTCGTTAATTGGGTTACTTCAACTACCGGTAATTCTAATACTTCACGCTTCAAAACAGCCAGATTTCTTTTATCGACATCATCTTCTCTATCTATTCGTCTGAGGTTATTTAATGGAAACTCATGATCACATAGAAAACATGCATATCTATTTCGCGCATTCGTTGCTGTCTTTTCACATTAACTTTCTATAACTTTATAACAATAATGGTCACAACGATTAAAAAAAACTAACTGAAAACTACTTCTGTCACCAGGAAGAAAGTTCACTGAGCCAACTTCAAATAGCTTATCAATCAAAATTTCGCCATCCTGTGATCTCCAGCGCGGCTATTGGCAAAAACATGAACTACCTATTTACATGTACATATTTTAGAGGACAAATAATCTGTGGTCTCAAAGCAGCGATCGTACTTCTTCTCTCTACTCTCCATAGTTCTGTGACAAAACCACAAATATAATGAAGAAATCACGAAAAAACGCGTGCCTGATGATGAAACATTCCTTGAAAACTCAATATAAACTATAAAAGATAAAATATAAACTATTGAAGAATTATTGATATCTCGGGTAGCTATGGCAAATCAAATTCAAGTTGGTAAAAAGTAAATGATATTCAGACGCATAACACCCGCCGATTTGAAAATCCGCAAATGTTATGATCTGAATTCAACTAGCTATCCACCATTACTGAGGGTGCCGAAAGAAAGACCGTCTCCTCAAGGAAGATGATGATCTTCCATCGTCTAATTCGTGATAGATCAGATGAATTAGGATATTTCACTTGAGATAATGAGATAGCTTTTTCAGACTGAAAATCTAATGAATTATACTAAAAAAATATAAAAAACACGTTTTACTATGGAATCAAAGTGAAAAATAGAAAATAATGTCAAATCCACATTTCAATTCCACCAACGGATATTCAGTAGGTATATGTCAGAAATATTCATGAATGAAAGGCAACGCCATATTCCACATTTTGTACCGCATCATTGGTCTCACTCCCAGAAGCTTTCAAAAAGGAGGCTGTAATTTTTTTTTTGTCCACGTTCATACGAATGAATATTCAACCAATTATCTGGAATATGATTCATGTGAAGCGTGGGTCCACGAGAATAAACCGTTAAATTTCACTCCATATATCCATATGTATTTCAACGATATAGAGCGTACATAAACATTTATTTCTGAGTAAACAGTAATTTGTTCCATACTCTGGTAGAATTTCATGAAAATTCTCTTTCGACATCAGTACACAAAAGGGGAAACTGGTTAGATCATGAATAATGAATACTTTTGAAAATGTTCAATATTGTTTAACTCATTGAAAACAAACAAAATTGTCAATGACATGAGAAGAATTAATATTATTTTGATAATATAAATATTTTAAATACTGAGGAATTCACGGCATCATTATACTTAGTGCAGATTGTTTGAAAGAAAATCGATTTTTCAAGCTGTCAAAATCATAAAATTTTCACAAGGCGGTTGTTTTTTATATAACTGAGTTGAAAAGTCGTTAGAAGTCACACCTATATCTTATCACACCTATATCTTATAATGTAAGAATTCATATATATTTCCCAAATTCCCAAATCTGAGTAAATTGCGTATCCTCATATACAGTGCGCGTCAAAATTATGGAACAAATTAATTTTCTCAGAAGAAAAATATTTGGTGAATAGGTCAATTTTGTTTTACTTTTACCAAATTTGTATGCATTTTGAAGGATTTTTGTTGCACCCTGTGCCATCCCCATCAACCCTCGAAATTTTTGGAATAGGGAAAGTGGGTAATGTGGTACTTTTTTGGCAAGGTCTATGTATCTTCTTTACAGGCGTGCAGAAATTTTCAAGAAAAAGTTCAAAGAGGTTTTCAGTATGTGCACTTTGTCATGGCTCATTTACATTCAGAAGATGGTACCTGATGAAATTTGTCACCGAATGAAAGTCGACCATTACAGTTTCAATCATGCACTACTTCAACCCCTTTCAACTCCCTCACGTGAAAAATTAGAATGTGTAAAACACTGCGCTTCAGGTATGATCTTATATTACGTAGGTATGTTATTAGTACGTTTCTACTGAAGTTGAAATGTTTCGATAAAATGTTTCAATTCTCCGGGTGGTACTTCAATGCCAAAATAAATTTCCAATGTCACTCCATTTCTTCTCCATTAAAGGGTTCGATTGAAAACCAAAAATCGACGATTTTGGACTTAGAATAGTTCTAATATCATGCGACGGTTTGTACGGTGTTTGAAGGGTTAATTCAGAACTTTTTTCTACGCTTTTTAGTGAACACTACTCTGTGGTAATGGCTTCTATGCATGAAAGATACATACGTTTCCTGTCACAACGATCTCACGGCTTGACAATGAATGTCAATTTCGATAAGTAAATTCTATTATTCGGGAATTTTGCAGTAAATCGGTTAGAGTGTGATGAAAATTGTGGATCAATACAAGATAACTTTATAAAATGCGTCCAGTGCAAAACTTGCCTCGGAACAAGGCTTCAATGTTAGTAATCGAAACAATTTTCAATTCGTCAATTATGGATGGAAATGCGGATTTGAAGAGAACGCGTGGAGTATTGCAATTGCTGGTAAGGTAAAAATATTTTGATTGTAAGTTATGGTGGCACGTATTGGATTGATTCGTTGAAATATTAAATGTTATGAGGATTTGGAGCCATAAGTATAGATACTTTGCGTTTGATTTCGAAAAACTGCTGCTTCGCATCGTCGATATTTTATGAGGGAATTAAGCATTGAACTCGGAACCAGATATTCATAATCCAAGGCTAGCTTTATTAGTCCGAGTGCTGGCGACAAAAATCAGCAAGAGTTTTGTTATGGTCAATAATTAAATATGCTTTAGTATTGAAGGTGTACATGAGTCAGCACCCACTCGCAAGATCAAGTAGTGAAACACCCGGCAGTGGCGCATTGAAATATGTAAAATTACAACATGCTCTATAAGAGTTTTGTAATGATTGAAAATTGGCACTATACACTAGCTTACAGTACCAAAAAACGTAAGAAAGGGGTCAGACCGCATTCTTGTGGAACATAGCGAGTCAGCACGCCACATAAGTTGCTACTATAACGATGCAGGTGCAAGAGTTTTGTAATGGCTGAAAATTCATTTACTGCTTAATTTTAATATACAATTTAAGAAGAAAATAGTCAGACTACAGATTAATGGAACGGAGCTGGTCAGCAGTCGCTCAAAGTCCGGATATCCAAGTAGCGCGGATACTCGTTGATATATGTTTATTTACTTATTCATGGTAAAAAAAATACCAACATGTTGTACATTATATTGAATAATATATTTATATATACAGCGTGTCCCACAAATGCCGCAGCGGACGATATAACGGTAGCGGTCAAAGTTTGGCAAAATTTTTTGATGCAAACTTGAATAACTCCAAGAATAGCACAACCTAAAAATATTTTCGAATATATCAGGGGTCCCACAAAAGGGGAATGGAGGTTGACTTTGATTTTCCAAATAGGACACACTATATTCCGTAGTGTTTTTCAATTCTATGAAACTTCCTGCATGCTCTTGTATACTTTTGACATATTTTCCTTCAACAGTTTTCGAAATATTTGTTATTTTGCCAAAAAAAATGATATAGGCTGTAGTTATTTAATTATAATTCACTAACCCTCGCAGATACTAATAACAGCTTTACATGGATTTAAAGACAAGATTTCAAAGAATCGTAGCCAGCTATAACAAAGCATCTCCAGCATATGAAGTGTCCACAAAAAGAATTTCAGATCGATTTATTTTCATTTTTTCAAATAAAATGCATATGATTGTTTACATCATTAAAATAACTATGCATTTGACAAAAGTGAAGTGAAATGAATAGTTATTTCAATGATGAAAAAAATCATATGCATTGCATTTGAAAAAATAAAGATAAATCGATTTGAAATTCGTTATGTTGATAGTCTTTTTGTGGAGCCTTCATAGGCTGGAGATGCTTTATTGAGCAGGCCTGGATTCTTTCAATCCATGTTAAGCTGTTATTAGTATGTGCGAGGGTTCGTGAATTATAAACAATTAACTACACAGCCTCTATCATTTTTTTTTCGCAAAATAACAAATATTTCGAAAACTGTTGAAGGAAAGTATGTGAAAAGTATACAAGAGTCTGCAGGAAGTTACATAGAATTGAAAAACACTGCTAAATATAGTGCGTCAGATTTGAAAAATTGAAGTCAACATCCATTTCTCTTTTGTGGGACCCCTGATATATTCAAAAATATTTTTAGGTTGTGCTATTCTTGGAGTTATTCAAGTTTGCATCAAAAAATTTTGCCAAACTTTGGCCGCTACCGTTATATCGTCCTCTGCGGCACTAGTGGGACAGCCTGTATATATAAATATATTATCCAATATAATGTACAAGATGTTGGTATTTTTTGTACCATAAATAAATAAATAAAAATATCACCGAGTACCCGCGACAGGTGTTTTTCCGTCCAGGAAAATACCTATTTTATATATTCTGATGAGATGTGTTCAATAATATCAATAATATATTTCAAATTTAGAAAATCATTGTTGCAAAAGTTAGGCCACATTGCATTGAACTTCCAATCTCAAGGCAAGCTGAGTTCAACAAAACTGGTTCCAATTACTGGAAACCATTGATTCAAAAATCACATCACGAAAACTGATTTTACCTTCACTCACCTGAAGATGTAATTGTATTACCGAAACACGTGTAATGGTTTCAAAAATCCATTTGTTAAAATCATATAATATGTTTTAATATTTAATTCAGTTCAAATTTTTTGGAGATTATTAAGGAAGCAGTTAAATCGAAATGCCTCAAAAAAATTAACTTTTACAAAGCCTACATTCGGTACAGAATTGTGGATTTTCAAAAATTTCACACTATAATAATCAGTCGATACAAGCAAGACTAGAGTGTGAAAAAACTACAGACTTTTCAGTTAATAAATAAAGGATAATTAATCCTATGACGTAATCTATTAGGTAACGTCCTTGATTAAATATGATGAGTTTGTTTTACAGGAATAAGACTCAATAGAAATGAAGCGACAAAGTTGAACTAACGACGGCTTAGTCCATATATTATGATTTGGACTTTATCAAGGCTACAGAGAAAAACAAAAATAGTTATCAGTCAAAGAACAACAAATAATATGTGTGAATAAAATTACAACAGTGATGTAAACTCACAGAACTTCTGAGGGGGAGATACTTCGGTACCTTTTTCTTCTTCTTCATCCATTGTCGGATATAGGCCTCTTCCAGGTTTTTCCACGCTATAAGATCCCTTACCAATCTCATCCACCTTCCTCCGCCACTGTTCTGATGTCATCGATCCACCTCTTTTTAGGTCTGCCTACCCTTCTTGTTGTCCCTCTTGGTCACCATAGTATCACCTTCTGGGTCCATCTGTCCGGCTCCTGTCTCGCCACATGGCCGATCCATTGCCATTTTAGGCTTTCTACTCTCTCTACAACATCTATTACCTTGGTTCTATCAGGTATCTGGCTATTTCGGATTTTGTCTCTCAAGGTGATTCCCAGCATTATTTTCTGCATGGCTCTTTGGGCAACTCTCAGTTGTTCTGCTGCTTTTTGGTTTCCAAGCCATAGGTAAAAACAGGTAGTATGCAGCTGTCGTGGGCTTTTCTCTTTAGGGTACCTCTTGAAAAGGAGGTACTTCGGTACCTAGCTAATGATAATTATAATATTTGTTGTGCTCTGACTTATAACCATTTTTGTCTTTCTCTGTAGCCTTGATAAAGTACAAATATATGGACGAAACATCAGTTTCAACTTCATTTCTACCAATTCCTACTCCGGTGTATCAAACTCAGCATAATTAACGTTTTTGTCTTACTTCAAGCTGTCCGTGAGGACCCCACAACAAGTACTCGTCAAATCGGATCTACATTGAGGATTCATCATTCTACAGTACACAGAGTACTCAAAAAAATTACATCCATATCATTTGAAAAAGGTGCAGGATCTGTAAACTATGGATGTTGAGGCGAGACTAACATTCTCTTCAATCCGAGCTATCACAGTGTAGGTCTATTTTGGTGAAGCACTCGGTATTTATAACGCATCATGAGGGTATCCTTGGCGATCACACTCGTTCGATCGACCAACATTATTCTGAGATCAAAGCTTGCACTTCTCAAGTTCACCACTTAACTGAATCACACAAGGGCCTTAGGGACGCTTTGGATTCTAAAATTTCGGATATTGTATTTTCAATGTCGACCCCCAACACGGTAAGTATGTGGATCCGGCCCTTCAACCTTCTGAAATGCTCGAACGCTTGCGTAGATTTCACAATATATTGATACGTGGGATTTTCGAATCAGATGAAACCACATTTTCCGAGGTACTCGACTATATAGCTTCGGGTGGCAATTTCCAACTCATTTTCATGTCCAGAAATGGAAATCCAGCTGCAAACCGACCAAGCATGATCAAGGTGTCATTCAACAACCCATTGGTAGTTTCGAGGATACTCAAGAATAGAAGGGCTATCCCGAGTTTACCTGATAGCGCAGGTACTGATGGCGATGACGACCAATCGCCTGTGCAGGTCAAGAAGCTCAATGATCTACGTATTGAAATCAAACGCAGGTGGAGTGCAGGTAAATCCAATCTCCGGAAAACAATTACCAATGTCTCAGATTATAGGAACTCGAAAAACTAAATGATCAACGCGAGTGACCTATTTTTTATACTAATACGCGATCTTTGATGTCCAAACACTCTGAACTGTTAGCTTTTGCCGAACTGTATCATCCAACATTTGTTCTGATTGTTGGATCTTGGCTAGACCTTGGTATCCCCGACTCACTTGTGGCTATACCTGGCTATTCAATTTATAGGCAGGACAGCACCCTAACCGTTGGTCATGCTAACGTATGTGTTTACATTTCTAACAAAGTTTCCTACTCATTCTCTTTTACGATATCGAAGCTTGACTCACCGGGGTTGATAATATGTTCATTGATATTTTACAGGGTAAATCATTGGTGCATTTATAGACCACGTCCCTGTCAATTTGATGCGGCAGTGGACTCACATTTGGGTGGTCTTTCCCATAGTAAACGAAATCTGTTTATAGCCGGTGATTTCAATATGCCCGATATTCAATGGCCCCTTTCATCCAGACTTTGCAATTCTGTATCTAGTGCTTACATAGATACCATTCAAAATAACAACTTGTACCAACTTATCGATTTTCCAACGCTATTCTGTAACTCGCAAACCCCTTCTCTCTTGAATCTAATAGTAACCAACGATACAGACCTCGTGTCCATAATCGACCGGTGTCCACCTGTGGGAAAATCTGAGCACACTGTTTTGATGTCCACTCTCGATCCAAAATTTCAAACGGCATCCAGAAAATACTGGAAAACCATGAAGATAACAAACTACCCTCTTCTTAACCGAATTCTTGGGGAGATCGACTGGAGCACATTTTTGAGGCCGACTGATGATGTTGAAGAGTGTTGGTCCGTGTTCACATCAATCCTCCAGAACCTGATTGACGAGTGCTCGTATGACAGGATTTATTATTCAGGTGCCATTGAAGCCACGGATTGTTCAAAACATTCTCAAGTTGATAAGTCACACAAAAAACGATATGGCAGCGTTATACATGTCATAAACAGCAGAACGATTATAATAATTACCGACGTTTTTCTAATTCCCTTTCATCTCTCATCAAAAACGCCAAAAAGTATTACGAATCTAAATTAGTTCGATCGAAGGATCACAAAAAAATTTTCAAGTATGTGAGGGCAACCCTTAATTCAAAAGTTGACATACCGCTCGTCTTCAACAGCAGCGGTCAACCGTGTTCAAGTCCTGAAGAGTCTGCGAATGTGCTGGCCGACTGTAGAATCAGGTGATGATCCTACGGTAGTAATTGTATGAGATGGAGGAAGGTGTTTTTTTGTATGAAAGGGAAAAGTTTGCGATTCCACTGATAACCTTTTATTAAACAAACCTTTTATTAAACAAGCTAATTGCGGACTCTCGTTGTTACACAAAGAGTCGTAGTTTATATACACCATTAATTGAAAACAGTAAACAATAGTTGACAATGTGATTCATGGTGCCGACCTTGCTTAATTGCGTATTCTTTGATTCCTTTTGTGATAGACTTTTCGTACTCTGGCCGCTCCTTACGGTTGCTCGGGCGCCAGTGGGGCAATCAGTCAAACCCCACGTCTCTCGCAGAATCCCCAAAGAATTGGAGAGCCCGGGTAGACTTGAGTATCAGTGGAGAAGGCGCCAGAAAGAGTACTTACCTCTTCTAACTAAACTCTTAGATGAAACTGATTTGATAAATAAACTCTCACTGGCAAAATAATTGGCAACAAAAATAAATGTTCAACTATTTATTTCTATTAAAATAAACTGTACACAAAAGAAAATAGACAGGTACACTAAATCGTGGACGTCAACGGCTGTGTCTGGTCGGCGCAGGACGGCTGGCAAACTTTCACTTCAGGAAAATGGACGGTTTCGGAAATATACGGAAGTAAGTCAAGTCTCAATTAAACTAAGTGCAAAGAAACATGCACGGTTTCGGAAAAATATTTCAACTAAGGCAAGACACAATTGAATGAAAAGTACGAACGGTTTTAAAAATAATAATAAACGGAATTCAGTCAGGTCAAAATTTAAAAACACCAGTTCACCGGGGTACGCCCCCTATCTCTGTCTCGGTGGTTCGTCTATGATCCGGTGTCCTTCGGTCTCTCTCTCTCTCTCTCTCTCTCTCTCTCTCGGTGACCTCAAGCTGACTGGCTGTCAAATAGCGGCCACAGAGTCCGGCGGTGAGGGTATTTGACGGTTATGGAATCCCAACTCTATGCTCGGCGAATCTAACCTATAACTATAATTCAAACGGTTGGAAATCGGGATGAAACAGTCAAATATTCAGGAATCGGAAAAATCAGGGGGGCCCAACGTCCTCCTGGGACCCAAATGCTACCCTACGGTAACGGAAAGCAATATACAGCAGGAAATGGTTAGCTCACGGTTTTCAGCCAAGCACAAGTCTAGAGAGAATATTATTCCATAAAGGTGCAATGAAGCGGTAATAATTTCAAATATCACTTGCCTTACAAATTCCTTTGTGTCTCGTAAGTACGGTTTTCACTTGACAATCACCTCACTCGTTCAACTCTCAACAACGATTCATACTGATCTTGACCTTCAGCGACGGAACTCGAAGAAGTAGGTACCCCGGAAAATTGTCCCCACCATGGGTAACTCAGTCCCCCATTGGATAAACTCAAATTGTTCGGTAAATCAACGGGCTCGGAAAGAGACAGAAACAATTGAAGAGAAGGAAAAACGGAACAAGTTGAAAGACCTTTTTCGAGTCAGAAAAAGTACGGTTCAACGGAAAGAATTCTAAAATATATGAATTCTGAAAACAAGATATATTCGGTCTCCGCTACAAATATGGGACTGGTCGGTGGAAAACAATGACATGAAATCAATCGGTAAATCCCCCCTATGATAATTTAACGGTTTTCTTCCGAAATACTTCGATTGTCAGGTCCTATTAAGAAAGTATCGGTAGAGAAATTTCCTTATCGTGGCGGGGTAAAATCTGCCTCGTCACAGCGGTAATAATTTCAAATATCACTTGCCTTAGAAATTCCTTTGTGTCTCGTAAGTACGGTTTTCACTTGACAATCACCTCACTCGTTCAACTCTCAACAACGATTCATACTGATCTTGACCTTCAGCGACGGAACTCGAAGAAGTAGGTACCCCGGAAAATTGTCCCCTCCATGGGTAACTCAGTCCCCCATTGGATAAACTCAAATTGTTCGGTAAATCAACAGGCTCGGGAAGAGACAGAAACAATTGAAGAGAAGGAAAAACGGAACAAGTTGAAAGACCTTTTTCGAGTCAGAAAAAGTACGGTTCAACGGAAAGAATTCTAAAATATATGAATTCTGAAAACAAGATATATTCAATATGGGACTGGTCGGTGGAAAACAATGACATGAAATCAATCGGTAAATCCCCCCTATGATAATTTAACGGTTTTCTTCCGAAATACTTCGATTGTCAGGTCCTATTAAGAAAGTATCGGTAGAGAAATTTCCTTTTCGTGGCGGGGTAAAATCTGCCTCGTCACATCCCCCTCCTTCGTCGGCAAAAAAAAATAAAACGAAGTTTTATTTTTTTTTTCAACCCCCCTGGGTATCGTTGCGGTATTTCTGAATGTCGGTTTCAGCCTGTGAAAGCTGCGGGGTTATTGAACTCGGCGTCATTTCATGACCTGATGAACTCAAACGGTAATTTAAAAAAAACTGTCGGTTGGCCTTCTTGGATTTTCAAATTGGAAAATTATTCGGTCAGGTTCTTAACGGCATATACCTTTCAATCCCAGGGGATTTCAGGTCCTTTATGTGGATGTGTCTGACAACCCTACCACTGCCATCCTTGATGTCATACACCACAGGAGAGACTATGCCTACAACGGTAGACGGTCCGGAGTATTTCGGAGCCAACTTGGCGGCAACTCCTTCTACTGCAGAAGATAAGGAATGTACTCTTCGGTACAGTTGGTCTCCAATCCTATGACGCCAGTCCTTACGACGTAGGTTATATAGTGACTTTGCTGGACGAAGGCTCGTGTTAATCTAGTTCGGACAAATTTAGTTTCGGTAAATCGGTTACGGTTATTTACATGGTAAGCAACTTGCGGTTCGGTATCCGGTTCGGTGTGATTCTCTCCCTCCTTGATATCAATCTCGGTAGAAAATTTGGCGTTCGGTGAACGCATTTCCCTATCAAAGTTCAAGAATGCTCTGGGGTCTTCGGTTGACTCCTGCTTTGGGGAATTCACTTCATCTTCCTTGGAAGCCTGGTACACACCTCTTTGGACAGTTGTTCTCATGGGCCTAAATTCCATCCGTTTGGAGAATCTGTCCTTTTTACAAGGTTCTTCCACCACATAGGAATGATTCCTTGCCGGTTTCTGCTGTGAAACCTTGTATCGGTGACACTTGCTACATTTTCGGACATATTGGGCAATTTCTCGGAACATTCCTGACCAATAGTAGCTGCGGGCTATGCGAAATTTGGTTTCTGCTATTCCCAAGTGTCCAGCGGTCGGTCGGTCGTGGTTTTCGAGAAGGACTTCTCTTCGGTCATCTTTCGGAACACATAACTTCCAGGGATTTCCCAATTCTGGCTCTGTAAAATCATCGGAATCGCAAAAATGGCGGTATAATTTTCCTGACGCTATCCTGTAGTCAGGAAACGCTGTAGGATTCGATTTTACTTCTGCCAATTTCCTCCTGTACCATGAGCAACTTACATTGTCCTCGGTCAGGCATATGGTTCCTTCGGTCGGTAACGGTAGCGGTAGCGGTAACGGTGACGGTAACGGTAACGGTAACGGTAACGGTGACGGTAACGGTGACGGTAACGGTGACGGTAACGGTAACGGTGACGGTAACTGATTCTGCTCTTCCTGCGTCATGGGCTTGTCCTTTAGGGGCCTGCCATTCAGAAAGCATTCGGCGGTTTGGAGATTGATGGAGAAGTCGTGTGCTCTCAGTACACCCATTCCCAGTACTACACTGATCGGTAAATCTGAAACTAACAACCACGTAGCCTCAATATTTTCGGATCCAACCTGAACCTGTGCTGTGTACATTTCCTTAATCGGGATAGAACTTCCGTTAGCGACGGTGGTGGTAACGTCTCTAACATAATTCGGTGTTATTTCAGCGGCCTTGCAGTGAGCAGCCGCTTCACTGCTGATGAAGGACCTGGTTGATCCGGTGTCCAAGAGTGCCTGGAACTCCTTGTCTCCTATAAGAACAGTAATTATAGGACGGTTATCAGAAAGGGTTTTCTTCGGTATAACCGGGGTCCTCGGTAACGAACACTGACAATCTCTGGACATTATACCCTTCGTACCACATCGAGAGCAGGAAAGTATCGGTTTCGATATACACTGTGTTCGGAGATGGCCTTTACCACCACATCTCCAGCACTGGGTTTCGGTTGGCGGTCGGACGGTATTCTTCGGTTCATCTTGTCTCTGACATGCTGTAGAGTTTTGGACAAGTTTCGGTTTTTCGGACGGTTCGGACAGTGTGCTGAGGTGCATTCCGATCGGTTGGACGTTCGGTGAGGGATTTCGGAAGGTGAGATGCGGTTCGTTGATGAGACCCTTTTGAAACGGTGGCGAAGCATAGTTAGCAGTTTGCCATTTGACCAATTCGAACACTTTTCCTTTTCGAAGCAGTTCATCTATGGTTGAAGTCGGTTGGAAGGCCAGGGCGGTTTGCAGTTCTGGCAGTAAACGTCGTCGGATGATATTCACCTGTTCTTCCTCGGTCGGTCGCTTTACGGTCAGCTTCTGAAACAGATTTTGCATTCGAGTTACATACAACAAGAGTCGCTCATCGGTTCCTTGAGTGCGTTTCTTGATTTCCTCCAAAAGGATGTCCTCGTAGTCGGAAGGAAGAAAGGCCTCTCGGGGTTGTTCCTTGAAATCGGTCCAGTCGGTGAAGGTGCCTCTCCGGGGAATGTACCAGTCTCTTGCATCCCTACGTAACAGCTCGTATATTGACTCGAATAACTGTTCGTGGCTCACCTTTCTAGCCTCGGCAAGATACTCAGCCTCCTCCTGGAATGAGGTCACACTGGTTGACCCATCGAAGGTCAGGTTCCATTTCCACACAGGAACGGTAGGAACGATGGAATGGTCGGTGGTTTTCGGCGGTTTCATCGGCGGGTATTCGGTCGTCAGTTCGGCTTCCTTGGTCGTCGGTACTTCGCTTCTTACTCCTCTCATCCCAGCGGTATCGGTAGGAGATGAGGCAAATGAAACTCTCCTGGTTGATTCGGCAAACTCCCTCGCTAATCGCCTTGACTCAGGGGATGTTATTAGCGGTCTGTTTTCCTCACTGGTTCGGTCGGTTGGCAGTGCTTGTTCAACGGTAAATGGGAGGATGTCGGCGGGCGGTCGGTGGTATGAAGGTTGTTTCTGCAAAAAAGTGTGTTCAATTTGTTCGGTTATTAATCTGCAAACTTCTTGTCGGTTTTGCTGCAGCCGGTCATCATGAGTGGTCGGTCGGGATGTCACAATCTTCTCCCAAGTTCAACAAATCTGCTTCTCCAACGGTGGTCGAGCACGGAATCAGACCTGGACCAAGTCTAGATGCGCAGTCCGGTAATTCCTGGTCAATCAGCGACGGTGTTCCGGCTGACAGGTTCTCTGGAATACCACCTAACCAGTGAGTATTCTCCAGCAATCTCATAGCCATCTTCAGAGAGTGCTCCAGCTCGGTTTTCTTGTGAAGCAGACTGACAGCTTCCGGAGATAGACTTCTCAGTCGGCCTTGAACGTGCAGTAGCCGGCTCCTAATGCGCTGCAACTCATTGTCTCTATTATTGAAATCGAACTCACATATCTCTTCCATCAAGTCGAACAACTTGGCACCACAAACCCCAATTTCCTGTGCCTGGTCAATTTCATCTCTTGGAATGAACGGTATGTTGGAATGGATGGCCCTTCTCAGTTGAGCTCTTTTCTCCTGAACGGTGTGTCCCACGGTGCAGCCTCTTCCCTCTAACTCCCACGTAAGTTCGTCGCTTTTCAGTCGGTTGACATCCATTTTTACGGCACCACAAACTCAGACGAAATATTTACAATATGCACTCTATGGATATATACAAGAAATAAAGAACGGTTACCAATTTGCCAGTGAAGAGTATTTAAAGAAAACGGTACGGTTACGGTAACAGGAACTACTCACAGAACAGCAGAAGTCCCTGCTCGGGCGCCAGATGTGATAGACTTTTCGTACTCTGGCCGCTCCTTACGGTTGCTCGGGCGCCAGTGGGGCAATCAGTCAAACCCCACGTCTCTCACAGAATCCCCAAAGAATTGGAGAGCCTGGGTAGACTTGAGTATCAGTGGAGAAGGGTATCGATGAAGACTAAGGCGGTAGCGTCTTCTAAGTGTCTGCTTTTCAACGGTCTTTAGGCGTCAGAAAGAGTACTTACCTCTTCTAACTAAACTCTTAGATGAAACTGATTTAATAAATAGACTCTCACTGGCAAAATAATTGGCAACAAAAATAAATGTTCAACTATTTATTTCTATTAAAAAAAACTGTATACAAAAGAAAATAGACAGGTACACTAAATCGTGGACGTCAACGGCTGTGTCTGGTCGGCGCAGGACGGCTGGCAAACTTTCACTTCAGGAAAATGGACGGTTTCGGAAATATACGGAAGTAAGTCAAGTCTCAATTAAACTAAGTGCAAAGAAACATGCACGGTTTCGGAAAAATATTTCAACTAAGGCAAGACACAATTGAATGAAAAGTACGAACGGTTTTAAAAATAATAATAAACGGAATTCAGTCAGGTCAAAATTTAATAACACCAGTTCACCGGGGTACGCCCCCTATCTCTGTCTCGGTGGTTTGTCTATGATCCGGTGTCCTTCGGTCTCTCTCTCTCTCTCGGTGACCTCAAGCTGACTGACTGTCAAACAGCGGCCACAGAGTCCGGCGGTGAGGGTATTTGACGGTTATGGAATACCAACTCTATGCTCGGCGAATCTAACCTATAACTATAATTCAAACGGTTGGAAATCGGGATGAAACGGTCAAATATTCAGGAATCGGAAAAATCAGGGGGGCCCAACGTCCTCCTGGGACCCAAATGCTACCCTACGGTAACGGAAAGCTATATACAGCAGGAAATGGTTAGCTCACGGTTTTCAGGCAAGCACAAGTCTAGGGAGAATATTATTCCATAAAGGTGCAATGAAGCGGTAATAATTTCAAATATCACTTGCCTTACAAATTCCTTTGTGTCTCGTTAGTACGGTTTTCACTCGACAATCACCTAACTCGTTCAACACTCAACAACGATTCATACTGATCTTGACATTCAGCGACGGAACTCGAAGAAGTAGGTACCCCGGAAAATTGTCTCCACCATGGGTAACTCAGTCCCCCATTGGATAAACTCAAATTGTTCGGTAAATCAACGGGCTCGGAAAGAGACAGAAACAATTGAAGAGAAGGAAAAACGGAACAAGTTGAAAGACCTTTTTCGAGTCAGAAAAAGTACGGTTCAACGGAAAGAATTCTAAAATATATGAATTCTGAAAACAAGATATATTCGGTCTCTGCTACAAATATGGGCCTGGTCGGTGGAAAACAATGACATAAAATCAATCGGTAAATCCCCCCTATGATAATTTAACGGTTTTCTTCCGAAATACTTCGATTGTCAGGTCCTATTAAGAAAGTATCGGTACAGAAATTTCCTTTTCGTGGCGGGGTAAAATCTGCCTCGTCACAGCGGTAATAATTTCAAATATCACTTGCCTTAGAAATTCCTTTGGGTCTCGTGAGTACGGTTTTCACTTGACAATCACCTCACTCGTTCAACTCTCAACAACGATTCATACTGATCTTGACCTTCAGCGACGGAACTCGAAGAAGTAGGTACCCCGGAAAATTGTCCCCTCCATGGGTAACTCAGTCCCCCATTGGATAAACTCAAATTGTTCGGTAAATCAACGGGCTCGGAAAGAGACAGAAACAATTGAAGAGAAGGAAAAACGGAACAAGTTGAAAGACCTTTTTCGAGTCAGAAAAAGTACGGTTCAACGGAAAGAATTCTAAAATATATGAATTCTGAAAACAAGATATATTCGGTCTCCGCTACAAATATGCGACTGGTCGGTGGAAAACAATGACATGAAATCAATCGGTAAATCCCCCCTATGATAATTTAACGGTTTTCTTCCGAAATACTTCGATTGTCAGGTCCTATTAAGAAAGTATCGGTAGAGAAATTTCCTTTTCGTGGCGGGGTAAAATCTGCCTCGTCACACTTTATTTGGTGCAATGCTAGACGACAATATATTATGAAAACTACCTATTTCAAATTAACCTTCTGATTGTTACATTATCTTATGTTATGAATAGGATAGGAAAGAGTGCTTTGGACGAGAAACTTGTAGGAGTGGGGAATTATCCTCGTTGAAGCCGTCCCAGATATTGGATTTCATCAGATCTCTGGATCTGGAAGGCGAGCTGTAAAGGGCGCAATGAAAACAGCTCTGTTAGGGGGCACAATAGACCTTAAGGTCGCAGTGAACTGTAACCCCTTCACACTATAACTATAACTATAACTATGAATAGGATGAAATATTTCCTATATTAATTTATTTTCTGTTAAGTCCATTTTTTGGCTTAACACCGACTCTTTTGCGAAGCTTGAGGGTGTTCAACGTCGAGCAACACGCTTACCATATATGGCATCATATGCCCCAGTTATGATGAGAAGCTTTCCTTCATGAGTATGCCCTCATTTGCAGACAGGAGGATTCGTGGCGATTTCATAGTCACCTATCGTGCTATGCACAATCTGTTTGGGGTTGATCTTAGATGTCTTTTCAAGCTAAATCCAGACAGTCGACTCCGAGGTCATGCCTTCAAGTTGGAGAAGGACAATTTCAAAACATCCCAGAGACAGAACTCCATAACAAGTCGCGTGCTCGGTGTGTGGAATAGCTTGCCTTCGTATGTTGTTAACTCGTCGTCAGGGAACACTTTTAAGAGCAGTGTCGATAGCTGGTGTCGCCACGTGCATTAGTGTCATTCATGACTTTAAACATTTTTTTTTCTATTTCTGTTGTATGCGCACTTTCATTTCAAATTTTTTTGCCTACTGTTAACTCTTTTTTTTAATATCCAATTATTTGAGTTTATACACTTTGACTAAACTCTTTATCCTTTTATAATAATAATAATTATTCTGTACGTGGTACCTGAATAAGGTAGGAGAGTGGGGGGGGCGACAAGTTATCATGGACTGATGAGGCCCCTTTCAATTGGGTGTGATAAATTTGTGAAATAGCCATGTATGGTGAAGGGAAAACCCCCATGCGATTATTGTTTCTCATTTCCAACATGAGTTAAGGGTCAACGTGTGGTTGGCAGTCATGAGACTTTTCGGACCAGTAATACTTCCCGATCGCCTTAAGGTGAAGTAGTACATACGATTCGAGATCAAGCCGACCGACATTGATTAGGCGTTTTCGGAAACTTACTCAGGGTTACTAACTCGATCCATTGAGGTCACGTGACGGATCTTCTAGGATCACTGACCCGGTTCTAAGTTCACGAACTTATCAGGTTAGGATTTGGAAGTGTCAGTCGTGAGAATAACATAACCAAAACGTCATTCAAATTTATTTTAAACTTTACACATTTTGTTGATGCAGACACAGAGTTTATAAGAAAAAGTCGTAAGAATCTTCTTGCAATGTTGCAGAGAAATTTTATATTCCTATTGGAACCCCGTTTCATGGATGAATATTTATATACGAAACAGAGCCTGTTTACATCATATTACCAGAGACAGTTCTGGGAAATTCATAAAAACTTGAGTGTTTCGTCAATAATAGATCGTTGAAATGTAAAGATCTGGAAGTTTTCTTGGGGATTGGATCATCCTAGAATCTGCAGTTCCCCAGAACCTCAATGAAACAATAACCAAGATTTTACCGAAATTGGGAGGGGCTGCTAGCTTGAGCGTTGTAATTTTCAAGAATAAATAAATAAATAACAAAATATGGGATGATTTTATTCCTAGTCAGTTTTTCTGGGTTCCTGTTCCCAATTAATAATTGGATTTTCTGATGCTTTGCTTGAATTCATTGGCTTTTGCCATATCTTATAATTTGTAGTTCGATCCATATCAATATCTATTTATCGTAATTAGGAGCAAGAAGAAAATTGCAGCTATAGTGGAATTAGCTAATGAAACTACACATTTCACATTGAGCCGAATTCTCTTCTATTTCCATAAATATTGAGAATATGAGTAGAAAGCTTATTCCCGCGTTTTTCAGATACAAAACTAAACTGCAGTGCGCATGCGGTGACTCTAGCGATTCGAACGACCCTGCTTTTGTGTAGGGTTACGGAAAATCAACCCGAGTCAGTGATCGAGGTAGCAGCACCGTACTTTCCGAACACGGGTTAGATGTTCGGGTTAGGTAAACGAACGCAAAGGTTAGGGATCGAATGAACCCGGGTAAGTTTCCGAAAACGCCTATTGCTTCACGCATGCTACCCCAAATACGAAAATGTGTCACATCTTTGAGCAATAGCCTGAAGTACGTACTGAGTCAGTTGAAAATTAGAAATTACCACGTGAGAGGTAATATTAGGAATATTGAATAATTTTCAGTTATTCCTGAATTTCAGCGTAATTTTGCCATATTTCGCTATGAAAATCTTTGCAATATATAAACAATTGTATGGCCGACGTCACCCCGTCGTTATTTTTATCGAAATATGTCGAAAAAACCGTCGAAAAATGATTGTGAAAACAAGTTTTATAGACAGTAAAGTTCAAGTTTTTTTCTCATAAAAAAACACCTTAATTGGAAAAAAAGAAAGGAGGTGACATCAAGACGTCTTAACTTAAATTTGAAAAAAAAATCAAGGCTTCACGTGGGAAACTGAAAGCGTAAATTAGGAACTAGTGGATGCCGTTTTTGAATGGAGATTCTTGAGGTATTACTTCCCCTTAACGCTGAAGAATTCATTAGAATTATCCAAAGCAGCTAGACAGACATATTGGATGAAATGTCCCTGGCTAACAGACAAAACGTCTGATTTCAAATGGATGGCTGCCATGCAAGCTCAAAATATCCGGAATATACCTGATAAGTGGACTGTGAATTTGTTATTGTAGAGAAGGGAATAAATAAAATAAAATAAAATAAATAAATAAATAAATTCCTGAATGAAGATTGTACGGTCCGGTAAGATGGCCACTAAGAAGCCCCGACCTTACACCTTTGGATTTTTATATCTGGAACACCTTGAAGGGGAAAGTATATTAAATTCGCGTTCAGACTCGAGAGGATCTGATAGAAAAAATGGAATTGTGTTTTGCTGAAATGCGTCAGAAACGTTGTGAACTCCGCAGAGTCGTAGATTCAGTGCGAAAACGATGTGTAAAATGTATTGAACAAGGCAATTCGAGCAATTGTTATAAGTGGTAGTAGTAGTTGTCTTGACATGTTTTCATAAAATCTGTATTATTGAAATTAAGTTAATTCATCTGAATTATTTTGATTCTGTAAATAAATTCAAGATTTCCATGAAAAGTAGAGCTTCGAAGTTTTTCGATTTCTTCGTTGTTATCTTGTTAACCATGATATTATGGCAGAAGACAAGCACCAAGCACGAAAATTGATATGTCATTTGGGAGCACACTGAATGAGGTATTTCTTGCGGAAAAGAAAATTTGTCTATAATTAATAATATTTCAGCGATAAAACCATTGGAACAATAGTACTGATTTCGTTCATCTTCTTATTTCGTTAAATCTAGAAATGTTAATTTGAAGGAAAACCGCCAACATTTCGACCATTTTTTGTTGCAAATGTTGTATGATCTCCCAATGAAGTTTGGCCTTTTTAAAAGTGGACACTTTGTATAATCACTCAGCTCCCAAAATATTGAAACTTTGCTTCCTTACACCCGGTATAACTCTTTTGATAACATCTATAAAGCTCATTTCTCACTTCATAATATTCTAAGCAGGCTAAAGCTTTACAGTCCGATTTCCACTTCAGAATTACTTTCGATTGAAGTTGTGATAACCCAGATTTTCAGATTTGAATCAGTTCAGAAGAACTACCTACATACTTCTCATTTTCACAACGAACCACGACGTCATATATGAAGGGTACAGGGAAAAAACCATCAATGTCAATTTTTGTCAGAAAATGATTTAGACCTAAGATTTAGACACACAATTCAACTCAGAATGAATAGTAGTATCTCATGGTATATTAAAACAGGCATACGTTGAATCGCTTTCGAAGATTTACAGGGAAAGAATTGATCGACATCGTTAGGTCGATCAATACACGGAAAAAAAATCATTTCATGTAATGCACTGATTTTATCTATAATAATATTAATAATGATCAATCCGAGAACAATAATATTTAATTTGTCATATTTCAAATAGTATGAACGGATATTGAAGTTGAAAACGCGTTTTTCTCAGCTGAAAGGAAAATTGACATCGATGGTTGTATTTCTGTACCGTTCAATACAATCTCTATTCCTTTGGGCGACGGGCCAAGCAACCCCTCCAACAGAGAGAACTCAAGACAGGAAGTGTCGTTTTCTTATCAGATGAAATCTGATTGAATTCCGGTCATCCAATGATATCATCCAGTCCGTTTATGACTCAATTCAGGGAAAAAAGGAGCGTCCATATCATCATTGTGACATGAAACTAAGATACCGAGTATTTCAATAGAATTTGATAAAAATGTGCGTTCTCTCACCCTGTGATGAGTCTTTGACTTGTACAAATATTTCAATGGTAGATTCTTCAGTTCGGAAGAAACACTTCTTTTTACCTTTTTATCCGAATCGGCTCGGTTTAAGAGTTAATAGTAAATAAAAAAAATGTCAATTTTAGGTATATCTCACAAACGGTTCTATCGAATGAAATAAATTTCAGAATATAGTTTTTCAATTAATTGATGAATCTTCTTCAAAAACAAGATATCACCTACGTCTTTCAGTTTTCTCATTATGATCATTACGTACCATAAAAATACAAATAATCCAAAGAAATCAACTCTAGAAACTAAGTTGCACGCTATCTAATGGATATTTGAACGTTTTGTAAAATAAAAGTATTCTTCATATTTTCCTTCATTTCGAGTAATTTGATGTTCATAAAATGATAACATCTGTAAAATTCGAAACGAATTATTACACGCGTGTGCCTAGGAATGAGAGAATTATTTTGTAAAATGCGAATTTTGAGCCGAAAATGGTCTTTTCAACAAATTGTTGGAAATTTCGTACACAAAATAACTTTCAAGATGAGTTTGGGTTCCGCATACACCGATCGAGTTCGTGTATGTTTGTTGTGCCCAATTTGAATGTTCTTATATGTTTCATCGATTCTACTTGTAGACAAAAATGAAATGAAACTGTGAACATGAACGTGAACTTCAACGGACGAATCCGCCAAGCGTGGTCCGTGTTAAAAAAAAAACTTTTTTTTTTTTTGGTGTAGCAGGGGGAAAATCTGCAAATCAGACGAACCACCCTCTCCTGAGGGGAAACAAGTGTGGGGTTTCTCACTCTTCTGAGCTCGAGACCCACTAAAAACCCTTAACTGCTTCTTGAATTTTGGTTCCGGACATTTGCCTATAAACCGTTCATCTCTTAGTCGGTTTTCTTCTCGCACACTATCTTGCTGGGATTTATTATAATAGTTTATCCTCTATTGGATTAACACTTCATTGAATTTTTCAATAAGTTTCTGTTGTTATTTTAATCTCTTTTTAATTGATCTCTTGGTCCCCTTCGGTAAATGCGCATTCTCCTTTTGTCTTCCTCTGGGTCGTAGTCCCCTAGTCTCCGAATAATTTCTCTGCTTTTCTGTTCATGAATTCCGTTATGGTTTCCCATTTAAGGTCCCTATAAATCTGTCTATTCCTGGCAAACCAAGGTGCATCTATTGCACATCGTAGCAGTTTTCAGTGGCCTGAATTCTTTTGATGTGGCTCTTTGCCGCGAAGCCCCAAGCAACTGATCCATAAGTCAGTTGAGGCCTAGCAACGGCTTTGATTATCTTCAATTTTGTCTCTTTCAACATGTGGCTTCTTCTTCCTATTAAAGGGTAGAGTCTATTCATCGCTGCTTTCGTTTTATCGATTGCTTGTTTGATATGACTATTCCAAGTAAGTCTTTTGTCAAGCGTTATTCCTAAATATTTGGCTTCATTTTTCCAGTCGATTCCTTCGCCGTCAACTTCTAGATTCGTTGTGGGTCGCAGTCTTCTCTTCTGTAATAATATTGATTTGCTCTTTTGTCCATTGAGCTTGATTTTCCACTTTATGCACCAGTCATTTGTTCCGTCAATCGTTTCTTGTAGAACTCGTTCTATTACTTCTGGGTTTCGGTGTCGAGTTGCTATGCCTGTGTCGTCAGCATATAACGTTAGCATGGTTCTTGGATTCTTCAGAATATCGTGAATGTATATGTTGTACAGAAGTAGCCCAAGCACTGACCCTTGGGGTACTCCAGACTCTAAATCTCTTGTTGTGGAGCATTCTCCTTCCACTTTCACGTAAAATCTTCTATTTTTGAGATAATTCCGGATCAACTTGCATATTTTGATCGAATATCCAGCACTTCTCATCTTATATATTAATCCTTCATGCCATACTCTGTCGAAAGCTCTGGCGACGTCTAGTAAAACAAGACCTGTGGCTTGTTTATTTTGGAATCCCTCTGTGATGTACTCTGTGAGCCCTAATAATTGTTGCTCTGTTGAATGCTCTCTTCTGAATCCGAACTGTTCTGGTGGTATCAGTTTCAGATTTTCGGTTTCCTCATTTAGCCTCGTGGCGATAATCCTTTCTACTACTTTTCCTAACGCCGACAGTAGACTTATCGGTCTGTAGTTCTTCTCTAAATGGTTTATTGAATACTATGACTTCCGCTGTTTTCCATTTTTCTGGGTAGTGTTCTGTCCTCATAATTCCATTCACGATATTTGTTAGAGCGGCTATACCTTTTCTAGGTAATTTCTTTAACGTAACATTCGTTATTTTATCGCTTCCGGGAGATTTCCTCTTTTTCAAACTTCTAATTATTTCCCTGATTTCATTTGGCGATGTTGGCTTGTCTATTTCAGCAGCAGCTGGAAATTCATCCATTTCTTCATCATTTTCTTCAACCAGTTCTTCAAAATCTTCATTATCGTCGTCTATCCTGTAATTTATTCTCGATTCTCTTTCGATCGAGTCCGCCAATGCATCTGCCTTATCAGTATTAGTATACACCATTCCCCTTTCTCCGTGTTGGGGTGGAATTTCAGTATTTTCTCCTCGTAGACTTTTTTGCATTCTCCATGCAGAATGATCGATTGTATTCAGTTCTTGAACCCTTTTGTTCCATCTGCTTGTTCTTAGATCTTTCAGGGCTTTTTCAGAACTTGGCTATGTCGGTTGAGGTTCCTTCTATTTAGATCATTTTTGTTCATCCTATATATTCTTCTGAGTCTTCGATTTTCTTGTATAAGATCTTTTACTTCTTTAGGCGTATCGCCATGCGGATGACTTGGAGCTGGTCTCTTCACTCTTCTCGTGCTTTTTTCGTAAGCTTTCAATATAATCTCTTCCTGTTTATCAACCGCACATTCCAGATCGTCTGGAGTGTTTATTGTTGGAATTTCTGTTATTTCCGATTGCATTAAATGGCTGTATTTAGTCCAATTAGTATATTCTCTTATTTCCAGCAGTTTTTCTCTTGGTTCTTCTCCAATTGTCAATTCGACGGGATTGTGGTTTGAGGTTCCATCTTCCAAAGTTTCAATAGAGAATTCTTGAGTTATATTTTTCAATATCGCGATATCTATTACATCTGGTATTCCTATACCAAAAGCAAGATATGTCGGTAACTCTGGTCCAATCACTATGGCATTTTGTTTTTCGGTGAAATCCTTGAGTTTTTTGCCATTTCTATTCTCTGCTCTGCTGTTCCATAATGGGGATTTACAGTTGAAATCTCCGATGCAGATTTTCGGGTTTGTCCCTTCCAATGAATTGTTTGGTGGCCGCTTATATGCCGAGGTAATTTCGACTCATTGACGATTCAATTCGGCAACAATCGTCACTTTTTCTGTTTCTCCTTGTGTTTCGTCGGATCTGCTTTTGAAGTAGTGTTTCAGATCTGTTCTCACCAATATTGCTACTCCTCCTCCGGTGTTTGTAATTCTGTCACATCTATACATTTCATAATTCATGAAATTCAGTCGTCTGTTCTGGTTTATTCTTGTTTCCTGTAGGGCTATAATATCAGGTTGTCTCTCTGATATTATTTCTTCTATCTCGGCTTTCCGGGTGTTGATTCCGTTTATGTTCCACGAGATTATCTTGAGGGATTTCTTCCTAATATCCGTAAGGTCCATTAATTCAGTTTACTAAATAATGCTTGGAGTTTTTTCTCCATTTCCCTCTCAATTTTCAACATTATCTTGTTGAAATTTTTTCCGTGAAGATATCTAAATCATCGGCTGATTCAGATATCTTTTTCTTTTCCTGTTGACTGTTCACAGCCTGTTTCATTGTAAGCTTCTTCTGTCCTTCTTTTTTCTGAACGGGTTTTGGAGTCTCCCTCTTCTTTTCCTGCTCTGTAGGTTGGGTCTTCGCTACTTCCTGAATTTTTTGTTCAGAAGTTGTTGTTTTTGTTACCTTCTTTTTCTGTTCAGCTGATTTTCGGGAATTCTTTTTTCTGGTCACCAACTTGAACTCGCTACATCCTTTGTAGCTAGCTGGATGGCCCTCTTCTCCACATAAGACGCATGTGGCATTTCTCTCTTCACCTTTTCTGGTGAGTGTGCAGTCATTGCTGTTATGACTTCCTGAGCACTTCACGCATCTCCACGGGAAGGAGCCTTTGTTCTGTGCATGTCCGTACCTTTGGCACCTAAAGCACTGGCTTGGACTTTCAGGCCTCTTTTTGTGTTCAACCACAATACAGAGGTTGTAGAGTCGCTTCACTTCGAAGATTTCCTTTTTCTGGGTTTTAACCAGGTAGAGAGGTATGGGCTTCTTCGTCTTGTTCGATGTCATTCTGGACACCTCAGCTTCTGATATTCCCTGGAATATCAGGTCGTCCTTAATCAACGCAAGATCAGCGTCGATTGGTAAATGCTTAATGACGGCATATACCTTCTTCTCCTCCTCCATTTGGTAGGTAAAAAATTCTTTACCATGCTGCTCGAAGAATTTTGTGATTTTTCTAAAATCATCTACGGTTGACGCGATGATTTTTATACCGTCTTCAACTACAGTTGCGCGGTTGTAGTTTATCTTTTTTGTGTAGAGAGCTTTAGATATCTCTACCCAATCTGAGGTGCCCATCATCTTGATGGGTGGAATTTTATCTCTTTTAGGCACTCCCGTTGCCTTCTTGACAGTCTCCTCATCAGAAGAGGAGCTTTCTTTTCGCGCGCGTTTAGTTGGGGGCGCGTTTGGGGCCTTCGTAACCTGCGTTGAATCATTTTTCCTTGTTTCGGGTTGTGAAACAATTCCTTTAAGGGAATTATTTTTGGAACCCGCTACCGGTTTTGTGATTGCGGCGTAAGTGGGAGATTTCGGTATATTATTGCGGGTCATTTCCTCCCTCAAGAGGCGCATCTCACCGACCAACTGTGACACAGTTTCGGTCAGTTTGACAATTTGAGCTTTCAACTGCCTATTTTCTTCTCTGAGCTTTACAAGCTCCTCGTGTTCGCCTTCGCTGAATTCTTCAGCATCGGTCGCTTCCATGTGGGAACCCTCATTATCTGAGGTTTCCGACATGGTTTTATACTCAAAAATCTCAAAATATTTGACAATAATAAAATATTCAGGAATATTCGCTGAAATAGTCTAATATAACTATGGTATAAAGCCAAAAGTTTTCTACGCTATGAGAATAATAAGGGAAAAGATACGAAAAATAAGCTCACCTGATGCTTTCTTCAGAACCAACGATCTGGACCGATCTGGACTCTGAAGATGAACACCAACTTCGGAAATTTTAACGAATTAAAATTTCGATAACACACACACGTATACAACCTACACAAACTTCACAGACGGAATCAAAAATTCCGTAGCTTCGCTAGTCTAAATTTTCACTTCGACTTTCTCTTTGAGAGATGACGTATCGCACAGTGAGACTTGCCAATAGGCTATTTGTTTATCAGGAAAAGCGATTTTCAATGACCAACGATATCTAGGTCAAGGGTTTCATCATCAGATGTATCAGCGTATGCAATACATATTTTCTATGTCAGATTCACTCTCACTTATTTCCGAGATGTTTTTTAATTCTTTGAACCTTTTTTTTTATTTATTTCTGTAATTCAATTTACCTTTTTTGAAGCAAACTTTTATCTTAGCTCAGTGCGAGAAACTTGGACCACCGATTATATCTCTCGACCATAGGATGGGTCAAGTCTCCCGCACTCCCTTTCAGTCTATTTAACAGATGTTTTCTTAAAGCTTTTACAACTATTATTATCAAAAAGGCTCATCGTTTGTGAAACAATATTAATCAATGAAAGCAATAAAACTAAATAACATCACGCACCTATTATACTTTTCAGACAGTGTAAAAACAATAATTATTCAATCTCTTACTTCCTAACAACAAAATCACGTTCAACCCTCTCACTCCCGAACTGTTCTGATGGCGACCAAAATGGAGCCGCCACTAGTTGTGCCTTGTTACGAGTATTATATCGCAAGCTATTTACGATATCGGTAGCGCGAAATTTGAATTGAAATATTTGAGGTGGTTCAAATCTCCTACCTGAGCAAGTCTCCCGGACTCCCTCTCTCTATATTTTATGTTATTAGATTCGGCCGATAAATACTTAGCTTCCAGTAATAAAAGAGATAATGAGATATCTTGTTTTCATCTTAGAGTATGTCGCGTTCACCTGGCTCAACACGAGGAATAGAATAAATCTAATATATAAAATTCTCGTGTCATAGTTTTCGTTACCATACTCCTCCGAAACGGCTTGACCGATTTTGATGAAATTTTTTGTGCTTATCCGGTATCTATGAGAATCGGCCAACATCTATTTTTCATCCCCCTAAATGTTAGGGGTAGTCCACCCCTAAATTTTTTTGTATTTTTTAGACAAAATTTTTAATTTCTATTTTTTTATGATACAACATACAAAAATACATACAATCCTCAATTTTCACCCTTCTACGATCAACCCTTATTTTTTAATAGCCATTTTAGTAATTTAATCATTAGGAAATTATTTATATGGCAAAACAACGTTTGCCGGGTCAGCTATCTATGAGAATCGGCAAACATCTATTTTTCATTCCCTAAATGTTAGGGGTAGTCCACCCCTAAATTTTTTTTTGTATTTTTTAGACAAAATTTTTAATTTCTATTTTTTTATGATACAACATACAAAAATACAATCCTCAATTTTCACCCTTCTACGATCAACCCTTATTTTTTAATAGCCGTTTTAGTAATTTAATCATTAGGAAATTATTTATATGGCAAAACAACGTTTGCCGGGTCAGCTATCTATGAGAATCGGCCAACATCTATTTTTCATCCCCCTAAATGTTAGGGGTAGTCCACCCCTAAGTTTTTTTTTTTATTTTTTAGACAAAATTTTTAATTTCTATTTTTTTATGATACAACATGGAAATTATTTATATGGCAAAACAACGTTTGCCGGGTCAGCTAGTAAATAAATAATGTCGATTACGCATCTTAATTTCATTCAGGTAATGGAGGCTTTCTGTTCTCTCTGTTCACCAATGCATTTGTTGCAAGGTCAGGTCACTTTTGCGTTTACCTGACCATCCAGAATTATTCGAAGAATTGAGAAATAAGAATACAGAACCAGACAGATTGTGAAATTTATTTGCCCGATACATAATTTAACTTTGACACAAAATAATGCAAGGTATATGTGCATCAGGTTGTTTTTCCTTGCCTATAGGAGTTCATAGTCTTAAGTATGGAAAGAATTTTCTTGAAGATGTTTCAATTTGTAATTAAGTGTGAACCATATAATGTACGGGAATTTTCAGATCAACTTGTTCATTACAATAACAAGTTAAGTTGATATAATATGTACGTACATAACGCATTATGGAGATCCCTGATCCATGAAATTAATTTTTCTCAGTCTAGTCTTCTACTCAGACTGTCCGATAGCGTTCCGCCGAGGATTTAGTAGCTATCAACCAATTATTATTGGTTAATTAGTTAGTTACCGAAAATTACTGCTCACCAGATGAACCTCAAATTGCAAGATCGGATTTCTATTTCTGGAAATATTTGGATAGTTCATAACTGGGATAGGTGAGCGTTCTGGTTATATGTCAATTCAAACAAGAGTGCAAAAGTCTCTGACATGGCTTCATATTATTTTCATTAGTTTTTGTGAATGAAATATGTAGTTTCAAAATATCAAGAAGGATTAAGGGTCATCGAGTAAAGAGATGAATTGTTAGAGAGAATTCTTTTCTATTTTTCAAGGAAATCACAAGTCATCAAGAATATGTTACACTGTTCACAAAGTCACAGGTGATTCCATTTTAGTACTCTCAATGTGTGACAGAAGTGATACTTACATCTGAGCAATGTCCATTTCTATTTAATTCCAACTTTGTAAAAATTAATTCCTTCTAGTCACTATAGGTTGTATTTTTCTTACATCCCTGAACATACACTCCTGAGTTCTCTGAAGAGTCAAAAGAAAAATGACATAATTTATAATAGATGAGGATATGATTCAGTGTCTTATTAAAATATGAACCCCTTTTATTATTATTAAGCAGAATTGTCTTGCTCGTAAAACGCACCTTAAGGGCTTCCGCATGTTATTCCCTCTATAATTTCAAATTACAAGCAGACCCGACAAAAAGAGTTTTAAATTTATATTCACTGAATTAATGTTGGAAATCATTATAATAATCTTTTTCTTTACAGGGACCCCTACACAATATGCCCATCTCAGATTTCCGCAAGAAGAAACTTCTCTACGTTTTTCACGTCTTTTTCGGTGAGTTTATTACGAGTATCTAATTCTTGAAGAGCTGAATTTTCCAGGGAAAAAATGGTGCACGTTTTTAGCCGAGGGGATTAGACATCTGTTGCCCCTTCTGGTAGGGAATTAGTTCATTCGGTTTGTGGGGTAATTGTACTGGAGTCCCGTAGCATTTAGAGATGGAAATAAACTTGTGGGTTATCTTACTTGAACTTTATCGGCAATATATGGTTTTCCACCAATACCAATCGAATATTCTCACTGAAGGAGACTAATAGAAATTGCAATATTAGATAAGCTTTAAACAGGTTTCAGATTCAGATTTTATGATCAACATCATTAAGTCTTCCATGGGTTAGGACTGAATGCCTACATTGTATTCAATTATATTCTATTATGGCAAGCAGAAGGAATTGTAGAAAACAGAAGAAAGAATAAGCTAATATAAATTTCTGTAGATTTTCTTCATCACAGCAGAGAGGCAATTGATTAACAAGCCGAATTTTACCTCTATGTATACAGTGGGCTGAATGAAACAAAAGTATTATCAAAAAACAGTCACATTTCTTGAAAAACTAAATTATCCGTTTTCGTCAAATAATTTACTATTTGAATTTTGAATTCAGGGTACCTCTTCGGATTATGAAATTAAATTTAACCTGTGCGTTTCAACTGGAGTATTTATTCAACTCTTCAATTTTATTCACAATCATAAGAGCCATAGCCTTGATCGTCAAGATTTTAGATTTTTATGCGTATACCTAATCATCATTTCATTGCGAAAACAATTGATGAATGAATAAATAAAAAAATAATTGTTGATGTGACAACTTTGAGCGATACCAAAAATTTAAGCATAATTTAGCTTCTTTCTAAAAAGCGAATCAATTATTTGTAATTTGAAATACAAAGTGTTTTTTTACCCTGAACACTTTAAATGAAGATTAATGAGTCCGACCCTGGAATAATGGAATAATTGATATCTTTCTAACTCATCCTTAGTATGTGTCAATAACTTAGGAGTTTCAATAATATCCGTCAATAAGTTTGGATTTTATGATGGTCTAAGTATTTCCATGAAGTTGGAAAATCACCCTGTAGCTTTCTAGGGAAATCCAGAAATTAATTTTTTATAGTCAATCCGTAATCAGCTAGTCCAACTCTATCTCTGGTAAGAGTATGTACAGTTATTCCCCGGACACCCTGTATACAATAGTTACAATACAGTGTGTGCGTAAAGTATAGAACAAAGTCATTTTTAGCTGAACAGACCGTTTTAAGAAATAACCCTGAAACACGTCGATTTTTGATTTTAATTTACCGTATTTTAAGATAATAATCTGATATACAGGGTGAATTACTTTCGAGTAATGACGTCACCGTCTTTTTTTTTAATGGAACACCCCCATTTTGTGTCAATTTTCGGATCACTCTAGCTGAGCTTATTCCAAAAATGTATGACATGTTGATACCAATTGGTACAGGGTGGACAAAAATACAATAGTTTTGTGTTTGCTCATAAAGTAACGCGCAACATTCTTTATTAGTCAAATACTCATTGTCTAGGGGTAGTTGGTTTAAATGTAACACCCTGTAGTTTGTTACGTTTTTACAGGATTATTCCTCAAAACGGTCTGTTCAGCTAAAAATGACTTTGTTCCATACTTTACGGACACATATACGCAAATATCAAGCATGCTGCAGTGCTACAGAATGTGACTGCTGCGTGATAGTTGCGTATGAGGAGTCGATGCGACAGGCGCAGCATCCACATTCTGCAGCCACTGCATGCATCCGACGCATTACCGAAACCATACCAGAGTTATCAATTACCGCTTCGATTGAAAGTAACGCGACTTGGTAAGCCCAATATGCTGATATTGTACCATTTGTTCTCAAAAACTCTAAAAAACTTAAAAGTACTCTCAACTGTTTTATCAAATGGTCAAATCTGATTTGGAAAAACGTAGAGCTGACGGAGAAAGTGTCCAGTTCGTCCATGGAGTTCCAACAATTTTACCTCAGAAAAACTAATCTCGCCCGGTTGCAGTCAATTTGAGATCAACTGTGTTTACCAAAATGTGCGTGGACTTAATTCAAAAATAAATAACTTGTTCTGTTCGGTGTCTGCCAGTGACTTGATGGACTGAGACATGGTTGAGCGTTGGTGTTTTCAATTCGGAACTTTTTCCGAATGATTACTCCGTCTTCAGATGTGATAGAGATCTTCAATCAACGGGATGTACTACCGGAGTTGGAGTTCTCGTAGCTGTCTGTAACACACAATCACCGGAGTTGGTGGATTTGTCTATGCTGCGTACTTTGGTTCCATCTATAGACACAGCAAAATTAAGATTGCATCGACGAAATTTCTTAATATTGTTGTTCTTAAGGTCTTGAATTATCTGGTGAGACATTTGCATACACTTTTTTTTTCAAGAATTCCTAAATAAAAAAGTCAAGATGTGTTAAATAGCACGATCTCGGGTGCCGTCTCCTCTTTCAGGCATTCAATTAACAAAAACACGCTGGTATTGTTAATCTGTCGGCTTCAATACTTGAGTAAGTTGGATTTTGTATGGGATGGATGGAATATGACATCTATGTTTAACTGAAACTTGGCTTTCTGATAACGTATGCAGTTCGGAGCTATTCCCTAGTGACTATCTAATGTTTAGATGTGATCGTGATCATGCTCGTTCTGGCTTATCTGTAGGTGGAGGTGCACTTGTTGCTATTAAGGGTGACTTAAAGGCTTCACGTGTTGACGTCAATTACATATGTGATTTATTTCCAACTATGGATATTGTTGTATGTAAAATTAGTAATTTTAGACTTAAGTTATTAGTATTTAGTATTTATGTACCCCCTGCCACCAGCTTGGAGGCATTCGAAGGTTTTATTGACGCTGTTGAGGCTTTCGCGAGTTCGTTCTCGCAGTATAGTATATTAATGTGCGGAGACTTCAACGTACCAGCCTATGGTTCAGGGAGGGGTGATGGAAAGTGTGGAGTTTTAGGAAATATGAGTAGTTTATTGGGGATTCAGCAGCGTAATAGTATACCTAATGCGAACAATAGATTTTTGGATTTGATATTCGCAAATATTTCGTGTGATGTTGCTCACGATTCACATCCTCTAGTAAAAGAGGATGCTCATCATCCTGCTCTGGCTTGCTCATTCCAGTTGATTACTGCGAATTCTGGTCCAAATTTCATTTGTGAACATGAGAAAAAAACTTATAATTTTAGAAGGGCAAATTTTCCCCTTTTGTATCATTTAATTGATTCTGTTGATTAGTCTGTAATTCACCAAATGGATGATTCTGATTTGGCATGTGAGGTGATGTATGCTAAGCTCGATAGTATCTTTGACATTTGTGTGCCAGTTTATAAAACTGGGGGTCGCCGTTATCCACCGTGGTTCACACATGATATCATTTCCAATATACGACTGAAGGATCGTCATCGTAGACTATATAGGAGGTATCAACGTGACTCAGATTTTCATCAACTCAAAATACTACGTGGTAGAATTAAAAGAGATATCGCTAGTTCTTATTCGCAATATATTCAGTGCGTTGAGACCAGAGTTCGAGAGGACCCAAATAGCTTTTGGGCTTTTGTGCAGACAAAAAAGTCTAGATCACGTATTCCCGGAGTTATGTCATATCTAGGTGGTGAGCTCAAGGAATCTCAGAAGATTGTTGATGGGTTTTCCACTTTTTTCTCCAGTGTCTTTACTACCTCAGACATTGGTTTCTTTCCTGAGCATTGTGATAGACTGTATTCCAATGGTAGCTCAATATCGCTTCCGACTATCACTGAGGATGACATAATTAAGGCTTCGAGGAAGCTTAAGACCAAGTTAACATCTGGTGTCGACAATGTACCTAGTTTTCTGGTTAAGGACTGCATTTGTACTCTAGCTGAACCTTTATTCGTAATTTTCAATATAATTTTGAGGAGAATGCATATTCCAAAAGTATGGAAGATGACAAAAATTTGTCCTGTGTTAAAGTCCGGAGATCCGTCCCTTATAACTAACTATAGGCCTATAGCAATCTTATGTAACTTCGCTAAAATCTTCGAGGTAATTTTATATGACTCAATTTATCCCTCAGTTCGTGCACTAATTTCACCACATCAGCATGGTTTTATGAAGAATCGTTCAGCGGTGACCAATTTGGCAAGCATTACTCAGTGTCTGTCGGAGTCACTGGATGATCGTGGTCAGATGGATGTTATATACACAGATATTCAGAAGGCCTTCGACCAGATTGATCACCAGATATTGATCTCAAAGCTTGCATACATTGGATTCTCATCAGAGTTTTTACTGTTGGTTAGATCTTACTTTTCCGATCGTTATCAATATGTTCAGTATGGGGGTTGTGAGTCCTTACCTTATCTCGCCACATCTGGAGTGCCACAAGGCTCCAATTTGGGCCCATTGCTGTTTTTATTATATATTAATGACCTGTCTCTGCTTCTTCAGTGTCTCCATCTCCTCTTTGCTGATGATCTGAAAATATTTGCTGCTATTGGGGATCTTGATGACTGCGTGAGGTTGCAGGCTGCTTTGGATATGATCAGTCTTTGGTGTTTCAGGAACGGTTTGAGCCTGAACATCAATAAGTGTCGAGTTATATCATTCACTCGTAAATTAACCCCAGTTCACTATGACTATGCCGTGGATAGCCGTGGATGCCGTAGATTCTGGAGAGATGTGATGAGTATAGGGATTTGGGTGTTGTTTTTGATGGTAAATTGTCCTTTTCCGGGCACATAAGTCAGATAACCTCTTCTGCCTCTAAGGCGCTTGGTTATTTTATTAGAAATTGGAACAATTTTGTGAACCCCTATACTATGAAAATACTGTACTATTCTTTCATTCGTAGTAGATTAGAATATGCCTCTATAGTCTGGTGTCCATTATATAATAATGCTGTCGTCATCCTGGAGGCCGTCCAGAGGAGGTGTTTGAAATATATTTATTTTAAATGTTTCGGACAGTACCCTTCGAGAGAATTTGATCACTCGGTCCTCACCGGGAGCCTTGGAGTTGAGGTATTGAAGTTAAGACGTGAGCGTAGCGCACTGAAGTTCCTCTACGGGATTCTGCGTGGTGAGATTGATTGTTCATTTTTCTTGAGTAAGGTTAACATTCATGTACCTAGACCTGGTCTGAGGCAATATAACACCTTCTATGTTGATTTTGGTAGGACAAATGTTATGTCACGGTCTCCTATCAACTTCATGTGTAACTTATATGACAGTTGTTGTGGCCGATGTGATATTTACTACGATGAACTATCATTAATTTTGATGTGCCATTTGGAGAATCGTGGTGGGGGTTCGTGACCTTTTTCGGTTTATCTTGTACTCTTGGGATAAGGATGTGATTGGTATGCTGTTGAATTATTATTTTTTTCGAGTATTGGGGGAATAACATTTTTTCTCTCATTCCTCCGAGACATCCTATGATTAGTACAACCATCCTGACTTTATGACCTGGGTACATAGTTCCAAGCTCGAAAACAAGATCTTTGTATTTTTGCCTTTTCTGCTCTTCCTTCATCACCATGTTGTTTTCTGCAGGGGATGAGAATTCCACGACGAACAATTCCTTCAGCTCTTTGTCCAAAAGAAGTATGTCTGGCTTTATTGCATTGATCTGCCGTGTTGTTGAGACTGGATAGTTCCAGTATATTCGAGCCTTCTCGTTCTGGACCACCGCTTCAATCTCCAGAGGCACATATGGTAGCACCGGTTCTTTGTCTATCTCATATGCCGCCCTCAGATGGAAGTAGAGAACTCGGAGTGCCGCGTTGTGTCTCTCTATATACCCCGATGGAGCATGGACTCTGCAGGCGGAAAGAATGTGCATAATCGTTTCTTGTTGACTATGGCACGCTCTGCACGTTGTTGGGGTGTCCATTTTCATGATGTTCTTTTTATACCATCTGGTATTTATTACTCCATCCTGACACGCCATCACAAATCCCTCCGTCTCTGACTTAAGGCTAGCCGACTTTAGAAAGGCGAAAGACAATTCTTCCGACAGATCTTGGTCTTTTAAACTCCTGAAAAATATGGAGTGCAGGCTCTTACTCATATGATGTTCGAGTAATGTATTCGACTGAGACTTCCGGATCAGTCTTGCTAGCTTTCTTTGGTCCGCTTGAGTGATCGGTGCTCCAGCACGCTCAGGATCGATCGACACGCCGGTTATACCGAGCTTCTCCAAGGCTCTCTGTGCAGCTCGGAATAGGAAGGCTCCGTGGTTCGCGAGTTCATGCTGAGCTACAAACTTCAGAAGCGGATCTTCACTTCTTAGGACCCTTACTGCTGTTTCCAATGTTTGTTGATAGTGTTGATATTCCAAACATTGCAATCCTCTACCCCCCTGGCTTCGGGGAAGGTATATCCTCTGAATCGAGCTATTTGGGTGAAGGCTACGATTCATGTTCATCGATTTTCTTGTTGACCTATCAAGATCGAGGAGTTCGTTCACCGTCCAGTTTACCACCCCGAAAGAGTAGGTAAGTATCGGGATGGCTAGCATATTTGTAGCTGATACTTTGTTCTTTCCTGACAGCTGTGATTTCCAGATGTCTCTCAGCTTCTTCTTGTAGCTGGCTGATAAGGCGTCCTTTATCTGGGTTGTCTCCAGTACTCCCCTCTGTTTCATCCCGAGAAACTTATAAGTTTCTTCGTCTTCCAGACGTCGAAAAGTCATTCCATCTTCCAGTTGGATATCTTCTCCTGGATCATCAACCCTTCCCCTGCGGAGATGAAAAACAGCACACTTGTCCAAACCAAATGACATTCCCATTGCAGAGGTGTACTCGGAAACGATATTCAATAGTTGCTGTAGTGCGGTCCTGGAGGGAGCGTAGAGTTTCAAGTCGTCCACGTACATAAGATGGGAGATCAAATGGTTCCTTCTGCCTGGTGGGCCGGCCTTGTATCTTATTTTGCTTGCCCTCAGCTCAATTGATAGTGGCATGAGTGTTATGCAGAATAATAACGGGCTTAGCGAATCTCCCTGGAACACTCCTCTTCTGTACCTCACCCATCCCGTATAAGCGGTTCGTCCCTCTGCTCGGATGGCAAACTTCGTTTTCCACAACGCAATGATGCTTTCTATCGCATGGATGATGTTAGGGTGGACTTTCAGCATTTTTAATAGCCGTATGATCAGGTCGTGCGGCGAGGTGTCAAATGCTTTCGCGTAGTCTAACCATGATGTATGTAGGTCGCGCTTGTAATGTCTGGCGTCAAGGCATACGCTCTTGTCGATCAGCAAGTTGTCCTTGCATCCTTGCACTCCTTTCTTTGCTCCCCTCTGTTCGTAGATACTGTCCCACACTGGTCCAATAACCCTCAGAATTCGATCTTGAATAACACTTGTGAGTATCTTGTACAGTGTATTGAGGCAAGTGATTGGGCGATAGTTCTTGGGTTGCCCTAAGTCCCCTGATTTTGGTATCAGCACTGTCCTACCCTCCACCAACCATGAAGGAATGGGCTCTCGGCGAATCAGCATTCCGCTGAATAATCTTGCCAGGTGTTTATGTGTAGCCGGAAAGCTCTTCCACCAGTAGTTCTGAATACCGTCTGGTCCGGGTGCTGTGAAATCATTCTTGTTCTTAAGAGCTTGTCTAATATCTTCGGCTGATATTTCAGAAAGTTCGTCGTTCTGCTGTAGGGTTTGATCGCATATCTGCTGGAATCTGGGAAGTGCTGGAGTATCCCTGGTTTTTGCTGGTTGTTCGTACAGGCCTTTCCAAAACTCTTCGACGTCCTGAGGTGATGGTGGGTTTTGCACCTCTTGCTGTTGAGGTTGAAATAATTTCGATGGTTCCGCGGTGAAGGTGTTGTTATCTTCGATCCATCTTTTTCTCCTTATCAATTTCTTTCGTGCTGCTGCAAGTGATCTTATTTTATCTACAGCTTTCTGCTTCAGTAGATGGACTGTGGGCAAGTTAACGGTACCATGTATAGCACGAAGCTCCTCAATCATCTCCCTCATTCTCTTGCTCGGTTTAGTTTTTCCTTTCATAACATCTATGACACATTGGTACCAAGATGCCTGCTGCCTCATTGATTTTATTTTGATGTCAAGTCGATTTAGCCTTTTCCTATGCTTATTATTATTATTCGCAGCTGTACTTTTCGGTGGACATAGTAGATAAGCGGCTGCTCTCACTGCAGCCTCCACCTCTTCCAGTGAACAGGTCTCGTTAAGATGATCTTGAATGATGCTATTCAAAACGGCTAGATCTTCAGCCTTGTGTCTTGATTTTATCCGGGTGGGTTTGATCAGTGGGTCTCCAACGGCAGCCTCAAATGCCTCTTTTGTATTGTCGATTAACTCTGATGAATCTCTCACTGTCCTTGGCCTTTGTTGCTGTCGGTCTGGAGCATCTGTCACCTGCTCTCCAGCTAGTTCTATCTCTGGAACTTCTCTCACTTGTTCCGTTCTTGGCCTTGCTTCCAGGGCTACAGCTTCACTTCTGTGAGTCATCGCTTGGTGTTGTTGGTCTGGAGCATCTGTCACCTGCTCTTCAGCGCGTTCTATATCTGGAACATCTCTCACATGTTCCGTTATTGGCCTGTTGGAGCGTGTACCAGTCCTGGTTCGGCCCGCGATATCACTCAAAAGGGCTATAGCTTGTTCTTGAGTTATGTCAACCGTCAATTGCTGATGTTGGCTCAAAGCATCTGTCACCTGCTCCTCAGCTTGTTGTTCCAACCTTCCTTGCTCTCGAGACCGCTGCAAGATTCCTCTTCTTTTGAGATGACTGATCTGATCTCTCAGGTTTTGCTGCGTCATGTAGTTGAGGTCTGGACAATTTTCGCACCACAGACCATGCAACCTATTTATGTATCCCCTTCTGTCGGGTCCTGATCTTCTGTATAGCGCAGACAGCAGGCTATGCTGCTCGGGCGTCCACTTGTGGCGTCCCCTTTGTGCTGTCATGTTTCGGCTGCCGGTTCCGACTACGGGGTGCTCTTGCGAGCTTGCGACCGACAACCTGAACTCTCTCCTCGTCGATGTCCTCCTCGTCTAAAGGCGTAGCTTTTTGTGTGGCAGGCGCCCGCCTTCTCAGCGTTCTGCCGTTGGTGTCCCGCATGCTGTCACGTCCAGCACCAACTCCAGACGTGCCCTGACGATCCCCAGGCAGCGACTGTTTTCCGAGGCTTAGCTGATTTCTTTCCGACATCGGCTGAGAGTGACCGGGGTCCGCGGGATTGTCACACCCGTGTACTACTAAGTAGTACCCCCGTGCGGGGGTATTACTATTATTATTATTATTATTATTATTAATAAGTGTAAATCAATGATCAATGTGTAAAATCTGTCATAAAGTGGTCTTATTAATGCCAAATGTCTGGAAACATTGCCTAGCCGATGTGCCACACTTCCACTCACTGTGGCTATGTGTTCACGAGCACGAACATGTTGATAGGATTCACGACCTTCAACCGTAGCACTTCCTCAAAATGATTAACAATCAAACAAATTCCAAGCTCTGTATGGCGGCCACGACAGCCAAAACTAGTTGCGGAATATGCGAAAAGTATTTTCGTCCACCTATGGCCAACGACTCATGAAACACCCTGTATATGTTACCATATGTAAATAACAGTAAGAAACAAAATAATAGATGGGACGCCCTTTGCATTTTACCTAAGGTAAGTTCCAATTTTCGAAATGTTTTAAATACAGATTTCGCAGACACAACTTCTATAAAATAATTTGGGGCAATTATTTCCCACGATACTACATTTCACAATTGAATATTCACATTCTCCGACTTCGAATTGATAAATATAAATATGCTTCATGATGTTCAGTCAGTAGTTTACCGTCAATGCGTTGCATGAACTTTCACGAAACATTACTTGTTCTGAAAAAATAAGATTTAAATTTACCCTAAATAGGTATAAAAACGGAAGAGTTAGGTGAACGTATTTTCACCCCTTTATATTGAACCTACCCTCAATCCATCATTCTTCATGATACAGCGTTTTTGGGAGACCCTAAACAAACATAATTTAGCTTTGGGGTTTTAAGGGACTGACTGCTTTTTCGTATGAGTTTAAATATAGGACAGCATCCCCTTTCTAGATGAAAAGGTAGAACTTCCGAAACTCAACGTCCTCAGTTGTAATGGGGGTAGAAAAAATAGCACCTTATGAGCTAACTAGACATTCATTTCGCATCAAAATATCCATCAATAACAAAATGGCAGCTAAAATCTAAAATACTCTAAGATACAATTCTAATAATTCATTCAATTAGAAAAAAATCTTCTTTTTCGTGATTATTGTTCTAAAAGCTGAAAAAAACAATTTAGTTCGATGTAGTATTGCAGTAGCAAATCAATGTGCTTTATTCCTCATCCAACTTTGAGGAAAATTAAGAGTTGTAGCCCTACCAAGGGCGTTTCTGTGATGTTGAAAATATGAAATCACACGTCATGTGAATTTATTCAATCATAGCCATCTAAAGCCCGTTTGTAACAGCCGAAGTTCTCTGGAGAATTCTCTACAGAATTTTGGCAAGAAAACGGCAGAAATTATTTTGTATTGCCACTGAACAGTGAAATCTACCGAAAGTACGTATGTAACTGGAGAGAATTCACGGTGCATGAATTCACGAGTAAATTCTTTAGAGAATTTTCAACTGTTGCAAACTGGCTTAGGGGCCAATTTCACCAAGGATGTAAACCGAGATTAGACGTAACTGGCGTTAAGGAAAGAACTCGCCGATTGATGTCGATGACCCATCTTAACTTCAGTTAAAAGTTAAAATAGAGTTTCTGTGTTCTGTGGTCTCTCTACTTCACTTCATAGATAACGCAGATGTTATTGCTAGAAACAAATTGTTTGAATTCTATTCCGAGTTTAAGTAAGCGGAGTTGAATCTGTATTATTTAAACACCGACGACGATAATTTTAAATGTATCTATAACCGAAATCCTGAAGTTTAGGTATAGGAAACAGCACATGAAAAGTATTCCGTGTTTCTCAAGGATTTCGAAGAGCAAAATATAAACAGGGTGATCCATTCGAAATAACAAAGTTCATTATTATTCCGAAAAAAGGAAAAAGATCACAAAAATGTTAAAAACCACCATAATATCGGCCATATCACAAAATCCTAGCCCACCAAAATCTTTGAAAATCGTGGAATCCGTTTTCGATATAATTGACTCTGTACAGGGTATCCCAAATTGCTCGATTTTGGCTGTTTCTGGTATTTCTAGACTAGAAAGATAAAAAGTCTGAAAGGAGTCCTGGGCTCGATTTCCGTGAAAAGTCCATAACTGAAAATCGTTTCACGATATCTTCATTTGTCTTGAATATATGACCAAATTTTGATATTTTGTCGATTTCGAAAATGTGCTGTATCTTCTTTATTTACAAAAATATCTGAAAACGGTAAAAATATTCTACATGCACTTTTTCATTGGAAATACGATACCATATTCAACTTTTTTTATCTCTTGTACTAAGGTTGAAAAAAAAAAACAACTTCGTTATTTTAAATACGAATTCGTTATTTTTTAGGCCTCATATCATCCAAAAAAAATTTGCTTTTCAAAAATATATATATGTCGATATATTACTCTCTTACTCGAGGCAAAATCACCATTTCATGAAAATTTGCATTTTTGATAGAATTCTACGAAACCATTGACCACAAAATTTTCAACTACCAATAAATCTCCATATCTATGATACGAATTGAAACTTTCCGTTTTTATAAGTTTAAATAGATGAAGACATAATGAACAATATTGATCAAACCAAAATGAAAATATTTATAAACAAATAAACTGGCAAGGACGGTTTGGATTCAATATATGACTTGAAATTATGAACGGAAGATTTCTGGGACCTAAAATATATGAAGAAAATTTGGCTTATTTGAATATTTCCGAAAAATTTTTTTGAAGAGTATATTGACAATATTTCTCTGAGAGAATCGAGGTTGCTTTCTTATCAGCAGGATGGCGCACCTGCCCATAATTCGCAACGAACTAAAACCAAATTGAATAGTTGATTCGAGAATCAGTGGATGGGAAAGCATGGTCCAATTGCCTGGCCTGCAAATCACCAGACCTCAATCCTTTAGATTTCTGCGTGTAGGGATATGTTAAAAATAAAATTTTCAAGACTCCAGTCATTAATAGGGATGATTTAGCAGAAAGTCGGGAACGTCATCAGAGACATTTCCTCAGTTATGCTGTTGAATTCAGTGAATTCTGTTAGAAAAAGAAATACTTAGAATTTGTTTACAGAATAATGGAACTCAATTCGAGAACTTTTTATAAGTAGATAATACATACTAAAATTCATCATAGAAATTCTGTTCGATATTTATTCCAATTGTGTGTGACTTGCATTACATGATTTTATTGAAGTTATAGGTGTTTCAGCTAACGAATGGAATTTTATGAACGGAAATTTTCAATTCGTATCATAGAGATAGAGATTTATTGGGAGTGGACAATTTTGAGGTCAATAGTTTCATAGAATTCTATCAAAAATGCAAATTTTACTAAAACGGTGATTTTACCTCGAATAAGAAAGTAATATATCGACATATATATATTTTTGAAAGGCTAATTTTTTTTGGATGATATGAGGCCAAATGAATGCATTCGTATTTAAAATAACGAAGTTGTTTTTTTTTCACCCTTAGTACAAGAGATGAAAAAAGTTGTATTTCCAATGAAAAAGTGCCTGTAAAAAGTTTTCACCGTTTTCAGATATTTTTGTAAATAAAGAAGATAGGGCACATTTTCGACATCGACAAAATATCCAAATTTGGTCATATCTTCAAGACAAATGGACATATCGTGAAACGGTTTTCAATTATGAATTTTTCACGAAAATCGAGCCCAGGGCTCCTTTCAAAGTTTTTACCTATCTGGTCTAGAAGTACCAGAAACAGTCAAAATCAAGCAATTTGGGATACCCTGTTTATGCCAGAGATTAAAAAACACCGTACATATATTTGTCGCAATCATGAATTATATAAGGTTTTGGCAATTCTTTTTCAAGACCTATGGAAAAGAGAATATTAAAAAGAACTCTTGATTGTTCGTGTCGGAAGGATGGGATTCTAGTCACTTACTTTGCCTGAAGCAATTTAGGGAAGCTATAGCCTGCTATTCAAATACCGATTACGATCTTTACATCTCGCGCGGCGCGAATTCCCCTTTTTCGCTTCGAGCTGGAATTAAGCTTGGAATTATCTGCACCGGAGCTATTCTTGCACATAAAAACCGTGTTTACCTGGAGCCCCCCCTTCTTACCGATTCGATTTCCGGTGGTATTTTTTCCTCTTTTTCTCCCTAATAATGGGTTCCGATCCGAGCAAAAATATCCGTACATGAGCTGACCGACTGCGACTGAACTTCGTACATGGAAACTGATGTTTTGTAAAGGTGAGACACTTCACTTGGGTTCTCAATGCTCAAGCATCATAATATCCCAGTGGAATATACTACTTTATTCAACTGAAGAGCCTTTCCTTCACCTCTTTTAATACTCAGAATTACCATAAATAATTTTTTCCCATTCGTGAAACTGAAATTTTTGTGCCTGATTGATAATTGACTATCGTCCAGTTGCAGGAAAGTCCATTAAAATTTAATACTTAATCCTCCATTTTCCCCTTCAAAAATGACAGTTTTAAATTTTGATAGGACATCAAATCTTAATGGACTTTCCTGCAACTGGGCCTATGTCACACAATCGCTTTTTCTGAGTATCAATGAAATTTAGTGAATTACGACAATGATTCGGAAAGGTTCCAATAGTTATCAAATACAAGGTGAATCGGAAATGTCGAGGAATATATCTAGGGAGGATAAAATATCAAAAAATAAAAAATGATATTTGTCTAATGAATTCATGCCCACAATCCCTTATTAGGGGTGCTTTAACATCCAACTTGAAAAAGATCCTTACGATAACCGTTGTTTCCTTCATTACCTCCGAAAGAGGTAGCATTCTAAATTCGTGAGTTATTATTTGAAGATATCCAGAAACGCTATTTTCTGGTGCTTGTTTAATACTTCGGATTCATTGGAAGGAATTTCCTTAGGGCGAGTATGTACAAGTGTAAATAGCTAAGGAACTTTGTACTTCTTCGACATCTTGAATCATGTCACCAACTACGAAGGGCTGAAATTCCCATCAAATTATTTTTTCTCTCGATGTAGTTTTTCGAAGAGACCATTCGTTTGAAAACTAGACTAAGTAACTCCAGCGATGCTATCCATGTTTTACTTGTGTGAAATATGATCTCTTCTTTATGTGAAATTTCATTGTTTAGCTATCGAACTAAATTTCTTTCTTTCCTTGCACATGCTTCTTCTTGAAAGCTTAATGTTCAACTACATCTTCTCGTGTGTCTTTTGACTTGAAAAGAGTCATACGAAATTTCTCTGATCTTGAAGGTACTGAACTATTAATTTCAAACAATGTTTGTTCACTCATCTGTTTTTTCGTAGCCGGTGACTCCTTCAAGTCCTAATCAAATTAAATTTAACAATCCGTTTATAATGATGAAGAGCGCTAAACTAGAAGTTTATCTTCACCCACCAGAAAATGCTATCGTGATAGCGAAACACATGTCGTAGTTGAAAACTCATTTTGTGAAAATCGTATAATCTGTTTCAAGTTCATTCCAACCAAGTAGAGGTTCAGAATTCAAGTCTGCTATGACAAATTTAACATATGAGTCATTTTTATACATGCATTTACAAATTGACTTCTCCAATTGGTTCAAATTCAAAGTTTCCGTAAGATACAATTTTCTCGTCAATGTTTGCAGGCAACATACTCTTGTCAGAACCAGTGTCCAATTTAAATTTAACGTTATGTCCTTCCCTTGTCAAAGAGTTTTTATTCTTCTTGACATTGTTCATCTTTATCCTCATCCGCATTTGCTTGTTCTAAGCTTCTAACTCTTCTGTCTGCTACACCTGGTTGTTCTTCTTTCTGCACATTACTAAGTTTGTCTTGATTCGATATGTTTCTGATTTCTTCATTCTTCTTAAAGAAGCACGCCTGTGAAAAATGACCTTTTTTCCTACAAAGGTCACATTCCTTTTCAGCTCCTGGATATTTATCTGGATAGTGTTTGTATTATAAGCATTTATATTTCTTAATTTTTCTGATTTTTTTTCAACATTTTATCTTCTTATCTATATATCTATAATCTGGTATCTCCAGAACCACCCCGGTGCCACCTGTCCGCCTGTTAAGTATTTCCGTTTCCCAATGAAAAAAACCTGTATTTTATCTTTAAGACTCGCAGTATATATTATTCACTGCCTCTTTATTCCAACTCAACTTTTATGCACAATTAGATTTTAAAACCAAGGAAATCTATTGGCTAATGGAAAGAAAGTCAGAGCTATCATTGGAAAATAATCTTTTGTATAAAACAATTATAATTCCAATTTGAACGTATGAACTTGAAATTTGGGGATGCGCAAGCAAGTCAAACATAGCCATCATTCAAAGATGCCATTCCAAGATATTTCGAATGATAGCCAATGTATCGTTCTCCCGATGGGGAGAACCTTTTCACGTGATGTTTTCTATGTCATGTTAGAATTTCCTTTCTTCAGTTCATAGAATTTTTATTCTGATTGCTTTGAAACAAAACTTTTATGCACTTGATCGTTGATTTTTGCACCTGAAACCATGTTAAATGATACTCATCATTTTAGAAAATCATTTTTACTTTCTCTATATTTAGTAATTCAATATGTCCATGACAAGTGTTCTTCTTGAATGATCGGGTGTCCCCTTTGACATTTGACATATCCCTATCAACATCAAGTAGTCCTACAGACATTCATAGGACGTTTTCTTCAGACATTACGGACATCAATGGGACGTCCATTTCTGTTACAGTGGGCGTTCTACGGACATCCATGGGACGTCCATTTCTGTTACAGTGGACGTTGTACGGAAACATCCGAGGGACGCAAATGTCAAAACTTTGAACTAAATTGGCAGACATCCAATAGATATCCCATCATTAGATATCACAATGGTACAAAAATGGACATTTACTGCCTGGACCTACTTAACACCTCCTCAGTTTCCTAGATAACAATGTCGTACCTCAGAAGCAGATGTGTTATTTTCTGAGTAGGCCTGGTCAATAATGTATGTCCTTCAGTGCTTTAATATCTGATTCATTCGAACGTCTCAATCGACCTAGCTACGGATACTAATGACTAATGACTAAACACTGGTAGCACCATCCTCATCAACTTATTTATGAAATAGAAATCGATACAGAAAAATCAAAAACAAAATAAGTCTATAAACTAAAACAAAGATTTTTTTATGAAAGTAATAACTCAATTATTTTTTATTCGTTCATCGTAGACTTTCAGAAGATATAGTTTTATGTTCTGAAGCGGAAAAATTGAGTTCAGCGAAAAAGTGTATTCAATCATATAGTGTTCATTGATATTTTACCAGAAATGACTATCTATTATTGGTAATCGATAGTATGTCTACCAATCGATGTATATGGCTAAAATGGACACACGTCTGAGAGCTTCCTTAATTTTGCATAACATAGATAACAACTAAAATATGTTACTCACTATATCAATTTGAGAAACAACATCACATTAGGAGAAACCAAGGGGCGGAAGGCGGCAGTACCAAGAAGAATAGCGCTTACATGGGCCGCCTATGATTACATGTTTTTGAAAATCCAGAAATTCGTATAGGTACAATAACCCCTACTATACAAGACGCCAATAGTTTAAAAGTGGCAGAAAGAGCAATGGAACATGCAATGCTTAGCATTTCATTGAGGGATAAAATACGAAATGAAGAGTTGAGGACACGAACCGGATTGAGGGATGTAATGGAGGAGATAGCCAGCCTCAAGTCGAGATGGGCAGGTCATATAGCCAGACAGAACCCAGAGAGGTGGACAGTGCGGATACTACAATGGAGACTACGAGAAACCGCCAGACTGGAGGCTAGGTTTGCTATTTCCCCTCTAAAGAATATCTGGCGTTACATTGTTGACTTTCATTTTCAACCCCCTGTTGCCCCTTTAATTTGAAACTCAATGGACCAAACAAAAAAGAAAGATAATTGTTTTTGTGTGAAATTTTTTACCTTTGCATAAAATTGAAATTGTTTGATAGATACTTTACAAGATATCCGTCACTTCAGCCATCTACCTGAATAAAATATTATGGAGTTTTTCCCCACTCTAATAAAATATTTTTAATCATCGCCTTCGACTCCTTCGGTTGTCAAGAAGAAAGACACTTTACCCTGGCGATTACATTCTGGTCGCAACTCATACTTTTACGGGCAGCACCGTAACTCGGGACAATTTCCTGATCTCGTGCTGTATCTCGGGAGAACTGAGAACCCAAAGTTATGCCTCCCGCGATGCGGGACAGCGCGGCATATTCGACACGTCGGCGCCATCTGTTATCATCGCTTCTCCTATCTGTCCGAGGGGATAAGGCAGGCAATCCTTCCGGAAATCGGTTACCTGGAAGACGGGACAAATGGCTATCCCGATAGGATAGATTGGATATGCGAATAAGGTCATTTTTCCTTTCGTAACAAACGGAGTTTCACGTCGGTGTCGTTCTGCGTCTATCCTTTTCTGCTTTCTGGTTATACTCGGAATAATAATATATTATACAAGGTGATTCATTGGGAAATGCGCATGCAAACAATATATTTACATTGCTAAAAAATTGAAGTGGATATCCGAGAAAAAATTACTCTTTGGAATTTTCAGTAATGCTGTACCATGTGGAAAGTCGTATGTTTGCGTAAACACACACACACACACACACACACAAAATATGGTTTTCGTGACACTCAATGTTGTGAAAATTATTTTAAATAAATGCTGGGAATTTCTAAAACTTCCCAAACATAAACCAAGATATAGCGAATAACAAAAACGAAGCAAAATAACATTGATTCCCTTTTAGATATCTAATTGTTCCAAAAAAGGAATTCGTTATAGCCTCTGAAAATTGTCTCTAACTTCTTAAATCATAGTCAGCCAACCTCGAACTTTAGGACACTTTGCTCACTGGCCGCGAACCAAGGAATTTCCAGAAGACTTGTTTTTCATCATCGACCACTTCATATAAATAACTACCACAGAAATTGTAGAAATGCCATTGTATATTGTTGTGAGTTAATTAAAAACCTTAACCCTCCACCGCTTAGAATATCCTGCATATTATATGCATATATATTCTTTCCACCGAAAAATCCCATATCTGCGCGAAAAACCCAACACTCCCATAACGGCCGTTTTCAATAAATCTATACTCCATTCACTTTTATTTTAGCAGTCGGTTGGCCATGAAAATTTGACACCTTTCACTCTGTATAGTACGAAAATTTGGGGTTATGACGCTTGTCAAAACATTTTTGGGTTTTAAATCAACGCTATGTTGCCCGTTCTACGTAAAAGTTTCTGTTTTTACGTATTTTATCACAATGTCGAATCTCTTCGGAAAATATGTGACGAACATAATTGAAGTTTATACAAAATGATTGAAGGCATACCAAATCCAGTTATTTGCATGGAAAATACAAGAGATCATTATAATATCATAATATGCACTAGCTTGAGGAGAGTTAATGTTGGTTATGTCTTCTTTGGCTAAAGTTTGAATACGAATTAACAGATAATTACAAGAATGTTAAATTCTTCAACAAAAATCATATTGCATCAATATAAGTAAAGGGAATTAAATGAAGTTTCAATCAATATGACCTTCACCTTTGAACAAAAATTTCACATGAATAAACAATTAGCAGGACAATTGGCGCGTTTTTGTGGCTGTTCATCTCAATACATTGATGTAATAATAATAATTAGGTATTTATTGGTACCTCAAGACATTTACAATGTATAGGACAAGTCAAATGAAAAATAGAAAAATCAATTTTCGGAAACTCATTCTACGATGACATTCATCGAAAATCCTGTAGTAAACTTTTCGCATTACTTCACTCAAACATAAAATTCTCAAGTGCCACCACTTTTTTGGGTCTCCCAATAGAAGAAAATTCTTTGTCATCCTCTTCATTCACAATCTTTCTGATTGTGGAAATATTCAGCTGAAATATAAGTCGTTTAGATTCAGATGAAACATTATATAAATTCTCTTACATTGAATATGTTCGCTACCGTCTGACGTATTGTGGATTTTAGAATATCAGGGTATAACTATTTGAATGAGCGGACCTGAATTCTAAATAGCACTTTCTGAAACCCTGTCTCTTTTTTTAATCACTTTCGGCATTTTCGTAATATTAATTGATATAAATTGTGGCAACGGCGTTATGACATTAACGACATTTCATGAGTGTCAACCTTACTCCGATCTAGTTACAAAAACTTGAGAAAATTATTTCATGGCCAACCGACTGCTAAAATAAATGTGAATGCAGTATATCTATCCATCGTTTCCCTTACTGACGATTCGTAACCATTGGTAACCATTCCAAAATATATCTACAGATAGATCATTGAAACCAAATCACATGCATTTTCTATCTTCAGTAACTGAAACAATGTATAGATAGGATTATTGAAAACGGCCGTAAATCATCCCTTTCATTGTAAGCATAATTCATATCTGGAAAACACCAAATCTTTTTATTAATTTCTTCATTCTTGGATATCAGATGTTTTAGAAATTAGTTTTCTACTCTACATATTTTTTTTTAACGAATCAAACACCAAGCACATCTGAAAATGATATTCCAAAAAAATATTCGTGAACATTACCGAATTTCATATCTATTACAGTCCGAGAGCTGGCAGCAAACACAGCTACCTCATAAGTTACCAAAAGTTTGGATTGGCACTTTGGCTTAACTTCAAAATGTGAACCTGAAACCACCCGTCTGCCAGACGTTATTGGATAAAAAAAAATAAGAAAAAAAGCTTATGATTCCCCAATTATTTAAGATGATTTTTGTGTCAAAATGGTCTAGGGTCCTAACTGAATTGAAATCGTAAGCTTTCTGCCATTAGAAGTGGTCACTACTTTGAAACAAGGGCTGTAAAATAAAGCAAAAGGACGCTATCAACTTCCTCATCATTTACCACTGTCAAGTAGTCAAGTTTTAGTTTGTTTAGCGTCAAATATCCCAATTTCCTCAAGCTTTTTTGTCCGTTCTACATAGTCGAGATTGTAACCCGGGCACAGACCGATTTTTCGACTCATGTTCGTTTTTTCCTCGGCCGGCGAGACGCAGCATTTGGACGTATTCGTCCAAATTTTCCGAACCCTCCAAATCCTCTCTTTATACCTTGTTTCTCCCACTTGGTACTTACGAAATTATAATAGTATATGCTAAATAGTAGACCAAGGGATCCAGCTTTATGGAGTAATCGGATTTGCCGTTGGAATGTCTATAGTAGTATACCTGTTACCTATTCTTTTAGAAAATAACAGTTACAGTCAAGTAGTGAAGCAGAATTTGTATATCGAGATCTTGATGGATAGTAGTGACTTATTCTCTCAGCAGTTTCCTAGGTATACTGTCGAAGCCAGAAGTCCTTTTTTTCTCTTATTCAGGAACTTGTGATATTCTACTTTGTTATCAGTTGGGATTCGACATCTAGTTGGATCTAGGAAAGTTATAGTACATTTGTATTAGTAGTCTATTTTCATCGGTAGGTTCTCATCAAATTATTTTTTTGTGGAAGTCTTGAATTAGTAGTGAAAATATTCTTGAAAGCATTTGTAACCTCTTCACTAAATATTAAAGTTCAACAATTCTATTCAATCTGTTAACAACTTCAAGTTACTTGAAAAGGATATTTTAATGGTTGCATCCATTTTTCTTCAAACTTTATATAGATTTTTCCTCCTAACATCTTAAATATAGGAATAGGAAATGGAAATAAAAATCAGATTTTATAGAAATGACTTCTGCATTGAAAGTAATACTTACTTGTTGTGCATGGTTTTCCATAAGTAAATTAACCCAGTAAACACAGGACATCCATTGGACATCCATGAGAGGTCCATAATTGGTACACATTGACATGGACATCCATTGTACATCCATTCATGGACCTACTGTAGATATCCAATAATGGACATCCATTGTACATCCATTTATGGACGTACTTTGGACAACCAATAATGGATATCCATTGAACACCCATTCATGGACGTACTAGGGATATAGTGATCTGTTCTGATTATTGAAATATTTTGTTAGCTGAATATCAATTATCACCAAAATCGAAGCTTAACTTCTTTCGTCATTGAACTCAAGAAATTTTCTTATGTGTTGAACGAACAGAATATACTCAATTTCGAGAATATTTCGTATTCTTGCTTATATTCTGCATGTCCTTATTCATCACGTGGAATTGCATTATATTTTTTATTGAGTATCAAACCCTCATACTAAATGATGGAAAACAAATATGTATATATCTACCCTGAATAGCTTTGGTAGATCTGTGGTTGGCAATACTGGCTGTCGGCGGATGCAGTAATTTGACAGTATATGTAAATTGTCATTCATTATTGTTGAAAGTTCAAGACTGAGGAAGAGTAACCTATTAAGTTTTTATGATTTATCAAGGAGCGTGGGAATTTTTTGTTTAGTGTGTTTTTGTGATGCAATCACCTAGTAAAAACAGCCTAAATAGCATGCATTTCAAAAATACTGAGTTATGAGGCCGCATCCTGTATTTTCTTTACGTGAGTGGCAATAATTCGGTCTGAAATTTTTCCTTATTGTCAGCTTGACCCGTTTTGAAAACATCGAAGAAAATAATGAACCAGGAATCCCAGATTGATAAAACACTAGATAGAGCATCTCGACAAAAACGTGTTCACAAAATACTGCCATAAATATGAATTTGCAATCCTTGGGTGGAGGAACTGTACAGGGGAGAACCAGCATTAGCCACACTATGAATATTTCAGGCAAAAATTTCATTTCGAATGGAAATATGTTTTAATGCGAAGATTTCGATTATTTTGCTTATGACAACTAATCAAAGGGATGTAGAACTGATAATACCAAAACGACTGTTGTAAAAAAGAATTTATTTTGAATACAGTGTTACCATACACTAATTGTCAATATGATCCTTACCTACATACAGATTATTTGAAATTGAATTCACTAAGTATACTAAAAACCAAAAATGACTTTTATCAAATAAATTCCCTTTAAAATGGTTAACTCTCAGATCAATAGAAGTGGGAGCAGCTGAATTCTATGAAATTTGTGTAATGAGAATCTCAAAGAGTTTGTTAATTGAAGAGATCCTCAAGTCTTTTGAGTATTTTGAGGGATGTAGAACTAATAATACCAAAACGCCTGTTGTAAAAAAGAATTTATTTTGAATACAGTGTTACCATACACTAATTGTCAATATGACCCTAACCTACGTACAGATTATTTGAAATTGCATTCATCACTAAGTATACTAAAAACCAAAAATGACTTTTATCAAATAAATTACCTTTAAAATGGTTAACTCTCAGATCAATAGAAGTGGAAGCAGCTGAATTCTATGAAATTTGTGTAATGAGAATCTCAAAGAGTTTGTTAATTGAAGAGATCCTCAAGTCTTTTGAAGAGATTTTGAGGAATAAAAAAGTAATGAGAAAATGTACCAATTCGTGAAATCAGAAATGATTTATATTATAATTGTATACAGTTACCCATAAAAGAATCCCTCGATTCTAGATGAAGCATCATTCGTTTACCTATGGGCAGTTTTTAATTGAATTAAGTTATATCGCATATCAACTAATAAGCAGTGTTCATATTTAGTACCTCAAATACTTCCCCTTCAAATTTTTATACCACCTCGAAAGTGCTTTTGGGTGTTGAGGTGCATCATAATTAACAGTTCTTCTTACAAAACTGTAGAGTCCGTTTCTAACAGCCGAGAATTCTCTGGAGAATTCTCTACAAAATTTTGGCTAGAAAGCGGCAGAGATTATTTTGCATGCAACTGAACAGTGAATTCTACCGAACGTGCGTATGTAACTTTAAAGAATTCATGGCGCATGAATTCTCGAGTAAATTCTCTAGAGAATTCTCGGCTGTCGCAAACGGGTTTTAGCTTTAACTGAATAATAATGTAACTTTAGAACAAATTGTTTGAGATCATTGCTATATTTAGGTTTTTAATGCATGCAGCTGCCTTCGAAGACATTTTTCATTGGGTATTTTCCTCAGCATTTCCAAGCTTTCATCTTGAATTTTTTCCTCCCAATAAATTGAGGACTGCTTGTAGGGTAGCAACTTTTTTCTTGAAGTACTGACTCACCATCTTAAATCGGTTTTCTGACTTCAATCAGCTATTTTTCAATACACGTTGAACACGAGTTTCTTCATGCAACAAGTTTTCGACTGAAATTTCACTCTTAAAAATAATAGGAATAAGGAATAACCGAGCTCCATTTGAATGGTCATAATATTGTGATCATAATTACAGTATCAAAAAGAAGTTCAACGCCGTGTGCCCCAAAGCATGACCGTTCAATGACCTTTGCTCATTTTTATGAAGTTTCATTCCTAAGACGAGCTCTATTTACCATAACAGTTTATAATGAAATTTTTGTACCATCCTGGGTATCTCACTTGTTTTATCCTTAAACAACAAGATGCTTTCATTTTTGCGAATCCAGAACAAACACGAATGCCAATTCGTGTTGTCTCCATTTTCCTACCATTTTCTTCAAAAACACCAGTACCTACTGATGGTAGGTCTGGCACCGTATTGGCTAATACTCTATAAATAATTACAACATTGTTAAAACAATTTAAGTCTCGTTCTACTGTTCATCTCGAATCTCGAAACCAGGAAAGATATTTATACAAAGAAGCATGATATATCATAGGAGAAAGAGAATCTACCAAATTTCAAGCTCACCACACAACTGAAAGTTGGCAGAAATCACTTGCAAAACTCCAAACAAAGTGATATTCACACCAAAAAGCGAGTTAAAAAAGTGGTAAACAATCTTACCTCACTCCACTCGGGATGGCATCTTTTTTCAAATTTACGATTTTTCTCATTACACTGAATTCTGGAGTGTAAATAACAAGAGTAGTTCAAATTGTTTTCAAGACCCAGTGCAACTTTCCTCTGCTTTCGTCTGGTTTAATTTCTGGGAAAACTAAAATTTATATCAATTATTTTAATGTATAAACTCAACATTTCAATGTAGATACAAATCATTAGATGGCATTCAAACAGAATTCGAGCATGGCGTCCTCTAATTCCCTTAGTACGAAAATCGGCAAGAGTTTTGTAATGGCTCATAATTGAATATGGATTTAGTATTGAGGGTGTACATTAGTCAGCACCCACTCTCAAGGTCAGGTAGTGGAACACCTAGCGACGACGCGCTTTGATGTAGGTATATAAAATTACAACATACTCTACAAGTATTTTGTAATGATTGAAAATAGTCACTCAACTAGTTTATAGAACTGAAAACTTGAGAAAATGGTCAGATCTCATTTTAGTGAAACGCGGTGGGTCAGTATCCCACATAAGTGGCTGCCTTAACAATCTAGTTTCAAGAGATTTGTAATGGCTGAAAATGCATTTATTGCTCAAATATCATATATTATTTGGTAATAAAACAGTCAGATCACATATCAATAGAACAGAGGCAGTCAGCAGTCACTCAAAGTACGGATATTGTAATTTTATGTAAATCAAAGAGCGTCGCCACCAGATGTTCCACTACCTAACCTTGATAGTGGGTTCTGACTCATGTATACCACCAAAACTATTATCCTTATTATTATTATTATTTGAACCGGCGTCGTTGTGGCTCTATTAGCCTTTCGGGAACTGCGACCATGCAGATCTTTTGTTCTCTACCCTACTCATTCATAGAAACCCAAGCAGGTCGTCAATGGTGTTGATAAAACTGACATAGCTGTTACCTCGTGAGTGTCCAGGATCGGTTTCCCCATATGAGTGGTTCTTTTAGGTCCGCCAGCTCTGGACACTTGCATACTATGTGTTCAGCTGTTTCTGCTTCTGATCCACAGAGCATACAAAACTCATCTGCTGACTTTCCCATACGGTACAAATATCATTTGTATCGACAGTGCCCTGTCAGCAGTCCCACCATCACCCGAAGCTCAGCTCGTGACAGCTTTAGCAGTTTTCTGGTGTAGGTCGGTGAAATCATCACGAATTTCTTTGATTGAGTAATGGCCGTTTTCAATAATCCTATCTATCCATTGTTTCAGTTACTGAAGATAGAAAATGCATGTGATTTCGTTTCTACGAAACGATAGATAGATCTACAGATCTATCTGTAGATATATTTTAGAATGGTTACCAATGATAACTAATCGTCAGTAAGCGAAACGATATATAGATAGGTTTATTGAAAACGGCCGTAAGTCCAGGAGTGTTTCTCCAGAGAGTTAATCTGTTGTTCAACTCCCATTGTTGGACCGCTGCCTTCTATTGGTATTTTCTAAGCCCACAGAAAGGCTCAGGTCCAGCATTTATTAACTTTGATGTTTTTTTGCAAGTTCATCGGCTTTCTCGTTTCCTTCAACACCACAGTGCCCTGGTACCCATAGTAGAGTCACTTTGTTGTCTCTGGCCAGTTGCTTTATGGTAGTACGGTACTCCCATGTCAGCAGAGATCTCTGGCAGTTTAATTCCAGGGACCTCAGCGTGGCCAGGCTGTCCGTGGTGATATAGATATGCGCACATTTGAGGTTCATTTTAAGACACTCCTGAGCGCATACGTAAACAGCCAGTGTCTTGGTCAGTAAAATAGAGGGTTCTCTTCGAAGGGCTCCAGAGATCCTCAGTTTAGGTCCATATACGCCAATGCCGGTGCCCCTTCTGATTTTGATCCATTAGTAAACCACGTGGATGACTTTTTGTCCAAACGATTTACGAAACTTATTGCACTAGGACGGTCGGCTATGACCGTTTCAAAGGGCGTTTTGAAATCGAAAATGATTGGCATAATATCCGATGGTTTTGCCAAAAGGTTTGAGTCCAGTTGATTCAATATCCTCATATGTCCAACCCAGTTCCCGGGTAGGAGATTCCCGTTAAAGGATATTCTTATTGCTTCTAGCAGGCTACATTTCCTCACATGTAAGTGTAGGGGAGGCAGATCAAGTTCAAGTATGGCCTCAAGCGCTGCTTTAGGAGCTGTGTGCATAGGTCCCGTAACACCAACACAGGCCAGCCTTTGCAGTTTCTGCAGCCAGCCGCGTGTGGTGACCTCTTCGGTTTTTGTCCACCATGCTAGAGACGCATAGGTGACAATAGGGCGTACCACCGCTGTGTACCATCAAAACTAACCTATATTTAATTATGAGCTATAACAAAACTCTTTCGGATTTTCGTCGCCAGCTCTCAGACTACCTCCCCTGATTTCATAAGTCGTAAACTCAAAGAAGAATAAAATATCAAAAATTTACTGGAATTAGCTAATCGCTTTTCTCTTCCGTGTATAAATTGCACTTTTATTTCAAACTCACTTTTTTCCGTCACAACGCTGCATATTTTCCATAATATTACGACGTTAATGATAATATTTTTGACAATTACAAATACACACGCTGTCTTAGAAATTTAGAAGCGTTCAGAAGGGCAATACAAGCGAAAACTCTATCCATTATTGGGTGCCTGCGATGTGAATTATGGGAAAAATGAACAGTTTGGAAAATACCTTATGTTCCATCCATTTAATCTATGCTAGGAATAGCTTTATGGAACACCCATGCAAACCGATATTAACCCCACGTTCTATTTTCTCTGAAAAGTTCAGTAGAGCTGGCGTCATGTAAAAACTACATCACTTCACTTTTAAATGTTTCATAGTCACCGCAACCCATAATATTCACCAACTTCTAACCGATAAACAGAGTGCCGCCTCCATTATGGTCCGATAAAAACAAACTTTGCCAATTTAAAAGTTATATCGAATTTCGCCCCGATCAGGTAATTTTGGAAGGACCCTTAAGAAGTCAATGTAGTGTTGTTTCGTCCGTTTATTTTCTGGTTAGCTCAAATTGTTGGGAATGCACGGAATTTTATCATCGAGAATAGATACAGCCATACCTGTATGTTTCATCAGTAGCATCTTCTGAAATTCGTTAGGGTTTTCACTCCCAGTCTCAATTTTCACTCCTCAGTCTCTGAAACTGAATTAATTAAGAAATTGATTATGTTTTCTACAAACAAAAATTTGGTATGACAATGGGTTTCCCTTTATCACCAGTCATGAGTAACGGCCGGTTTCATAATCAAACCTAACGTCCCTTCAATTTTGAAGCTTCCTTTAACCCTACTGAAAATGACAGTAACGGAAGCTTTAAACTTAAAGTGACTTTAAATTTGATTATGAAACTGGACGTTATATACTTATGGAATATTTTGAACGAAACTACATATATAAATACATATTTACTGAAACCAAAGACTTGGTGCCGATATGTAGATGGCATTTTTTTATTTTGGCAACATGGCAGAGATTAACTAGAAAACTTTTTTGATCATATCAATAACAGCGATCCTACGATAAAATCATAATGGAATTAGAGCGCAATGATCAACTATAATTCTTGGATGTTTCAATGGAAAAGTTTTCGAATTATTTCCAACCAAGCGTAATCCAAAAAACCACACTGATAGATATTTAGATTTTTATTCCAATCACCAAGAAAGTGTCAAAAGAGGTATTATTAAAACACTTTATGATAGAGCTCATTTGATTTCGTCTACACTGAAATTAGAAATAATGAAATTGACTTCATTAAGAAATTATTAAATCAATTAATTAATTGATCAGTAAACGGCAGATTTTATAGAGAAAACAATATTAAATTTAGAAAGAAAAATGTCTAACCAAAATCATAATAATGATAAGGAACAACCAAGAAACCGTCAAGAGTAACCAAATTCATTGAACGTCATTGTTAAAGGGCCCTTCAGAAAAAATGAGAAGAATCGGTTCCAAATTCAACATAAAAACTGTTTTCAAATCACAAAATTCTTTAAAATCTATACTTACAAGAACACAACATTCCATTTATTTGTGATAAAACTGATACAGGTGAGTGAAGTGAGACATCTAGACCTCTAGAAATAAGAAAGCGCGAACATAAAAACAACATTAAAAATAAAGAAATTAATAGATCACAGATTGCAGTGTGTTCTAATACAACAGACCATATCATGGATTGGAATAACGATAAAATTTTAATGACAGAACTGAATCATTATAAACGAAAAATTGAAGAAACCACGTGTATGTATTTTGTTGGATAAAGATAATAATTTGACCAATTATTTAGTAGGAATAGATCGTATTTGGATTAATTTACTGAGGAAAGACATCCGGTGATTTCAAAATTAAATTAATCAACGTCTCCGTCCGTGGGTTGACGAATGTCAATTGACAAATTGAAAATCTACAATTCTGAAGATTTTCACGAATTCGTCTGATTAAGGAGTCTGATATGGACTCCGAAACGTAACGAATTATCAATTTAACCCTTTATCGGTTCACGCTATGCCAAAATAGGTGCTACTTTTTGTTCCACGTAACCATATGGTAACATGAGAAGTGTTTTTCACGCCTTCCTCGCAGTTTGTCTACAGCCAGGCGATATAACCGTATGATTACATGGGTGATTAGGTAGGGGAAATCCAAACTAAGCTGACTTTGCGCAGTCGGTTATTTTAAATCCTTCATGTTGGTGGTTGTTCGCGCTAATTCAGTGATTACGTGTAGTGCTGGCTGAATTGGTGATAATTTACACATTTATATTTATTTAATATCATCTGAATTTTTTTTGTTGGCTTCTTGGGCATACATGGTATGATATTTTGTTTTTATTCTACTTGAATATTTATTTATAAACCATAATATTTAGAGTTAGAATATGCGTGACCATATGGTTACTCTGCGGATTTCAGTTTATATATACCTATATTATAAATATATTTGAATTTTAGTCGTAAATTTCCAATAAATATATGGATGAATTGGAGCGATATGGAGGCATTTCTTACTGTTTATTTTATGTAATGAAGCAGAGTAGATTACCACCCCCTCCTCAGGTCTCAGATACATCGGATAATGAGGATAAGGAAAGTGTCCCTCTCATTCTGAAGACCAAAGCAAACCGAGCTCTCGGTATTCACCGATTCTGATATTTATCAGAAAACTTTCATGGAGGTATTCTAATTCTTTCAGAGTTCATTCAATCGGAGGTTGATGATGATGAAGATTACTTGACAATTCAACAAATAGGAGCAACATATTAAAAATCTTAAGGTGTTGTAGACTATGCCTCAAAGAAACAAAAATTGTGTCAAGGGATTTCATGTAAAAGAGTTAACAAGAATATTTTTCATTTTTGATATGAATGAAAATCATGGTGGTCGATTTAATATGCATTTTTACCATATGGTTACAAGTCATATCTTTTTATCTTATACAAGTATGAACCTGAAACTACAAAAGCTATCATCAGATAATCGTCATATACAGGGTGGGCTCTTTAAAACGAAACAGACGAGATAACGGGCGGAATGAATTTATTTCAAAAAAATGTTCGGACACGTCGATTTTCGTTTCGAGGGGGACAACATTTAAGGTGAAATTCACAACAACATCACTTCAACCCTTAGTGTTAGAACAACAACTCCTAAATTTTTAATGAGGAAGATGGGGTAAATTTCACCTCATTTAGAAGGTCTTCTCATCCTGAGTTCAGCATATTGGTGTTTTCTTCATTTCATTCATTGATTCATTTCAATTCTTTCTGCCAAAGAATAAACCATTTTCACCTTAATTGTTGAAGAAAGTAAGAACCAATAATAATTATTTCGTTGTCTAATGTTGACAATTAACGGTTACCATCGTAACCACAGAATGAATTAGTCAAATAATTGATGATTTCACATAGCATGGTTAGCGGAATGACTGGTACTGTACGAAATTCAAAATTTAATATCTCGAAAACGAATGAATTAAATGAGCAGTTTTTCGAAATAAATTTATTCCGCCCGTTATCTCGTCTGTTTCGTTTTGAAAAGCCCACCCTGTATACATTGGGACAATAAAATTAAATTTATAAGTCCTTTCAAAGTCTTGCCCGAGAAATGGTGGAAAAAAGTTATGTAACGCAAGGGAGTAGAAAACATATACGAGAATATATTGAAAAATTCTTAGCCTAGTATAAAACCAAATAACATTTCAATGTCGAAATATTTTATTACTCAACATATTCTCCTCTTAATTGGATACATTTATTACTGCGAACCTGCAACGTCTCTAGACCTTCCAAAAAAAATTTCTTCTTGCTCTACAAACCAGACCTCCACAGCTTTTATTACCTCCTCGTTGGAAGAAAATTTACGACCTTTTAAACTTTTTTTCAATTGAGGAAAGAGATGATAGTCGGATAGAGCCAAATCTGGTGAATAAGGGGGGTGTTCTAGTAATTCAAACCCTAAATCACGAATGTTTTGCATGGCAACATGAGATTCGTGTGCAGAGATGTCCTGCAAAAACAAAACACTTTTGGATAGCTTTCCGCGTCTTTTGTCTTTAATTTTTTTCCTTAGAGTGGTCAGCAATGTCGAATAGTAATCTCCGGTTATTGTTCTACACTTATCCAAAAAATTAATCACGATTACTCCATGGCAATCCCAAAAATCTGAAGCAAGAACTTTTCCAGCAGATTTTTGGACACGAAACTTCTTAGGTCTTGGAGAACCAGAGTTTCGCCATTCCATCGATTGTTGCTTTGTTTTTGGATCGTAGAAATGTACCCATATCTCATCCATAGTAACAATTCGGTTTAAGAAGTCTACATAAATAAATAAATAAATAAGAAAAACATAAATCTCAAGGGGAAGTTCACCAAAAGGTGTTCTGCCACTTAACCCTTGTTTTTACAATGAAAAAAACTTCTGTGTGCAATCCATCTCAAATAATAATAAACATAAAAACAACAAAAGAGCAAAAAATAAAACAATAAAAGAATAAAAAATTATTCTTTTTCTTGTCTTCTCGAAGACTGGAAAGAGTTATATCGAACCACTGAGCAAGTATTCTCTTATTTTATTCTTGAATTCACTATCTTCAAATTGTTTGATCTCATAAGGAATCCCTAATTTATAGATGTTGTATCTAAAACTTCTCTGAAAGGTGGAGGTTCGATGGTGAGGACAAGTAAACAAACCTCTATGTCTAATATTAACATTGTGGACATCAGTTCTGTATTGCAACTTATTGAAGAGATAAGGTGGTTTTCTATTCACAATTATTTTATGGAATGTACAAAGAGCATGAAAGTTAAAGTATTACATCGTTTTCGAATCGGGCAACATTCAAACATATGGGGATCCATTTTGCAGCAATTTTTTCTCATTTCCAAACTGACGTGAACTATATGATGAAAGCGTTGGTATGAAATATTCAGTGCTTTAAATATCCGTTTTAGCCCAATTCGACGGTATGATAAAATCATGTCATGAACTTCATCGATATTTTCGGGGACTGACAAAGAAATTGGCCTTCCGTATCGATCATCTTCAATGGAAAATTTAGCTCTTTTGAAGCTTGAGTCCAATTTTTTACGGTCGTATACGAAGGACATTGCTCACCAAGGGTATGAGCATATCTTCGTAAATCTGCTTACCTCTTGGGGAAGTAATACCTCAAGAATCTCCATTCAAAAACGGCATTCACTCGTTCCTAATTTACGCTTAGAATTTCTTACGTGAAGCCCTGATTTTTCTTTTAAATTGAAGTTAAAGGACGTCTTGATATCACCCCGTATCTTTTTTTTCCAATTTAGTTGTTTTTGTATGAGAAAAAACAACTTGAACTTTAGTGTCAATAAAACTTGTTTTCACAATAATTTTTCGACAGTTTTTCGACATATTTCGATAAAAATAACGACGTTGTGACATCGGTGATTCAATTGTTAAATTGCAAAGATTTTCATGGCGATATATGCCAAAATTACGCTGAAATTCAGGAATAACTGAAAATTATTCAATGTTTCTAATATTACCTCTCACGTGGTAATTTCTACTTTTCAACTGACTCAGTTCGTAATTCAGGCTATTGCTCAAAGATGTGACGCATTTTCGTATTTGTGGAAGCATCCGTAAAGCAACCAATGTCGATCGTCTTAATCTGGAATCGTATGTACTACTTCCCTTCAACTCTTTTAAATACAGGTACTTGATGATGGCTCGATACTCCAATTTCTCGATTTTCACAGTTCCGCTGGACCTCTTCTTTCTTTTGATTTATTGCTCTGGTTTACTTTTTTTTACCTCAAATTTCACACTGACACTTCTAATGAGTTATTGTTCGTTGCTATGGTAACGCAAATTTTTTTATGCATGGAACTGGTCTAGGCTAACTAGATATCAATAAGATCCTCGTATATGGTATTATGTTTCAGAAATGAACAAATACAGTATACTGACATTACGAATGTATGAACCATTGGCATTGTGAGAAATTCATGGTGAAATTCACACACTTCTCTCAATCGTTAGTCCTCGGATAAGCGTCGGTAATATCAAGCCATTTTATATCCCTAGACGCATATCATTACAGGGTAATGTGTATGTAGTTTATGCAGTTTCTCGTCATAAAATTCAATTACTAATGGGCACATGCAATGGGTAAAATGGCATTTTTTTATCGAGAAATAAATAGCAGACTGACGATTTATGTAAGGCATGATGAGAATGCAGTAATGTTCTTTAGAGCAGGAAACTCGAAAAAGAGCATTTCCGGTAATAATGCTATGCTGGTGGAACGGAGAAATGTTTTCTCGATTTATATTTCGAATAATGAATTGAAAATGATTTTCCTGTTTTTATAGGACACTTCATATGCAATAAGGTTTAAGGTTTATTCAACAAATGAAACACTGTTTTGAGGTAGGGGACGATGGGTAAATTGCGGATGCGGGAATATAAAACTAGATTCTTCTCCATGCGCTCAGTTATCATGATCAAGTGATCAAGTTTCAATCATTTTAAGTACGAAGAAAACGGTTACTACCGGTGATCGTTCAAAGTTTCAAGATAAATCATTTCGAAAAATTGTGCAACTTGCTATCTAATTTTGAGGATCTTTTATTTTGCTTGTGGTGTGTGACGAAGTAGTGATGTGAAATACTAAATAATTTCTATCGATTGTTTTGTTTCAATAGAGTGATGCACAAATAACATTCAACAAAATATTGTACTAGCCTCAATTTTTTTTTTATTATTTTGTAAATGCCATATGGGGTAGGTACTTGCGAACGAAGCAATCATCCCAGATAGGGTGAAAAAAAACAATAATGATTATTGTTTGTTTACAGATGTTTCAAAAATGTTCATGAAAGCCGTAGAAAAATATTTCAGCAACAGAAAAAAAAACGGACTAGGTAATTCTGCATTTTCTGCTAACTAAGACTAAGAATGCTTGTAAAATGCGGTAATTGGCTACACGAGAACTGTTCAGATGGAACATTGTTCGAAGGTTTTATCTGTGCTTTGTGCAATTAATTTTCACCTCAATTGAGTGAGTGCGTGAGTACCATAGGCTGTTTGCAACTAATCCAGCACACGTCCGCTTATACCGCAAATCATTCTTGAAAATACGGACAGAAAGGGTTCCGTATTTCTTAAAAAAAAACAATATTTTTCATTAATCCCGTGAAATTATAAATGATAATTCTATAGTTAATTCACCAAAGACTAATAAATTAATGAAATCAGACTGATAAGTTATTATCTACAAGTGTTATACTTCATTTTCCTTCAGCGTCCGCAATTTCCCCATCGCCACCTAATTCTGCATTTTTTTCTCCATAAGTGTGATAAAAGCATAAGAAATTTTACAGAATTGGTAGTGAATCTGAAACTAAAAAAATACGTAGGATAGACCTCAAGTTTTTCAAAGATATTGATATTTGCTACCGAATGGAAACATAATATCCGAGGGTGCCATTCAAAATAAGGAGAATATCAACTCATCTCGGACATCCAGTGAGCATAACGGGCTTTTTTAATAAAAGTGCTCGTTGACGAGTTTGATAGGTTGTTTATTATTTTGAAGGATTTCAATAAAATGAACTCACCTAACACCAAGCACCACTGTCTCAATTACGGTCAACAAAGACAATTATATCAGTTTTCGCTATTTATGATTGTTGAAATACAGGTAGTCCAACGAAAACTTAAGACCTCTATTTTCAGACTTTAAAATGAAAATGTGGAAAATCGCTCGGACCCGTCAATTTCTGTTTCGAGGTGGAAAAACTTTTCCGCTTTTATCATCCCCGTAATTTCAACCCCCTAATGGGGGTGAGCACAACCCCTTGATTTTAAATAGATTTAAAATGATTTTAAATGTGACAACTAATTCTGAAGATCGTATGAGTAACATCTTTATTACTGCTAGAATTTAATTTTATTTCAGACTTATGCCCAACCCAGTGTTTTGATGTCGATCAATCGAATAAACTGTTTTCATGTATATTGTATAAAATTTCATTCTAACCTTGCTTCTATATCTTGTTTTCTAAGGTGCTGTACTATTTGGTTTTGCTAGGGATGAAATTTTGAATGCTTTTGAATTCGATCTAAGCTTTCCTTTGATATTCATAGGATAAAGCTCCCTCGATTAGAAGACCTTTTAGGACTTCCCGTAAACGCAATTCTAACTCGTTCAGTATTTTCTGGTGTACGAACTCCGACGTCGAGGCTTCTTTTTTTTAGGTAGTCTATTATGGGTAACCATGTATAAGTGCATCTGAGGCATATTTTTGATTTTTCATTTCAAACCTTTCAACAGTTAGTAATCAATTATGCAATGGGGTATTTTCCTAAATTTCAAAATATATGTCATAAAAATCCTTATAACTCAAATATCTCGAAATATATTTTTTTCGAATTTTAACATATTGCATTTTGTCTGTATTCGATTACGAAAATTCTGATTTCAGAAGTGCTCTTGTGAACATTCTACGTCATTTTTACAATCCGGCAACGCCCATTTGTGTCAGTAATGGTCATGAAAGTTTTCTGATCACCATAGATGTAATAAATATCAAGTATGATGATCACATTATTCACATTTGACAAGAAAAACACACAATGACACAAAATGTCATTGGTTTCAAGAAGGTTAAGACACAGATTACAGAAACAATTTTTTGTAATCTGTGGATATCTTCTTGATCGGTTCCAGTGTTGTCGAATTAACAAAAATTACTATACTTTAATAAAGGCATTCTACGTCACAAGCTTTCACATAGTCGAAGTTTCGAAGGGTGTATTTCTGAAATGTCTGAATTTGGAAGCGAATCTTTAACATGTTGAATAACTAGTAGAAAAGGCTTTCCATAAATAATCTCAAATTCGGTTTTGGAGTTTTAGAAAACTTGCCCATTGATAAACATGCAAAAATACCATTTTTGCTAATAAGAGGGTCTGTTTAAAATCAGAAAACTTGGCAAGAAAGATGAAGAAGTGTAAAGTTACTTGATTGTTTTTAAAAATCAAGCCTCGTTTAAAATGTCCGTTTCCCTGAATTTTCCAGCTGAAGCAATGCAACACCGTCTGATGGAGATTTCAGTTTTAATATAGTTATTCCTTTTCATTTTAGAAATATTTTTCAGAATCCTGATTAATAAATTCAAATTCCGTATAATTGAAATTTCCATCATATCCGCCGTAAGAATCCAAAACAGTTGTTTTTCCGTCCACAAAAACACACCGAATTCAGCATAAAACAACGTGGATTGCAGATAACGACAGTTTCTTTTACCGATAAAGAGATAACAGCCACCGAGAATATTTCTGCTGGGGAGAATATTAGAGAATACCGAATTTTTGGATGCAATTTTGATCCCATGACCTTCCACATGTTGAAAAGTTGATAAATAGGGCCGCACCACCAGACGAAGGGCATTCTTGATTCATTATTCGGCATTCATTCTTTATTCGTTATCGATTCTTTATTCGGCGATTCTTTATTCTTGATTCCTTATTCTATATTCGATCATTCTTGATTCATGATCGATTGTGCGACATTCATTCATCATTTGGCAATTCATTAATCCTTCATTTGGCCTTTGATTTCACTTTTAATTTTTCTAAATTCGAAGATCCTACGACCTGTTTTCTTTTCTTTTCTCTAAGTGGTGGTGTGACCGTACCGGAACAAACCTCTTTTCGTGATACCGCATACTTCGTGATTCAAAGTTGCATTCTTCTATTTGTTTAATTGTGTTAATCCTTATTGTTAATCCCCCTGTTTAACGCAGACTTCTGTCGCCTGGCTCTCTGGTGAACCAAGACCAACCGACAGAAGTCTCGAAGTCGTTCCGCTAGTAATGCTTGGTGTGTACACCCAAGGTTGCCACAGTAACCTATCCCGTCCTACCGCTGTTGTGTTCCGTTTAGATTTCCCGTTTACCGCAGACTTCTGTCGCCTGGTTCTCTGGTGACGGAAACCAATCGGCAGAGGTCTCGAAGTCTTTCTGTTGGTAATGCTTCGCGTGTACATCCAAGGTTGCCACGGAGAGACCACGATGAACTACCCCGTTATCCTGTAAATTGTTGCATTGTGTTTCACCTGAATCAACCCCGTCCCGGTTATTGAATAGGTTCAATTCTGATTGGCCTGTACACTCAAAATCACTGAAAGTGCTCGGGATCAAACCCCTCGCTAAATTAACCGATTAAAGGGACTTGGATCTTTCTGAGACAACCGGTTACTGTAAATTTCGTGTAAACCCCGTTCATCCCTCATTGTCTCAGAAGGAATCAAAGTGACCGCTATTGATTTCTTTCTTTCTTTAGTTCCTGATATTTTGACTGAATATAATTAATTTGAATATTCTTTAATTCATTAGTTTCACTGTGTTAATTTTGAATTACTGACCTCCGTGAGAGTTTCATTGTTTTATTTCTGTTTTCCTCATTTTTAACTGGGTCATCAGCTGTATATATTTTTTGACTTGAAAATCATTGTATGGTTCACTGTAATTTAGATTGTTGTAATAAATTCGGTTTTAAAGTACTTGTTATCTCTACCACCTTAGATAACCCCGAACTCTGTCTCCGACTAGTAGGTACCTGGGTGGGTTTGCTATTTCTCCCTATTAAAAGAATAGCTGGCGCTCGAGATTAAACCCTTGCAAACTAAACCCGTTACTGAAGTTTCTAAAACCTCTGCCCTGAACGAATCAGATAATTCGCCCCTAAAACCAAAATCACATCGACAGCCATTAGTCAACTGCCTTCGGGATCCTCTCGTTCATTCAACCGTATCCAAACGGATCAGTGAATCAACATCTGCACCGTGCGAAAATCGAGAAAGATTCCGGACTCCAACTTAACCGGAAAACTTTGAATCGAATTGGAACACTCCGGAATTACTCTGTATCAATCAATGTTCATTACAACTGTTCCGACGTAGCAGTTAAGTTGTTGAATAAAGAACGAGATCGGTCTGGGATTTCCAATTCCATTACTTGGACTCCATTCGATGAAGACGCCGACTGGCATCTGAGAGAGTAGTTTTTCCGGAAGGAATGTGTTCGCGGTTTAAAAAACAAGGAGCTGAAACATCACGACGAAGCGGTCAACAGTTGAGGCGACAATTTCTCGCTATGGTTTGGGGACTTCGAATCAATAGATGCGGGAGGAAAATGTACGAATAGAAGGAATTGGATGGCGAACGAATCATGTTAGAACATGATTCCAATTCCATACCTCCGATACTTCTGAGGGCAGTATTGATTTTGATCTGGGATAGCTCGAAATGGAAATAGTATTGCAATCAACAAGCACAAAACGATATGAAGTTGAATTATTGTGTTATATAAACTCGTTGCTTTTTTCACAACAATATCCATGTTGCACAATCATTGGATACTGGCAGCGCCCGCTTAACATACTATACTTGGTCCATCTTATGAATGAAATGAAGAAAGAATAGGACAGTGTCGTCGCTAGATTCTTCTGATATTTTAAGTTTGTGAGTAAGTTCGTGTGATTTTGATAACAAATTTCGCAATTACTTTTTTATTCCATTGTTCCATCTGGAAACACCGTCATTAGGCTTTCGTTTTCAGTCATTCGGGGCAACTATGCGTTACAATATTAATATATGCTGTTTATTGTCAATACAGAAGGTCCTTTTTACAAGTAGTGCATTATTGTTCGTGCCACCATTCCTGGTGAATACAACACTTGATACATTCCTCTGTTGATAGCTCTTCATATTTTTCTGAACAAATAGGACAATATTGATCGAGCTTCAATCAAGAAAATAAACAATGTCGTCATTTATTCCTCACTGAACTAATGCCCATATAATGAATCTATGCGCACACTTACCCCCGCACACTTTCCCTTTTTCAGGAGCAAATCAACTAGAAAAAATGCTTGCCTGACAATGATCTGAAAATAAAGAACTGAAATTATATTATAATTTTATATTGTAACGTTTCAGAGATTGGGGGTGAAAACACCAAAAAGTTTCAGGAAATGCAGAATCCTCCCAGAATAAATTTCAATCGATATCTGAATATAATATTGCTTAACACTATCGGACTCGGAACTTGGACCTGGCAGAATTTGCATAGATGCTGAAAATTAACAAGAAAACTAATAAATTTGATTGATTGCAAATAAAAAGATAACGAAACGTCCCACGATGCAGTGCTATGAAAAAACCAATTTTCCTTTGCTTCAATCAAATGAACCCCTCTTTCATACATTTCATAGTCGAGATATACGCACTGCGCACACTTACCCTCTGCGCTCAGTTACCCCGAATGACTCTATCTGTCATTTCGCTGAGGTGTAAACAACATAGTTGCTGAGTGCTCGGATAATTTAACGTCATCACTTCAATATGAAGAAAAGAGTTGCAAAAAGTCATCCTTATTGTAGTGGCAGTTTATGATGAGCATGTTCTAGCTGAAAGAAGGTGGAAGGAAAGAAGTGGAGAAGAGGAACGACCTGGAGTGCCACCAAAATTAAGGAGAAAGAATTAGGGGCAAGGCTGGATGACGATTCATAACAAAAGCAAGAGGAACTCACAAAAACACTTGGAGTCACTCAAACAGCCATTTCCTATCGTTTAAAAGAAATGGGAACAATCCGAAAGGTAGGAGAGACGTAGAACGCCGTTTTTTTTAACGTTTGAACTACTGCTCTAACGGCAAAACGGGTTTTTGCATCGAAATTCAAAGTGCTATGAAAAGTGGATCCATCCATCCAAATCGTCGGTCAACATATGAAAACACGGGATACTCAGGCCATTTCTCATCATCACCAGTATTAAGCCAAATATTCATGGTCTTTTTTTTATGGCATCCATCCATTGGCAGAAAGATGAGAGAAAGTGGTGGCCATCAACGGACAATACTTATTTATACTCCTAATTAGTTATAAAGAATTTTTGTTTGAAATGGAAGATTAAGGCCCGATTTCACCAAGGATATAAACCGAGATTAGACGTAACTGACGTTAAGAAAAGAAAATCGATGATTTATTTGGATTACGAATCATAATTTCAGTTAAAATTGACGTGTGCTGGTGTAGTTTCTTCACTATCCTTACTTCACTTTTTGACAAAGTAGATGTCAATGTTAAAAAAGTGTTTTTGATTTTTAATCTGAGTTTAAGTTAAGCGGAGTTATCACCGTTTGGTTAAATTGGCCCCAATTATGATTCATTTCGATTCCGATGAAATAAATTTTCTGAATGAATGATAATAAAGTTTTAACTTTTGTTGAATGTTTTCATTTACATTCTTTCCTAAATGAGTTCAGTAGCTCACTTAATGAGCATCTATTTTTAAATACTGAGACAAAGTTGAGATTGAAAGAATTCAATGGATATAGGAACTGATCAAAATCTTGATCTGAACTGTTCGACAACTTTTAGGACTTTACAATTACGAGGCTGAACGACTTGTGTATTCCCAGTCCACTTTCATTCCAATACAATTTCGATTGGGATGATAAACCTCATTATTAATGCTGAGCCACATCAGCATCAGGGAATGAGCAGATGTGCAGGAAATAAAAACTTAACTCTTTTGGGTCTGATATTTCCTTCTTAGATCATATCTAGTTTTTTCACAGGATAACTGCTCCTGCGTAAATTCTTGCACTAATTTGTCAGGAGCAAATTAGACTCCGAAACGTTACATAAAATGATAATTTCAACGTTATTTATTTTCACAGTTCATTGTCAGGCAACAATTTTTTCTAGTTAATTTGCTCCTGACAAATTAGTGCAACAATTTATGCAGGAGCAAATCGTTTATTTCATTTTTAATTGATTTTGTTTCAGAGATTGGGAGTGGGAGTTATTAAGAAATAATAATTCTCATTCGGAATCAAAGAAATCTAAACTGTCACTTTCGCTTTAATTTTTTCTAAATACGGAGAATGTAAGAAGTTCTTAAGAAGGCTTATCAACTTCTCAATAATTCGATGGAGCCATTGAAATTAATTAATTAATCCTTAACGATGCAAATTATCACATTACAGAGAAGCTAACTGATTTATTGGAGATGTAGAACTTGAACCAAGTTTTGCAAATTCAATAAATCCATCAGCATGAGAGTAGCATTAACAGTATGAAGAAAGTACTTGTGACAAGAAGAAATTACAATCCTATTATCAGTAGGTAATTGAGAACCTCCATTCCTTTACGAACACGACAAACTTTTCCACATGAAGTTCCTACAATTGCAATCACAAGGCAAATACATTTTTCACATTCTCATGTGATTCATTACTCTGTGGAAAAGTCTCTAGAATCCCACACTTGAGTCTTGTTTTTATCGACCAATAGTACAAAATTTGAAATTCCAATTTTCGTTGAAGAAAATAAATCACATTTCTTCATTTCTCTACCGAATGTATGCTTTGTGACAGTTGATTCTTTTTGAAGCTCCTGAAGGCAGTTAGATTCAACTCTTTCGTGGGTCATATTCAGAAAATTTCAAACCAACATTGTGTGCAATATCTCCCAATCTGCCGCATAGGAAAGATGTATGAAAATCAACAGCTCAATCATTGAGTACATTTTTCGATATAGAAATAATGATATGTTCCTCTGAAACGAATGCAAATTAATTGAATAAAAATCATCAACAGAGATTCAATACTTACTATTTTTGTACATGTCAAATAGCAGTTTGGTCAAAGTTGTAGATATCATCAACTGGTTTTTTACGTTTTCTTTTATATGGCCTGAACAGATTCTTCATCACCATTTATCTCAGAAAGAATTTCATTTTCGAAAAAGTGAGTGCTAACTTCACGGACACCGTTTTGCAGACTTTACGTTTTCTTAAACTTCTTTGACCTGAGAAAGCAGAAGACATTCTGCTAATTGTCGCCACGGACGCCTCGGCTCTCATAAAATCTTGATATCTTTCATTTTTGATCCTATTTCCTGACAGATCAAATTCGATTAGTATTACTACTACTTTTTAAATGTAGTTTGAAGCTTTCCTTGAAGAGTTCAATTCCCAACAGTCAAAGTTCCGTGAAAATCGGTCATGCTTATCTAGAGACTACCTTGGACAAGCACTTAGAAATACAGCAAAATTTAAATAGAGTTGATTTGATTCAGAGCACGGCAAATACCTCAAAAAACTTTCAGTTTTGAATAAATTTTGACTATATTGTGAATAAGTATCTATCACATAATATTCAATGTGAAGGATAACTTATTTATGTACTGTGTCACGTGGAATTTTTCGACGAATGACATCTTTATTAATAACTTGTTGTACTGAGTACTTTTCACTGATTGAAAGATCAGACACTTTCTTGTAGAACATTTTATCATAATTCCAACTGAAATAATGATTTTAATATTGACTCAATTCAAAAAATTACCAGAATTGTTTGAGTCGTTCGGTAGTTAACACAAAAAAACTGAATTATAGGAGTACCATTTGTAGACACATATCTTCGCAAGGGGGCTTCGTAGAAAAAAATTAAAGCATTCCTGGCTCGTCTTTGTATTCGCCCCTTAGAAAATCACACCCTATATACCGATGAACTCCCGAGATTAGGAGAAGTAATCATTTGAGTGAAACCCTAATACAGAAATAAAGGTATAGCAGACAGTATTTACCTCTAAGCACCAAAAAGTTTCTTCAGTATAAAAAACTTTTCCTCGTATAATATTCCGTTCAGTACAATCTCTGGACAAAAACATCTAAGGATTGGCCATTATTTCCGGAGCGATCCAATGGACAGAATAATGCGTAATATCGAAAATTGAAAAATTCCTTTCAGTTCGAGAGATCTCTTTTTATTTTTATAGTAGAAAATGAGATATGAGGAAAGAAATTCCAGGTAATGAGCAGGTAGGTCAATCCGATGTTTGCGCTCGTTTCGACAAAGGAAGGCTCGAGATTTTTCTTATACCTAAGTAGTTATGGGAAATAAATGACGAAATATTCAGTCGTACCTACCTACCTATATTTTGAAAAGAGATATTTAATTAATTATTCAATAAAATATTTAGATGGGACATTTTATGAAAATATAATATAAGTAACAATAGGTAGGTTATGAACATATTCAGATCTCGATTATTCAAATCGAAATCAGATGGAGTAATTTTCTCCAGATCAAATAGAGTAAGATCCTAGAGCTACCAGACATAACTTATTTTCACACAGATGAAACCCTAGGATCTTAGTAGAGTCTCATGTGCTTTGAATACCTGCGAACTTGTGGAGCTTGCCTAGTGAGATCTGGGCAGATACCAGGTGGCAAAGGTAACTAAAAATAAGTGTTATTTAACTTCTCACATGGCTTATTTTTATATATGTTTGAAAGAATATTATTCTGAAGTTATATTATAAGTGACAGACACTCTCCATGGGCCAAATTTCTCGCCAGACGGTTGAGCCAGCCTTAAATAGGTCGTTGGAAATGGGCATCAGTAACACATAAAAATTGATTGTGGCCTACATAAAATAGACACATATTGATGATATTTACTTAGCATCCGATATTGGGACCAGCAATATCTGAGATCCATGCATCAAATTTTGATAAAAGAGCCTCCTTTTTTCAGCGGGAGATTTCGTCAATGTTTGACCTTTGATTCTTCGTATTTTTTCTTGACTTCAGACCAGTTGAACCATTCCTTTTTGAGCTGATGCATAGTTTCTGTAAAACATAGAAAAAACAAAGACCGCGCAAATAAATCGTGACAGTGACTTGTCAGATAGTACGTGCAGCGCAGGAAAAAGCAGCGTCACCCTTCGTCACCTCACCAACCTGCATTCCTTTTTGCACCTGGCCTTAGTGTTAAGGCGATACATGTTTTCGAATTCCTCTCCAAAGTGGCCATTCACAGCACGAAATGTGAAAATGTGATCACCCCTGGCCCGACGCTCTACAAAATTAAACAGAACAAATATAACGAGGCGATCCTCATGGGAGGGTCGCTGATATGAGTATGGCGGGCGCGTGGTCTAACGTTGAACGTATTCTTCTAAATTTTCATCAAACTTGGTCGAAGGCCAACACACTTGTCCAGCATACTCCATGATGGGCCGAATATACCTTTGTTTTATATAAGAACTTCCACGTCGGGAGACTCGAGTTCCTGGAGGTCTTAGCCAACAAGTACCTAACCTGCCTCGCTTTCCCCGCAACTGCTGCAGTGCTGCCACATGGTACGACTAGCACAAATCCGAATTCACAACAACTCCCAACTCCCAGATCAACATGGCGAGTCACTGACTCCGGTCTAGAACCGTCGATCCAATAGGACAATTTTGGATTATTTTTGCCTATGTGAAGTACACAACACTAGCATTCCGTATGTAGGCCATGCAAAACAATTACATACATTTGGCAATTATGACCTCAGGGGTTCAGTGAGTATTTTCGCTCAGTCCTTGATCAAGGATAAGCAATGATCAAAATAAAGCATATAAGGAAGCAACAAATATAAAAATCATTGTTATCAACCATTCACAACGAAAGTAGCATAATCTTAAAGTTAAACTAATCTTAGATTAAGCGCTCACAATTCATATTTTTCTCTGTGAATATCGACTGTTCGCTTGCACTGTACTAAAAAATTGACTGAGGTAGAAGTGTGGTGGAGGCTACGTTATGGCATAGAATTCAACCAGATGGCATTTTTCATGAGTCTGTAATCGAAAGGGATAATCTTACCCAAAGGGATCAACTCGTACACCTTTCCCCTCTATTCTCATTATTCATCATTAAGCATTTCCAAGGTTAAAATGAAAAAATTTCACAATTTTGTACAATGTTGAACAACTTTTGTTTTTATTAAGATTTTCACTATTTCAAGAGGCCTTTTTTTTCAGATGTTAACCAGAGCGGCACAATCGACCGAAAAGACTTCGAACTAGCGATTGAGGTATGTATTTTTCCGCCTATTATTCTTTATTCCCTCGCCTACGATGAACGATGCCAAAATTGTGTCATTTCGGAAGGTTTTGTCCTGTGTGGACTCGATTATTATGAATGAAACATGGCGATGAAATCGCTTTCTATACTTCTATACAACTCAGCTGATGGAATTTCCCAGAGAATAATGGTTTTACATTAAAAATATTTTCGGTCTGGACGCCATTTCTAGAAATTTCCTTCCGATTTTGGACAACAATAGTCTGGCACGGCATTGGAACTTCGAGATAAAATGAGCTCAATTTCCTGTTTTCTACGTGGATATTCGAATATTTTCCAGGTGGGATAAATAAGTATGGTCAAAATCAAGTTCCTAATAATGAACCTTGGTAATCGAATATGCGGAAATTTTTTTTAACGCCTCCTAAAATTTCCGCAATTTATATTATATTTTGTATGTTATTTACATTTTGAGGTATCCCATTATAAAAGAAATATAATTTGAAGAAGCTATGTGAAGCTATAATAGCTTTGACGATCCTTGTTAAATGAAGGTCGACTTTTGAACGAAATTCCTCACAGGAATTACAGGATTTTTCGAAAAAAATTGTCGAATTTTTTTACCTTTTTCTACGAATCCTACAAATTTTTTCCCCTGAATTCGGTTTCGATGATTATAAATGTTATAGGAAAACAGCAAATTTCATGCATTGGTTACCGAATGACTCAAATGTCTTATATATGTAGGTATACTCTCTCTGTGATCCTTAGATAAACAGGATAAACTCCTTCTTCAGACTCAAACATTTAATCTACAATGTATAACCTTTGGTCTACTATAATAATTTACTAATAATATTTTTTGACTTTTAAGAAACTCCAGGCAATTTTAATACCCACCTAACAAGAAGATGTTTTTTTTTCTATAATTGTTTTTCAAATTGAACGAGAATTTATTCAACAACTGAAGGTGTTCTCAATGATAATTAATTTTATCAGAATTATGCATGCATATGTTATCCACTTTCAACGGTTTTCTTCAATACAGATGTTTTTTTCCCAGCAGGAATAAAAAAAGATGATATTATCAGATTTTGAATGTATTGGCTCCATTCTAAAATCAGTTGTTCTCGATCAATTCTAGTGATCAATAGTTTTTCTTTCGTTTGATTTTCTACACTCGATCGCTATGCAACGCGAAACACGCAATTTGACCCAAGAGGAATGTGCCCAAGCGGTAGTTTTGCGAGAAGAAGGGTGGACATACACAAGAATTGCAGAAAGGTTTGGAGTTTCCCATACAAGTGTGTCCAGAATGTTGCAGCGATTCAGGGAGACAGGTATGAATGTCCGAAGACCAGGACAGGGTAGACCACGGGTAACGTGGTAACATTCAAGAACGTTACTTGAGAGTTTCTTCGTTGAGACGGTTTGCAACCGCTCGCCTCCTTCAAATTCAGCTTGGGTAAACTCATGAGGTGCAAATTAGCACTCAGACAATAAGAAATCGCCGCAGAGAATATGATTTAAGGCCTCGTGTAGCGGCAAGAGGCCCAGCTCTTACCCCAGCCCATCGAAGGGCGCGTTTGGATTTTGCGAGAGAGCATATCCATTGGGAAGAGGCCGATTGGGAAAGAGTTCTCTTCACAGATGAGTCTAGATTCTGCCTCTTCCATTGTGATCGATGTTCCCTTGTATACAGACGTCCACATGAAAGATATGCTCAGTGCAATTTCCTGAATACTACTGGTTTCGGGGGAGGATCGATTATGGTATGGGGTGGAATTTCTTTGAATGCTCGCACAGACCTAGTGGTCGTTGGTAATGGAGCTATGAATGCTGATAAGTATATAAGGAACATTCTTGAAGAGCCTGTAGTGCCATTTGCCCCATACATTGGTGAAAATTTCAGTTTTATGGACGATAATGCCAGACCCCATCGTGCGCGCATCGTTCAGGAGTACCTTGAAGAGGTTGAAGTCTCTCGAATGGAATGGCCAGCAAGAAGTCCAGATCTCAATCCGATTGAGCAGGTTTGGGACAAACTCAATAGAAGGCTGAGGAGTTCAGAAAATCATCCAGCTACTCTTAATGACTTAGGAATCCAACTCGGAGAAATCTGGGAAGGATTAGATCACTCATTTTAAGTATGAACCGTCGTTGCCGAGCTGTAATAAACGCAAGGGGTGGAAATACCAAGTATTAAATCACTTATCAGCATTTCAGTATTTTGAAAATTGTTCATTTCTCTTCTTTCACATAAGATTCGGTGAAATCCTTAATTTTTCTTCCATTAAATGTGTCTTGTTTCGTTCAAAACCTTCCCGAGAGAACATAAAAAATAAGTAATAAAGTCAATGTAGAGTTAACTTTCATTAAAATTGAGATTTTCAGAATATGCGTTAATTTTTTTGCGCAGCGTATAACAGTCTCATTGTATAAATTTCGTTGTTGAAATTATAAGGAATGTAAAAATTCAACAATTAACATCAAAAATTCAAAATTCTCACCAAGTATAAATTAACCTGAAAGTTTAGTTATAATCATTTTCGACAGGAGTTTTATAGTCCAAACATAAACTTTTGGATCAAAAACCAACATAACGGATGTGTTTGTCAAAAAATAAGACTTTTGATCTAAACCATCAATGGAAGTTACAACGATCAAGGGCGATGCTGCCCTGAGATAGTGGAATGACGCCCGCGAATGACAACAGTTATGCTCTCATAAGAAACTTATACGGTAATTTGATTAGGCGTAATGATCGAAAAGGGCGGTATTGCCACTATGAACGTTTTTGACAAAACTACATTAATAGTCACTTTAAAATATTAACGAATCAGGAAAGGTATTTTTACCAACACTATAACTCAAATGTGAAACTTCACGAGAAACATAATTATAAAAATAAATGAAAATTTTCAAGTTTACAATTTTGGCAGTTTAAATAATTACAACATACGTGACCAAAGTGGTTGAAGTACTGCTTGTCACTGCTAAGAGTGTTCCTATTGGCTCTTATTTGTGTGCTGTATGTGTGCATGAGTCATTAAGAAAGAAACATGTTTTTTATTTGGGCGTTATTTAACAGAGGGCGTTAATTGCCTCAAATGTGTTATAAATATTTCTAAAGTTTATTCACTCTATCAAATAAACTTTTTTTGAATGTTAATAATGATTGTCATGATGCTTCATTCGCCATATCAACGAGTAACTTCTTTCTATTCACTTCTATTCATTCTATTCACACGTTATTTTCAGAAAGTCTGTTCGCTGAGAGGATGGGCCTCTGGTTCAGAAGAGTATAGGAGGACCTTCAACAGTATGATAGAAATCTGGGAAGGTCTCAGACAAAGAGCTGACTCAAACAAGGATGGACAGGTACGTATTTAGGCTCTTTCGTTCTGATCTCAGAACCCAAATGATAATATAAGGTTTTGATACATATCGCTAAAACTTTAAATTGAATCGCATACAGATTTCAGTCTAATTCCCTGTTAGTTCTCCCATCAACTAGCGAGATGGATTGCCGTCGAATAACAATAAGTCAAATTCGGCAGGATTATTGCCTATTGATTCTGATGTAAAAAATGATGTTTTAAAATCCACTAGCCACGCTACACTTCACAATTTCCAATCTATAGATGCGCGACTAAACCTATGGATTTTGTTCAGAATCGATCCAGCCGTTCTCGAGTTTTTTTGTACTTAAGTTCAAGAAAATCGTGGAATATTGGAGTCTTTCAATATTCAAAGAAATTTGGTATTCTGTCCAGAAAACAACATGGATTCACGCAAAGCAGGAGTACAGAGACTGCAATTTCCGAAATAACTCAAAACATAATTGTTTCCCTAGGGAAACAATTATGTTTTGAGACGGCGAAATTTCTGTTGGACTTTTCATAGATTTTTCTAAAGCCTTCAACAGTGTCAGCCTCTCTCAAAGCTTGAAGAATGTGGTATTAGAGGTGTAGCACTCAGTTTATTCAAGAGTTACCTAACGAATAGGAATCAAGACGTGATATTGCACGCTGAGTGTGGATGTCACATGTCATCTGACGGTACCTTGGTGAAAGGTGTACCGCAGGGTACAATATTGGGGCCCTTTCTTTTCATTGGAGGGAACTACCCTCAAGCCAACTGAATATGTCTGCAAATAATGGTGATGGTGATGTAGCAACAATAAAAGAAAATATCTATGCCGATGACACGAATATTCTGGTAACCTCTAAAAGTATTGAAGGGACCTCACTTCATTTAACTCAAGCAATGCCCTTGATAGAGGGTTGGTGTGAGGAAAATCGCTTTGTTCTCAATGATGAAAAAACAAATGTGATATTTTCAAGTAGTCGATCTAACTTGGTACACCCTAGGAATATTAGTTTCAGAGACGGTTTGGTTCAGAGAACCTCGCATACGAAACTTTTGGGAGTTTATATCGATTGTCATTTAAGTTGGTCAGTGCATTGTGAAGCACTGACAAGCAGATTGAACTCAGCAATATATATGTTGAGAGTTCTGCGGAATCAAGTTGACAATAACACCCTTATGGCCGTTTGCACCGTTTGTCTAAACAACGATTATATTCTTAAACAACGTTTAATTCCTCAACCGGGTTGCACCGTTACTAAACGTTGATTATGAGGCCCTTAAACGTTGTTTAAACTAAACGCAGAAATTTGCTCGATTAAAGCTCGATTAAAACGTTGATTGAAGTTATACTTCAAATTCGATTGACAACTGTGTTTTCTATTTGTGTTGATATAAAATTCAAATTAATAATGGATGATTTGGAAGATGAGATATTACTTGATGATGATCTTGATGCACTTAGGAATATCGAATTTGGATGTCCTAGATGTTTTCCTCGTAGAAGAAATTATTTCGAAAGAATGGACCTCACTTTTTTCAGAAGATTTCGTTTAACGAAAGAAACCGTGTTATTTTTTTTGCCATATATGGAGAATGATTTGGAATTTCCCAGATGTTTTCCCTGTAGAAGAAATTATTTCGAAAGAATGGACCTCACTTTTTTCAGAAGATTTCGTTTAACGAAAGAAACCGTGTTATTTTTTTGCCATATATGGAGAATGATTTGGAATTTCCCAGATGTTTTCCCTGTAGAAGAAATTATTTCGAAAGAATGGACCTCACTTTTTTCAGAAGATTTCGTTTAACGAAAGAAATGTGTTATTTTTTTGCTATATATGGAGAATGATTTGGAATTTAATAATTAGTTATATTATACAAATATAGATATTTCAGAAATAATAGTGTTGACCCAATAAATCAATTGCTAGCTACATTGAGGTTTTATGCTAGTGCTGGTCAGTTGGCTTCTGTTGATTTCATAAATGTAGATGTATCGAAAGGATCAAGAATTATTCCCGCAGTTTCATTAGCAATTGGTAAATTATATTCCGAATTCCTTAAAATTACCAAAGATGAGGATATAGTGCAAATTCAACAGTCCTTCCACAAGAAGGCTTCTTTTCCTAGAGTAATAGGATGTGTTGATGTTACCGATGTTCGCACTTCAAATTCAAAACACAACACCGAATCTCCAAAAAAAAATGTTCAAATTTCCCACCTTGACAACAGAAGTTTAGTCAGAAAACCTTGACTTCTTTTTCTTTTTAATTTATCTTCTATGATGTGCTTGGCTGAAATTTTGAATTTTTTATGCTGTGAGTGGTGTTGCCAAATCTATCGATGATTAAATTAAACAACGATTATGATTCCACGGTGCAAACCGTCAAATGCTAAGCAACGTTTAAATATTAAACATCGATTAGTTTAACCATGGTTACCAGCGAAACGGTGCAAACGGGCATTAAGATTGTATACTTTGCAAATTTTCAGTCAGTTATGTCTATTAAGGGATAATTTTCTAGGGGGCAAGTTTTTCGGCAGAACAGGTACCTATTTATTACACAAAAACTTGCTATTAGAACTATTTTCAATATGAAGTTTAGCTGATTCACAGGAAATCTGAAGAGGTTTTTCTCGAGAGTTTCACAAAAAATTTTAATCACCGTTTCTTTAAAAAAAAATTATAAATTCTTAAACCACTTCGAAGCAAAGAATTTCTATGGAATGAAAATGATTTAAATATAAATCCCTGTTCATTGAAACGGTGTGTACGGCTATAAGATAACTAAATATTATTGTAGAAGCTTCTTCTTCTTCTTCAATCTTTTAATATGTGCTTAGCTTATTCCCATCCGCATAGAAAAAATTCCTTCTCGGAACGAAAATATCGTGGCTCTATGGACTCCCTAGTGCATTGTAGAAGCCAGAGACAAGAGAAAAGCGTCACGTTCAACCACTGAAAATCATCTATCAAAATTCCACAGCCGGCTAATTTTTTTTTCAAACTACTTTTAAGCAAAAAATTTCAATGAAATGATAGTTTAAGAATTAAATCTGTGCTTGATGATACGGTACATACGACTATAAGATAAAAGATAACCACAAAATATTATTGTAGAAGCTCCTTCTTCTACATGTGCCTCTTCTATATGTGCTAGGTCAATAAACATATGCACATCAAACAAATATGTGGTTTTCATCTAAATCGATACATTTTTGCTGTAGAAAAAAATAAAAGCCGAAATATCGGTTTTTTGCGAAAATTGGAGAACGAAAAGGTTGTAATTATTGCCATTATCCATAACTATCACCTACAAACGAGATATAGTTAAACCGGTAATCGTAAAAATCTTTTTCAACGCCTAAATGCAACCACATACGTTTCGGAACTTTAACCAAGTTCTTTTCATTTACATTGAATCGCTTGTAATTTATACCAAATTTTCCGTCCAACCACATACTGCTAAGATTTTTTTTCTTTCTATTATGTTTGGCTCTGGACTATTGTTGGTTTAGCTTCGTTATGAGTATTCATCGAAACCTGATCTTATTCCTAATTTTTCAAATTTAATACAAGCGTAACAGAAGACTAGTTTCAGTTTAGAATGAAATATTTCTACTCTTCGGTGTTACTGTTAACTTCTTTCTACAGTATTTTTAGCATTCATAATATATATTCTGTTTTTTAAATTTTATGATTTATTAATTTCTATTTCTCTTTGATGTTGTTATTTTGTGGAGCAAATCTCTGTTATTTTGAATATTTTAGTATCTAGTAATAACATGTCCATTCAACGTATAATTCAAGATTTATTATTTTTGATCTATTATTTTTTGTCAATATCGTTTGTTCGGGCGTATATGTTGATTTGTTTTCATTCCGCTATTCTCGTTGATTTTTCTTTATCTATAAAGCACTTTCAATATTAATTGTAATCGGTTTATGTCTTATAATTTATTATTATGTAAATTTCGTTTCATGGAGAACCTACACCTTATTATTTTGTTCGATTTGTTTTGAAAATAGTAACCGTATTATTTTATATCAGCCCATGTTGCTGACATTGTAAAAATATATGTTGAAATGGAAATCATCAATAATTTTTATTTTGCCCCTTCTGGGAAAGAATTCTGCGGGCGGCCATGCGTGTAGCTCATCTGCATTCTTTTTTGCTAGAATCTGAATGCAATCTAATATCGTCGAAAAATATGTCCGATTAGTTCTCGCTTAGTTTTCAAAAATAAAACTCTGAAATTATTTGCAGGTCAGCGTTGAAGAATGGGCTAGTATGTGGGATGATTACTCCAAGAGACCTGAGAACGCCTTGGAATGGCAGACCCAATATATGAGGTTCATGTTCGAACTCGAAGACGCCTCTGGTGATGGGTCCATAGATGTAGATGAGTTCACCTCCGTTTGCTCTTGCTATGGTCTCGAGGCTGGGGAGTGTAGAGAAGCTTTCACCAAAATGTCACAGGTAATTGTTTTTCAATTGTTCCATAACAATCTTTCATTTTTCCAACTAAAATATCACTCTAGATTTCAGACAATAATTGTTGTCTTATGTGGAATTGTATAATTGTGTTCTAACCACATGTTCAATCAATACTTGGTCTTTGACGCATTTTCTACATACTTTATCCAATCACACAAATTGAAAATGAAGACTTCGAGGAAGTGTTTTCTCTTCTCTATCATCTGGAACATGAGGAATATCCAATATTGAAAAATTGTTCGAAGAAAATGCTTCTTCGTTCAGGGTTATGTAAGAAGCGAAATGAAGTGTGTAACATTGTTTTCTTGTGTTAAGGCCGATTAACATTAGGCGAGCGAATGCTCATTCTATCCCCACTCTATCAAATTCTTCTAGTGTAAAAAGACGTGGAGCATTCTTTCATCGTTCTATCTGCATTCGCAAAAATTCTAAGAATGCTTGATTTATTTACCGTATGGCATAATAACACGTGCTTGTGTGACTTCAATGATTTTCTGATAGTTAACAATGAAGCGATCGACTAGATTTGCCAATTGGACGTTACCTGTTATCATATGAACCTTTTTTTACTTGTTTATACAGTGTGGTCCAACGAAAATATAACACCTCCATTTTCCGGCTTTAAATGTAAATGTGGAAAATCACTCTGCCCCCTCAATATCTGATTCGAGGTGAAACAACTTCTCCACTCTTTGCATCCCTGAACTGCAACCCCCCAACGGAGGTGAGCACATCCCCTTGATTTTGAATGTAGATGAGGGGTGTTGCGATACCTCACGTTGAAGATCTTATCGAGTGCATTACTCAAGATTTCTGGTGTAATTTGATTGCATTCATTAAAGATCCGAGTTCGCAAAACATCCAGTGACTCAGGCTGGGTAGCGTAAATTTTGGATTACAGGTGACCCCATAGAAAAAAGTCCAGTAGTGCCAGATCAGGCTATCTGATTGATTATGATTATCATTTCACTGACCACTTCACAGAACTGGAGTTGGCGATCGGGATCATCCTCATTTCAGTACATGAACCAATCGTATCTTATAAGGATGGAATTTATGTTGTTTAAGGATTCTCATGATTGATGTGCGTGATACACCAGATACATGGGACAATTTCCTAGTACCAAAGGTAGGATTCATTGCTACATAACCTAAGAAATATTCCTAAAGATAAAGAGCATTGAGGACTTCGTTCTACTTCAAGAAGATATGGATAGGTTCTCTCAGTACTGCAGAGAGAACTTTTTCTCTTTCTCAATTTGAAGAAATGTTCCATTATTTCATTTACCAGGAATACAAATGTCTTGAAGTTCGGGTATAAAATAGACCAAATTCAATTGCGACGGGTTGAAGTGGTTCGTGATTTGGGAGTGTTCAAATTAACTTTCATTCAACATATTGATGACATAATTTCATCATCGAATAAAATGCTTGGATTCACTCTCCGACAAGCTAAATTATTCTGGACTAATAAGAGCTTACTCACGCTGTACAACACCTTCGTTCTGAATAAACTAAACTTTGCCTCTTCGATTTGGAACCCTCATTATGAATGTCATATTAAAAGATTAGAAAGAGTGGAAAACAAATTTCTCAAATATCTGTCATACCGTAATAATCTCGTCATAAAAGATCATGATTACACTGAAGCTAAGTTCAATATGCTTAGTTTAGAAAATCGCAGAAAAATTTATGATATGAGTTTTTTATATAAAGTTCTGAACGGCATCTTTTTGGTTCCCTCTATTCTGCTTTAGAGTTCCCGAGAAAAGATTTAGATCGAGGGAAACTTTTGCTGTCCCTTTCCGTCGTTTGAACGTAACTCAAAATTCGCCAATTTGTAGATTTTTGACGACATTTAACACGGAATTTAGCGATACCGATCCCTTTAATACGTTAATTTTTCAATTTAAAAAACTACTAAAACAAAAGCTAAATCAGGATGTAGTTTCGTGAGTGCTTTTCTTATAAATTATCGAAAGAATAATTTATCATTTTGTACAGTGTTGTTTTGAAACTATTTCAGGTTGAAATTTTCTAGTTTTTGATTTTATGTTTTTTTTCCTATGTAATTTGTGAATACTTTTTTGGGTTGGAACACCCGTTTGTATTCCTATTTTCATAAAATAAAAAAAAAGACAGCCACGTCCCTCGCTTCGTCTCTTTCATGCACCTTTTTGTTTCCGACTGAACCAATAGCGTCAAATTTGGCAACCATTTGCACAACGTAAGCAGCGAATACATTTTTTTCAAGATGTCGTTTGTTAAATAAAGCCGCTGTTGTTAGCCCAGAGTCGTTATTTCTAAAAGATAATTTTATCATTTCCACCCTTCCTTCTACGACACCATTTAAATTCTCTACAAATTTACAATTGTTTTGACAAACTTGTGACGTTTTTAAAAATTCACTATAAACTGAGGTAGGTAAATCAAGAACATGGTCCGTCTACTTTTTTGGACAAAAAATTGATTTTTTTTTGGAATCTAACATAACTACTAAATGAGATGAATTATTCCATATTGCCTCTTTCACTATTTTCGCTGTTATTACATCATTGACGGATATTTTGAAGCGAAATTTTAGGCTCCGATAGTGCTCTATACGATCTTCAAAATTAGTAATTGCTACACCCCTCATCCCTTCTCGAAATCGAGAGGTTGTGCTCACCCTCGTTATGGGGTTGATGATACGGGGATGAAAAAAGAGGAAAAGTTTTTACCCTCGAAATTTAAGATGCAAAATCCAGGTGTTAAGTTTTCGTTGGACCACGCTGTATGACGCGATAGGCGATAATAAGCACATTTATGTATAATATTATATAAACTCAGTGTTTTTTGTGCCCGTAGAAAAAATTAAAAAGGGAGGCCAATTTCGAAAAAACTTGATTTGAACTACCCCTGCTTATTTTCATCGGGGAATCATGTCGTGAAGTCCTTCGCATTTATTTACAGACATCCTGTATTATATAAAAGTAATGATCACGCCTAAACAGTGAGGCAATGAATACAATAATAAGGATAAATTCAGATGCATACCACCCGCTGACATGAATATCAACAAGTTTTACGATCTGAATTGTACTAGCCAATTTGCCATCGTCAAGGCCCCAAATGGAGTACGCCCCATCGAAGAAAAGCAGAAGCTGACCATGGTTTCGGTGTCATTTGACCACATCAGAGCAACATAGCTTTTTTCTCCGATGGAGAACGTTTGGAATTGATGGACCCTTATTCAATACTGGCAAGCGCTACTTAGTAATATCCAGTAATACAGCGACTACTAAGTACTATACAGTTACCCAAAGCGCCACCCAGTATGAAACGGTGTCCGTGTCAATCCCCTCCGAATTAATAATAATAATAATAATAAGCCTTTATTTCCAACAGGCAATGAACACCCAATTACAGGAAATTAAAAAAAAACAAAAAAAAACGAATTAAGAAATGACAAAATCAATACCATGAAAACCATTCTGCAATGCAATGCAGGCAAAAACGCGCTGATGAAACCGTCAAAAAATGCATTGAGGCAGCTACACAAAACATAAAGAAATAGACCAATGTACCATACATTATTCATTCATGATTAAAACAATATCAAACATTTTCAAGTGAATACAAATTACAAATATAACCCAGAGAATGAAAATGCTGATCACATCTGTCCGATATACTATTAACAACGGTGCAAGCGTATCTTATTGGTGATTGTAGGAGCAAATTAGTCCTAGGTGTACTTATATAAAAAAGATACTTTGTTCTGGCACCCTGGCGAGGCACGAGAAAGTCTAGTTTACTCAGCAACTCAACACAGTCGAGTCTGCCACTCAGAAGACCATGAAGGAATCTGATGGCCTGCAAACCTCTTCTGCATTCAAGGCTTTTCGAGTTGAATCTGGTTAATAATATATTATGATCATATCCTCTAGGAGGATATTGTCCATCCTCGCGAAATGAAAGCCACTTCAAAAACCTTCTTTGTACAGTCTCTAGATGGTGAACGTGACAGTTATATATAGGACGCCAAATAAGGCATGCATACTCGAGCTTACTTCTTACCAAAGCATTGAACAGGCGAATTATAGTTGCCGAATTCTCAAACAATCTCGCACCCCTTACAATAAAGCCATATATTTTACACGCTGATAATATCAACTGAGTAATATGCGGTATGAATGAAAACTTTTGATAGAATACCACGCCCAGATCCCTGATCTCAGTGAGCCGGGAAAGACTTTCACCCTCAATATTGTAATTGAACTGAACCAACCGTTTCCTTCGCGAGTAAGATGCCACGCTACACTTAAGAACATTCAATTGAAGTCTATTACATTTGCACCACAAGTTTACAACATCAATGTCTTCCTGCAGACTCAAACAGTCAGCAGTGGATGATATGCCGGCATAGACCTTGAAATCATCAGCGTAGGCCAACTTTAAGTTTCTCAGCTTTGGCAAAAGATCATTAATAAATATGATGAACAAAAGGGGCCCCAGGTTTGACCCTTGAGGTACCCCTGAGGAAACCGCAAATTCTCTAGACCTACAATTTTCTATTCGCACAAATTGCGCACGGTTACTCAAATAGGATTCGATCAGATCAGTTAGCTCACCGGAAAAACCAAAAATTTTCTTAACTTTCGCAATTAGAATTCCATGATGAATCTTATCAAAAGCCTTTTGAAGATCTGTATATACAGGGTGGACCAAAAGTCCGTTTACTTTTTAAACAATGATAAAAACAAAACTAGATAAATGCTGCAAAATCTGTTTATTTATTATTAAAAAAGACAAGTAGGGATTTTATTTTTTGAATATTACATCATCCATATGTGACCCTTGTCCCTCGCGACACTGTTGCAACCTGGAGCGAAAATTTTCTATCACGGCCTTGCAGGTGTTTTCTGAAATGTTTTGGATTTCTTCGCTGATGCGTTTCTTTAATTCTTCAAGAGACGCTGGGTTGGTGTCAAAAACTTTATTTTTAAGGTATCCCCAAAGAAAAATCTCCATTCGTCTGAGAAAAAAATGTTGTTAAAGTTGGTGAACTTCTCTAGCATATCCTTAGCAAACTGGAGCCTATGAGCATTATCTTGTGGCTTTAATTCCTGTACCATTTGAATTTTATAAGGATGTAAATGTAAATCTTTGTGGAGAATACGAATTAAAGATGTTCTTGGCACATTTAAGACACTTGACCGCTTTCGAGTAGAGAGGGTAGGCAGTTCGCGAACGGATGTTCTTACAGTCTCTACGTGTTCGGCATCCCTTGAAGTCCTAGATCGGCCGGATCGTGGTTTATTCATTGTCGAACCTGTTTCCTCAAATTTGTGTACCCATTTTCTAATCAATTGAATTGATGGAGCTTCATTTTTATGCCGTAAGTTGTAGTGAGCGCAAAATTTTCGTTGCGCTATAGTCGGAGAATCGTTGTTTCGATAGTACTCGCGTATGCAGAACACACGTTGTGCTCCGTTGAATGGCGCCATGGCACTAAATTCCCATAGGCTGCTCTCGAATTACGTACCCCCTCCGCCCCACCCCGCCTTCGCTGCTCGACGTAAGTACTGATTTAAAAGTAAACGGACTTTTGGTCCACCCTGTATAACATCAACTTGCCCACCCGAATCCAATCTGTCGAAAACGAATTGCGAAAAAGTAATAAGTTAGTTGAGCACGACCTTTTACTCATGAATCCATGCTGCTCAGATGAAATGCTACTTCTAATTTTAGGATATATGGCATTAAACAGAACTATCTCAAACAATTTAGAAAAGTTAGACAATATGGATATAGGCCTATAGTTACTTATGACGGAGGAGTTGTCCTTATTTAGCACAGGAATAATTTTTGCCACCTTCCATCTTGTCGGAAACGTATGAGTCCTTAAAACTAAATTGAAAATATGCTTGAGTGGTAGCGATAGCACACCGATGCAGTCCTTTACAACGAAACTTGGAATCAAGTCCGGACCAGCCGTCAATTTGTTACTGAGTTTACGGGCCGCCGATCTAATCTCACTTTCAGATACACTGTCTACTGAAATGAAATTTCGATGATTACAATTCTCCCCAATTCCTTCACAATTCACTTGGACATCAGCTTCATACACGGACCCGAAATAACTAGCAAATGCATCAACAATTTCAACAGGGCTGCTATAACTGTGGTCTCCATCCCTCATCACACCAGGAATTCTTGTGTGCCCCTTTCTGCCCTTCATAAAAGCCCAAAATTGGGTCGGATCACTATTTATTGAGCGCTCCGCAGAAGGGATATAATCTCGATAGAGTTCTTAGGTTTTCGATTTGACATTAGCTCTAGCAATTCGTAATTGATGAAATCATAGGCGTCACTGGTACGTTTGTAGTTACGACGGCAGCATTCTTTTATGCGTATTAACTTAATAAGTTCCGATGTATACCAATGCGGATATCTTCGTGTCCTGAATTTCTTATACGGAACAGTGGCTGTGAAAATGCTATTCAAAGCCGAGTAAAGAATGTCGCAAGCCTCATCTGGGTGAGTAGCATTTATAACTTCAGACCAGTCATGGGTACCTATCATTTCGTACATCAGCCGAAAGTCTGCCTTCTTGAAATTGAATTCTTTGATGTTATCAAGAACTCCAAAATTGAAACCAAGACGAAGATAATAGCATATGTCCCATATTTTCCCTAATTCAGTTCGCCGCGCCGATTCGCTTTGTGAACAAAAGACGTGTGATGAATTGAGAAGTTTGGGAACACGTTCAGATCACGGCAGAAATTATGCCAGCGGTACAATAAAAAAGGAATGATAGTCATCGTCAAGGCCCCAAATGGAGTACGCCCCATCGAAGAAAAGCAGATGCTAACCATGGTTTCGGTCTCATTTGACTTCATCAGAGCAACATAGCTTTTTTTTCCGATGGAAAACGTTTGGAATTGATGGGCCCTTATTCAATACTGGCGAGCGCTACTCCATTTGGGCCTTGACGATGGCAAATTGGCTAGTTCAATTCAGATCGTACACTTGTTGATATTCATATCATCGGGTGGTATGCATCTGAATTTATCCTTATTTATTGTATTCATTGCCCCATCGTTTAGGCGTGCTCTGCCGTGATCTGAACGTGTTCCCAAACTTCTCAATTCATCACACGTCTGTTGTTCGCAAAGCGAATCGGCGTACTGAATTGGGGAAAATATGGGACATATGCTATTGGCTGTATTCGGTTTCGAATTTCGGACAGTCCGAGAATTGTTCTAGAACTGAGCAGAACTGTTGCGCCCCTATCGAATCCTATGAGCAGTTCTAGAACCTCGGACTGTCCGAAATTCGAACCGGAATACAGCTATCGTCTTCGTCTTGGTTTTTATCTGGAAGGGATTGAATCGGACACCGTTTCATACTGGGTGGCACTCTGGGTAACTGTATAGTACATCCTCTGTGCCTGAGGTCAAAAAACTCTTAGCTCTTGAGAGGAAACAACTGAGTCTAGTGACTGGAGCAATGACTGGCCATTTGTTTAACAAACACTTAAATAGAATGGGACTGACTAGCCGTTCCCTGTGCCGCTGGTGCAGGAGCACGGAGGAAACGGTTGAACACATTATGTTCTTCTGTATCAACCTTGAGGACTTAAGGATGACACATCTAGGAAACAGAACACCCACAGCTCCTATGGTGAGAGGGACACCCCTCTGTCGACTTGTGGCATTTTTGTCAGCATGTCACAGAGTGTAAGTCTCTCCAACTACAAGCGGACGAACAATGGGTCACGAGGTCTCAGTTCAGCCCGGTGGGGCACCGCACGTAGAAGAAGAAGAAGAAGAACTGTATAGTACTCAGTAGTCGCTGTGTTACTGGATATTACTAAGTAGCGCTTGCCAGTATTGAATATGGGTCCATCAATTCCAAACGTTCTCCATCGGAGAAAACAGCTATGTTGCTCTGATGAGGTCAAATGAGACCGAAATCATGGTCAGCATCTGCTTTTATTCGATGGGGCGTACTCCATTTGGGGCCTTGACGATGGCAAATTGGCTAGTTCAATTCAGATCGTAACACTTGTTAATATTCATATCAGCGGGTGGTATGCATCTGAATTTATCCTTATCCTGTATAATATGCACTCGCTCTAATGCACTTTTTCTTACTGTTAACCGTATGTAGACACCTAACTCAATGGTCAATACACCAGTACATATCCAAAACTGTAGACAAATTATATATCCACCTTAATTTTTGAGCAGTATCTACTTTGGTCTTTCTTGCGGATATATCATAAAGATGTCTGAACGGTTCGTATCAGAGGCAACCTCTCTGGTAAGGGTGTTACGTATTGCTTGATAGCTGCATATGTGGCGCTTTGATATTTCGAAAACCTCATAGCGCTTGCAACTACAACCATTCGATATTCGATATACTCATTCAGGCAATTCCGTATGTGTTTTTATTGAGATGGAAAGTTCACTGATATCATTGAGAGTTAAGACTGAGTATTAACTCTTGAATACTCAAAGGTCATGTTGATTTTTTTATTGTTTGACAAGATATTTTCTAAGCTTTCAATAAGACAGTGTTTTTTAATGCCTTCTCTTCCACATATTAGCTTCCAGATATAATAGGGGATTGCTCTTTTACCTATAGCTAACTTCATATCAAATAATATAAAACTGAAAAAATGGTAGAATTCAGCTCTTTTCAGTTTAATTATGGATTGTTATCATGTATAAGCCACATCAATTCAAGATTCGCATAATCACACCGAAAATATATGCATATTTCGCTCAATATCAGTTATTTTTTCAGGGTCAGAAAAACGTCACCTACGAACAGTTCGAGCATCTTTGGAAACAATTCTTCATGTCTGAGAACCCTCAAGAGCCAGGAAACTACATCTTCGGGAAGACCAGATTTTAACCGTGATGCTTTTCTACTTATATAACAACAAATGGTGGAATATTTCCAACATAAATATATTATACACTTATACACCCCCATGCCGCACGGCTAGTGACGTGGGCCGAATAATTTTTGTTAGATGGAAAATAATCAAACGTATTCGTTTCTGGCATATCTTTAAGATGAGAACCGTGTGAATGTATATATCCATAATAATAATAATTAATATTTACTTGAACATCCCTTATTCGTTATAGCATCTTTCGTGATAAACAACGGTGTTTGAAATTGGAGAGGGTAACATTATTACATTTCAAATATAAAAAAAATTCTTGGAATAGATTATAGATAGAAATTCACAGTTTTGGAATATTAGAGTTTGAAAGTCGTCACGGTATCGAATAACGAATAGCAATTTTTACTTACCGAAAGTTTTTTCATGAATGTCAGAAAATAAATTTAACCTTATGCTTCTTCTATAGTGTTGAATGTCTCTAGATTTCGTAATTTTTCTCAGAATGTAAACAGATCTGAAAATGTTCGATTTTTTTATACCTATATCTTGATCTCCTTCGCCATCTAGATTTCCTTTCCCTACTGTTTCTAGTTATTCCACCCTGTTATACTCTACTGAGTCTGGCTACTTATATTCTGTTGTTAACCAATTTCTTTTAGATGAAACTACAAATTTCAATTCGTCAAAGTTGGAGGATGTCGTATATTATTGTTGTGTTATGTAACTGAGTATAATAAATGTTGAATTGGAAATATATTTATGTTCAATGTCAAATATGAGTGGGTTGATGTGAAACTCATGCAACGATGGTAACATGTTCAATTCATAAATGACATTCTGTACTTATGGTGTTTCATTGAAATTTACCATTCCATTCCTTGATAGTTCGTCAGTTCGTCCTACTGTTTGAGGGTTGCTTTATGTAGACGAAATAATCGGTCAGAGCAACACAACTCCCACCTCGATGAAAGCAGATACGGAACTTCCTGACTGAATTAAATGCTGGCAAATTCTACACAGTATCGAAATATAGCCTAGCGCCATCCAGCAGCCAACAAGCCAAGCGTCCATCATAAAGCGCTTCAAATCCAATGAATTATTAAAACGTATTAATTTGTATTAATTTGTATTAATAGTTCAATGTTCAACCCCCAGTCGACAGACTGCAGACGCAGTCATCAAATGTGATGGGAAGAAATGATATTCACACGATAAGGAATAATACAAGTGCTTGACTTGTTAAGCGATAGAGGACTTGCCAGGATCTAAATAGTCAGAGTCAGGAATAAGTTCCTCATATCTGCCCATTCACAATGAATATGAGCCGTATTTTGTACGTAATTTTAAAGTAAAACGCAAAAACCAAAATGATTTCATATGGAAGTGTTCACAATACGAAACATAATTTTTTTCGTTTACGGGCATCGTAACTCATACGTATCTCAAACGTAACTTTCAAAATCTAGTGGTATTTTTAGGGTACACTGCGCAAAAAAATTAACGCACATTATGAAAATCTCAAATTTATTCTACAACTGAAGGTGTTCTCAAGGATAATTATTTTTATCAGAATTGTCCATGCATATGTTATCCACTTTCAACGGTTTTCTTCAATACAGATGTTTTTCCCAGCAGGAATAAAAAAAGATGATATTATCAGATTTTGAATATATTGGCTCCATTCTAAAATCAGTTGTTCTCGATCAATTCTAGTGATCAATAGTTTTTCTTTCGTTTGATTTTCTACACTCGATCGCTATGCAACGCGAAACACGCAATTTGACCCAAGAGGAATGTGCCCAAGCGGTAGTTTTGCGAGAAGAAGGGTGGACATACACAAGAATTGCAGAAAGGTTTGGAGTTTCCCATACAAGTGTGTCCAGAATCACAGAACAGACCCCCTTGACTTACTTTATGTCCAGAATGTTGCAGCGATTCAGGGAGACAGGTATGAATGTCCGAAGACCAGGACAGGGTAGACCACGGGTAACAACTGCCATTCAAGAACGTTACTTGAGAGTTTCTTCGTTGAGACAACGGTTTGCAACCGCTCGCCTCCTTCAAATTCAGCTTGAGCAAACTCATGAGGTGCAAATTAGCACTCAGACAATATATAAGAAATCGCCTCAGAGAATATGATTTAAGTCCTCGTGTCGCGGCAAGAGGCCCAGCTCTTACCCCAGCCCATCGAAGGGCGCGTTTGGATTTTGCGAGAGAGCATATCCCATTGGGAAGAGGCCGATTGGGAAAGAGTTCTCTTCACAGGTGAGTCTAGATTCTGCCTCTACCATTGTGATCGACGTTCCCTTGTATACAGACGTCGACATGAAAGATGTGCTCAGTGCAATTTCCTGAATACTACTGGTTTCGGGGGATAAGTATATAAGGAACATTCTTGAAGAGCATGTAGTGCCATTTGCCCCATACATTGGTGAAAATTTCATTTTTGTGGACGATAATGCCAGACCCCATCGTGCGCGCATCGTTCATGAGTACCTTGAAGAGGTTGAAGTCTCTCGAATGGAATGGCCAGCAAGAAGTCCAGATCTCAATCCGATTGAGCGGGTTTAGGACAACCTCAATAGAAGGCTGAGAAGTTCAGAAAATCATCCAGCTACTTTTAATGACTTAGGAATCCAACTCGGACAAATCTGGGAGGGATTAGATCCGAACATTTTAAGATCACTCATTTTGAGTATGAACAGTCGTTGCCGAGCTGTAATTAACGCAAGGGGTGGAAATACCAAGTATTAAATCACTTATCAGCATTTCAGTATTTTGAAAATTGTTCATTTCTCTTCTTTCACATAATTTTCGGTGAAATCCTGATTTTTTCTTCCATTTAATGTGTCTTGTTTCGTTCAAAACCTTCCCGAGAGAACATAAAAAATAAGTTATAAAGTCAATGTAGAGTTAACTTTCATTAAAATTGTGATTTTCAGAATGTGCGTTAATTTTTTTGCGCAGTATATTTGAAGCAGAACAGTTATAGTTATATGGTAATTCAAGTTTTGAAATCGCAAAAAAACCTTGTCGTTTTCTCTGATAATGTTAGTTACAATGTTCTGTGATGCTGCTTATTAATTATAATAAAATCAATGTCGTAATAACTAAAATATTTGAATGAAGAGTTTACTTTTATTCGTTGAAAAATAATAAAATATTTGAGAGTTTCATAAAATTCTGACAATTCTTGAGGAGAAGTTACGTTCAAGTTACATTACACTTAACATTGAAACTTCAAGGTGGCGTAACTTTTGAACTAATGGTTTACTAATATAACCACTTTTATTGAACTCGGCTCATCAAAATACATAATTGGAACAAAAAAGAGCCACTATAGAATAGACTTAACATTGGAACTTTAAAGTGGCGTAACTTTTGAACCAATTGTTTCCTAACGTTGAAACTCGTCTCGTCAAAATACATAAGATAGGACCCCTCCTGGGGGACTTCCGCTAAAGTATAATCGAGCACTTTATAGTGTATAACTTCCAGTTTCATAATCAAATTTACGACCGGTTTCATAATCAAACCTAAAGTCTCTTTAATTTAAAACTTCCTTTAACCCTACTAAAAATGACATTAAAGCAAGCTTTAAGCTTAAAATGACTTTAAATTTGATTATGAAACTGGACGTTATAAAGTCACTTTAAGCTGAAAGCTTCCTTTACTATCATTTTTATAGTAGGGCTGAAGAAAGCTTTAAAATTAAAGGGTTTTTAGGTTTGATTATGAAACCGACCTTTAGGTTAGCATAATTTTTCAGAAATCAGACTATTAGGAATTAATCCCTAGTGATCACGTATGTACAGAGTGGGCAAAATTGGTGATACCTGAACTAAAACTTTTTTACCCAACGAGAGGAAATGAATGTGCCATTCATGTCGTCTTTTTTCGAGAATCTAATAATGCCATCAACTGTATTCCTTTATCTTCTTTTGTTTTCGATTTATAGGCCAAAATTGAAATTTGGGCGATTTCAACTTTGGTCCTCCGTTCCTGTATGTGCTAGGATGTTGAAATGAAAACATTATACAGACACTTTTTTTATAACAATCCAGTGGCGTACTATGATTTTTTCCAACAGGTATATTTGCTGAGCTATAATATGAAGTTGTGTTTTTTTTATGGAAACAGTCGTTAAAAGGACCTCGAAAGTAGCGCTATTTTTTCCCGTTTCAGAAATATATCATATATCATACATAACAGTACAAATGTCACAACTTTGAACCGAATTCGGACGTCCATCGCAGACTTCCAATGGATATCCCGTTGGGACCATCATTAGCTATCTCAACGGTACATCCTACCTATTAGAACTTTAATGTCCTAGAACCCAATGTCTTACACTCAGACGCAGATGATACTTTCTGTGTTGTTCTCCATCCATACTTACTAGAAAGTTTTTACACTTGGCCCGGATTCGAACTCGCGAGTACGTGGGGACATCGCATTACTGGGTCTTCGCTGCAACCGTCCTAGCTACCGAGACTAACGATATACTTGTAGGAACATATTCATTCTATTGTTAACTAATTTATGGAATAGTAGTCGATTGATGCAGAAATACCATATAATAAAAACTAAAGTCTTAAAACTTAACATAGATTATTTTATAATAGTAATTACTCAAGTATTTAGTCTTCGTTCATCATAACGTTATTCATTATATAATATTCATAAGATATTCATATACTACAAAGCGGGAAAATGGAGTTTAGTGAAAAATAATATTAAATTTTGGTGTTCATTGATATACATGTATGTATTATAAGGTCCATATTACGGACTCCTAGTGAATATCCGGTATGGACATTCAAAAGATGTGTCCCTACCGGATGTCCACTAGGTATCCGAGATACGGAGATATAGGGTAACGGCACCGATTGTGGCCATGGTACCAGTTGTGGCCACTCGAAATCATTTTCTGGACTGAAACGTATTCTATTTGATTTAGCCAATAAAATTTGCCTTCTATTCCCTTCTTGATTATTCCTTGACCAATTGGCGAGCTCGTTTTTCAAAAGAGATGGCGAAATTCGTTGCTTCCTCTGTTTAGTTCTTGAAAAGTCGCTGTACCAGGTGGACGCTTATAAGTGCGATTAAGAAACACATGGTAAGTCTCCATTGATTTTTTTCAGTTATACTTTTGCGTTACTTGTAGAAAATATTTTATGTTATTAAATGCATCATATTCTTCCCTATTTCAAATAAAAAATTGAAAATTTTCCATTCTAACTAATGATATTGTGCTGGCCACAACTGGGTCACGAAAAAGTCCGATTTGCGACTTGTAGTCACTTGGTGGCCAGAAGTGGAGCGTAAAAACCCAGTTGTGGCCACCAGTTAATAAAGGATAGATTATACTTTTATCTTATTGAACAGATAAAGATGCAACACTCAATTTAATTTTCCATTTTTCAGGAACAATGTCATCCAAAAAGTTATTTCAGTACTACAGAGCAGGGGTTGAGCAAGTGTGCTTACATTTTTTCAATAGGAACATTCGTAATTGTTCGTTATGCCAACATTTTGTATCATGCAAAAATATTTACGTCCAGTTTCATAATCAAATTTAAAGACACTTTAAGCTTGAAGCTTCCTCTACGTCCAGTTTCATAATCGAATTTAACGTCAATTTAAGCTTAAAGCTTCCTTTACTGTCATTTTTAGTAGGGTTAAAGGAAGCTTCAAAATTAAAGCGACTTTAGGTTTGATTGTGAAACCGGCCGTTAGTGTCATTTTTGGTAGAGTAACGCCCAGTTTCATAATCAAATTTAGAGTCACTTCAAGCTTAAAACTTTCTTCAGTGTCATTTTTAGTAGGGTTGAAGGAAGCTTTAAAATTGAAGGGACTTTAGGTTTGATTATGAAACCGGCCGTTAAAGAAAGCTTTAAAATTAAAGTGACTTTAAGTTTGATTATAAAACCGGCCTTAAATATCAGTGAACTATTGCTGTGCAATGTCTAGCGAAGTGAAAAAAACTGGAAAAGGTCCGAACCTCCAGACCTTCTGTTATGAGAAAGAAGACTTATTCTCGAAAATTAAAGAATCAAAGGCTGCTAACACTCGCCGAGCATGTTTTGTTCAAGAAATGAAACTTTTCGAGAAACATTAATATTTTTGCCTTTATTCGATGACTTTTTCATCGGGAAATCATTATTTTATAGTATTTATATCTATATTTCCATGAATTTCGAATATATTTTTTGTTATTTATGTAAATGTTTGGTCAATTTCGAATGGAGTGAGCATTCAAAGTATGCCAGTTTAACCACACCTGTGACTGGCCACAACTGAAACAATGTGTGGCCACAACTGGTGGAAAACGTGGCCACAACTGGATAAATTGCACTCGCTCTCCTTTTCATTGTTTAATTATTTAATTCGCCGCCACAATATATTTTGCTTGGCAACTCTCTAATCACAATATTCATGAGGAGTGTTTTCAAATTTTTAATTGTAAAGCGATGCTTAAATAAGGGTACGATCATGATTTGAAGTTGGAAAATGTCTTAAAGTGGCCACAACCGGTGCTGTTACCCTATACATGTAATGTGTATATGTAATTTGGTCCATATTACGTCCATTACGGACTCCTAGTGAATATCCAGTAGGTGTCCGAGATGGATGTTATACGGACCATGTAATGTGTATATGTAATTTGGTCCATATTACGTCCCTTACGGACTCCTAGTGAATATCCAGTATGGACATTCAAAAGATGTCCCTACCGGATATCCACTAGGTGTCCGTGATGGATATTATGTTATAATGATAATATAACGTGAAATTATTAGCAATAAAACAAAACAAAAATTCAACTTTAACGCCCCCTATCTTTTTCCACACCTTTTATTGAGGTATATTTGGTCCTATCGCCATATTTTGGTCCAAACAATCTGCCCTTATCCTAGGTCCCAATAGTTATGAATCACCCTGTATATATATTATCAATACATCGAAATACCATAAAGTACTTCAGGATGGACAACCAATAACTCAAAAATAATTTGTCAAATTTGAATCAGTTCAAAGTTATAACCAAAGGGTTATAACCGAGGGAAGTACCTAAAAAGCCATGAAATTGCTAATACATAATACACTATCTAACAGCAAAAGCCTTCATCAATGCAAATTTTTCAAACCACATCTTGAAAGCTGAAGAGATATGAGTGTTGAAGTTCTGAATATATATTCTCATTTCTCTCAAATATCTTAGGGATTGTGGATTGTCCACCCAGTCATAAAATAACATAATCAATTCCTCCTGTGCTATCCTGGACTAATAAAAAACAAAAATACAGAGTATAATAATTTATTCTATTATATTCAGTTATAACACATACAGCACTATCCCATGGAATAGGCAATAAGGTTTGCGATGAGTAAAGCCAAAAAAAAATTCAGTGGAGGTTTTAATTAAACAATCAAACTGACAAAACTAATTCTGCATGTGTGAATTAGAAAAAATAGCTATTATTACAAGAATATATTCTACATACCCCTGTATATCACCAATAAATTCATTTGAATACACATTTCAGTGGAGAATTCATGCAAAAACAGATAAGTTGCTAAATGATGTTTAAAAAAACCAGTGGTCATATAGAAATATGCCATAGTAACATTTTTCAACAAATTTATTTAAATTTCAAACAAGTGTCTTTCAAATTTAGTCAATGTGGGGATTTAGAACAATAAAACAAAGGGAATATCTCTAACTTGATATGATCCAAACTGTAATAACCCATTTGTTGTAAAGATCTACGACAACAAAAAGTTAATTCAGCAAAAAACCCATCTAATCAATAAATATCATATTATTTGGATACATTTTATAAATAAAACCCCAGGTGAGGGAAAAACTGGATTTATACAATGTAAAACAAGAGACAATCGGGGGAACAGTGTCTTGGCAAAATTTTGAAGCACATTATACAGTTTTTCTCAAATTATTAATATTAAATTTGAAACTCAATTCTTAGCGCTAATCAATGAAACTTTGTTCTACACAGGCTTTGACTCGTTTTTCATATTCCCTTCTGTTTTCTTTGTAGAGTTGTGCAGCCATAGAATTCGCTGGGGAATTGGGGTTAGGGTCACTTAATAAAGACTGAAATAAACAATTTTGCTCAAACACCAATGACCTTTGATCATAAAAAATTTACCGAGTTGTACTCACTTGAATTGAAGTTAGAATAGCAGATACATCATACGTTGGACTCCATCTATTTTGTAAAATGTCTAAACATATACCACCATCTGCATAAACATTTGGGTGAAACATATGACTGACAAACCGAACTGCAGGAGGTTTATTAGGGTATTCTTCTGTGAATTCAATTGTGAGTTTGAAGGTTCCATCTTCAAAGGGAGTGTCATGAGGACCAAAAATAACAGCATTCCATATCATAATATTGTTATCTGTAGGAGCTCCACTGACCCCTGTTGGAGGATCTTCTTGCAGTCTTGAAAAATATAAGTATTTTGAACACAAAGATGAAAGTTGGTATTGAAACAAAGAAAAACAAAGGACGAGGTAATTACACGAATAACCTTAAGGATGACTAGTGATAGTGATGACTACAAACCTCTTGAAATCCCTCATTAAGCGTCGTCTGGCAGGAGTAGACATTTTTAGACAATTTAATTGAAACTAGGTTAAGGAACGAAATATCTTAATTTAATCGTTCGTTGCGGGAACACAAGAATTTGTAGCTATCTTTGAATTTATGCAATGTCTGATAAACACAATAGAACTTGTGCTCTCATGACATACGGAGGAGGATGCAAGGCAACCAGCGAAAAGTCGACCAATAAACAAAAATAGCACTAGGCTCGTATATTCTTTTCACTCATGAATGATGCAGAGGTTATTCTGTTAGGGGAATTTGGCGAGAATTAGGTGATTCGATGATCGTACGTCAATCGTTCTGTCCGTCAGTCAGAGTCATAAAATTAAGTAATTTCTATTTCTTCGAAAGCTTTGGCTACCAACTCTGAAAAGTTAATCTGCAGATCTTCAATAATGACTATTAACTATTACAAAGTTTTTGTCTGATTGTTTATATGTACGGTCAACTGTCAACCAGGGATATATCTCTGCTGTCAACTTGATACCGCAATGACTGAGTATTGTTTCAGTTTTTTCACGATAGAGGACGACATTCTGCTTCTCGCGCGAAAAAGAGGATGCTTCTTCCCATTTGACATGAAGCTCAGGCAGTAGGAATCTTTAAGGTAGATATTCTGTCTCTACCATGGGTAAAGGAAGGGGAGGGACCATATTCCATATTTCCAAAGATATGTGTATATAATATAACGTTGTATATTTCCCTTGTAACAAAAATATGGAGCTCTACCCCCTCCATAAACAAAAGTGTAACATAGTTTCCGCCATATTCGTATGAGGAAATTGTGGCGGGAATTTGGTTTATTTGAATTTCTTCAATTCGAAGTGTTTCCTCGGTTCAGTTTTAATGATAATCGAATTCAGAAATAATGTGGGTAAAAATAAAAGTACCATAGTCTATAGTGTCGAAATAACATGAAATATAGCTTGTTGAATGAATTGGTGGGCTGAATTCCCAAGAGATTGATTGAAATTGTTCCTATAATTGTTGTGCACCCTTTCCTCATTATGAAAAAATACATTTTTCGTGAGAAAAAGATGACTTATTAGATTTATGTTTTCAATAACATAAAACTATTTGGGTGGGTTGAATACGAAAAAAATTATTTTCTCAATTTCAAGCATTCCAAGAAAAAGAAAAAAACATTCGATATACTAAATTGAACGTACAAACAAAAAGGTGAGATTCCTTAAGTGAGTTTAAGAAAAAAAAGTCCCATAAACATGGGGTCGCAAACGTTTCGTTTTCGAGATACAGAGTGTTGAAGTTTGAATTTTTTTCAAGTTTTTTTCTCATAGTATCTACACTTCACAAGATATTCAACTGAAATTTGGCATAGATATTACATTTTAGAGTTGTCACCACGTGACATGGCAATTTCGATAGAAGATCTACAGGGTGATATTTTTTCTGGAACACTGCCACCTGTTCTTCTGCAGAACTTTTTTTTGGTGAGCAACTGTTAATTTGAAAAAATGTGAACAGAAGCTTTGTTCTTATACTAAACTTTTCGATCTCTTGTAGTTTTGTCGTATCTACCAACGATTTCGAGAAAAAAACTTGAAAAAAATTCAAACTTCAACACTCTGTATCTCGAAAACGAAACGTTTGCGACCCCATATTTATGGGACTTTTTTTTCTCACTTAAGGAATCTCCCCTTTTCGTTTGTACGTTCAATTTAGGAACACCCTGTATAGAAATGCCATTCAATATATGGCATTTCCATATATCTAGTCAACTAGAACTGGATATTTATGGTTGAATATAGGGTCGAAAATTGAGGTGAAATTGAAGTTCAATATCGAGAAAAAGAATTATTTTCAATTCCTTTTCCTACCTTTTGCAGATAAAACAAAGTAAGTTTTGAAAAGTAATTAGAAAACTTCTCTCATACATCATCTTTCTGGGATGTTGAAAAAACATTATTTTTCCCTATTTTGAATTGGTATGGTGAAAATTACTGCCCGGGGCCCCACACAGCTCTAGGCGGCCCTGTGTGGAAATTGATCACTTTGAAATTGGCTTCTGCGTTAACGTTTCATATATGACGAAAATTTGACGAAAGAGATTTGGAATAAGTACGGTATATTTATAAATTCAGTAGGGCTTTTTGGGTGGGGCTGGAAGCTCGTTATAGTTTTTTGCATACTGACAAGAAAATTAAATTATATTGATTTCAGTATCTGAGGCACCGATACTTCTAAATGGGGTTCGTGGTGCTTGCTCTTCCTGGCCCTTTTCCTGTCCCCCATGCAGTAGAGTGACAAATTTCAATGAAATTTCAAGTACCTGCAACGGGTTTAAAATATGTATTTCACAATATCAGTGTCAAGCTCAAATTTTTACAACGTTTTGTTGGAAAGCTTTGCAAGAAACTCACCATATTCTTGTAGGTGCTATGAAGTTAAGTTAGGGCTATCCACGAATCATCCCAATAAGGAATACCCCTTCTGACGAAAAAGATGTATTTTTTATGAAGTATCGTCATATTCAGAAAATAACCATTTCAACCGTTTCCCAAAAAAAAAATATTTTAAGTAATGTAAATGTAAAATAAAAATGGGTATTTAAAATTTGAAGCGTTTGGTTTCTATTGCACATGTTGGCAACATCGACTGAAATATGAGTCGATAATAAAGGACAACAAATACACTACCTTAATGAGATAGACAAAGATGGCTGTCTATGAAGTCTGCGACGAACGAGGAAGGTCGTAAAATTTTATGGGATTTTTATGGCCGGTTGTTGTTGTGGTTGTGGCTCGCCAGTGAGTACGCGCCTTATGATGGCTGTAAATCAACAGCTGTTATTTTATAAACAAGCCATTGTTCTTTTTATTTTGTAGTAGGCGCTGTTGCCAAATCGTAAACTAGAAAGAAAGCGATTTAATTTTTAAAACCTCATATTTGAAGAATGATTTCGAATAGTTTCCGCGGTGCATTTGAAAAATTCATGAATGAAACTCATAATTATTCAGTTTAAACTTGTATATATGCTGTGATAACCCAAATTGAGGAGAATTCCCCATTTATGGTATCTTCATATGATGTGAACCGCTGCTCGGATAGAGCATGTGCCATTGACCGGAACAGATGATAATCGGACGGTGCAATATCTGGTGAATACGGCTGGTGGGGTTGTGGGGTAGCACTTCCCAATCAAGTGTTTTTAAATAGTTTTTCACCGAAACTGCTACATGTGGATGAGCATTATCATGTGGAAGAATAATTTTGTCGTGTCTGGAGTAATATTGAAGGCATTTTTCCTTGAGAGCTCGGCTCAATCTCCTTAATTATGTTCGGTAAAGAGTTCCAGTGGTTGTTTCGCTTGGATGGAGCAACTCTAAATCTTTGGCCTTCCATTGCGATCTTTGTCTTCTACGTCAAGATCACCGTTTTCAAACTTTTGAAACCACTCACGATATGATCTTTCTTTCAATGCAGCCTCATTATATGCATCTACGAGCAATCGATGCGCCTCAGTAGCAATTTTGTTAAATTTAAGAAATAAATTGAAAGTTCCCGCAAATGACGGTTATTTGGCTCTAGACATTCTTAAATGGAAAAAAACTATATGTTGCTCTGTTATGAAGTTAATAATATAAGAGGAATATGCTGTTGTTTTGTGGCTTCAATTAATTGTTGCTACGGCATTCTTCAATCCATAGCAACAAGATCAAGATAACGTTAATCATGTGTCATGTTCACGGAAAATACGAAAAATAGTCTTTCCTAACGTGTTTCAAACAATATTTTTTCTGGTTTTGAGTAGGATATTGCTAAGAATTCAAATTAAAAGTACAAAAAACGTCTTTAAAAGCTTCTCTCGGAGATTTCTTTGAAATCGTCTAGTAACTGAAATTATTTAATTTTTCACTCTCTGCGTAACTGGTTGCGGAAAGTTAAACGTTTCAAAACGTCAATGAGTTTCAAAAAGTGTCACTTTATATTCAAAATTAGAAATTTTTTTTTATTGCACTGAATGGATAAACGTCAAGTTAACCTGTAGCTATGGGTTGAATAATGTCACCTTTAAACGTCAAAATGGAATGAAAAATATTCAAATCACGTGGAGTAGACGTCACTGTTTACTTACCTACATATTTCAGCAGAAATTTTTTTGTACCTACTTATTTACCTGTATGTATTCAGAATATATTTACATGTATCCAGGGTGATTCATATCGATGGACTATTAGACCTTTAAAGAAAACCAGTCACAATTCTGCGATGAACAATTGCATGTAAGGGTTTTCGACAAAGAAACTTTTCCCCAAAATATTTTTAGACTTCTGCAACTTCCAGTTATACCGGAAACAGCCTATATAAGTAATTTCTTATTTTAGAGATCAAACCCAGTATATTCTTGAGTCATTAAATAGCTGATTTCATGGCAAAAATTTCAATAATATGTATGCCATTCTTTGATTAAGAAGTCAACAGTTTATGAGTTATTGGGATTAGGTATTATGAAAAAATTGTGGAAACGAGAGGTCACTTATTTTGAAATATTTCTGCAGAGGTGGTTTTTTTCAAAAAAATCTTTACCATTTTCAATTCTTCTATTATGGAGTATTAAGTATAATACTTTTGCTCTTAGGACCATTGGACCTGAAATGTACAAGCTGGTAATGAGAAGTTCATCATGCTGGACAAATCGAATTAATCAAAATTCAAGATTTTCAGTTTACCATCACTCAACCGAAGATATTATTGTGACAGCCAAACACGTGCGTCGTGGTTTAACAACTCATGCATGTTAATGAAAATCATATAATTCTGTTTTTAGTTCAAGGTTCTATCTAAATGGAAATTTTCAGAGTTTTCAAAGAAACAGTCAAAATAAGGCAAAAAAACCATTTGGAACTGCTTTCTTAATCTGTAACTTAACATAGAGAAAAACTCAAATTCGATATTTCATGAATAATTTTCACATTTCATGAACAATTTATTAGATAGATGAAAAAATGTGCATAACATTTTAGTTTTTTCTGTAGTTTCCGGAAGTCATTCATTCATTGCTGTATCCCGTTACCGGGAATAAATCTACAAAAAGACAAAAAAAAGAAAAAAAAAAATAAAGTCACGGAATAATCAAGTAGGTCAAAATAATGGCTCTTTTCCCTTATTTCAAGTTAATCTTTGATAACTCTTAAGAGTTTCCTTTTTAGGTAAAGGTTTTATTCAAGTAACCTCTCCTTTTTTCTAGACGTAGAATCGACTGAAACAATAGAAAATCTTGAGTTTTGATGATTTCGATTTGTCCAACATGATGATCTTCTCATAAACGCCCTGTACATTGCAGGTCTAAACAGCAAACAATGTGTTATAATACTACATAATGGAAAGATTGAACATGTGGTAAAGATTTTTTTAAAAGAAGTTTACCTTCTATTTTCGCCTTCATGAGAATACCAATAACTCATAGACCGTTGAATGTTTTATCAAGGTGTGGTATATTGTTGGAATTCCCATAAAATCGGCTATCTAACGATGCCGATATTGAGTGTACCATTTGAAATAAGGGAGTAGTAGAATGTTTTCGGCATAGGTAAGAAGTTGCAGAGCTCTAGAAATATTTAAGCGGGAAAATTTATTGTCGAAAATCACATTGTGCAAATTTTCCAAACAAAATTATGATTAGTTTTCCATAAAAAAGTCCAACGCCCTGTATAGCTCAACTACGGGTAGATTATACCCAGAGGATATCAAGTCGCCTATGGTTAAAGGGTCTACAATGCCTTTTGTAGAGGGTACAATTTATATATTACCTGCACATCCTTGTCCATGGTATAGTCAAGTAACCTGATGGATCACGTAAAATTTTATATGTTGGAAAAACATATCCAGAAAACATCCGGTGTATGGTGTATTTAAATCCATCAAACTGGCCTAGTTATTAGAAAAAAGCAGAAGAAAATAAGGTTGCATATAGTTGCTCTTTCCAGTTGTTGTTGCTCGTTATTCCAGTTGTATACAGAGTGTCCCAAGTTCGAGTGCCTATTAGATGTTTCTGGAGAACTGAACATATTTGAAATCTGAAAATTGGGACTATGATGTTGTTCGAAATTCTCTACTGAGCTGAAATATTTTTGGAGCCTAAGCACTTCCAGTTATACAAGGAGTGAAAATAAATTTTTTCAAAATTTTTGTTTTGTTTTTCGTTTCTGATATGAATGAGTACTCAATGCTGAATACATTCCTGTTAAAACCGTTGTATTCTTTCAAATAGTTTTCAAATTATCGGAAAAAAAAATGTAAAAAGTAGGAAACATTATGCGTATTGAGTATTAAGTTTATTATTATCATTCTAAATATCTTAAGCAAAAACAGTTTTCACATTTTGGAAGTCGAACAATGTGGAAATATTGTACACTTGTCACAGGGTGTTCCAAATGTTGTGTCAAAAATTGGGATCAAGATTTGCCCATAACTTTCGTTTTTCAAATAAGAACCAGAGACATTTAGTTTGTGAGTTTGTGATCATTCGTTCGTCCACTAGAGCTTTACCTTTGTGTGAAGTATGAACAGTTCAACAGGATTCACCCTGTATAATAACGGACGTGCATGCCGTTACCATGGATGTTATCGTTGGCTTTCTGTACATAGAAACATGACAGAATTTAATTTACTCAAATGCGTGCGGGGAAGGAATAGCAGGCGAATTTTCCCGCACCTTTTGGGAAAGTGACTTTTTGCAACTTGAGATGCGTGCGGAAAAAAAGTTGAATGCGCACACTTGTAGAAAAATAACTATTTCATATCAATAATCTATGGTCGTAGAAGATAAGTTTCCCCAATAATCCACAAATGATAGAATTTCAGAATGTGAACTAATGAAACAAAATTTCAGATAAAATTATTAGATCTGTCACTTGTGAATTATTAGGATGCTGTATCTTCTTCGACGATAGATTATTGATATGAAGCTGATATTATTAATTTGACTCCACGTACGACATAAAGTATGAATTATATTCAGCATTAAATATTCAATCATATTAAACGAAAAAATGCAAAAAAAATTTTTGAACAAATTTATTTTCACTCCTGGTATAACCGGAAATGCTCAGGTTCCAAAAATATTTTAGCTGAGTAGAGAATATAGAACAATATCATAATCCCAATTTTCAGTGTTCAAATATGTCCAGTTCTCCAGAAACTCGAACTTGGAACACCCTGTATAGCCTCAATGTGAAATGTGGTGAAATAAAATTGAGAATGACATTTTTGGTGCCTAGATGTAGGAACGTTGGATTGGTGCACATTGAATACATTTTTTAGACTAGTAATAAACACTTATACTAATCACCTGAAAATAAAAATGGAGGCCGCCATTTTATTGAACATTTGACATTACCGTAATGAAGACGTTGATTCATTTCATTCAGTTTGTATTGTATGATTTTATCAGTAGAAACGATCCTCTTGGAACATAATGCAGCATTTCATCTTCAAGTTGAACCTTCAAAGAAAAAAAAAATCGGCGTTTTGCGGTTGCGATTTATTTCTTTCATCAATTTTAATTTGGAAAAGTTAGAGTAATAGTATTGCGAAAGCTTAGAAGAGCTAAGGAATATTGGCCTACCTACTACAAATAATAGCCTATTATTTGTCAGAACACCTTCCTGCAAGAAAATAGCAGATTCTTCTTGTTTCTTCCTGGTTTTCCAGATTCAAAATTTGTAATTTCTCAACTTGTCTCTCGCTTGTTTCTGTACTTGGATGCCAAGGGAAGTCGACAATTTTCTCTTGATGATATGATGAATTTGCAATATGAACATCTTGCGATGTGCTATCTTCTGGAAAAATTTTTTTTTACAAAGTGAGGCAAGGAAATTCTACCCCTGAATTCTAAAGGAATTCATATATTATTTTATGAAACGGGAATTAAATGATGATGAAAACGTATTGTCGAATTATGTAAGAACAGTTTGATATAAAATATATAAAAAATTAGAGGATTGATAAAAAGTTATTCCATTTTTGATCCCAAGATAAGCCACATTTTTTTCAGGTGTGCAATTTGAAGCGGTTTTTTCTTTGCTTTCAGTTAGATACTGATAATATTTTGAAAACAAATTAACATGAATATATGGTAGTGTTTCACCATGACCTACCTATAGTACCTATGTACCTTTCCTACAGTGTAGGTTGTACGTAAATTATTTCGTTAAAATTTTAAGATTTGATAATTTGCGTATTTAATCATATTTCACTTTGAAAATTAAATAGATTAATTTAACACCCAATTCATCTGGAGCATAAGCTGATTTTCAATTTGAAAGAGACAATGCAAGGGGGAAAACGAGATAAGTGTGCTGAATAGTTCAGTCTTACAAAGGCTCAAATTGAGTCCACTCAACTGCCATACAATGGTATGAATTTTGCTCAAACTTCCGCCCCACATCCTAAGCCTTTCGGGGGTTATTCATTTACATTCGTACTACCGTACCCATCTTACCTATTCAAATTTAAATTACCTGGCAAAAGGTAATTTTATTCAAAAAATGTTCGCCTCAAGAGTACCTAGAATTGGCGGGTCCTCGCAATTTTCCAAAATCTTTATTCTCCTAGCAGAAAAGACGTCTGCAGTCTGCATTATTGATTTAACTCCTGAAAATTATGCTTCCGGGTTAATCATTCCATTATGCGATTCAATTGCCAAACAAAAGTATTTTGGAAAGTGAAAGGAAAATTTCGAAGATCGCATTTTGTGTTAGATTCCAATGAAATTCATACGAATCTCAGTTTCTTGGGTATAACGAAAAAGATACAAAGTAATCATTTTTTGTGGTGAGAAAGATATCATCAATATTTTTTAGAGTAATCGTAACCACTGAATTGTTATTTTGCATAATCAACTGCTCTCCGATAAGTTATATCCGCTTCTCCCATCCTCGACTTATATAAAAGAAGAAACAAAAAATTTTCTTTCATTTCTGTTTTTCGATTAGAAAAGAACATCAGGTGAGTTTACATGTCTTATTATTGAAAAAAATGTCATATTCTGTAAAACTTAACTTACTAAAAGATTGTGTGGCGGAGGAATAATAATTTCTAACTTTTGCCTCATTTTGTGTTTCTTCGTGGTTTTCTTTTCTGATATTTTGCTGTAAGTTTTAATTTTTTCGGAGAGTTTTAGTTAGAAGTGTACAGGGTATACCAAATTGCTTGATTTTGGCTGTTTCTGGTACTTCTAGACTTGATAGGCAAAAACGTTGAAAGGAGTCCTGGGCTCGATTTTAGTGAAAAGTTCATTAGTGAAAACCGTTTCACGATATCTTCATTTGTTTTGAAGATATAACCAAATTTTGATATTTAATCGATTTCGAAAATGTGCCATAACTTTTTCATTCTCGAAAATATCTGAGAAGTTTATTAAGCTTTCTGCACTTTTTCACAAGGAATCAGGTACTGTATTCAATTTTTTTTAATCTTTTGTACTAAGGGTGGAAAAAAAAACAACTTCGTTATTTCACTTTTATGCTGATTCTTTCAATAAAATGAATGTAATATATCGACATATATTGTATATACATTTTTTTTTGAAAAGCTAATTTTTGTCGAATACTTTGAAATCAAAAAAAGAATGCATTCGTATTTGAAATAAAGTTGTTTTTTTTTCCACCCTTAGTACGAAAGATAAAAAAAAATTGAATACAGTGTCTGATTCCTTGTGAAAAAGTGCCTGTAAAAAGTTCAATTTGTTTTAAGATATTTTCGAAAATGAAAAAGTTATAGGACATTTTCGAAATCGATGAAATATCGAAATTTTGTTATATCTTCAAAACAAATGAAGACATCCTGAAACGGTTTTCACTAATAGACTTTTCACGAAAATCGATCCCAGGACTCCTTTCAACGTTTTTCCCTATCTAGTTTAAAAGTACAAGACATAGGCGTAGCCAGGGTTGAGTTGCGGGGAGGGGTTTGAAATAAAATTTTTCTGATTTTGACATATAAATTGAGACTCTTTGAAACTAATATTATGTGCCTATATTATTTCGGGGGGGGGGGGGGGTTGAACCCCCAACCCGCCACCCCCCCCTTCCGGCTACGCCCGTGGTACCAGAAACAGCCAAAATCCCAAAATCAAGCAATTTGGGATACCCTGTACAGCTAACTACACTGGACAGCAAATTCAATCAGACAGAAATTTTTGTTTCCTGAATTCAATCTTGAATAACTTTAACATTTTCGACCAATTTGGATAATTTTGCTGATGCTTTCATTGCCGACTTTATGAACAGGATTAGTAGACGCGTTAATATGCGATTTACAGGCTAGCACAAAAATTGCATTTTACGTTCTGCAGAAAAATTTGAAAACTGAACGATATTTTTCAGTATGACATTTTAAACTCCCATACATTCTGAAAAATTTGTTTTTTTATGCATATTGATGTTTCTGTCCTTGAAGTGAAAACACATCTTTAAATAGGAAATAATGCAATAATTTTTATAGACTACAAAAAACTTGAAAATAAAATGGCAGCAGCTGTATCCTGATATGTTTATTACAATCGAGTATTTCCTTCACGAACCTTAATAACAGTTCCATCATTTTGGGTATAGATATCAAAGCAACAACCGCGTACGAGGTGTCTGATGCTGCTCATCTGTCATTGCTTGTGCTAATATAACTAAAGTTTCAAATTTACCTAACCTCTTTCCTAGTACCTATACTCCATTCACTTTCATTTTAGCAGTCGGTTAGCCATGGAAATTTGACACATATCACTCTGTATAGTACGAAAATGTGGGGTTATGACGCTTGTCAAAACATTTTTGGGTTTTAAATCAACGCTATGTTGCCCGTTCTACGTAAAAGTTTCTGTTATTACGTTTTTATCACAATGTCGAATCTCTTCGGAAAATATGTGACGAACGTAATTGAAGTTTATACAAACTAATTGAAGGCATAAATCTAGTTATTTGCATGGAAAACAAGAGATCAGTATAATATCATAATATGCACGAGCTTGAGGAGAGGTAATGTTCGCTACCTTCTTTAGATAAAAGTTTGAATACGTTACATCAGTTGTAGATTTCAAAAATATTAATCCGAAGATAAAATGCATATGATGCAGTGGTTGGGAATGAGTATATCTCGAAAGATTTAACAGATAATTACAAAAATGTAAAATTCTTCAACAAAATCATCTTGCATCAATGGAAGTAAAAGGAATTGAAGGAAGTTTCAAGTGAAGATGAACTTCACCTTTGAACAAAAATTTCACTTGAATAAACAATTAACAGGACAACTGGCTCGTATTTGTGGCTGTTCATCTTAATACATTGATATAGTAATAATAATTAGGTATTTATTGGTACCTTAAAACATTTACAATGTTTGGGACAAGTCAAATGAAAAATAGAAAAATCAATTTTCGGAAACTTATTCTACGATGACATTCATCGAAAATCCTGTAGTAACGTTTCGCATCAATTCACCCAAAAAATTTTCAAATGCCCACTTTTTGGGTCTCCCAATAGAAGGAAATTCTTTGTCATCCTATTCATTCACAATATTTTTGATTGTGGAAACATTCAGCTGAAATATGAGTCGTTCAGATTCAGATGAAACATATAAATTCTCTTACATTGAATATTTTCGCTACCGTCTGACGTATTGTGAATTTTAGAATATCAGGGTATAACTATTTGAATGAGCGGACCTGAATTCTAAATAGCACTTCCTGAAACCCTTTCTTCTCTCTTTTTTGAATCACTTTCGGCATTTTCGTAATAAAAATTGATATAAGTTGTGGCTACGGCGTTATGACATTAACGACCTTTCACGAGTGCCAACCTTACTTCCTTCTAGTTACAAAAACTTGAGAAAATTATTTCATGGCCAACCGACTGCTAAAATGAATGTGAATACAGTATACATATATATTGCACACATATTCCGCAGGGTTAAAATCCGGATTTCTTGGTGGCCAGTCCAATACTAGAACGTCGGCTTCGTTCATGTATTGCCTGGTTATTTGTGCTACATGTGGTCCAGCATTGTCGTGCATGAGCAGAAAATTTGCCCCTGTAAGGTCATATAAGGTTCTATATTCTAATAAGCACTCGTTAATGTATCGTATCTATTAACGTTGATAGTTTCTGTCAAGGGACTGTAATACTTCCTAAAAGTTGCCTCTGTCTAATGAAGGATTATTGTGTTATTTCCTTTAGACCTGTATTTTTTTCTTCAACAATAGATAGAGATATCCCAAGAAAAAATAGGGCTTGAATATGTCTTAGTAAGAAATATCATTAAGTTTTCAAATTTTTCTACAAAATATTCGAGATTAAGTGTAGAATGCAGTTTTTTGTGCAATACCCTGTATATTGCAACGTCTCCATTCGTCCTGTTCACAAAATCGATATAAGCACATTATGCAGATGCAAGTATCAGCAACCTGTCAAAAAATCATCGAAATTGGTATAAACCACCAAAGTTATTCAAGTCCGAATTCAAGCGAATTTGTTTCTATCTGCGGGCCAGTGTAGATAATTGATTAGTTTTTGTACATTTAGAGCAATTTATAAGCTTTGCCTCATCTCTAATTTTGATTGTGTTGATTGAAATAATAAATAGGTACCTATATATGTCTTCCTTAAAGATCTGTTATAATCTATTATTAACTTCCTCCAGAAAAATGTCATCAGGCACCAAGAAACATATTTCCCTTCTTTTCGAACGTCCCCAGGAACCTGTTTTTGTAGCCAAGGGAGATGGAAAGGTGGTATTTGATATACCTAACAACTATTTGGTGAGTAAATAAACTATTTTTACCTGCAAACCATTGAAGCGAGATATTCGAGCATGGTCCGAACATGAAGGTTTGAATTGAAGGGCAAATTTAGAATGGGATTTCGATGCTGAATTCAAATTGAATCACGGTTTCGGATTTACACAAAGCTTTTTTGCATTCCTGATATCTACTAGAAATGTTTTACTCGTCGAGTACGTTGATACAAAATTCATCAAGGATTGTTTCGGAATAATAGTCATGCGAAATTTTTGTCAACATTTAAAAAAATTGCGATTCAATTGGATTTGAACTCGTCTACTTTTCAACTTTATCTAATCTGTAATGGGGTATTTTCCTAAATTTCAAAATATATGTCATTGAAATCCTTATAACTCAAATATATCGAAATATATTTTTTTAGAATTTTAACATATTGCGTTTTGTCTGCATTCACTTACGAAAATTCTGATTTCAGAAGTGCTCTCTTATGAATATTCTACGTCATTTTCACAATCCGGCAACGCCCGTCGAATCAATAAAGGTCATGAAAATTTTATGATCACCATAGACTTAACAAATATCAAGTTTGGTGATCACATTTGACAAGGAAAACAAACAGTGCATAGAAATATCAAACAATGACATAAATGTCATCGTTTTTAAGAATATATAGACACAGAAACAATTTTTTGAAATGTGTGGATATAGGATTCTATATCTTCTTGATCTGTTCCACTGTTGTCTAATTAACAAAAATTACTAGACTTTAGTAAAGGCATTCTACGTCACAAGCTTTTACATTTTCGAAGTTTCGAAGGGTATATTTCTGAAAATTCTGAATTTTGAAGCGAATCTTTTACATGTTGGATAACTAATGGAAAAGGGTTTCCATAAATAATTTTAAATTCGATTTTGGAGTTTTAGGAAACTTGCCCATTTTGGAAATATTAGCAATTCTCCTAGTAAGCATTGGGCGTGCTCAGTTACTTCTCCTTCTTCGATTTTTCATAGTTTCAACTTTCATCCCATTGAAATTATATTCCCACTCGACCTCTTGAACCTGCTTGACACCTCCCACCTGAATTTTCATAGATATCTCAATTCTCTTATAAACATAAGAGAATGGAGTAGTTCATCTCCGGTTTCGGAAAAATCGATAAAGAAACAAGTGTTTGTATTACCTTCAAGAATCTACTGTTAAAATATTTGTACGAGTCAAAGACTTACCCTGTATATTCCAATATTTTATAAGAACCGTTGTGAGTAATCTTATAACCTCAGTAAAAAAAACCAATGATGACAGATTTGTTCACAAAATAGGCTTTTTATACTGATGAGTTTGTTTTCCATCAACATAAAAATTTCTGTATCCTCTATTCATATCGAATATCGGAAACAAAAAACCAGAGCGAAAAAGAAGAAAGGAGTAAATAATACAGTCTTCATCAAACTGATTCGAAAACTTAATGATATCTTAAGAAAAAAGATATCATAGGTATATAACCTGTTCTCCAATTGCAAAAATTTTCTGCTGATTTTTGTGGAGGATTACTATCGTCGATAGAAACCCCTTCAGTAAATTAATAAAAGTACAAAAAGGGCCATTCGACCTGATCCGGTCTTCAAGTAAGGCCTGTCGCAGACATGCAACTTTTCAGTTGCGCAACAGTTTGATTGCAAGCGGTTCGAGGGCGCACACAAAGGCAATCGCTGCAACTTTTCAGTTGCATGTCTGCGCTGTCCCATATACATGCATTTTACTCACTTCTGCAACTAAACAGTTGCAAAACTAAAAATTGCATGTCTGCGGCAGGCCTAATGATTTTTCTGTTCCTCAGTTGTTCGAGAAACTCTACAGGACCCTTATGTTGAATCATCTCCTATAGATATATAAGTGGTTATTCATAAGAAAGTGGGAAAAAATGAGAAGGAAATTGAAAAACTTCTGACCTTTATGGACAGTAATAATAAAAGGTTCGGACTGATCAAAGAGGGCTGCTACAATAGAAGACAATAAATATTTTTTTCTACAAGCGTGCGCGTTCAACCTTTTTCCCGCACGCATTTCAAGTTGCAAAGAGTCACTTTTCCAAAACGTGCGGGAAAAACGCCTGCTATTTCTTTCCCGCACGCATTTGCGTGCGGGAATGGATTAGCAGGGGTTTTTCCCGCACGCAAATCTTATAGAATAAATTAAATTCTATCATGTCTCTATGCACCGAACGTCAACGATGAGTAACCCATGGTAACGACATGCAGAATTACGTCTGTCATTTTATATGAATTAATCAAATGAGATATGATCTGTATCGTGCAATCGATATATTTACATATTTCAAGCGCTTGTAGAAAAAATATTGTTCCTAACTCTTGCGGAAAGTGTCTTGCCCGCACTCAACTGCTTACCCGAACTCTGCTTCGCATCGTTCGGGCAACGGCAGTTTCGTGCGGGCAAGTATCACTTTCCGCACTTGATAGGAAAATAACTATTATGTTCGACTGCATCATAAACACTTTATTTATGAATTCGTTTAGAGTCCATAATTGACTACTTTATTGGACACCACTTTATTGGACATCACTTTATTGGACTCAAGTGTCAATATCATTCTGTCAAGTAAATATACTAAATGCAAAAAACACTTCATTCAAGGAAGAAGAATTTAACTCCGACCTAAAAACAAAATTATGAATAACTATTCTAAGCATTAACACATTAAAATCATTTAAAACACATTCTTTGTTATTATAAAAATGCATGCATGAGGAAGTCGAACTCGAATTCTTCGAAGTTTTCGATCTGCAATACTCTTGTACTTTCTGGCCCAATATTCTGGTGGCAACACTTATTTTAGCACTTTCCGATTCATCTATGTAGTCCATAGCGAGCTTTCCATTCACTATTGAAGTAAGCCAGAATACAGTCTTCTGTTGATTTCCCAATTTTATTCGCTTTATACCACTTGTTATAGGATGCATGCATATTCTCATGAGCACTTTTAGATTTAGTGGGTAAGAGAGATTCTTTGGCGCTTACGGCTAAATTTTCTACGCTTTCTTCTCCAGCACTATCCATTTTTTGGATTATTATGACGTTTGTCACAAAATTAAGGAAGTAAACAACTGTGTTTACTGAGGTTGCTAAGGTCGCTGGTTACTAAGGTAAGAAAATCAAAAGCACACTTAATGTTTTTCAGTAATAAGCCATTTCAGAAAATAAAATTTCTGCATTGCAGTCAAACATAAAGCTTTGTATGCAACTCGTACATAATTAGGCTTTATGTACTCGCCCAAGTTATTGGCCTCGCTCGCTTTGCTCGCTCTGCCATAAACTTTTGGACTCGTCCATAAAGATCTAATTTATGTACTTGTTACATAAATAGCTATTATATTCAGTATGAAATTGACGATAATAATGAATATGTGTGTTTGAATTTGATAGAATCCAGTCATGTGCCTCCGAGCAAGGAGGACTCATAATTACTTAGTCCTAAACCTGTGAATATCCCCTGAATGTTAATATGGATAGACGTGAAATACAAATTGAAATCTATGAATAGTTCAGGGTGTTTCACAAAATGTGACCACTGACAGTATCTAGAGAACTAGATGAGATTTTTTCTGTGAATTTTCGGATCTTTATGAGTTATTTAATTTATTTATTCATTATGCATTCATCTACATATAAAATATTCTCGTCTCGGTGGTTCTTCTGAGTATGGGAAGTTGAACCAAACTTTATTTCAAATGAGGCAGCCTATATTCTATTTCATTTTTAGAAACTCTTCAAAATTTTAACAGCCATAAATTTGAACCTCTCAAACCTCAACGTTCAGGGGTTAGAATTCATTTGTCTCAAAGACTCAAAAATAGTCTTGAATGAGTTTTAATAATTTCCTACCGAATGAAAATTGTACTATCCCCAGAGAATAGCCTTTAGGGCAGGGGTGCTCTGACTTGAATCGCCTGCGATCTACATCAATATTATCAGACTCCGATCGATCGACTTTGAGAAACTGTAAGGCCAGGTTGTACAGTTCACAATCGAGTTGAGTTCAACTTGCCAAAATGGTATAGAATTGTCAAAGATGAGCTGGGTTCGAACTTAAACTCAGCTTGAACTTGGACTGTACAACTGGCCATAATTTTATGTGATGTAGGATTGTTATTTATAGATCAGAATCGGCTTAATTTCTATGAGATCGACTCAAAAATCTCCCGTGATAGACAGTATGAGCACCCCTGCTCTAGGACCTCTAGATTTCACTTGTGGTCTAAGTTAATCAGAATGTTTCTGGCTCAAAGTTGACTCTAACTAATAGAGGTAGTTGAACAAGAAAAAGTTCATCTTTCAAATACAAAATCCTGTGCTTCAATAGACCATTAGGTGGGACACAAAAATGTCTATCTAACAATGTTTCAAACCCTATACCTAAACATGAGGATTTTTCAATACATTCAATAATATCTTTAGCTCAAATTTGAGACAAATGCCTTAATACCTTAATAATAATAAACAACCGCAGTAGAAATTTTGTGGAGAATCCACAATGTAAGAAAATAGAGGGTTTCCCATTTGATATAAAAAACTTGGCTCAAAATATTAAAGTTTCAATATTGAATAGATTTCGGACATTCATTATGATCCACAAATTTTCAGAAAAACACCTTATCCAGTCCTCTATGTACCTACTTCTAATGGATACTTTGCATAAAAGGCCTTCCATAATTGAGATCTGAAAACATCTCGTTTATTGACGAATTCATTGATATTTGTGATGTTTAAGGCTGACAGGTACAAGCCCATTGGCGTCCAACTGGCAAGCAGGTTCGGTGAAGACGCTGGGGAGAGGGTGGCAGTGAAGCAGATATCAATACCGAACCTGGGGGATATTTTGGACCTTCCACGTCACTCAAACTTTTCCCTGTTCGTCCCAAAGCATAGACGACTTGCTGGAAAATTGATCAACATCTTTTTAGGTGACTATTTCACTTATTTCATTTTTAGCGGGGAAATTTCTACAGCGACGCTCGTTTCACAGAGACAAAACGTGGAAGACGGCAAAACTTAATAAAGTTAGTTTTTCAGGGACTATTTCACTCATTCCATTTTTAGTGAGAAAGTTTCCACTCATTCCATTTTTATACTCCATTCATTTTTATTTCAGGAGTCGGTTGGCCATGGAAATTTGACACATTTCACTCTGTGTAGTACGAAAATGTGGGGTTATGACGCTTGTCAAAATATTTTTGGGTTTTAAATCAACGCAATGTTTCCCGTTCTACGTAAAAGTTTCTATTATTACGTATTTTATCGCAATGTCGATCTCCTCGAAAAAATATGTGACGAACATAATTGAAGTTTATACAAACTGATTGAAGGCATACGATATCCAGTTATTTGCATGGAAAATACAAGAGATCAGTATAATATCATAAAATGCACTAGCTACTAGCTTAAGGAGAGTTAATGTTCGTTATCTTCGTTGCCTAAAGGTTGAAGACGATACATCAGTTGTAGATTTCAAAAATATTAACCCGAAGATGAAATGCATATGATGCAGTGGTTGGGAATGGGTACCTCTCGAAGGAATTAACAGATAATTACAAGAATGTTAAATTCTTCAACAACAATCATCTTTCATCAATATAAGTAAAAGGAATGAAGGAAAGTTTCAAGTCAAGATGAACAAAACCTTTGAACAAAAATTTCACATGAATAAATAATTAACAGGACAACTGGCGCGTATTTGTGGCTGTTCATCTTAATGCATTGATATAATAATAATAATTAGGTATTTATTGGTCCCTTAAGAGATTTACAATGTATTGGACAAGTCAAAGGAAAAATAGAAAAATCAATTTTCGGGAACTTATTCTACGATGACATTCATCGGAAATCCTGTAGTAAAATTTTCGCATTAATTCACTCAAACATAAAATTCTCAAATATCACCACTTTTTTGGGTCTCCCAATAGAAGGAAATTCTTTGTCATCCTCTTCATTCACAATCTTTCTGATTGTGGAAATATTCAGCTGAACTATAAGTCGTTTAGATTCAGATGAAACATTATATAAATGCTCTAACATTGAATATGTTCGCTACCGTCTGACGTATTGTGGATTTTAGAATATCGGGGTATACCTATTTGAATGAACGGACCTGAATTCTAAACATCACTTTCAGCATTTTCGTAATAAAAATTGATATTAGTTGTGGCAACGGCGTTATGACATTAACGACATTTCATGAGTGCCAAGCTTACTCCGTTCTAGTTACAAAAACTTGAAAAAATTATTTCATGGCCAACCGACTGCTAAAATGAATGTGAATGGAGTATAGTTAGGAATTTTCCATAGCGTCGCTCGTTTCACAGCGATAAAACATGCAGGATTTTCAGCGACAATTTTCTGACATTTCTCAAATTCGAGATAGCTTCGGAAATGAATGTTTGTGAAATATTACTGTTCGACTTATTTTCTCGTGAAATAGTCATGTCGAATACCAAGAATTCCCTAAAATTCATCCCACTTGAGTTAATATGATGATGAGGAAAGGATAATTTTAATTTCAGAATACTTGGACTTTTAAATTTATTTTGTTGACATGTTTCGGCCAATAGCCATCTTCAGAACACAGAACATAAGTCCGATATCAATATAAAATATCAACTTCATTAAAAGTCATTTGAAAGCATGCCATTATTCAGCTGTGAAGTAAGATCAAAATGGAGTTATTCCGACATTCTTAGATCGTGAATTTTTCTTAACAGCATCACAGCTGAATAATGCTATCAATAATCATCAGCAACTCACCCTCCAGCTCCACAGCTCCAATGAACTCCAGTATCTAACCCCCAGTTTCACAAAACTTTGATTGCGCGATCAACGATTTGACAGTCTCTCGATTTCCAAAACGAAATCATTGAAACCTTTTCATTTCTGAATATATTGAAATAGCAGCAATATAGAATCATTGAATGGATTTATATGAATCATAATTTGATGCTAGAATGATGTTCTGAATGCTCATGACTAGGATGTTACTAATTTTTTTTGTGTTAGATTCCAAAGATTCAGTATTGTGAATAATTAACCAAAAAACTTTTCTTTATATTTGGATTAGTTTGAGTAGGAATATAAGGAATATTTCGGTAATAATGTGTTTTTAAAATCTTTTGGTGTTTTTCGAAAGAACTAATCAACTTTTGAATATACATTTTAGGAGTTAGATCTGTTGATGACCTCTTGTCTGTTGCGGTGTACTGTAGGGATCGGGTGAATCCTTACCTCTTCAACTACTGTCTCTCAGTGGCACTACTGCATAGACCGGACACTCAAGATGTTGATATTCCTTCTTTCATCCGCTCCTTCCCTGACAAATTCGTTGACAGTCAGGTCTTCGTCAGAGCCCGTGAAGAAGCTGCCATCGTACCAGAAGGATCTAGGGTTGGTTCTAACAATATTATTGTTTTTTATCATGCATAATACCTTATTACTTTCCAGACTCCAATAGAGATCCCAAAGGATTACACTGCTTCAAACCTGGAAGAAGAACATAGACTCGCTTACTTCAGGGAAGACATCGGTATAAACCTTCATCACTGGCATTGGCATCTGGTCTACCCATTCGAGGCTGCCAGAGAAGTGGTCAATAAAAACAGAAGAGGAGAATTGTTTTACTACATGCATCAGCAAATAATTGCCAGGTGATTTATTTCCTATATACGGGGTGTTTAAGAATGCTTGGACCTAATCCCACTTTCTTATTTCAAATGGATACCCTGCTTTTTTATTTGATCTTCTTATTCTCCTGAAAATCCTTATTCTTTTTTATCTGACATATTTTATACCTAAATTGGATGTATAAAATATAAAGGGTGTAAATAAATAGTTTCAAATAGCGAAAAAATTCGAGGGGTGTTTCCTTGTCAAAAGATAGTGCGGGGTCTTTGATTTTTTTTGAACAGCCCCTGCTTAGATGGAGCCTCCCAAAGATGGAAACAGAAAATAAATTTTTATTTTTTTTCCTAGAAACCAGAAAACTGACATAAATGAAATTGGAGCAGGATACCGATAAGAAAAATTTTGGTAGTGTTTGTTAGTGTCCCTCTAATATTAGCATTATACGAGTATTCACCTACTCTACCAGGAAAATTTAAGAAAATAATTCCAGGCTATACTACTCACGCTACGTTTTTAGCAAGAAATTGCACGAGTCCTCGTTCGTTTACAATGAATCAAGCTATTGAAAATTTCAATGGTATAATATCGTTTCTTGAGAAACGAATTTTATAGGCGTGGCTTTTCCTACCCCTTCTAATTATGAGAAGATCACCAACATTTTTTTATTGCTTTCTCGCTCCAATTCTTTTCTGTCAGTTTTCTAAGAAAGAAATTGAGAAATGCTTTTCAGCAGATTCCACTTTTAGGGGATTTCATATAAGCAGAGGCTACTCAAGATAAAAATATGTTGAATTTTCACGTAACTATTTTCTTACACCCTGTATAATCATAAACATCTCAATACGGTTTTTTTCAAGATAGTAGTTCTACTATCACTACATTATATTTACCTATACCTATACAAAAATTAACCATAAAAGTCGAAGAAGAATTACTCTTACCAAAAAATTCTTCAATCAACTGGGACCGCTAGATATTTGATTTGCCCCACTTATTATAAGGTGAGCTGCACCTATCTCATCGACTACGAGCTACGAGATTTTCCGTCGTGAACGCCACCGGCTACGAATTCGCAGTTTCCATTAACTCTAAGGACAAAGCTATGTGAAGCTGGCACCCCCAGATGCGAATTTTGAAACAAAAATTTCAGGGTTGTTTGCCCATCCTAGGTCCATGTTTGTCCACCCTTTTTTTCATTTGTCGAGGCACCGTTTTAGAGATATCCTAAAAGAACTTTTTTCGGTTCATTCTCTGAGCAGCACCCCCAAATCGCAAAATCTTATTTTGGATGGTACAGATCGTTTGTCCAACGTAAGTCCACGTTTGTCCACCAAGTTTTTTCATTTGTGCACCCACAGAACCATAGAAATCAATCTTTGAAAATTTTGGAAAGTGTGAAGTTGGCACCCCCAAATGAAAATTTTTGAACCAAAATTTCAGGGTCGTTTGTCCATCGTAGGTCCATGTTTGAGCACTTTTTATTTTCATTTGTCCAGGCACCGTTTGAGAGATATGGAAAAAAAAGTTCTTCGGTGCATTTTCTGACCAGCACCCCCAAATTGCAGAGACGTATTTATTATGATATAGATCTTTTGTCCAACCTAAGTCCACTTTTGTCCACCAAATTTTTTCATATGTCTATTGACAGAACCACAGAAATCCATCTATGCAAATTTTGGAGAGTGTGAAGTTGGCACCCCCAAATGAAAATTTGCAAACCAAAATTTGAGGCTCCTTTGTCCATCGTAGGTCCATGTTTGTTCACCTTTTTTTTTCATTTGTCCAGGCACTGTTTGAGAGATATGGAAAAATAAGTTTTTTCGGTGCATTTTCTGAGCAGGTCACCCAAATTGTTAGAATGATGGTAAATATCGTTTGTCCAACGTTAGTCCACTTTTGTCCACCCAATTTTTTTTTATTTCTTCACTCACAGAACCATATTCTGAAAGAGCAACTCGCAACTTTTCGAGTAATAAATCTGAGAATTTCATCCATCCCGGCGCAACCGTTCCGTCTTGACGAATTTTCAACTAAACCCAGCTTTTTCAGGATTTTTCGAAGGTCAGCTTTCGAGTCCTTTATCTCTCAATAAAAGTAACCGCAGATGGAAATGTGATACAAATTTTGAAGGAGCAACTCTTCTAGGGTTATATGTTTTATACTCTAAAAGCTCTCTTCGCGACATAATATGATCAACTTGTCGAAAAGAGAATATAATGAATTTGTTTTCAATATTGTTATTGTTACGAGCATATGCTTCCATATGGACCAATGAAAATTTTGATTGGATAAACGTGAATCCGCTATGGGCTAACGATTCATTCGGTGAAAAATATTCTTTAGCATTTAAGGAATAGTAAACGAAGAATTTTGATTAATCAATTTTTCATCCCAAATTGCGAATGGGGTCTGGATTGAAATGAAAATAAATTCCTGATGTACAAAAATGAACTAGCGAAAAGTAAACGAACCAGAATATTTGGTTCGAAATTTTGTGTTAATAGTTTTGCAACTTAATAACACTTCCCAAAAATTTTTACGATTGATGTCTATGGTTCTGTGGGTGGAAAAATAAAAAAAATTGGGTGGACAAAAGTGGACAAACGTTAGACAAACGATATTTACCATCGTTTTGGCAATTTGGGTGACCTGCTCAGAAAATGCACCGAAAAAACTCATTTTTCCATATCTCTCAAACGGTACCTGGACAAATGAAAAAAATAGGTGGACAAACATACCATGAACAAACGAACCTGAAATTTTTGTTCAAAAATTTTCATTTGGGGGTGCCAACTTCACAGTTTCCAAAATTTTCAAAGATTGATTTCCATGGTTCTGTGGGTGGAAAAATGAAAAAATTTTGTGGACAAACGATTTGTACCATCCAAAATAAGTTTTTGCGATTTGGGGGTACAGCTCAGAAAATGAACCGAAAAAAGTTCTTTTACGATATCTCTAAAACGGTGCCTGGACAAATGAAAAAAAAAGGGTGGACAAACATGGACCTACGATGTACAAACGACCCTGAAATTTTTGTTTCAAATTTCGCATTTGGGGGTGCCAGCTTCACATAGCATAAGGACAAAGCTGATTCAGAGGGCGGTCCATATGAACATTCGATTATTTATCACATCCAATAAAATTATTCTCTCACTGGGCGATCGCATTTCTACAGTCCTCTTCTTTCTCGTGGACAATCCCTATGTTCGGAGTAGAATTTTCGCAATCTGTATAACAATAATTATTACGATGAAGATTGGAACTTGGAGAACAAGTTACCCAATCTCTGAACTCAAATCATAAAATGTCTAGATCTAAAAGAATGAAAGGTAATAGAATTACTCTGAAATTATTTCCAGGTACAATTTCGAAAGGCTCTGCAATAACTTGAAACGTGTTACGCGTTTTTCGGATTGGAAGGCCCCTATAACCGAGGCTTATTTCCCAAAGATGGACAGTTTGGTGGCGAGCAGAAGCTACCCTGCGAGAGTCGCTAATCAAATGATTAGTGATATCAACAGAGAAACCGACCAGATAAGGCAAGATGTGGATGATCTGATGAGGTGGAGGGACAGAATTTTCGCTGCGATTCACTCAGGCTATGTGGAAGATGTAAGTGAATATTGTATGAATTCTCAAGAGTGTTTTCAAATTTCTACGATCGACTTTCACAGGAACGTGGTACTAGAATACAGCTGACTGAGTTCGAAGGGATCGACATTCTTGGCAATATCATTGAGTCTAGCATTTTATCTCCTAACAGGACCTTTTACGGAGATCTGCATAACATGGGGCATATTTTCATTTCTTATATCCATGATCCAGACCATAGACATCTGGTAAGAAAAACTTCCGTTTCTTAAAGTAAACTTGTACTTGTAAACTGCTCGTCAAAAGTTGAGGATGCTTCAGGCAGGTCGAACACAGTCTCAAGAAGCCAAAACTCGTTCGATGATAGCGATGTGATATATCACGTTTACTCTCACGGTACAAAAATGATGGTCAAAGGCCCAGTTATGGTAGAGCACGTGATATATCGCCAGTAGAAGACCTTTTTTTATTCTTTTGGTGAGAAGACCTCAGCAAATCTACGTGTTCCAGATGCCACATGTACATCGATTTCCCTAAACACAGTTGAAAAACGTTTCTATGAAGTCAAATCTAACATAGAGACGCATGTTTGGAAAATTTCCACCAATTCGAGAACACAAGTGACAAAGATTAGAGTGGGCAATGTAGTATGTGTGGAGTTGGCCCAGCACTTTACGGTTTTAAAAAACTTTTTAGTGCTGAATTGTGCTAAGAGATTTTTTAAACTTTATACGGTGCTCAAGATATTTCATAATATGTATGGAATGGGCCAGTGTAGCACTTTTAGAAAATAATTGTTTTTATGGCTGATATAGATTGTGCTATACATGTACTGAGTTGTGTGCTGTTCAAAAAATCAAGTTTTTGGAAAAAGTTAGCCCAGCGCTTTCGTGTTGTTGAAAATTTTTTATATAGTTGTGCTACATTTATGCTGACTCGTGCCATTGGAATTTCAGAAAAAGCTCCCAACTGATTTATCATTACTTCCAAGAACCATGAACTCTCAGAATCGCAGCTCTTGAAAGAGCTCCGTTTTTCTCCGTGATAATACACTGCCACATTAATCCAGATCTCGATTACTATGCAGGGTGTCTGTAAACAAATGTGAAGGACTTAGGGAGATAATTTCCCGATGAAAATAAGCCAGGGTAGTTACTATAAATGTTTTTCGAAATCGACTTCCCTTCCAAGACAGCCTTTGGCAGGCGATAGCGAGTTGACAGTTTTTAATTTTTTTTTACGGGTTCTAAAAAAACACTGAGTCATAAAACTATACATTATATGAAGCACTAAGTAGATGTTACTCACACAATTTTTTTAGATCTCATAACTAATGTGTTGAAAATAACATAACATTACATCCGTATTCAAGATAAAAGGCGTTGAATTTTCATGAAACATTACAAGAAAGGAAAGCCCTCAAGCCAATTTTTTTAACATGAATCCGTTTTATCGATGAGGTATCATTTACGCGATAAAAAATTTTTGATTCACATAATGCATACGAATCTATATTAATAAAAGAGGATCTATGGTTTACTTCAAAATGCTTTATTGTTCAAACGATCGCACCAAATTGGACAATTCTTTTTTTGTTGTGTTTATTATTGTTAGTGCAAGGTTTATATAACAAAATATTCCAAAAAAAAATTGTACAGAACAGAAAAAAAGGCATTCCTTTTTCTTACGACCAAACGAGCAATCACGATGAGTTAGTTATTATTATCTACCCTAGAAATAATTTAAATGGCAAAACTAGGTTTGCCGGGTCAGCTAGTTATTAATAAAATTGATAACTTTACTCTATGCCAGCATTGATTCTTACTTCATAATTTTCAAATCGAAATATTCCGAAAACTGTAGGCATACAGTAAAAAGTTTTACCAAGGGTACCTTTTTGATGTGAAATTGAATGATGTTTACGTTTACTTGAAATTTTAATTAATAAATCTAACATTAAAAATGTTCAATCATTGAGTATTAATACTCATTGAGTTCAATAATCAATGGTTCAATAGTAGATGGTACGAACAGTGTAACTAGCGCCCTTTATGAGAGTCCGAAATAAAAACAAATTCATGGGATGCATCAGCTTCCAAAACGAGGAAATTGAGTTTTTCTGGGAGAAAACTACCAATTATTTCAATATCCTGAACTTTTGACGAGCACCTTTATAACACGCTTTTTCGCTTAGTAGTTCTGTTGTAACATGAAAAATGTCTCATCCAAATATAACGAGTACCCAGCTATAGTAATCAGCATTTCGTTCTTGAAAACTTATTCATAATAATGAAGAGTGATATCGCCTTTACGGCACTGAATAAATCAATGAGGATAAATTCAGATGCATACCACCCGACGATATGAATATCGACCAGTGTTACGATCTGAATTGAGCTAGCCAATTTGCCATCGTCAAGGCCCCAAATGGAGGACGTTCCACCGAAGAAAAGCAGATGCTGACCATGGTTTCGGCCTCATTTGGCCTCATCAGAGCAACATAGCATTTTTCCACGGTGGAGAGCGTTTGGAATTGATGGAGCTTTATTCAATGTTGTCATGTTCTACTGGGTATTATTTACCCAGAGCGCCATCCAACATGAAACGGTATCCGATTCAATCCCCTCCAGATAGAAACCAAGATGAAGACAATAGCATATGTCCCATATTTTCCCTAATTCAGTACGCCGATTCGCCTTTGCGAACGTCGGACGCATGATGAATTGGGAAGTCTGAGACGCGCTCAGGCCACGGCTCTCCTTTTCTTCGGTGGAACGTACTCCATTTGGGGCCTTGACGATGGCGAATTGGCTAGCTCAATTCAGATCGTCGGGTGGTATGCATCTGAATTTATCCTCATTGATTTATTCAGTGCCGTAAAGGCGATATCACTCTTCATTATTGTACCGCTGGCATCGTACTCTGCCGCGACCTGAGCGCGTCTCAGACTTCCCAATTCATCATGCGTCCGACGTTCGCAAAGGCGAATCGGCGTACTGAATTAGAGAAAATATGGGACATATGCTATTGTCTTCGTCTTGGTTTCTATCTGGAGGGGATTGAATCGGATACCGTTTCATGTTGGATGGCGCTCTGGGTAAATAATACCCGGTAGAACATGACAACATTGAATAAAGTTCCATCAATTCCAAACGCTCTCCACCGTGGAAAAATGCTATGTTGCTCTGATGAGGCCAAATGAGGCCCAAACCATGGTCAGCATCTGCTTTTCTTCGGTGGAACCATTTGGGGCCTTGACGATGGCAAATTGGCTAGCCCAATTCAGATCGTAACACTTGTCGATATTCATATCGTCGGGTGGTATGCATCTGAATTTATCCTCATTGACTTATTCATAATTTTTCAAGATAATCCGATTCAAACTTTTGTTCGCCTAATAATTTAGTATAATTTTATCCAGAACATTGCTTTTAGGAAACTTTTGGAGTTATGGGAGATTCATCAACCGCTATGAGGGATCCCATATTCTACAGATGGCATGCGTATATTGACGATATATTCCAAGAATTCAAATCTACTTTACCAAGATACGAGATTGGAGATGTAAGTAAAGAACACTCAAAAAAGTAATGTTTGAACCACCCGCATGAGTTTAGCTTGTATCATCCAAGATTCGCGTACTAAAAACCACTAGAAAATTTCTATAGGTAATTGAAAAATTCGTTTACGGAAATTACAGTGTGTATTCTATGGAAAAAAGTTCATCCACACAACCACTTAAAAACAGAAAATATGTTTGAAAAATGACCTGAACAAATGTTGTAAAATAGAAAAAGTACTTCGTGATTTCATTAGTTTAATGTTTGCAAATAGTGATGGGGTTGATGGAAAATCAAGAAATATGTTGTGTTTGTCGAATGAATTTAAGTGAAAAAAATTCTAAATTTGAATAAGTTGACAGTAATTTTGAAAGTAATTCCACTTTGGCGATCACATGACAGGAATTTGTAGTCCAGGTAGCATATCCGCCCCCATCTTCATATTTAATTGAGGCTCCCATTTGTTGTGGGGATAAATACAGCGCAGTTCATTGTAATTAAGCCCAGATACTTTCGCATTAGAATGTTCCTTGTGAATACCACATAATTTTTTTTTGACTCTTTATTCAGCTCGCTTTCGATGGAGTAACCGTCACTGGTGTCAGTGTACAGTCCCAAGGTGGCCAACCGAATACAATGAACACATTCTGGCAACAATCTGACGTCGATTTATCCAGGGGTATGGACTTTTCACCAAGGGGTCCTGTATTCATAAGGTTCACCCACCTCCAACATCAACCTTTCACCTACACTATCAACGTGGACAACAAGGGAGGAAACAGAAGGGGCACTTGCAGAATTTTCATGGCTCCGAAATTCGACGAGAGGGGAAACCCCTGGAGATACAGGGACCAGAGACTCATGTTCATCGAATTGGATAAGTTCCCTGTCAATCGTAAGTAGAATTATACGTGGATCCCATAAATATTAAAAAAATTCTCAGCCAATTGACAAAGCAGACAAAATACATCTTTAATATATTCAGGCAGCAGCGGCTCGTAGACGAAAGAAATGTGTTCCACCACGTGAAATATTCTATTCAAAATTTAGTTAGCAAATTTATTACTTGAATCTTTGAAAGACAGTAAACATTCGGATATGTGAAATTTTGAAACCTTAGTATGCCTTTACTAGAGTCTATTAATTTTTGTAAATTCTGCATCAGAACAACCTATATAGAATAAGTATATCTTTTTGAAACCGATAACATTTTCTGTCATTGTTTGTATTTCTTGTCAAATGTGTCAATAGGCACTGAAGAATAAGATGTCTGTCTAAAAACATGGTGTATGCACTCGACAATTTTTGAATGCAATGACATTAGACCAAATCGAAAATAAGAGATTTGTTTCGTGGCGGCGCCACCATGTTCTATCATTATTCTATCAAAGAAAGTCAAATGATACTCTCTCGTTTTATTTTGTTCTGCGTTGATATCGATTACAGATTACAGTAATCTGTGATCCCGATCGATGAACGAATCAAAACAATGAACAGGACTATTTTGTCAAATGTCAGCTGTTAACGAATATTTGAGATTTACACTTAAATTTTCGTTGTAAAAACAAATCTGCAGATATTTCAACACTATCGAAGGAGTAGGTACTCAACATGATTTCAATAAAACACAGTTAATTGGCGAAATATCCAATATCTATATTCAGTTGACGGAATAGGAATTTTCACTATACTCGTGAAGAATATTTGAAGACAGACTCGAATAGATTAATGTAAGCTATGAACCCCGCTGTTGACGCTCGTCATGGAAAAAGCAAATTTTTCGTGAATAATTTTTTAATGCCATCTACCAAAGCTATGGCTGTCCCGTTTTCAATTTGCATCAAACCTAAGAATTTACGTAGTTACACTCAATTTTTTGCACTGGCTATAATATCGGATCGATACACCCCAAAGACCTTCGTAACGGAAATGCAAGCGGATTCATATATCTACTTTTAATTTCCTACGTCTCCAACCAATTCTGCAATAAAATGCGTTGCTAAGATTTTATTTATTGTGCGAGTACTTTTTGTTCTGTGTAATTTCCTGTCGTCCCTACTTCTACTGTCAGAAAATGTCATAGGGAATAAGATATTTTAAAAGGGCCACCCTCTACGTCGTAGGTCATGTGGCCGTGGGTGAGCTTCTGTCTACCGTGTTTGTTGTATTCGCTCAATTATGACCGAAAATTTGGAGAATCCGATTTGCATTAGCGTACAATTTCTGAAAATTCGTTTTTCTTCGCTGACATTAGAAGAAAAATAAAAAATCAAAAGTGCCGGGCGTCCAAAACCGAATTTATCGATCAGGCATGTAACAAAATGTAAAACACGCGATTATAAAAGAACCTTTAAGATAGACACTTATGAAAAATGTTTGTTTATGATGTGATTGTTCAGTATATAAAAACAAAAACTTACAATTTCGGAGTTTTGCATATTTTTTTAATATTATCCCAAGATTTTTTTTCGCCTTATATAAGGCGAAAGAACGTCACAAACTACTCTAAAAAGCGAATTCTGAAGGTAATTTTTCAAAATTTCTTCCGGCAAAAGAGTGATTAAAATAATCATGCCTGTGTGCCTGTGTTGCCAGTGTGTAACCCTAAAAAATACTTACTATCGTGCGAATGTTTACCCGACATGGTCATTTTTTGTCTGATTTTCTTATGCGGAATTAGATAAGATCGGGAAGTAGGTACTACAAGAAATCGCTACCAATAACATCGATATTTGCATGCTATCAGAAACCAAGAAAAAGGGAAGGGCAACACGAGATATGGGAAATACATTCTGTTTTACAGTGGAGTAGATAAGGACATTAGAGCTCAGGCAGGAGTGGGAATACAGGGTCTTTCACGAGGAACCTCACCCATATTTATACGGGAAACTACTGAACGTATTTTCATAAAATTCAGCACTTATAAGTATTTCACCATGCTGATGTAATCTAAAATATTTTCAAGGCATGAGCACCTCCGGTTTTTCCGGAAATGACGTCAACTTCCGTTTTTCAAATTAGAACACCATTTTTTTATTGCAGAAATAGATTCCTTAGAAAATTTCAAGTTATTTTGATGTAACATTTTTCAGTTTTGGTTGGAAAATTCTCTCTGAGCGGGAAAATTCGAAAAAAAAATCGAAAATAGAGCTCCGCTGAAACAAGAATAACTTCGAGGTTTTTGGATGGAAAATTTTCATTTTTGGGATTTTTCAAGATGTAAGATTGATGTATCCACTTTAAAAATCGAAATCGCGATTCATGATACAGGGGGTGAAAAAATCGCTTTCAAAGTTAGGGATGACAAAATCGTGAAAAATCAATTTTTTCGAATTAGAACCCCATTTTTTTATGGCAGATATTGAATCTATGTTAAAAAATGATGTGAGTGTATGCATCACACCCTTGCCCTAAAGTGGATATTTTCTGAGTTATTCACAAAAAACTGTTTTTCGTCTTGAATTTTCAGCTATTTCTTTTCCCTTCACGCCAAAAAGATGAAATTTTCAGGAACTGTTACTTAAACCATGTTTTAGATTTTACTACCCTAATATGAAAGAGAAAAAAGTTACAGGTTGTTCCTAAATAGATGGCGAATTTTGATTCGAATTTGTATCGGAAACCTCTTTATTTCAACTAATCGGCCATCGGTTTTCTCTCCAGTGATAAATAAATAATTCCTTATGAACCATATGCAAAAACTTACCATGTTTTACATTCTTTTTTTTTAATGATAGATATCATTAATTACATCTGCCAAATTCCTCTTTATTCAGTAACATTTCGTGTTTACTATTAATTTGGTGATAATTCGTATTAAGTTATAAAATCGATCACTATGCCTAATTTTACCAATGAAGATTATTTAAATCTCATTCTACTTCATGGAGAATGTAATAAAGTTGTAGATAGAACGATTCGACTGTTCATTGAGAGGTTTCTTCTCTAGTTATAACTGCGAGAGTTTGCCATGTTTCTCCTAATAGTAACTTGAAGTCGGTTTCAAGAAGGGGTGAAAAATCTACAGCAGGGTTCAAATAACATTTCCTGAAAATTTCATCTTTTTGGCGTGAAGGGAAAAGAAATAGCTGAAAATTCAAGACGAAAAACAGTTTTTTGTCAATAACTCAGAAAATATCCATTTTAGGGCAAGGGTGTGATGCATACACTCACATTATTTTTTAACATAGATTCAATATCTGCCATAAAAAAATGGGGTTCTAATTTGAAAAAATTGATTTTTCACGATTTTGTCATCCCTAACTTTGAAAGCGATTTTTTCACCCCCTGTATCATGAATCGCGATTTCGATTTTTAAAGTGGATACATCAATCTCACATCTTGAAAAATCCCAAAAATGAAAATTTTCCATCTAAAAACCTCGAAGTTATTCTTGTTTCAGCGGAGCTCTATTTTCGATTTTTTTTTCGAATTTTCCCGCTCACAGAGAATTTTCCAACCAAAACTGAAAAATGTTGCATCAAAATAACTTGAAATTTTTTAAGGAATCTATTTCTGCAATAAAAAAATGGTGTTCTAATTTGAAAAACGGAAGTTGACGTCATTTCCGGAAAAACCGGAGGTGCTCATGCCTTGAAAATATTTTAGATTTCATCAGCATCGTGAAATACTTATAAGTGCTGAATTTCATGGAAATACGTTCAGTAGTTTCCCGTATAAATATGGGTGAGGTTCCTCGTGAAAGACCCTGTATAGTACACGAGAAACTGGAACATCTCATTGAAGACGTAGAATACATGCACCAAAACATAATGTATATAACTTCAAAACTGGAGAACGATAGAACACATTTGATAAGTGTGTACGCACCAGACATAACAAAACCAAGAGAGGAAAGAGAACAGTTTTTCGATGATCTACAAAATACCCTGGACAAACTACCAAGGAATGAAAAAATATTCATAATGGGAGACCTCAACTCACGTATAGATAATGATGCAGTTCCGGGTATATAATGCAGTGCTTTAACGAGGAAACAAGAAATGAGAATGGTGAAATACTTCTGGAGTTGTGCACATATAACGAGCTAAGGATCAATAATACATTTTTACAACTTAAGGACCAACAAACATATACATTTAGTAATACAAGGGGTGATAAATCGATTATTGATTAAGGGATCACAAACAGAAAGGTAGAACCGCAACATATCGTGATGTCAGAGCACTAACATCGGCAAACATAGGGACACAACATAATCTTATCTTGTGCAAGTACCGAACTAAAAGCGTACGGAAAAAGATGAAAGAACCCATATACATCACTAAGTTCAACATAGAATCGTTTAAAGATGACAGCACAGGAGGATTATACGAACGGAGACTTAATGAAAAAATTAGAGATCATATATCAAAAAACGACGACGTAGAATTAGCCTGGAAAAAAATTAGAAATAATATAATACAAAGTACAACAGAAGCCATAGAAACAAGAACTGTAAATACTAATGCTAAAGGGAATACAAAACCTTGGCTCACTAGCGAAGTTAAGGAACAGAAGAAAAGAAAAAAGCCCATATCAAATATATAAACAACAGAAACCCAGACGAATACCGAAACTACAAGATCGTTAGAAACCGAATAAACAACAGGATAAAAGAACTTAAAAAGGAATACTATGAAGATTCTCAGCCGAAATGGAGGGAGACCTATATGGTGGCCAGAGGAAAATATGGAATATGCTACGAAATAGAAAGAAACAGATGACGGAGGAAGTGCAAGTAAATGAGATAACACAGGAGACATGGATTAGATATTTTGAAAGCATGTATAACACCCCCAACGACAAGGCATCGACTATTGAAATCATGCCAAACGACGACAATAATGAACCCGAAATAACGATGGAGGAAGTTCAGTTCAGGAAACAACGGAAAAACTGAAAAACCGAAAGACCGATAATATAAACAACGAACTCATTAAGTACGGAGGAACAGAGTTACAAAAAGAACTCACGCGACTATTCCAGAAGATTATAACCTTTGGCACTATCCCAAAAGAATAGAAATCAAGTATATCCCTTCCCATTCAGAAAAAAGGAGAAAAAAGAGATCCGAATAATTTTAGTAATATAACTTTGCAATAGAATAGGGAATAAGATACCAATATCCGAAGAACAACAAGGATTCAGGCCTAATATATCAACTGTGGACGCATTATTCATAGTTCGTCAGTTAGTGGAAAAGTCGATAGAGTTCAATAAACCCATGTTTGTCTGTTTTGTGGACTTCACCAAAGCATTTGATAGGATACGCCTAAGCGACGTACCACAGTACCAAAGAATCATTAAAGAACTTTATACAGGAACCAGAACAAGAATTGAAACTAAGGGAGGACTCTCTGAAGAACTTCAAATCAATGCTGGTATTCGATAGGGAGACAGTCTCAGCCAAACTCTATTCAACATCATAATAGACCATATTATAGAGGATGTCAACAGAGTCAATGCAGGATACAGAATGGGTCACCGATCCCTAAAGGTGTTGTTTACTCAGACGATGGTGTTGTCGTAGCAGCAAATGAAGATGACTTGCAACGTCTATTATAAAAGATGAAAATATCCGCTGGAAAATTTAATATGAGCATTTCCATTAACAAGACACAATCAATGGTCATCTCCAAAAATCCTATTAGATGCAAATTGGCAGTCGATAGTGGAATAATCCAGCAGGTATCAAGATTCAATTACCTGTGAATAAATATATCCTGTGAAAGAAACCTGACAGAAGAGGCGGGAACACAAGCGATAAAGGCATCGAGAGTCAGCGGCTATCTGAAAGATATAATGTGGAGGAACAAAGCGATGAGCTCACAGAGCAAGACCAGAATCTACAAAACGTGTGTGATATCTTTAGTTATAGTTATAGTTATAGTGAGAAGGGGTTTCAGTTCACTGCGACCTTAAGGTCTATTGTGCCCCCTAACAGAGCTGTTTTCATCGCGCCTTTACGTGTAAGACCTATTTCCACGTATGCCTCAGAAACTAGAGCCGAAACATCGAAAACAAAAAGCATAATGAGAACCACAGAGATGAAAATATTGCGAACCATCAAGGGAGTCACTCTAAGAGACCGAATAAGAGCAGAACTGGGCGTACAGGATGTGGTGAGATGGGTCAGGACTCGAAAACGATTCTGGAGGGATCACGTAGAAAGAATGCCAGAAGACAGATGGGCAAGGTGGGCTAAAAATCAGAAACCGAACAAACGCAGACCTGTAGGCATACCACCCAAAAGGTGGTACAAGAGCTGGAGTTCAGTATCGCAGGAAGATCCCAGAAGAGGGCCAAATGTACAGGATTGAACAGGACTTGGCACTATTGAAAGAGGGAGAAGAAGAAGAAGATAAGATCGGAGTGCAAAATCCCCATCTGATCTGACATTTAAAACACCACGATCTGGTAATACAGGACCCACGCTGTATGAGACCGGTCGATTTAATCATATCGCGGCAATATGGTAATAATGCACTCGAAATAAACGAGAACGAAACTGATTTCAAATTCTCTTCGTTGCAAATTCTTCCCGTAGAAATAAGGGATGAATGAATAAATTGTTTCTTCTTCGAATAAACTCTACGTGAAGAGTAGCTTTATAAGGGTATTGCCAATGTTGAATTTTTTTTTGCAAATAGCTGTGAACACAATATTAATATTTTAATTGATTTTCCAGAAAGCAAATAAAAGTTGTCAACTAGATCTGAACTATCAGATAAGGAATAACAGGTCGAAAACATCCTTTCCAGTCGAATATATCCCTCCCTTTTATGAAATTCTCTTCATCGTGTTTCAGTAAAACAAGGACAGAACACAATAAACCGCTCTTCAACCCAATCAACACTGACGATACCTTTCGAGCGAACCTTCAGAGATCTTGACAGCAGTCGTCCCCAAGGAGGGCCAGAGTTGGCTCAGTTCAACTTCTGCGGTTGTGGATGGCCACAACACATGCTTATACCAAAAGGTGCACCCGAAGGAATGTCATGTCAGCTGTTCGTGATGATATCGAATTATAGCAACGATTCGGTAAGTTCTTGATTGGGCTTCGGAAATTTAGCATTTTAGCAATTACCACTTTACTGATACTCACCTGAAATGACTTCTTGACAATTGCATTCAGATTTATTTCAAACGTGTGATTATTTATACTTTTCAGCTACCTAACTCAGTTAAATCATTGTGTATTCATCTCAATGGTTAAATTTAAGGGTTTCTAAAACATGGCATTCTTCTGTAGTTGAAGTAGAATCCATCATGGTAATTGTTCCTGATAGACATCTATTTATTCTTAGTCTAAGAATACAAAATAAGCTTCCCATGCCTGAAGATCCCAGCTGGTTCACCGATGGATCTGATGGATGGTTTCAACTAGTCGATCCCCTTATGAAAGTACTGTTTCATAGTGCAGGCTGAACTGTATGCTGTTCTTGTGTGCACACTGGATAATGACGTTGTGAAGTTATTTGGTGTAATTCACGCGCAGACGTGGATACGAGATTACAGACATACATCTTAAGCGGAGGATCTCTTCAGGTTTTGCTGGCTCATCTGCCGTACATCTGTCAGAAACTTCTTCAAATTTTCCTATAAGGGAGCACGGAAAGTGATCTTAGCCTGAGGTCTGGTGACTGATCCAGTGACCGACCACCTGTTCAATAAACATTCAAAGAAAATGGGACTCACTGGATGTTCCTTGCGCCACTGATGGAAGCGTTGAAGATATTTCGCTCATCTTTCTGTAACCTCACAAAGTTGAGGACAATACACCCAGGAAACACAATACCCATTATCTTTATGGTGAGAGGGATTCCTCTCTGTCGACTGTCGGCATTTTTGTCGTCTCAGGGTGTGATTCCCTACAATTGCATAGTCAGTGCATATGGATGAACAATAGGCCACAAAGGCCTCAGTTCCACACGTAGGAGTAGAAGCGAAGGTGTTACTTCCCCTTGATAATAATTTTTTCTCAAAATTAGAAAATTACATACATTGAGGTGAAATACGATTAAATATAACCGACACTAGTTTTTAACATCTGACAGGATTCTCAAATCTTTCTATGTTGCCGAAAATATGATGCTGTACCTATTCCAATTTACTTCAATATGGAACAGATTTTTCCCATTTTCCATGTGCGTACAAAAATGAAACCATCCTCGTTATGCGCCGAACAAATATCATCATATACCATAACCAATCAAAATACTAAACGCATCAAGCTGAAACGTAAAAAGCTGCCATATGTAATTCACCATAGTCAACAATCTACCTCTGTCAAAGTCAACATTATGGGCACCTTCGATCGAGTGGTTTTGCTGACCGTAGCCCACGTAATAAAGGGAAGTAGCAGAAACAACCTGTGTCTGTCTCCAGAGACAACTTGTCACTGGTCTCGGTTGTCTCTGGGAAGTAGTACACGATTCGAGATCAAGACGATCGATATTTGTTGGTTTACGGATGCTACCCCAAATAGGAAATGTGTCACATCTTTGAGCAATAGCCTGCATTACGAACTGAGTCAGTTGAAAAGTAGAAATTACCACGCGATAGGTAGTATTATTAATTAATATGCCCAATTATTTCCAGCTTTTCCTGAATTTCAGCGCAATTTTGGCATATATCACAATGAAAATTTTTTCAATATGTAAAGAATTGAAAATTGAATCGACGAAAAATGATTGTGAAGACAAGTTTTATACACTAAAGTTAAACTTTTTTTCTCATAAAAAACCAACTGAATTGGGAAAAAAGAGGCGGGGTGACATCAAGACGTCTCTTAACTTCAATTTAAAAAAAAAAACGAGGCTTTACGTAGAAAATTAAAAGCGTAAATTAAGAACTAGTGAATTCTGTTTTTGAATGGAGATTCTTTAGGTATTACTTCGCCTTAACAGGCAGGAAAGTTAAAAGCTTTCGGTTTACTCAGCCGTACTCAGTGCTACCTGTAAGGAGAGAAAACATAACGAAACGATGGAGTATTACCATCGAATTTATGAAAATTTCAATCTGTTTTGACTGTGTACTTTCTCTGTTCATATTCCACCATTGAGATCTTTTCACGGATGGAGCTCCAATATTCAACTCAATACGTACGTAATATTGGAGGCAACTCTTATGGTTTCCGAGGTCATTTGCGTTTATTCGTTCATTTGTTATTTATTACTCTCATAATCTTCCATCGGAAATAGGTAATCCAGAATGAAATGCTAAAAAAAACTTGCAAATATGCCACCTTTATTTGCCCCTTTGATCCCATCATTCCCTTGTTGGACAAATATTTATTTTTGTTGATATGTTCCGCTGTAATTTTATGTTTGGTTATATTTTTCTCATTTTGCATCCATTAATCGTGCAGAAATGTCTCATTTCACAATAACCGATCAGCACATACAAATTCCTTACCTCGTCCGTAAAATCTACATTGTTATTGATATTTGTTAAATTTCCTGGTTTGCTCGTTGATTTTTCTTCGTTTCAACTTGATCATCAGCGTAATTTTCTCTACACTTTTCTGGATTTTTACCTCTTTCCCAATATCTTCAATGTTGGGAATAGATAAAGGTCATAAATTGAGGATGGTTGTAATGGCATGACAAATCATGAAGAATGTCATGAGGTGAAATATTTGTATCAAATCAAATAAATTACTTTCACTATGCAATTCATCTTGTACGAAGCATATATTAGTTGCTTCTTGATATTTACATCAATTATGTATCGATGATAATAGATTGATATATTGTTACTTCTTTGATCCTCACAAATTATTTCAGGATTCAAATGATTACTGCGGAATACTCTCTCATGCCAAGTATCTTGAATTCACCAATAGAGAAATGTGATACACAAAAAAAGTTGAATTTGAGCAATATGGATAGAAAAAAACGTCTAGAAAATTTTCTCCAAAAATTATAATTATGATATTTTCACTTGAAGTGATTGATTTCATACGCATCGAAAAACAAAACAATGAATTCAGAATACTGATAATTTACCAGTCTTGATAAAAAATATGTGTGAAAATACATATCGACATTACATGTAGATTAACGTATAACTGTAAAAATAACTTTTCCAACTGTGTTGAGGTCAATTCTAGCTTGTCATAATGATAATGAGTTGCCCAATATATCTTAGAGTCTGAAAAAACTGATAATGATGAACGAGCAACCCAATGATAGACTCGTCAAGCGATGATTTGTCTTGGCAAAATGTAGGTTTTTTTTCTTTTCTCTTTACTACTATCAGTACACCTACATTTCACTTCTCCTTATTGCTTATGACACTCGCGCTCTATTCACGAGTTTATTTATTTATTTACACAGGTTGAATTCTTTCTTCACAATATATTCTTGATATATTGCTGGCTTTTCTTCGCTTTTTCCTCAAAACAAAACTTTAATCGTCTAACTGACTCAATTTCTAATGATTGAACAATCGAATCTTCTACTCGTCTACAGTTATTGAAACTGTAGTCTTGAATCTCAATCTGAATCTTTTCCAAATTTATCTCTCGAAAAGCATCACAACGTAAATAGAAAAATGATGATTCACTTGAGTCGGAAGAAAAATTGTTAGAGAGTACATATAGATATTTTATAGAGATTGACTTAGAAATAATTGTTTAGGTTGAGTCCCAACTGTCATAAAGATGATATTTGTTGCCAAAAACAACTAAGAATCAAAAAAACTATTATAATAATATCGAAAGCGCAAGCAGATTTATAGCCTCATCGAGCGATGATTTGTTTTGACTTTCTGCTCAGAGGAGCATAAACTCCAATTTCTTGGAATTGTCAAAGCACGCGTTCGTTGTGTTCTTGTTTGTACAAGAATTTTTTTTTGAGTGGTATTTTCTCGAAATGATGAGCGAGAGAAATCATCATTCCGAACAATACTCACACCAAATTTTGGATTCAGCAGTCGCCTCCGCTTTTCTCTCCGCAATTCAGTCGTTCTCGAAGTGAGCTTACACCTGAGCATCGGGTCATGAAGGCAGATATCTCTGAATCTGCGGCTCGTCGAATAAACGGATAGCAATGAATCAGCATCCAGATATCGAAAAATGGTTGAAACCATTTCAGTAGGAAGGGATCCGGGCAAAACTCTGTAATCCATTTCAGTAAGCGTTCTTGAACAGACGAGTGAGTCTGAGGAATACTTTTTTTTTATTGGTGTAGCAGGGGGAAAATCTGCAAAACAGACGAACACACCCTCTGCTGAGGGGGAACAGTGTGGGGATTCTCACTCTCTGAGCTCGAGACCCACTAAAAACCCTTAACTGCTTCTTCATAGGTTCCGGGCATTTTGCCTATTAACCAGTTGACTCTTATGGTTTCTGAACTCTCACACGATCATAGTCGTGTTGATAGTAGTATGCTGCCTATAGCTTTTATAGGTTAAGCTCTTCTTTGGTTACATTTAAATCCTTAACTGATTTCTCGGTCGTCGGTGGTAGGTTCTTGACCTTCTAGCTTCTTTCGTTGGATCGTAGTCGACTAATCTTCGTAGTTCCTCATTTGGATGTTGTTTGGCTTTGTCAAATATCCTTTCCGCCTTTCTCTTCATAAATTCTGTAACTGGTTCCCATTCCAAGTCCTTGTAGATTTGTTTGTTCCTAACAAACCAGGGTACGTCCATCGCCATTCTAAGGAGTTTATTCTCAGTGGCCTGTATTCTCTTGATGTGGGTCTTGGCTGCGAAGCCCCATGCCGCCGATCCATATGTGAGTTGTGGTCGCGCAATAGTTTTAATCATCGTCAACTTGATGTTCTTCGTAGTTCCTCATTTGGATGTTGTTTGGCTTTGTCAAATATCCTTTCCGCCTTTCTCTTCATAAATTCTATAACTGGTTCCCATTCCAAGTCCTTGTAGATTTGTTTGTTTCTAACAAACCAGGGTACGTCCATCGCCATTCTAAGGAGTTTATTCTCAGTGGCCTGTATTCTCTTGATGTGGGTCTTGGCTGCGAAGCCCCATGCCGCCGATCCATATGTGAGTTGTGGTCGCGCAATAGTTTTAATCATCGTCAACTTGATGTTCTTATTCATATGACTTCTTCTGCCTATGAGTGGATAAAGTTTACTCATTGCGGCTTTTGTTTTACCAACAGCACATTTGATGTGGTTTTTCCATGTAAGTCCTCTGTCAAGCGTCACTCCTAGGTATGTTGCTTCATTTTTCCATTCAACCTCTTCTCCATCAACTTCGAGGTTTTCTTCCACCCTCAATCTTCTCTTTTGCAGTAATATTGCTTGAGTCTTTCTTCCATTGATTTGGATTTTCCATTTGATGCACCATTTGAGTAATTCATCTATGGCTTCCTGCAGTCTCCGGTGTATGATCTCTGGGCGTCGATGTCTGAACGCTATTCCTGTGTCATCTGCGTACAAGGTGAGCATATTTCTAGCATTCTTCGGGATATCATAAACGTATATTACGTAAAACAGAGGTCCAAGTACCGATCCTTGAGGCACTCCCGCTTCCAATTGTCTGGTTTGAGAGGTTGCTCCATCCATCTTCACATAAAAGTTTCTATTCCTCAGATAGTTCCTTATAATCTTGCATAGCTTGGTCGAATAACCTGCTTTTTTCATCTTGTAGATTAGGCCTTCGTGCCATACTCTATCAAAAGCTCTCTCGATATCTATTAGAACTAATCCTGTGGCCTGTTTGGTCTGCATTCCTTCGGTGACGTATTCTATGAGCCGTAGTAATTGGAGTTCAGTCGAAAGTTCTCGTCGAAATCCAAATTGTTCGTGTGGAATTATCTTCAACATTTCTGTTTCCTCATTCAGCCTTTTGGCGATAACCCTCTCGACGACTTTTCCTAGGAGGAATACTCAGGCTACGCTGGTATATATATATACTGCGCCGCCGTCTCTACGACCAATGAGCTGGTAGAAGGTATCCCCTCCACTTGATATCTCTTCCGTCCGTCTAACGGTTCAAGGCAGTTCAGATCTCTGGCGAAGCTAACCAGGCTAGAACTGAATCATTTTCTAATGATTTGTGCTTGTTATACATTTCAGTAAAAAAAACGTTTCTCCACAGATCGATCAAAACATAGATGGACCATGCAACGACGCCTTCGTTTTCTGTGGAATTAAGGATAAATTATATCCGGATAGAAGATCAATGGGATATCCTTTCGACAGAGAACCAAGGAGTGGTGTTAACACACTACAGCAATTTTTGACTGCCAACATGAGAGTGCAGGATGTGACCATACAATTTTCGAACAGAACTCTCAGACCTCGAAGTAATATGGCTAACTGAACCACCCAGAGGATCAAACTTCTATAAAAACGGGACGGAAAGGAAAATTGGATAAATGAATTATTTTTCTTTGAATAAACATTAATTGCAAAACTCAGGCTTCGCTACATGATCTGCTTCTTTTGAATAAATTATACTTCATCATATTATATGGTTTCATTAAATTCTGTCCCACTAAAACAAAATTAAACAAAACACACTGAGAATAAAGGCTCGAAAAATCTGTAATTATAATAATATATAAAGATGCTAATAAGCAGTTTTCGAATCAGAAATTGAATAGAATAATGTTTTCATCAGGGTTTTCAAAAAACTATGCTAGAGTGAAAAGCTTCTTGAAGTTAATGTTAGGTGGAACTTTTGAATCTGGAAATCAACAGCTGACTGCCTAAAAAAAATTGATCAGCCTACCTACATGATTTTGAATAAGATATTTCAAAACTGCAAAAAATCCATAATCCGGCAGCGGATGTTCATCAAAACAAAATAAACAGCATAACCACAGATGAATCACCGATGTCAACCCGTCGTTATTTTCATCAAAATATGTTGAAAAATCGTCGAAAAATGATTGTGAAAAGTTTTTTTTCACATAAAAAATTAACTAAATTGGAAAAATAAGAGACGGGGTGACATCAAGACATCCTTCAACTTCTAGTAAAAAAAAAATAGAGGCTTTAAGTAAGAAATTGAAAGCGTAAATTAGGAACAAATATTACTTCCCCTTACTGGAAATCAGAAAATACTGACAACTGAGGGCAATTTTGACGAATCCATCCCTCACAGCTGCCAAAACAGTTAATACAGTATTTGCTCTTCTGTATATATTCTGAGCAGCCTTTCCATAATTGTCTTTTATTCGCCATCCTACCGAACCAAAAGGCCTTCGCCTCAAGAAAGAATTGGAATCTTACAAACACTCGCCTTATAAGGGAAGATGTCTTATCCAACTGATAACATGACAAGTTTTTGTACTTTCTTATATCCTAATGAACTCGTAAAAACGTTTCTGAAAGTTTTTGAGACTTTCATCCAATAGATTTTTCGGAATTAAATTCTAGTTTTGGATGAGATATTTCTCGCGGTTCTTTAGATATAACTTCGAATGAACATAGGGACTTGTGCACATAAGAACAAATGCAATTCATTCAGACGAGTGAGTTTGAGGAATATTTTTTTTTTTTTTGGTGTAGCAGGGGGAAAATCTGCAAATCAGACGAACCTCCCTCTCCTGAGGGGGAACAAGTGTGGGGTTTCTCACTCTTCTGAGCTCGAGACCCACTAAAAACCCTCAACTGCTTCTTGAATTTTGGTTCCGGGCATTTGCCTATAAACCGTTCATCTCTTAATCGGTTTTCTTCTCGCACACTATCGTGCTGGGATTTATGTGTTTATCCTCTATTGGATTAACACTTTATTGAATCTTTCAATAAGTTTCTGTTGTTATTTTAATCTCTTTAATTGATCTCTTGGTCTCCTTCGGTAAATTCGCATTCTCCTCTTGTCTTCCTCTGGGTCGTAGTCCACTAGTCTCCTGAGTTCTTGATTCGGATGGTTTTTCGCTGTTTCGAATAATTTCTCTGCTTTTCTGTTCATGAATTCCGTTATGGTTTCCCATTTTAGGTCCCTATAAATCTGTCTATTCCTGACAAACCAAGGTGCATCTATTGCGCATCGTAGCAGCTTGTTTTCAGTGGCCTGAATTCTTTTGATGTGGCTCTTTGCCGCGAATCCCCAGGCAACTGATCCATAAGTCAGTTGAGGCCTAGCAACGGCTTTGATTATCTTCAATTTTGTCTCTTTCGACATGTGGCTTCTTCTTCCTATTAAAAGGTAGAGTCTATTCATCGTTGCTTTCGTTTTGTCGATTGCTTGTTTGATATGACTTTTCCAAGTAAGTCCTTTGTCAAGCGTTATTCCTAAATATTTGGCTTCATTTTTCCAGTCGATTTCTTCGCCGTCAACTTCTACATTCGTTGTGGGTCGCAGTCTTCTCTTCTGTAATAATATTGCTTGGCTCTTTTGTCCATTGAGTTTGATTTTCCACTTTATGCACCAGTCATTCGTTTCGTCAATCGTTTCTTGTAGAACTCGTTCTATTACTTCTGGGTTTCGGTGTCGAGTTGCTATGCCTGTGTCGTCAGCATATAACGTTAGCATGGTTCTTGGATTCTTCGGAATATCGTGAATGTATATGTTGTACAGAAGTGGCCCAAGCACTGACCCTTGGGGAACTCCAGCCTCTAAATCTCTTGTTGTGGTGCATTCTCCTTCCACTTTCACGTAAAATCTTCTATTTTTGAGATAATTCCGGATCAACTTGCATATTTTGATCGAATATCCAGCACTTCTCATCTTATATATTAATCCTTCAAGCCATACTCTGTCGAAAGCTCTGGCGACGTCTAGTAAAACAAGACTTGTGGCTTGTTTATTTTGGAATCCCTCTGTAATGTACTCTGTGAGCCTTAATAATTGTTGCTCTATTGAATGCGCTCTTCTGAATCCGAACTTTTCTAGTGGTATCAGTTTCAGATTTTCGGTTTCCTCATTTAGCCTAGTGGCGATAATCCTTTCTACTACTTTTCCTAACGCCGACAGTAGACTTATCGGTCTGTAGTTTTGTGGGAACTCCTTCTCTTTAAATGGTTTATTGAATACTATGACTTCCGCTGGTTTCCATTTTTCTGGGTAGTGTTCTGTCCTCATAATTCCATTCGCGATATTTGTTAGAGCGGCTATACCGTTTCTAGGTAATTTCTTTAACATAACATTCGTTATTTTATCGCTTCCGGGAGCTTTTCTCTTCTTCAAACTTCTAATTATTTCCCTGATTTCATTTGGCGATGTTGGCTTGTCTATTTCAGCAGCCGCTGGTAATTCATCCATTTCTTCATCATTTTTTTCAACCAGTTCTTCCAAATCTTCATTATCGTCGTCTATCCTGTAAATTATTCTCGATTCTCTTTCGATCGAGTCCGCCAATGCATCTGCCTTATCACTATTAGTATACGGCATTCCCATTTCTCCGTGTAGGGGTGGAATTTTAGTCTTTTCTCCTCGTAGGCTTTTTTGCATTCTCCATGCAGAATGATCGATTGTATTCAGTTCTTGAACCCTTTTGTTCCATCTGCTTGTTCTTAGATCTTTCAGGGCATTTTTCAGAACTTGGCTATGTCGGTTTAGGTTCCTTCTATTCAGATCATTTTTATTCATCCGATATATTCTTCTGAGTCTTCGATTTTCTCGTATTAGATCTTTTACTTCTTTAGGCGTATCGCCATGGGGATGACTTGGTGCTGGTCTCTTCAATCTTCTCGTGCTTTTTTCGTAAGCTTTCAATATAATCTCTTCCAGTTTATCAACCGCACATTCCAGATCCTCTGGAGTGCTTATTGTTGGAATTTCTGTTATTTCCGATTGTATTAAATGGCTGTATTTAGCCCAATTGGTAAATTCTTTTATTTCCGTCAGTTTTTCTCTTTGTTCTTTTCCAATTGTCAATTCGACGGGATTGTATTTTCAATAGAGAATTCTTGAGTTATATTTTTCAATATCGCGATATCTATTACATCTAGTATTCCTATACCAAAAGCAAGATATGTCGGTATCTCTGGTCCAATCACTATGGCATTTTGTTTTTAGGCGAAATCCTTGAGTTTTTTGCCATTTCTATTCTCTGCTCTGCTGTTCCATAATGGGGATTTACAGTTGAAATCTCCGATGCAGATTTTCGGGTTTGTCCCTTCCAACATGTTGTTTATCTCCTCTCCAATAAATTGTTTGGTGGTCGCTTATATGCCGAGGTAATTTCGACTCTTGGACGATTCAATTCGGCAACAATCGTGACTGTTTCTGTTTCTCCTTGTGGATTCAGCAGTCGCCTCCGCTCTTCTCTCCGCAATTCAGTCGTTCTCGAAGTGAGCTTACGCCTGAGCATCGGGTCATGAAGGCAGATATCTCTGAATCTGCGACTCGTCGAATAGACGGATAACAAAGAATCAGTATCCAGATATCGAAAAATGGTTGAAACCATTTCAGCAGGAAGGGATCTGAAGGGATCCGAACTGCTAACGAAACATCCGGGCAAAACTCTGTAATCCATTTCAATAAGCGTTCTTGAACAGACGAGTGAGTCTGAGGAATACTCAGGCTACGCTGGTATATATACTGCGCCGCCGTCTCTACGACCAATGAGCTGGTAGAAGGTATCCCCTCCACTCGATAACTCTTCCGTCCGTCTAACGGTTCAAGGCAGTTCCGATCTTTGGCGAAGCTAACCAGGCTAGAACTCAATCTGAATCTTTCCAAATTAATCATCTACCTCTCGAAAAGCACCACAACATAAACATAATAATGATGATTCACTTGTGTCGAAAGAAAAATTGTTAGGGAGTACATATGGATTTTTTATAGAGATTGACTTAGAAATAATTGTTTAGGTTGAGTCCCAACTGTCATAAAGATGATATTTGTTGCCAAGAACAACTCAGAGTCAAAAAAACTAATAATATCGAAAGAACAACTAAGAGTCAAAAAAACTTATAATATCGAAAGCGCAAGCAAATTTATAGCCTCATCGAGCGATGATTTGTTTTGACTTTCTGCTCAGAGGAGCATAAACTCCAATTTCTTGGAATTGTCAAAGCACGCGTTCGTTGTGTTCTTGTTTGTACAAGAACTTTTTTTTGAGTGGTATTTTCTCGGAATGATGAGCGAGAGAAATCATCATTCCGAACAATACTCACACCAAATTTTGGATTCAGCAGTCGCCTCCGCTCTTCTCTCCGCAATTCAGTCGTTCTCGAAGTGAGCTTACGCCTGAGCATCGGGTCATGAAGGCAGATATCTCTGAATCTGCGACTCGTCGAATAGACGGATAACAATGAATCAGCATCCAGATATCGAAAAATGGTTGAAACCATTTCAGCAGGAAGGGATCTGAAGGGATCCGAACTGCTTACGAAACATCCGGGCAAAACTCTGTAATCCATTTCACTAAGCTTTCTTAAACAGACAATGAGTCTGAGGAATACTCAGGCTACGCTGGTATATATACTATGCCGCCGTCTCTACGACCAATGAGCTGGTAGAAGGTATCCCCTCCACTCGATAACTCTTCCGTCTGTCTAACCGTTCAAGGCAGTTCAGATCTTTGGCGAAGCTAACCAGGCTAGAACTCAATCTGTATCTTTTCCAAATTTATCATCTACCTCTCGAAAAGCACCACAACATAAACATAAAAATGATGATTAACTTGTGTCGGAAGAAAAATTGTTAGGGAGTACATATGGATTTTTTATAGAGATTGACTTAGAAATAATTGTTTAGGTTGAGTCCCAACTGTCATAAAGATGATATTTGTTGCCAAGAACAACTCAGAGTCAAAAAAACTAATAATATCGAAAGAACAACTACATAAGAGTCAAAAAAACTAATAATATCGAAAGCGCAAGCAAATTTATAGCCTCATCGAGCGATGATTTTTTTTGACTTTCTGCTCAGAGGAGCATAAACTCCAATTTCTTGGAATTGTCAAAGCACGCGTTCGTTGTGTTCTTGTTTGTACAAGAACTTTTTTTTGAGTGGTATTTTCTCGAAATGATGAGCGAGAGAAATCATCATTCCGAACAATACTCACACCAAATTTTGGATTCAGCAGTCGCCTCCGCTCTTCTCTCCGCAATTCAGTCGTTCTCGAAGTGAGGCTACGCCTGAGAATCGGGTCATGAAGGCAGATATCTCTGAATCTGCGACTCGTCGAATAGACAGATAACAATGAATCAGCATCCAGATATCGAAAAATGGTTGAAACCATTTCAGCAGGAAGGGATCTGAAGGGATCCGAACTGCTAACGAAACATCCGGGCAAAACTCTGTAATCCATTTCAATAAGCGTTCTTGAACAGACGAGTGAGTCTGAGGAATACTCAGGCTACGCTGGTATATATACTGCGCCGCCGTCTCTACGACCAATGAGCTGGTAGAAGGTATCCCCTCCACTCGATAACTCTTCCGTCCGTCTAACGGTTCAAGGCAGTTCCGATCTTTGGCGAAGCTAACCAGGCTAGAACTCAATCTGAATCTTTTCCGAATTCATCATCTACCTCTCGAAAAGCACCAAAACATAAGCATAATAATGATGATTCACTTCTGTCGGAAGAAAAATTGTAAGAGAGTACATATAGATTTTTTATAGAGATTGACTTAGAAATAATTGTTTAGGTTGAGTCCCAACTGTCATAAAGATGATATTTGTTGCCAAGAACAACTCAGAGTCAAAAAAACTAACAATATCGAAAGAACAACTAAGAGTCAAAAAAACTAATAATATCGAAAGCGCAAGCAGATTTATAGCCTCATCGAGCGATGATTTGTTTTGACTTTCTGCTCAGAGGAGCATAAACTCCAATTTCTTGTAATTATCAAAATTTTGGATTCAGCAGTCGCCTCCGCTCTTCTCTCCGCAATTCAGTCGTTCTCGAAGTGAGGTTACGCCTGAGAATCGGGTCATGAAGGCAGATATCTCTGAATCTGCGACTCGTCGAATAGACAGATAACAATGAATCAGCATCCAGATATCGAAAAATGGTTGAAACCATTTCAGCAGGAAGGGATCCGAACTGCTAACGAAACATCCGGGCAAAACTCTGTAATCCATTTCAATAAGCGTTCTTGAACAGACGAGTGAGTCTGAGGAATACTCAGGCTACGCTGGTATATATACTGCGCCGCCGTCTCTACGACCAATGAGCTGGTAGAAGGTATCACCTCCACTCGATAACTCTTCCGTCCGTCTAACGTTTCAAGGCAGTTCAGATCTTTGGCGAAGCTAACCAGGCTAGAACTCAATCTGAATCTTTTCCAAATTAATCATCTACCTCTCGAAAAGCACCACAACATAAACATAAAAATGATGATTAACTTGTGTCGAAAGAAAAATTGTTAGGGAGTACATATGGATTTTTTATAGAGATTGACTTAGAAATAATTGTTTAGGTTGAGTCCCAACTGTCATAAAGATGATATTTGTTGCCAAGAACAACTCAGAGTCAAAAAAACTAATAATATCGAAAGAACAACTACATAAGAGTCAAAAAAACTAATAATATCGAAAGCGCAAGCAAATTTATAGCCTCATCGAGCGATGATTTGTTTTGACTTTCTGCTCAGAGGAGCATAAACTCCAATTTCTTGGAATTGTCAAAGCACGCGTTCGTTGTGTTCTTGTTTGTACAAGAACTTTTTTTTGAGTGGTATTTTCTCGGAATGATGAGCGAGAGAAATCATCATTCCGAACAATACTCACACCAAATTTTGGATTCAGCAGTCGCCTCCGCTCTTCTCTCCGCAATTCAGTCGTTCTCGAAGTGAGCTTACGCCTGAGCATCGGGTCATGAAGGCAGATATCTCTAAATCTGCGACTCGTCGAATAGACGGATAACAATGAATCAGCATCCAGATATCGAAAAATGGTTGAAACCATTTCAGCAGGAAGGGATCTGAAGGGATCCGAACTGCTTACGAAACATCCGGGCAAAACTCTGTAATCCATTTCACTAAGCTTTCTTAAACAGACGAGTGATTCTGAGGAATACTCAGGCTACGCTGGTATATATACTATGCCGCAGTCTCTACGACCAATGAGCTGGTAGAAGGTATCCCCTCCACTCGATAACTCTTCCGTCTGTCTAACGGTTCAAGGCAGTTCAGATCTTTGGCGAAGCTAACCAGGCTAGAACTCAATCTGAATCTTTTCCAAATTTATTATCTACCTCTCGAAAAGCACCACAACATAAACATAAAAATGATGATTAACTTGTGTCGAAAGAAAAATTGTTAGGGAGTACATATGGATTTTTTATAGAGATTGACTTAGAAATAATTGTTTAGGTTGAGTCCCAACTGTCATAGAGATGATATTTGTTGCCAAGAACAACTCAGAGTCAAAAAAACTAATAATATCGAAAGAACAACTACATAAGAGTCAAAAAAACTAATAATATCGAAAGCGCAAGCAAATTTATAGCCTCATGGAGCGATGATTTGTTTTGACTTTCTGCTCAGAGGAGCATAAACTCCAATTTCTTGGAATTGTCAAAGCACGCGTTCGTTGTGTTCTTGTTTGTACAAGAACTTTTTTTTGAGTGGTATTTTCTCGGAATGATGAGCGAGAGAAATCATCATTCCGAACAATACTCACACCAAATTTTGGATTCAGCAGTCGCCTGCGCTCTTCTCTCCGCAATTCAGTCGTTCTCGAAGTGAGCTTACGCCTGAGCATCGGGTCATGAAGGCAGATATCTCTGAATCTGCGACTCGTCGAATAGACAGATAACAATGAATCAGCATCCAGATATCGAAAAATGGTTGAAACCATTTCAGCAGGAAGGGATCTGAAGGGATCCGAACTGCTTACGAAACATCCGGGCAAAACTCTGTAATCCATTTCACTAAGCTTTCTTAAACAGACGAGTGAGTCTGAGGAATACTCAGGCTACGCTGGTCGATATACTATGCCGCAGTCTCTACGACCAATGAGCTGGTAGAAGGTATCCCCTCCACTCGATAACTCTTCCGTCTGTCTAACGGTTCAAGGCAGTTCAGATCTTTGGCGAAGCTAACCAGGCTAGAACTCAATCTGAATCTTTTCCAAATTTATTATCTACCTCTCGAAAAGCACCACAACATAAACATAAAAATGATGATTAACTTGTGTCGGAAGAAAAATTGTTAGGGAGTACATATGGATTTTTTATAGAGATTGACTTAGAAATAATTGTTTAGGTTGAGTCCCAACTGTCAAAAAGATGATATTTGTTGCCAAGAACAACTCAGAGTCAAAAAAACTAATAATATCGAAAGAACAACTACATAAGAGTCAAAAAAACTAATAATATCGAAAGCGCAAGCAAATTTATAGCCTCATCGAGCGATGATTTGTTTTGACTTTCTGCTCAGAGGAGCATAAACTCCAATTTCTTGGAATTGTCAAAGCACGCGTTCGTTGTGTTCTTGTTTGTACAAGAACTTTTTTTTGAGTGGTATTTTCTCGAAATGATGAGCGAGAGAAATCATCATTCCGAACAATACTCACACCAAATTTTGGATTCAGCAGTCGCCTCCGCTCTTCTCTCCGCAATTCAGTCGTTCTCGAAGTGAGGTTACGCCTGAGAATCGGGTCATGAAGGCAGATATCTCTGAATCTGCGACTCGTCGAATAGACAGATAACAATGAATCAGCATCCAGATATCGAAAAATGGTTGAAACCATTTCAGCAGGAAGGGATCTGAAGGGATCCGAACTGCTAACGAAACATCCGGGCAAAACTCTGTAATCCATTTCAATAAGCGTTCTTGAACAGACGAGTGAGTCTGAGGAATACTCAGGCTACGCTGGTATATATACTGCGCCGCCGTCTCTACGACCAATGAGCTGGTAGAAGGTATCCCCTCCACTCGATAACTCTTCCGTCCGTCTAACGGTTCAAGGCAGTTCCGATCTTTGGCGAAGCTAACCAGGCTAGAACTCAATCTGAATATTTTCCAAATTAATCATCTACCTCTCGAAAAGCACCACAACATAAACATAAAAATGATGATTAACTTGTGTCGAAAGAAAAATTGTTAGGGAGTACATATGGATTTTTTATAGAGATTGACTTAGAAATAATTGTTTAGGTTGAGTCTCAACTGTCATAAAGATGATATTTGTTGCCACAAGAACAACTCAGAGTCAAAAAAACTAATAATATCGAAAGAACAACTAAGAGTGAAAAAAACTAATAATATCGAAAGCGCAAGCAGATTTATAGCCTCATCGAGCGATGATTTGTTTTGACTTTCTGCTCAGAGGAGCATAAACTCCAATTTCTTGGAATTGTCAAAGCACGCGTTCGTTGTGTTCTTGTTTGTACAAGAACTTTTTTTTGAGTGGTATTTTCTCGGAATGATGAGCGAGAGAAATCATCATTCCGAACAATACTCACACCAAATATTGGATTCAGCAGTCGCCTCCGCTCTTCTCTCCGCAATTGAGTCGTTCTCGAAGTGAGCTTACGCCTGAGCATCGGGTCATGAAGGTAGATATCTCTGAATCTGCGACTCGTCGAATAGACGGATAACAATGAATCAGCATCCAGATATCGAAAAATGGTTGAAACCATTTCAGCAGGAAGGGATCTGAAGGGATCCGAACTGCTTACGAAACATCTGGGCAAAACTCTGTAATCCATTTCACTAAGCTTTCTTAAACAGACGAGTGAGTCTGAGGAATACTCAAGCTACGCTGGTATATATACTATGCCGCCGTCTCTACGACCAATGAGCTGGTAGAAGGTATCCCCTCCACTCGATAACTCTTCCGTCCGTCTAACGGTTCAAGGCAGTTCCGATCTTTGGCGAAGCTAACCAGGCTAGAACTCAATCTGAATCTTTTCCAAATTAATCATCTACCTCTCGAAAAGCACCACAACATAAACATAATAATGATGATTCACTTGTGTCGAAAGAAAAATTGTTAGGGAGTACATATGGATTTTTTATAGAGATTGACTTAGAAATAATTGTTTCGGTTGAGTCCCAACTGTCATAAAGATGATATTTGTTGCCAAAAACAACTCAGAGTCAAAAAAAGTAATAATATCGAAAGAACAACTAAGAGTCAAAAAAACTAATAATATCGAAAGCGCAAGCAGATTTATAGCCTCATCGAGCGATGATTTGTTTTGACTTTCTGCTCAGAGGAGCATAAACTCCAATTTCTTGGAATTGTCAAAGCACGCGTTCGTTGTGTTCTTGTTTGTACAAGAACTTTTTTTTTGAGTGGTATTTTCTCGGAATGATGAGCGAGAGAAATCATCATTCCGAACAATACTCACACCAAATTTTGGATTCAGCAGTCGCCTCCGCTCTTCTCTCTCTTATAGCCTCATCGAGCGTTGATTTGTATTGACTTTCTGCTCAGAGGAGCATAAACTCCAATTTCTTGGAATTGTCAAAGCACGCCTTCGTTGTGTTCTTGTTTGTACAAGAACTTTTTTTTGAGTGGTATTTTCTCGAAATGATGAGCGAGAGAAATCATCATTCCGAACAATACTCACACCAAATTTTGGATTCAGCAGTCGCCTCCGCTCTTCTCTCCGCAATTCCGTCGTTCTCGAAGTGAGGTTACGCCTGAGCATCGGGTCATGAAGGCAGATATCCGAACTGCTAACGACACATCCGGGCAAAACTCTGTAATCCATTTCAATAAGCGTTCTTGAACAGACGAGTGAGTCTGAGGAATACTCAGGCTACGCTGGTATATATGTATACTGCGCCGCCGTCTCTACGACCAATGAGCTGGTAGAAGGTATCCCCTCCACTCGATAACTCTTCCGTCCATCTAACGGTTCAAGGCAGTTCCGATCTTTGGCGAAGCTAACCAGGCTAGAACTCAATCTGAATCTTTTCCGAATTAATCATCTACCTCTCGAAAAGCACCACAACATAAACATAAAAATGATGATTAACTTGTGTCGAAAGAAAAATTGTTAGGGAGTACATATGGATTTTTTATAGAGATTGACTTAGAAATAATTGTTTAGGTTGAGTCCCAACTGTCATAAAGAAGATATTTGTTGCCAAGAACAACTCAGAGTCAAAAAAACTAATAATATCGAAAGAACAACTAAGAGTCAAAAAAACTAATAATATCGAAAGCGCAAGCAGATTTATAGCCTCATCGAGCGATGATTTGTTTTGACTTTCTGCTCAGAGGAGCATAAACTCCAATTTCTTGGAATTGTCAAAGCACGCGTTCGTTGTGTTCTTGTTTGTACAAGAACTTTTTTTTGAGTGGTATTTTCTCGGAATGATGAGCGAGAGAAATCATCATTCATTTGCTTACGAAACATCCGGGCAAAACTCTGTAATCCATTTCAATAAGCGTTCTTGAACAGACGAGTGAGTCTGAGGAATACTCAGGCTACGCTGGTATATATACTGCGCCGCCGTCTCTACGACCAATGAGCTGGTAGAATGTATCCCCTCCACTCGATAACTCTTCCGTCTGTCTAACGGTTCAAGGCAGTTCAGATCTTTGGCGAAGCTAACCAGGCTAGAACTCAATCTGAATCTTTTCCAAATTAATCATCTACCTCTCGAAAAGCACCACAACATAAACATAAAAATGATGATTAACTTGTGTCGAAAGAAAAATTGTTAGGGAGTACATATGGATTTTTTATAGAGATTGACTTAGAAATAATTGTTTAGGTTGAGTCCCAACTGTCATAAATATGATATTTGTTGCCAAGAACAACCCAGAGTCAAAAAAAAACTAATGATATCGAACGAACAACTAAGAGTCAAAAAAATTAATAATATCGAGAGCGCAAGCAGATTTATAGCCTCATCGAGCGATGATTTGTTTTGACTTTCTGCTCAGGGGAGCATAAACTCCAATTTCTTGGAATTGTCAAAGCACGCGTTCGTTGTGTTCTTGTTTGTACAAGAACTTTTTTTTGAGTGGTATTTTCTCGGAATGATGAGCGAGAGAAATCATCATTCCGAACAATACTCACACCAAATTTTGGATTCAGCAGTCGCCTCCGCTCTTCTCTCCGCAATTCAGTCGTTCTCGAAGTGAGCTTACGCCTGAGCATCGGGTCATGAAGGCAGATATCTCTGAATCTGCGACTCGTCGAATAGACGGATAACAAAGAATCAGTATCCAGATATCGAAAAATGGTTGAAACCATTTCAGCAGGAAGGGATATGAAGGGATCCGAACTGCTAACGAAACATCCGGGCAAAACTCTGTAATCCATTTCAATAAGCGCTCTTGAACAGACGAGTGAGTCTGAGGAATACTCAGGCTACGCTGGTATATATACTGCGCCGCCGTCTCTACGACCAATGAGCTGGTAGAAGGTATCCCCTCCACTCGATAACTCTTCCGTCCGTCTAACGGTTCAAGGCAGTTCCGATCTTTGGCGAAGCTAACCAGGCTAGAACTCAATCTGAATCTTTCCAAATTAATCATCTACCTCTCGAAAAGCACCACAACATAAACATAATAATGATGATTCACTTGTGTCGAAAGAAAAATTGTTAGGGAGTACATATGGATTTTTTATAGAGATTGACTTAGAAATAATTGTTTAGGTTGAGTCCCAACTGTCATAAAGATGATATTTGTTGCCAAGAACAACTCAGAGTCAAAAAAACTAATAATATCGAAAGAACAACTCAGAGTCAAAAAAAACTAATAATATCGAAAGAACAACTAAGAGTCAAAAAAACTAATAATATCGAAAGCGCAAGCAGATTTATAGCCTCATCGAGCGATGATTTGTTTTGACTTTCTGCTCAGAGGAGCATAAACTCCAATTTCTTTGAATTGTCAAAGCACGCGTTCGTTGTGTTTTTGTTTGTACAAGAACTTTTTTTTGAGTGGTATTTTCTCGAAATGATGAGCGAGAGAAATCATCATTCCGAACAATACTCACACCAAATTTTGGATTCAGCAGTCGCCTCCGCTCTTCTCTCCGCAATTCAGTCGTTCTCGAAGTGAGGTTACGCCTGAGCATCGGGTCATGAATGCAGATATCTCTGAATCTGCGACTCGTCGAATAGACAGATAACAATGAATCAGCATCCAGATATCGAAAAATGGTTGAAATCATTTCAGCAGGAAGGGATCTGAAGGGATCCGAACTGCTAACGAAACTTCCGGGCAAAACTCTGTAATCCATTTCAATAAGCGTTCTTGAACAGACGAGTGAGTCTGAGGAATACTCAGGCTACGCTGGTATATATACTGCGCCGCCGTCTCTACGACCAATGAGCTGGTAGAAGGTATCCCCTCCACTCGATAACTCTTCCGTCTGTCAGACGGTTCAAGGCAGTTCAGATCTTTGGCATAGCTAACCAGGCTAGAACTCAATCTGAATCTTTTCCAAATTTATCATCTACCTCTCGAAAAGCACCACAACATAAACATAAAAATGATGATTAACTTGTGTCGGAAGAAAAATTGTTAGGGAGTACATATGGATTTTTTATAGAGATTGACTAAGGAATAATTGTTTAGGTTGAGTCCCAACTGTCATAAAGATGATATTTGTTGCCAGGAACAACTCAGAGTCAAAAAAACTAATAATATCGAAAGCTCAAGCAGATTTATAGCCTCATCGAGCGATGATTTGTTTTGACTTTCTGGTCAGAGGAGCATAAACTCCAATTTCTTGGAATTGTCAAAGCACGCGTTCGTTGTGTTCTTGTTTGTACAAGAACTTTTTTTTGAGTGGTATTTTCTCGGAATGATGAGCGAGAGAAATCATCATTCCGAACAATACTCACACCAAATTTTGGATTCAGCAGTCGCCTCCGCTCTTCTCTCCGCAATTCAGTCGTTCTCGAAATGAGCTTACGCCTGAGCATCGGGTCATGAAGGCAGATATCTCTGAATCTGCGACTCGTCGAATAGACGGATAACAAAGAATCAGCATCCAGATATCGAAAAATGGTTGAAACCATTTCAGCAGGAAGGGATCTGAAGGGATCCGAACTGCTTTTGAAACATCCGGGCAAAACTCTGTAATCCATTTCACCAAGCTTTCTTAAACAGACGATTGAGTCTGATTAATACTCAGGCTACGCTGGTATATATGTTACGGCTAAAGATAGGTGTGAACATAAACTTAAGATTAGCCGGCTAAACTTAGGTTTAGCTTCGGGTATTTGCTAATGTTAGTTTCTTCTATCTCTAGCCGGCTAAACTTAAGTGTAACCACATCCCATCGGCTAAAAATGTATGTAGAAGGCTTGAGGGGCGAAAATTTTCGGCAATTAAAAGAATGTAAAGAAATAGTAATACGAGTATAATCAAACTATTAATGCAATGCATTTTTTGTATGAATTTCACATATTTTATAATAGCAGTAAAGCATTCTGTTAAGCAGTTGAGAAATTGGAGAATGAACATATATTTGTTTCAACTGTGTGTCAACGAATTCTTATTGACAAATCTAAAAATCTAAACGCCTGATGACAAAATTCATGACATGCTATTTTGAGTGTGAGGGAAAACTGTAGTGTTAATGATTATTTTTCATCTTGTTATTATTCATAATTTGAGGGAAATTGAATGAGCAGAAGGAGATAACGAAGACAAGAATGATGCCGCGAACTTCTTCATCAAAATATCAAAGATTAAATTCTGGAAAAATATAAGTAGGAGTGCCCAATTTTGCTTGTAGTTAACCGGACTATTTGGCTCAAAGATTATAGAGTTAACACTATGTTCATGTTCATAGTTTTTTTCTGTTCTTTTTTGAGAAAGAATTGGTTGGAAAGAAATTGCAACGTTAGAAATTATAGTTCCTATTTCGTAATTTTTCCATAAACCCAATTATTGAATGGTGGGGAAAATATATCTACTTTTGTTTATAGAAAAAATTTTCTATGTCTAATTTTCTTATTATATTATAATTATTAACAAATTAGGCTCCGTTTGAAGAGTATTAATCTCCTAAACAGATGAAAGTAACTCGTTCGTTAACTGTTGAATTGAAAACCCATGGGCGTTATATAATACAACCCTAATACCTACATTCGATGCTCCTTTGCATATTTCAATTCTAAAAATTCAAACAAAAAAGTGGCCGTGTGCGTTCGTCCTCTCCCATCCGACCATTCATGAGACATCACCTCTCCGCGTGTCCATCGAATACATTTTCAGCCGTTCCGTTTTGGGTAATGTGCACATAAGCCGGCTAAACATAAAATGCCCTGACGCAGAGGAATATTTTATCGAACTTTAGCCGATCCTCGAATATAAACCTAAGTTTAGCCGGCTAATCTTAAGTTTATGCTCACACCTATCTTTAGCCGTAACATATATACTGCGCCGCCGTCTCTACGACCAATGATCTGGTAGAAGGTATCCCCTCCACTCGATAACTCTTCCGTCCGTCTAACGGTTCAAGGCAGTTCCGATCTTTGGCGAAGCTAACCAGGCTAGAACTCAATCTGAATCTTTTCCAAATTAATCATCTACCTCTCGAAAAGCACCACAACATAAACATAATAATGATGATTCACTTGTGTCGAAAGAAAAATTGTTAGGGAGTACATATGGATTTTTTAAAGAGATTGACTTAGAAATAATTGTTTAGGTTGAGTCCCAACTGTCATAAAGATGATATGTGTTGCCAAGAACAACTCATAGTCAAAAAAACTAATAATATCGAAAGCGCAAGCAGATTTATAGCCTCATCGAGCGTTGATTTGTATTGACTTTCTGCTCAGAGGAGCATAAACTCCAATTTCTTGGAATTGTCAAAGCACGCGTTCGTTGTGTTCTTGTTTGTACAAGAACTTTTTTTTGAGTGGTATTTTCTCGAAATGATGAGCGAGAGAAATCATCATTCCGAACAATACTCACACCAAATTTTGGATTCAGCAGTCGCCTCCGCTCTTCTCTCCGCAATTCCGTCGTTCTCGAAGTGAGGTTACGCCTGAGCATCGGGTCATGAAGGCAGATATCCGAACTGCTAACGACACATCCGGGCAAAACTCTGTAATCCATTTCAATAAGCGTTCTTGAACAGACGAGTGAGTCTGAGGAATACTCAGGCTACGCTGGTATATATACTGCGCCGCCGTCTCTACGACCAATGAGCTGGTAGAAGGTATCCCCTCCACTCGATAACTCTTCCGTCCGTCTAACGGTTCAAGGCAGTTCCGATCTTTGGCGAAGCTAACCAGGCTAGAACTCAATCTGAATCTTTTCCGAATTAATCATCTACCTCTCGAAAAGCACCACAACATAAACATAAAAATGATGATTAACTTGTGTCGAAAGAAAAATTGTTAGGGAGTACATATGGATTTTTTATAGAGATTGACTTAGAAATAATTGTTTAGGTTGAGTCCCAACTGTCATAAAGATGATATTTGTTGCCAAGAACAACTCAGAGTCAAAAAAACTAATAATATCGAAAGAACAACTAAGAGTCAAAAAAACTAATAATATCGAAAGCGCAAGCAGATTTATAGCCTCATCGAGCGATGATTTGTTCTGACTTTCTGGTCAGAGGAGCATAAACTCCAATTTCTTGGAATTGTCAAAGCACGCGTTCGTTGTGTTCTTGTTTGTACAAGAACTTTTTTTGAGTGGTATTTTCTCGGAATGATGAGCGAGAGAAATCATCATTCCGAACAATACTCACACCAAATTTTGGATTCAGCAGTCGCCTCCGCCCTTCTCTCCGTAATTCAGTCGTTCTCGAAGTGAGCTCACGCCTGAGCATCGGGTCATGAAGGCAGATATCTCTGAATCTGCGACTCGTCGAATAGACGGATAACAATGAATCAGCATCCAGATATCCAAAAATGGTTGAAACCATTTCAGCAGGAAGGGATCTGAAGGGATCCGAACTGCTAACGAAACATCCGGGCAAAACTCTGTAATCCATTTCAATAAGCGTTCTTGAACAGACGAGTGAGTTTGAGGAATACTCAGGCTACGCTGGTATATATACTGCGCCGCCGTCTCTACGACCAATGAGCTGGTAGAAGGTATCCCCTCCACTCGATAACTCTTCCGTCCGTCTAACGGTTCAAGGCAGTTCCGATCTTTGGCGAAGCTAACCAGGCTAGAACTCAATCTGAATCTTTTCCGAATTCATCATCTACCTCTCGAAAAGCACCACAACATAAGCATAATAATGATGATTCACTTCTGTCGGAAGAAAAATTGTAAGAGAGTACATATAGATTTTTTATAGAGATTGACTTAGAAATAATTGTTTAGGTTGAGTCCCAACTGTCATAAAGATGATATTTGTTGCCAAGAACAACTCAGAGTCAAAAAAACTAATAATATCGAAAGAACAACTAAGAGTCAAAAAAACTAATAATATCGAAAGCGCAAGCAGATTTATAGCCTCATCGAGCGATGATTTGTTTTGACTTTCTGCTCAGAGGAGCATAAACTCCAATTTCTTGGAATTGTCAAAATTTTGGATTCAGCAGTCGCCTCCGCTCTTCTCTCCGCAATTCCGTCGTTCTCGAAGTGAGGTTACGCCTGAGAATCGGGTCATGAAGGCAGATATCTCTGAATCTGCGACTCGTCGAATAGACAGATAACAATGAATCAGCATCCAGATATCGAAAAATGGTTGAAACCATTTCTGCAGGAAGGGATCTGAAGGGATCCGAACTGCTAACGAAATATCCGGGCAAAACTCTGTAATCCATTTCAATAAGCGTTCTTGAACAGACGAGTGAGTCTGAGGAATACTCAGGCTACGCTGGTATATATTCTGCGCCGCCGTCTCTACGACCAATGAGCTGGTAGAAGGTATCCCCTCCACTCGATAACTCTTCCGTCTGTCTAACGGTTCAAGGCAGTTCAGACCTTTGGCGAAGCTAACCAGGCTAGAACTCAATCTGAATCTTTTCCAAATTTATTATCTACCTCTCGAAAAGCACCACAACATAAACATAAAAATGATGATTAACTTGTGTCGGAAGAAAAATTGTAAGGGAGTACATATGGATTTTTTATAGAGATTGACTTAGAAATAATTGTTTAGGTTGAGTCCCAACTGTCATAAAGATGATATTTGTTGCCAAGAACAACTCAGAGTCAAAAAAACTAATAATATCGAAAGAACAACTACATAAGAGTCAAAAAAACTAATAATATCGAAAGCGCAAGCAAATTTATAGCCTCATCGAGCGATGATTTGTTTTGACTTTCTGCTCAGAGGAGCATAAACTCCAATTTCTTGGAATTGTCAAAGCACGCGTTCGTTGTGTTCTTGTTTGTACAAGAACTTTTTTTTGAGTGGTATTTTCTCGAAATGATGAGCGAGAGAAATCATCATTCCGAACAATACTCACACCAAATTTTGGATTCAGCAGTCGCCTCCGCTCTTCTCTCCGCAATTCAGTCGTTCTCGAAGTGAGGCTACGCCTGAGAATCGGGTCATGAAGGCAGATATCTCTGAATCTGCGACTCGTCGAATAGACAGATAACAATGAATCAGCATCCAGATATCGAAAAATGGTTGAAACCATTTCAGCAGGAAGGGATCTGAAGTGATCCGAACTGCTAACGAAACATCCGGGCAAAACTCTGTAATCCATTTCAATAAGCGTTCTTGAACAGACGAGTGAGTCTGAGGAATACTCAGGCTACGCTGGTATATATACTGCGCCGCCGTCTCTACGACCAATGAGCTGGTAGAAGGTATCCCCTCCACTCGATAACTCTTCCGTCCGTCTAACGGTTCAAGGCAGTTCCGATCTTTGGCGAAGCTAACCAGGCTAGAACTCAATCTGAATCTTTTCCGAATTCATCATCTACCTCTCGAAAAGCACCACAACATAAGCATAATAATGATGATTCACTTCTGTCGGAAGAAAAATTGTAAGAGAGTACATATAGATTTTTTATAGAGATTGACTTAGAAATAATTGTTTAGGTTGAGTCCCAACTGTCATAAAGATGATATTTGTTGCCAAGAACAACTCAGAGTCAAAAAAACTAATAATATCGAAAGAACAACTAAGCACTAAGCGCAAGCAGATTTATAGCCTCATCGAGCGATGATTTGTTTTGACTTTCTGCTCAGAGGAGCATAAACTCCAATTTCTTGGAATTGTCAAAATTTTGGATTCAGCAGTCGCCTCCGCTCTTCTCTCCGCAATTCCGTCGTTCTCGAAGTGAGGTTACGCCTGAGAATCGGGTCATGAAGGCAGATACCTCTGAATCTGCGACTCGTCGAATAGACAGATAACAATGAATCAGCATCCAGATATCGAAAAATGGTTGAAACCATTTCTGCAGGAAGGGATCTGAAGGGATCCGAACTGCTAACGAAACATCCGGGCAAAACTCTGTAATCCATTTCAATAAGCGTTCTTGAACAGACGAGTGAGTCTGAGGAATACTCAGGCTACGCTGGTATATATACTGCGCCGCCGTCTCTACGACCAATGAGCTGGTAGAAGGTATCCCCTCCACTCGATAACTCTTCCGTCTGTCTAACGGTTCAAGGCAGTTCAGATCTTTGGCGAAGCTAACCAGGCTAGAACTCAATCTGAATCTTTTCCAAATTTATTATCTACCTCTCGAAAAGCACCACAACATAAACATAAAAATGATGATTAACTTGTGTCGGAAGAAAAATTGTTAGGGAGTACATATGGATTTTTTATAGAGATTGACTTAGAAATAATTGTTTAGGTTGAGTCCCAACTGTCATAAAGATGATATTTGTTGCCAAGAACAACTCAGAGTCAAAAAAACTAATAATATCGAAAGAACAACTAAGAGTCAAAAAAACTAATAATATCGAAAGCGCAAGCAGATTTATAGCCTCATCGAGCGATGATTTGTTTTGACTTTCTGCTCAGAGGAGCATAAACTCCAATTTCTTGGAATTGTCAAAATTTTGGATTCAGCAGTCGCCTCCGCTCTTCTCTCCGCAATTCCGTCGTTCTCGAAGTGAGGTTACGCCTGAGAATCGGGTCATGAAGGCAGATATCTCTGAATCTGCGACTCGTCGAATAGACAGATAACAATGAATCAGCATCCAGATATCGAAAAATGGTTGAAACCATTTCTGCAGGAAGGGATCTGAAGGGATCCGAACTGCTAACGAAATATCCGGGCAAAACTCTGTAATCCATTTCAATAAGCGTTCTTGAACAGACGAGTGAGTCTGAGGAATACTCAGGCTACGCTGGTATATATTCTGCGCCGCCGTCTCTACGACCAATGAGCTGGTAGAAGGTATCCCCTCCACTCGATAACTCTTCCGTCTGTCTAACGGTTCAAGGCAGTTCAGACCTTTGGCGAAGCTAACCAGGCTAGAACTCAATCTGAATCTTTTCCAAATTTATTATCTACCTCTCGAAAAGCACCACAACATAAACATAAAAATGATGATTAACTTGTGTCGGAAGAAAAATTGTAAGGGAGTACATATGGATTTTTTATAGAGATTGACTTAGAAATAATTGTTTAGGTTGAGTCCCAACTGTCATAAAGATGATATTTGTTGCCAAGAACAACTCAGAGTCAAAAAAACTAATAATATCGAAAGAACAACTACATAAGAGTCAAAAAAACTAATAATATCGAAAGCGCAAGCAAATTTATAGCCTCATCGAGCGATGATTTGTTTTGACTTTCTGCTCAGAGGAGCATAAACTCCAATTTCTTGGAATTGTCAAAGCACGCGTTCGTTGTGTTCTTGTTTGTACAAGAACTTTTTTTTGAGTGGTATTTTCTCGAAATGATGAGCGAGAGAAATCATCATTCCGAACAATACTCACACCAAATTTTGGATTCAGCAGTCGCCTCCGCTCTTCTCTCCGCAATTCAGTCGTTCTCGAAGTGAGGTTACGCCTGAGAATCGGGTCATGAAGGCAGATATCTCTAAATCTGCGACTCGTCGAATCTGAATCTTTTCCAAATTTATTATCTACCTCTCGAAAAGCACCACAACATAAACATAAAAATGATGATTAACTTGTGTCGGAAGAAAAATTGTTAGGGATTACATATGGATTTTTTATAGAGATTGACTTAGAAATAATTGTTTAGGTTGAGTCCCAAATGTCATAAAGATGATATTTGTTGCCAAGAACAACTCAGAGTCAAAAAAACTAATAATATCGAAAGAACAACTCAGAGTCAAAAAAACTCTGAATAAACATAAACATAATAATGATGATTCACTTGAGTCAAAAAAACTAATAATATCGAAAGAACAACTACATAAGAGTCAAAAAAACTAATAATATCGAAAGCGCAAGCAAATTTATAGCCTCATCGAGCGATGATTTGTTTTGACTTTCTGCTCAGAGGAGCATAAACTCCAATTTCTTGGAATTGTCAAAATTTTGGATTCAGCAGTCGCCTCCGCTCTTCTCTCCGCAATTCAGTCGTTCTCGAAGTGAGGTTACGCCTGAGAATCGGGTCATGAAGGCAGATATCTCTGAATCTGCGACTCGTCGAATCTGAATCTTTTCCAAATTTATTATCTACCTCTCGAAAAGCACCACAACATAAACATAAAAATGATGATTAACTTGTGTCGGAAGAAAAATTGTTAGGGATTACATATGGATTTTTTATAGAGATTGACTCAGAAATAATTGTTTAGGTTGAGTCCCAAATGTCATAAAGATGATATTTGTTGCCAAGAACAACTCAGAGTCAAAAAAACTAATAATATCGAAAAAACAACTAAGAGTCAAAAAAACTAATAATATCGAAAGCGCAAGCAGATTTATAGCCTCATCGAGCGATGATTTGTTTTGACTTTCTGCTCAGAGGAGCATAAACTCCAATTTCTTGGAATTGTCAAAATTTTGGATTCAGCAGTCGCCTCCGCTCTTCTCTCCGCAATTCCGTCGTTCTCGAAGTGAGGTTACGCCTGAGCATCGGGTCATGAAGGCAGATATCTCTGAATCTGCGACTCGTCGAATAGACGGATAACAAAGAATCAGTATCCAGATATCGAAAAATGGTTGAAACCATTTCAGCAGGAAGGGATCTGAAGAGATTCGAACTGCTAACGAAACATCCGGGCAAAACTCTGTAATCCATTTCAATAAGCGTTCTTGAACAGACGAGTGAGTCTGAGGAATACTCAGGCTACGCTGGTATATATACTGCGCCGCCGTCTCTACGACCAATGAGCTGGTAGAAGGTATCCCCTTCACTCGATAACTCTTCCGTCCGTCTAACGGTTCAAGGCAGTTCCGATCTTTGGCGAAGCTAACCAGGCTAGAACTCAATCTGAATCTTTTCCAAATTAATCATCTACCTCTCGAAAAGCACCACAACATAAACATAATAATGATGATTCACTTGTGTCGAACGAAAACTTGTTAGGGAGTACATATGGATTTTTTATAGAGATTGACTTAGAAATAATTGTTTAGGTTGAGTCCCAACTGTCATAAAGATAATATTTGTTGCCAAGAACAACTCAGAGTCAAAAAAACTAATAATATCGAACGAACAACTAAGAGTCAAAAAAACTGATAATATCGAAAGCGCAAGCAAATTTATAGCCTCATCGAGCGATGATTTGTTTTGACTTTCTGCTCAGAGGAGCATAAACTCCAATTTCTTGGAATTGTCAAAGCACGCGTTCGTTGTGTTCTTGTTTGTACAAGAACTTTTTTTTGAGTGGTATTTTCTCGGAATGATGAGCGAGAGAAATCATCATTCCGAACAATACTCACACCAAATTTTGGATTCAGCAGTCGCCTCCGCTCTTCTCTCCGCAATTCAGTCGTTCTCGAAGTGAGCTTACGCCTGAGCATCGGGTCATGAAGGCAGATATCTCTAAATCTGCGACTCGTCGAATAGACGGATAACAATGAATCAGCATCCAGATATCGAAAAATGGTTGAAACCATTTCAGCAGGAAGGGATCTGAAGGGATCCGAACTGCTTACGAAACATCCGGGCAAAACTCTGTAATCCATTTCACTAAGCTTTCTTAAACAGACGAGTGAGTCTGAGGAATATTTTTTTTTTTTTTGGTGTAGCAGGGGGAAAATCTGCAAACAGACGAACACACCCTCTCCTGAGGGGGAACAGTGTGGGGATTCTCACTCTCTGAGCTCGAGACCCACTAAAAACCCTTAACTGCTTCTTCATAGGTTCCGGGCATTTTGCCTATTAACCAGTTGACTCTTATGGTTTCTGGACTCTCACACGATCGTAGTCGTGTTGATATTTGTATGCTGCCTATAGCTTTTATAGGTTAAGCTCTTCTTTGGTTACATTTAAATCCTTAACTGATCTCTGGGTCTTCGGTGGTAGGTTCTTGACCTTCTAGCTTCTTCCGTTGGATTGTAGTCGACCAATCTTCGTAGTTTCTCATTTGGATGTTGTTTGGCTTTGTCGAATATCCTTTCCACCTTTCTCTTCATAAATTCTGTAACTGGTTCCCACTCCAAGTCCTTGTAGATTTGTTTGTTCCTAACAAACCAGGGTACGTCCATCGCCATTCTAAGGAGTTTATTCTCAGTGGCCTGTATTTTCTTGATGTGGGTCTTGGCTGCGAAGCCCCATGCTGCCGAACCATATGTGAGTTGTGGTCGCGCAATTGTTTTAATCAGCGTCAACTTGATGTTCTTATTCATATGACTTCTTCTGCCTATGAGTGGATAAAGTTTACTCATTGCGGCTTTTGTTTTATCAACTGCACATTTGATGTGGTTTTTCCATGTAAGTCCTCTGTCAAGCGTCACTCCTAGGTATGTTGCTTCATTTTTCCATTCAATTTCTTCTCCATCAACTTCAAGGTTTTCTTCCATCCCCAATCTTCTTTTTTGCAGTAATATTGCTTGAGTCTTTCTTCCATTGATTTGTATTTTCCATTTGATGCACCATTTGAGTAATTCATCTATGGCTTCCTGCAGTATCCGGTGTATGATCTCTGGGCGTCGATGTCTGAACGCTATTCCTGTGTCATCTGCGTACAAGGTGAGCATATTTCTAGCATTCTTCGGGATATCATAGACGTATATTACGTAAAGCAGAGGTCCAAGTACCGATCCTTGAGGCACTCCCGCTTCTAATTGTCTGGTTTGAGAGGTTGCTCCATCTATTTTCACATAAAAGTTTCTATTCCTCAGATAGTTCCTTATAATCTTGCACAGCTTGGTCGAATATCCTGCTTTTTTCATCTTGTAGATTAGGCCTTCGTGCCATACTCTATCAAAAGCTCTCTCGATATCCATCAGAACTAATCCTGTGGCCTGTTTGGTCTGCATTCCTTCGGTGACGTATTCTATGAGCCGTAGTAATTGGAGTTCAGTCGAATGTTCTCGTCGAAATCCAAATTGTTCAGGTGGAATTATCTTCAACATTTCTGTTTCCTCATTCAGCCTTTTAGCGATAACCCTCTCAACGATTTTTCCTAGTGCTGATAGTAGGCTGATTGGTCTATAATTTTGAGGAAATTTCCGTTCCTTTCCAGGCTTGTTGAAAACTATCATTTCTGCAGTTTTCCATCTCTTTGGGTAGTATTCGGTCCTCATCACTCCGTTTGGTATATTCGTCAAGGCTGCTATTCCTTTTCTAGGCAATTTCTTCAACATATAATTCGTTATCTTATCTTCTCCCGGCGCTTTCCTGTTTTTCAATTTCATTATGATCTCTTCGATTTCTGTTGGTGAAGCCGGTTTTGGAATGGTTTCGGTTTCCGGTGGTTCCATCATCAGTTCTTCGTTTGCCTCCACTTCTTCTTCTAGATCTTCATTGTCATCATCATTTCTGTAATTTATTCTGGCTTCTCTCTCAATTGAGTCGGCCAGTGCTTCGGCTTTCTCAAGTCTCGTATATACCATTCCGTTTGCTCCATGCAGTGGAGGTATAACTGTCCGTTCTCGTCGTAAGCGTTTTTGCATTTTCCAAGCCGAGTGATCTATTGTATTCAGTTCCCTTAATCTCTGGTGCCATCTGCTATTACGCAGTTCTGTTAAAGCATTTTTCATTATCTGGCTATGCTTATTCAGTTTCTTCTTGTCTTCTTCTCTTTTTGTTGTTCTGTAGATTTTTCTGAGTCTTCTGTTCTTTTTTATAAGTTCCTTTATATCCCTTGGCGTATCTCCGTGTGAATGTTTCGGAATTGGTTTCCTTATTCTCTTGGTGCTTTCTTCATAGGCTTCTTTTATTTGATTTTCCAATTTTTCAGCTGCTTCATCTAATTCATCCCGGGTGTTTATTTGGGGAATTTCCGTGATTTTCTCCTGAAGTAAATTCTTATATTTCTCCCAGTCTGTGCGATCCTTGGTTTGTGTCTCTTCTTCGTTTCTTGGGCCATGTCCCACTATGAATTCTATGGGATTGTGGTCTGAAGTTCCGTCTTCTATTGTATCAATGCTGATTTCTTCAGTGATGTCTTTCATTACGACAATGTCCAGTACATCAGGTAGTCCATTTACTCTTGGTATGTAGGTCGGTATATCAGGTCCTATTACAACTGCATCAAGTTTTTCAGCATAAATCTTCAGTCTTCTCCCGTTGGTATTTTCCACTCTACTATTCCATTCCTGCGATTTGCAGTTAAGATCACCAATTATGATTTTAGGGTGTCTTCCTTCTAGTAGCATTTTTAGATCCTCTTCCAGCATGTCCTTATCCGGTGATTTATAAGTTGAAATAATCTTCACTTGTCCTCGATTAGTATTCACAATAATCGATATTGCTTCTACTTCTTGTCCATTGAATATTTGGTCGAAATGGTGATCCATATTCTTTCTAGCCAGTATAGCAACGCCACCTGTGCTGTTAGGTCTATCATTTCTGTAGATATCGTAATTGGGAAATGCTATCCGAACGTTGGCGTTAAGTCTTGTTTCTTGGAGAGCTATGACATCCGGTCTCTTCTCTTCAATCAGTTCTTCGAATTCTGATCTGCGGGCTCTCAATCCTTCGACGTTCCAAGAGACAATTATGAGATTGTTCTTTATCGTCGTATCAGCCATTAAATATTCTTAATAATTTGCTGCATCTTCTTCTCAATCTCTTTCTCCAGATTGTGCATCATCGTGCTGAGGAGGTTTTTCGTGAACTTATCTAGTTCCTCAGTGATTCCAGAAATTCCTTTCCTGGTTTCGGCTTTTTTGACGGTTTTTGACTTTTCCTTCTTTTTCTCTGGATTCTCCGTGTCTTTGACCATTTTGGTTGCAGTTTCCTGGGGTTTCTTCACTTCCGAAGAGTTTTGGGATGGCCTCGGTGTATTTTGTGTTGGCCTCGAGCTGGTCTGGTTCGATCTTGGCGATCTCTTGGTCTTTTTAGTGACCAATTTCCATTCGCTACATCCCTTGTAGCTGGCTGGATGTCCTTGCTCTCCGCAGAGAACACAAGAGGCATTTCGCTCCTCGTTCTCCCTGGTAAGCGTACACTCCTTGGAGCTGTGATTACCGGAGCATTTCACCCTATTTATTTTATGAAGGAAGTCCGTCATCCTTCTATGATCATCGGCGCTTTGTGGGACGATTCTTATACCGTCCTTTACTGTCGTCGCTCTTTGGTATTTAATACCGTTTCGCATTAACGCGTTCGAAATTGAAGTCCATTCGGACGTACCTCTCAGGGTGACAGGGGGGATTTTTTCTTTTCTCTCCACTGGAGTGGTTTTCTCTTGGTCTGGGGTTTCCAAGACTCTTTTCTTGTTTGTATCTTCATTTGACGAGGAGCTATCCTTTCTCACTCTTTTGGCGGGTGGGGAAATTTTGGTTTGAGGGGTTTCGACCACCTCCATCTTCTGTTTTTGAACCGGTAAGTTCACTTCTTGGACATTTTTCAAAATAATGTTCTTCTTGAGTGCTTTGGAGTAACTTTCCTTATTTCCCTCCTGCAACTCGAGCCTCTCCCTGAGATTTTTAATCTCACCAACTAAGCTAGATACGCATCTTTCTAACTCATTCACCCTCGCTTTCAAACTTGCGTTCTCCTCTCTCAAAATATCGTGTTCGGACACGACATTAGCGATTTCTGGCGCGTCTTCTTCCATTACGGAATCGCAGTCCGAATGGTCAGACATTTTAGAATCTAATTAATAATTACTTCGCTACTCAAAGAAATTGGAAATAAAATTTTTCAAGACAAAAGAAAAATGTATCTCATGCATAAAAACAAAACGGCTCATCAAAAATTCTCTACGCTATGAGAAAAATCAGAAAGAAAGATACGAAAAATAAGCTCACCTGATGTTTTCTGCAGTACCAACGAGAAAATAAAAAAAAAAAATTCTCTGGACACTTAGGATGAACACCAACTTTGAAAATTTTAACGAATTAAAATTCCGATAACAAATATAGAACCTACACAACTTCACAGACGGAATCAAATATTCCGTAGCTTGGTTAGTGGGCACTTTCACCTCCGCTTTCACTTTTACGGCACTGTGACTTTCTCGTCCGCTTTCTCTTTTAAAGCACTAGGAGCACTGTAGCACGTCTTCTCCTGTCAAGCGATTGACTCGGAATGTGCTGAGGAATACTCAGGCTACGCTGGTATATATACTATGCCGCCGTCTCTACGACCAATGAGCTGGTAGAAGGTATCCCCTCCACTCGATAACTCTTCCGTCTGTCTGACGGTTCAAGGCAGTTCAGATCTTTGGCGAAGCTAACCAGGCTAGAACTCAATCTGAATCTTTTCCAAATTTATCATCTACCTCTCGAAAAGCACCACAACATAAACATAAAAATGATGATTAACTTGTGTCGGAAGAAAAATTGTTAGGGAGTACATATGGATTTTTTATAGAGATTGACTTAGAAATAATTGTTTAGGTTGAGTCCCAACTGTCATAAAGATGATATTTGTTGCCAAGAACAACTCAGAGTCAAAAAAACTTATAATATCGAAAGAACAACTACATAAGAGTCAAAAAAACTAATAATATCGAAAGCGCAAGCAAATTTATAGCCTCATCGAGCGATGATTAGTTTTGACTTTCTGCTCAGAGGTGCATAAACTCCAATTTCTTGGAATTGTCAAAGCACGCGTTCGTTGTGTTCTTGTTTGTACAAGAACTTTTTTTTGAGTGGTATTTTCTCGGAATGATGAGCGAGAGAAATCATCATTCCGAACAATACTCACACCAAATTTTGGATTCAGCAGTCGCCTCCGCTCTTCTCTCCGCAATTCAGTCGTTCTCGAAGTGAGCTTACGCCTGAGCATCGGGTCATGAAGGCATATATCTCTAAATCTGCGACTCGTCGAATAGACGGATAACAATGAATCAGCATCCAGATATCGAAAAATGGTTGAAACCATTTCTGCAGGAAGGGATCTGAAGGGATCCGAACTGCTAACGAAACATCCGGGCAAAACTCCGTGATCCATTTCAATAAGCGTTCTTGAACAGACGAGTGAGTCTGAGGAATACTCAGGCTACGCTGGTATATATACTGCGCCGCCGTCTCTACGACCAATGAGCTGGTAGAAGGTATCCCCTCCACTCGATAACTCTTCCGTCCGTCTAACGGTTCAAGGCAGTTCCGATCTTTGGCGAAGCTAACCAGGCTAGAACTCAATCTGAATCTTTTCCAAATTAATCATCTACCTCTCGAAAAGCACCACAACATAAACATAATAATGATGATTCACTTGTGTCGAAAGAAAAATTGTTAGGGAGTACATATGGATTTTTTATAGAGATTGACTTAGAAATAATTGTTTAGGTTGAGTCCCAACTGTCATAAAGATGATATTTGTTGCCAAGAACAACTCAGAGTCAAAAAAACTAATAATATCGAAAGAACAACTCAGAGTCAAAAAAACTAATAATATCGAAAGCGCAAGCAGATTTATAGCCTCATCGAGCGATGATTTGTTTTGACTTTCTGCTCAGAGGAGCATAAACTCCAATTTCTTGGAATTGTCAAAGCACGCGTTCGTTTTGTTATTGTTTGTACAAGAACTTTTTTTGAGTGGTGTTTTCTCGGAATGATGAGCGAGAGAAATCATCATTCCGAACAATACTCACACCAAATAACAACAGATAACAATGAATCAGCATCCAGATATCGAAAAATGGTTGAAACCATTTCAGCAGGAAGGGATCTGAAGGGATCCGAACTGCTAACGAAACATCCGGGCAAAACTCTGTAATCCATTTCAATAAGCGTTCTTGAACAGACGAGTGAGTCTGAGGAATTTTTTTTTTGTTTTTTTTTTTTAAAGCAGGGGAAATCTGCGACCGTGAAAACACGGGGCTCTATCTCTCGCCCAGAGGAACCCATTTCTAGGGAACACTGTGGGGTTACTCACTCTCCTGAGTTCGCGACCCACTAAACCTAACCTGCTTTTTATTGGTTCCGGGCATTTGCCTATAAACCATTTATCCCTTAATCGGTTAATTTCTTCTTGCACATTGTCGTGCTAGGGTTTTCATGTTCGTCCATTTCGGATATCTCTTCTTAGTATAGTTTTAATAAGTTTTCGAACTCATTTTAATCTCTCCTCAATTGATCTCGCGGTCTCCTTTTGTAAATTCTCATTCTTCTTCTGTCTTCCTCCGGATCGTAGTCCACTAGTCTCCTGAGTTCTTCGTTTGGATGTTCCTTCGCTGTTTCGAATAACTTTTCAGCTTTCCTCTTCATAAATTCGGTGATGGTTTTCCACTTCAAATCTCGATATATCTGTTTGTTCCTGACAAACCAAGGCGCATCTATGGCACATCGTAGTAGCTTGTTTTCTGTTGCCTGAATTCTTTGTATATGGCTCTTTGCCGCGAATCCCCAAGCACCTGATCCATAAGTCAGTTGCGGTCTAGCAACGGCTTTGAATATTTTCAATTTTGTCTCATTTGACATGTGGCTCTTTCTACCTATCAGCGGGTAGAGCATATTCATCGCTGCCTTGGTTTTGTCAACGGCTTGTTTGATATGGCTTCTCCATGTTAGACCTTTGTCTAGGGTGATACCTAAATATTTCGCTTCGTTTTTCCATTCGATTTCTTCTCCATCTACCTCTAGATTTGTTGTAGTTCTTAGTCTCCTCTTCTGCAGTAATATCGCTTGGCTCTTTTGTCCGTTGAGCTTTATTTTCCATTTAATACACCAGTCATTTATTTGATCTATAGCTTCTTGTAATATTCCTTCTATGATTTCTGGCTTGCGATGTCGCATTGCGATTCCTGTGTCGTCGGCATATAGTGTCAGCATAGTCCTTGGAGATTTTGGTATATCGTGAATATATATGTTATACAGTAACGGCCCAAGTACTGACCCTTGAGGCACCCCTGCTTCCATATATCTGGTTGTGGAGTTTTCTCCTTCCACTTTCACGTAGAATCTTCTGTTCCTCAAATAATTCCTAATCAACTTGCACAGTTTCATTGAATATCCAGCATATCTCATTTTGTAAATCAATCCTTCATGCCATACTCTGTCGAATGCTCTGGCGACATCTAGTAGTACAAGACCGGTTGCTTGTTTATTTTGGAATCCTTCTGTTATGTATTCTGTGAGTCTCAGTAATTGCTGTTCAGTTGAGTGGTCTCTTCTGAATCCGAATTGCTCTGCTGGAATGAGATTCAGATTTTCAGTTTCTTCTGTAAGCCTCCTAGCGATTACCCTTTCTACTACTTTTCCTAGGGCGGACAATAAACTTATCGGCCTGTAGTTTTGGGGGAATTTTTTATCTTTGCCTGGTTTGTTGAACACTATGACTTCTGCAGTTTTCCACTTTTCCGGATAGTGTTCAGTCCTCATTATACCGTTTGCAATATTTGTGAGAGCAGCTATACCTTCTCTAGGTAATTTCTTCAACATAGCATTCGTTATTTTATCACTTCCGGGAGCTTTTCTATTTTTCAAGCTTCTGATTATCTCTTTTATTTCAAATGGAGAAGTTGGTTTTTCTATTTTGTCGTCTACTGGTGGTTCGTCCATTTCTTCTTCGTTGTTCTCTACAAGATCTTCCAGCTCGTCATTATCGTCATCAGGTCTGTAATTTATTCTCGATTCTCTTTCTATCGAGTCCGCCAGTGCTTCTGCTTTATCGATATTCGTATATGCCATTCCTCTTTCTCCGTGGAGAGGTGGTATTTTAGTCTTTTCTCTTCTCAGACATTTTTGCATTTTCCATGCAGAATGATAGATAGTATTTAGTTCTTGAACTCTTTTGTTCCATCTATTTGTTCTTATGTCCTTCAGGGCATTTTTTAGAACTTGGCTGTGTCGGTTTAGATTTCTCTTATTTATATCTGTTTTGTTGAGCCTGTATGTTTGTCTTAGTCTCCGATTTTCCCTGATGAGATCTTTGATTTCTCTGGGTGTATCACCGTGTGGATGTATCGGTGATGGTCTCGTTATTTTCTTTGTGCTCTTTTTGTAGGCATCAAGTATATTCTTTTCTAGTTTATCAACTGCTCTTTCTAGGTCTTCCGGTGTGTTGATTGTTGGTATTTCTGTTACCTCCGATTGTATCAGATGGCTATATTTCGTCCAATCGGTGTATTCTCTTGTTTGCATTAGTTCTCTTCTTGGCCCTTCTCCTATTGTTAATTCGATGGGGTTGTGGTTAGAGGTTCCGTCCCACAAGGTCTCTATCGAGAATTCTCTAGTGATATTTTTCATAATTGCGATATCAATTATATCTGGTAATCCATTTCCGAATGCTAGGTACGTTGGTTCTTCAGGTCCAATAACGATAGCTTCATGTTTTTTAGCGAGATCTTTCAGTTTTCTGCCATTTCTGTTTTCCATCCTGCTGTTCCATTCTGGAGATTTGCAATTAAAATCTCCGATGCAGATTTTCGGGATTGTTCCATCTAGTAAGTTGTTGATTTCTTCTTCCAATAAGTTATTTGGGGGTCTTTTATATGCCGATGTGACTTCGACTCTTTGTCGATTTATTTCAGCAACAATCGTCACTGTTTCTATTTGTGACTCGTCAGATCTTCCTTTAAAATAGTGTTTCAGATCTCGTCTAACCAGTAAGGCAACACCTCCCCCAGTGTTTGCGATTCTGTCACATCTATATATCTTATAATTCATGATGTTCAATCGCGTATTTGGTTGTATTCTTGTTTCCTGTAAGGCTATAATATCAGGTTTTCTCTCTGATATTATTTCTTCTATCTCGGGTTTTCGAGTTCTGACCCCGTTTATGTTCCAGGAGACTATTTTAAGGGAATTTTTCCTAGTTGTATGTTCCATTATTTCAGTTTACTGAACATTCCTTGGAGTTTTTTCTCCATCTCTCTTTCAATTTTCAACATCATTTTGTTGAAAATTTTTTCAGTAAAAGTGTCTATATCGTCGGCGGATTCAGAGACTTTTCTGTTTTCTTTTGTTTTGTTGATCGTAGGTTTAGCTTGGGGCATTTTCGGTTGCTCCTTCTTCTGTACTGGTTTGGATACTTCTTTTTTCTTGTCGTCTACTTTGGAGGGGGTGGGCTTCTTTTTCTCCTGGACTTTTTGAGGAATCGTGCTCTGCTGAGCCGATTTCTGGCCTGTTTTCCTCTTCCTTGTAACTAATTTGAATTCGCTACATCCTTTGTAGCTTGCTGGATGGCCTTCTTCGCCGCACGGAACGCATGTGGCATTTCTCTCCTCACCTTTTCTGGTAAGTTCGCAATCTTTTGTGCAATGATTGCCCAAACATTTGACGCATCTGTATGGAAAAGAGCACTTGTTTTGGGCATGTCCGTACCTCTGACATCTGAAGCATTGGCTTGGATTTTCTGCCCTTCTTTTTGATTCCACTACAATGCAGAGATTGTAGAGGCGTCTTATTTCGAAAATCTCCTTTCTCTGAGTTTTTACCAGGTATAAGGGTATAAACTTTTTGGTTTTATTGGATGTCATTCTGGACACCTCGGCGTCATGGATTCCTTGGACCTTTAGATCATTTTTTATTATATCTAGGTCAGCATCTATTGGGAGATGTCTTATAACTGCGTATATCTTTTTCTCTTCCTCCATCTGGTACGTGAAGTACTCCTTACCAATCTGGTCAAAATATTTTGTTATGTTCCTGTAGTCGTCCACAGTCGAGGCTACGATCCTGATCCCGTCTTTTACGACGGTTGCTCTGTTGTAGCTGAATTTCTTCAAGTGGAGAGCTTTTGAGATCTCTACCCAATCTGCTGTACCCATCGTCGTGATGGGTGGAATTTTTTTTTTTTTAGGTAACTCCTTTGCTTTTTTTGCGGTCTCTTCGTCTGAAGATGAACTTTCTTTACGCGCGCGTTTTGTGGGCGGCGCGTTCTCTTCTTTTCTGGTTCTGGAGCTACTTCCTGTTTGGAGGAATTTTTGGGGACCGCTACCGGCTTTGCAATTTCTGCAAATGTGGGGGATTTCTGTGCCGTAATCTGTTTTGCAATTTCAGCAAAACTAGGGGATTGAGGCGCTTTATTCTTGTTAACTTCCTCTCTCAAGAGGCGTATCTCCCCGACCAACTGAGACACGGTTTCAGTCAGTTTATTTATTTGAGCCTTCAACTGCTCATTCTCTTCTTTGAGCCTTACAAGCACCTCTGCATCTCCATCGCTGAATTCTTCGGTGTCCGTAGCTTCCATGTAGGAGCTCTCATTGTCTGAGACCTCCGACATGGCTTTTTGTCCGTATTGAACTATATGAGGTATTTCGGAATAATAATGAATATTGGAAATCCTTACTACTATGTTACTATTAAACTATGTGGCTAAATTAAATATTTTCTATACTGTCAGAAAAATAAATCGACTCACCAGTGATATCCGTGGAACCAGAGATCTTGGGATCTGGACTCGACACTGAATACACTGAATTTGAACGAATTTCCGCTCTATAACACATACACTTATAGAACTTACAAAAAAACTTCGGAAGTTTCGGAGACTCCATATCACCGCTTGACGTCTTCGCAGCGGTTCATAGACCACTGGGGTCCTGCCTTCTACAACAGGATTCCTGAAAGTATAAGAGTGCTCAATGGAGCCCGATTTGGTGTTGTGGTAAGGAGAGCGCTCTTGAAGTTCGCAATCTATAGCCTGAATGAATTTTTTGACTGTGATATTTTTGATGAAATGAACTAACAGTTGGTGTAATTGTATATTGTCGATCGTTATATACTTTGCAATTATTGTATATTTTGACTTTTTTCTAGTATGGTTATACTGAAAATAAAGATTATTATTATTATTATTATTATTATTCTCGAAGTGAGCTTACGCCTGAGCATCGGGTCATGAAGGCAGATATCTCTGAATCTGCGACTCGTCGAATAGACGGATAACAATGAATCAGCATCCAGATATCGAAAAATGGTTGAAACCATTTCAGCAGGAAGGGATCTGAAGGAATCCGAACTGCTTACGAAACATCTGGGCAAAACTCTGTAATCCATTTCACTAAGCTTTCTTAAACAGACGAGTGAGTCTGAGGAATACTCAGGCTACGCTGGTATATATACTATGCCGCCGTCTCTACGACCAATGAGCTGGTAGAAGGTATCCCCTCCACTCGATAACTCTTCCGTCCGTCTAACGGTTCAAGGCAGTTCCGATCTTTGGCGAAGCTAACCAGGCTAGAACTCAATCTGAATCTTTTCCAAATTAATCATCTACCTCTCGAAAAGCACCACAACATAAACATAATAATGATGATTCACTTGAGTCAAAAAAACTAATAATATCGAAAGAACAACTACATAAGAGTCAAAAAAACTAATAATATCGAAAGCGCAAGCAAATTTATAGCCTCATCGAGCGATGATTGGTTTTGACTTTCTGCTCAGAGGAGCATAAACTCCAATTTCTTGGAATTGTCAAAATTTTGGATTCAGCAGTCGCCTCCGCTCTTCTCTCCGCAATTCAGTCGTTCTCGAAGTGAGGTTACGCCTGAGAATCGGGTCATGAAGGCAGATATCTCTGAATCTGCGACTCGTCGAATCTGAATCTTTTCCAAATTTATTATCTACCTCTCGAAAAGCACCACATCATAAACATAAAAATGATGATTAACTTGTGTCGGAAGAAAAATTGTTAGGGATTACATATGGATTTTTTATAGAGATTGACTTAGAAATAATTGTTTAGGTTGAGTCCCAACTGTCATAAAGATGATATTTGTTGCCAAGAACAATTCAGAATCAAAAAAACTAATAATATCGAAAGAACAACTAAGAGTCAAAAAAACTAATAATATCGAAAGCGCAAGCAGATTTATAGCCTCATCGAGCGATGATTTGTTTTGACTTTCTGCTCAGAGGAGCATAAACTCCAATTTCTTGGAATTGTCAAAATTTTGGATTCAGCAGTCGCCTCCGCTCTTCTCTCCGCAATTCCGTCGTTCTCGAAGTGAGGTTACGCCTGAGCATCGGGTCATGAAGGCAGATATCTCTGAATCTGCGACTCGTCGAATAGACGGATAACAATGAATCAGCATCCAGATATCGAAAAATGGTTGAAACCATTTCAGCAGGAAGGGATCTGAAGGGATCCGAACTGCTTACGAAATATCCGGGCAAAACTCTGTAATCCATTTCACTAAGCTTTCTTAAACAGACGAGTGAGTCTGAGGAATACTCAGGCTACGCTGGTATATATACTATGCCGCCGTCTCTACGACCAATGAGCTGGTAGAAGGTATCCCCTTCACTCGATAACTCTTCCGTCCGTCTAACGGTTCAAGGCAGTTCCGATCTTTGGCGAAGCTAACCAGGCTAGAACTCAATCTGAATCTTTTCCAAATTAATCATCTACCTCTCGAAAAGCACCACAACATGAACATAATAATGATGATTAACTTGTGTCGGAAGAAAAATTGTTAGGGAGTACATATGGATTTTTTATAGAGATTGACTTAGAAATAATTGTTTAGGTTGAGTCCCAACTGTCATAAAGATGATATTTGTTGCCAAGAACAACTCAGAGTCAAAAAAACTAATAATATCGAACGAACAACTAAGAGTCAAAAAAATTAATAATATCGAGAGCGCAAGCAGATTTATAGCCTCATCGAGCGATGATTTGTTTTGACTTTCTGCTCAGAGGAGCATAAACTCCAATTTCTTGGAATTGTCAAAGCACGCGTTCGTTGTGTTCTTGTTTGTACAAGAACTTTTTTTTGAGTGGTATTTTCTCGGAATGATGAGCGAGAGAAATCATCATTCCGAACAATACTCACACCAAATTTTGGATTCAGCAGTCGCCTCCGCTCTTCTCTACGCAATTCAGTCGTTCTCGAAGTGAGCTTACGCCTTAGCATCGGGTCATGAAGGCAGATATCTCTGAATCTGCGACTCGTCGAAAAGACGGATAACAATGAATCAGCATCCAGATATCGAAAAATGGTTGAAACCATTTCAGCAGGGTGGGATCTGAAGGGATCCGAACTGCTTACGAAACATCCGGGCAAAACTCTGTAATCCATTTCACTAAGCTTTCTTAAACAGACGAGTGAGTCTGAGGAATACTCAGGCTACGCTGGTATATATACTATGCCGCCGTCTCTACGACCAATGAGCTGGTAGAAGGTATCCCCTCCACTCGATAACTCTTCCGTCTGTCTAACGGTTCAAGGCAGTTCATATCTTTGGCGAAGCTAACCAGGCTAGAACTCAATATGAATCTTTTCCAAATTTATCATCTACCTCTCGAAAAGCACCACAACATAAACATAAAAATGATGATTAACTTGTGTCGGAAGAAAAATTGTTAGGGAGTACATATGGATTTTTTATAGAGATTGACTTAGAAATAATTGTTAAGGTTGAGTCCCAACTGTCATAAAGATGATATTTGTTGCCAAGAACAACTCAGGGTCAAAAAAACTAATAATATCGAAAGAACAACTAAGAGTCAAAAAACTAATAATATCGAAAGCGCAAGCAAATTTATAGCCTCATCGAGCGATGATTTGTTTTGACTTTCTGCTCAGAGGAGCATAAACTCCAATTTCTTGGAATTGTCAAAGCACGCGTTCGTTGTGTTCTTGTTTGTACAAGAACTTTTTTTTGAGTGGTATTTTCTCGGAATGATGAGCGAGAGAAATCATCATTCCGAACAATACTCACACCAAATTTTGGATTCAGCAGTCGCCTCCGCTCTTCTCTTCGCAATTCAGTCGTTCTCGAAGTGAGCTTACGCTTGAGCATCGGGTCATGAAGGCAGAAATCTCTGAATCTGCGACTCGTCGAATAGACGGATAACAATGAATCAGCATCCAGATATCGAAAAATGGTTGAAACCATTTCAGCAGGAAGGGATCTGAAGGGATCCGAACTGCTTACGAAACATCCGGGCAAAACTCTGTAATCCATTTCACTAAGCTTTCTTAAACAGACGAGTGAGTCTGAGGAATACTCAGGCTACGCTGGTATATATACTATGCCGCCGTCTCTACGACCAATGAGCTGGTAGAAGGTATCCCCTCCACTCGATAACTCTTCCGTCTGTCTAACGGTTCAAGGCAGTTCAGATCTTTGGCGAAGCTAACCAGGCTAGAACTCAATCTGAATCTTTTCCAAATTTATCATCTACCTCTCGAAAAGCACCACAACATAAACATAAAAATGATGATTAACTTGTGTCGGAAGAAAAATTGTTAGGGAGTACATATGGATTTTTTATAGAGATTGACTTAGAAATAATTGTTTAGGTTGAGTCCCATTTGTCATAAAGATGATATTTGTTGCCAAGAACAACTCAGAGTCAAAAAAACTAATAATATCGAAAGCGCAAGCAGATTTATAGCCTCATCGAGCGATGATTTGTTTTGACTTTCTGCTTAGAGGAGCATAAACTCCAATTTCTTGGAATTGTCAAAGCACGCGTTCGTTGTGTTCTTGTTTGTACAAAAACTTTTTTTTGAGTGGTATTTTCTCGGAATGATGAGCGAGAGAAATCATCATTCCGAACAATACTCACACCAAATTTTGGATTCAGCAGTCGCCTCCGCTCTTCTCTCCGCAATTCAGTCGTTCTCGAAGTGAGCTTACGCCTGAGCATCGGGTCATGAAGGCAGATATCTCTGAATCTGCGACTCGTCGAATAGACGGATTACAATGAATCAGCATCCAGATATCGAAAAATGGTTGAAACCATTTCAGCAGGAAGGGATCTGAAGGGATCCGAACTGCTTACGAAACATCCGGGCAAAACTCTGTAATCCATTTCACTAAGCTTTCTTAAACAGACGAGTGAGTCTGAGGAATACTCAGGCTACGCTGGTATATATACTATGCCGCCGTCTCTACGACCAATGAGCTGGTAGAAGGTATCCCCTCCACTCGATAACTCTTCCGTCTGTCTAACGGTTCAAGGCAGTTCAGATCTTTGGCGAAGCTAACCAGGCTAGAACTCAATCTGAATCTTTTCCAAATTTATCATCTACCTCTCGAAAAGCACCACAACATAAACATAAAAATGATGATTAACTTGTGTCGGAAGAAAAATTGTTAGGGAGTACATATGGATTTTTTATAGAGATTGACTTAGAAATAATTGTTTAGGTTGAGTCCCAACTGTCATAAAGATGATATTTGTTGCCAAGAACAACTCAGGGTCAAAAAAACTAATAATATCGAAAGAACAACTAAGAGTCAAAAAACTAATAATATCGAAAGCGCAAGCAAATTTATAGCCTCATCGAGCGATGATTTGTTTTGACTTTCTGCTCAGAGGAGCATAAACTCCAATTTCTTGGAATTGTCAAAGCACGCGTTCGTTGTGTTCTTGTTTGTACAAGAACTTTTTTTTGAGTGGTATTTTCTCGGAATGATGAGCGAGAGAAATCATCATTCCGAACAATACTCACACCAAATTTTGGATTCAGCAGTCGCCTCCGCTCTTCTCTCCGCAATTCAGTCGTTCTCGAAGTGAGCTTACGCTTGAGCATCGGGTCATGAAGGCAGATATCTCTGAATCTGCGACTCGTCGAATAGACGGATAACAAAGAATCAGTGTCCAGATATCGAAAAATGGTTGAAACCATTTCAGCAGGAAGGGATCTGAAGGGATCCGAACTGCTAACGAAACATCCGGGCAAAACTCTGTAATCCATTTCAATATGCGTTCTTGAACAGACGAGTGAGTCTGAGGAATACTCAGGCTACGCTGGTATATATACTGCGCCGCCGTCTCTACGACCAATGAGCTGGTAGAAGGTATCCCCTCCACTCGATAACTCTTCCGTCCGTCTTACGGTGCAAGGCAGTTCCGATCTTTGGCGAAGCTAACCAGGCTAGAACTCAATCTGAATCTTTTCCAAATTAATCATCTACCTCTCGAAAAGCACCACAACATAAACATAATAATGCTGATTCACTTGTGTCGGAAGAAAAATTGTTAGGGAGTACATATGGATTTTTTATAGAGATTGACTTAGAAATAATTGTTCAGGTTGAGTCCCAACTGTCATAAAGATGATATTTGTTGCCAAGAACAACTCAGAGTCAAAAAAACTAATAATATCGAAAGCGCAAGCAAATTTATAGCCTCATCGAGCGATGATTTGTTTTGACTTTCTGCTCAGAGGAGCATAAACTCCAATTTCTTGGAATTGTCAAAGCACGCGTTCGTTGTGTTGTTGTTTGTACAAGAACTTTTTTTTGAGTGGTATTTTCTCGAAATGATGAGCGAGAGAAATCATCATTCCGAACAATACTCACACCAAATTTTGGATTCAGCTGTCGCCTCCGCTCTTCTCTCCGCAATTCCGTCGTTCTCGAAGTGAGGTTACGCCTGAGCATCGGGTCATGAAGGCAGATATCTCTAAATCTGCGACTCGTCGAATAGACGGAAGTAGATAGGCAACACCGGTTCGAGCACAAAAAGTGTAGTTTTTACATGTAAATTCCCATAAGGAAGTCTAAGGTCGATTTTGCAGAAATCGGTCAATTTTGAAAATTTTTCTAAGTCCTGTTCATGGTCATCCAGTAGGAGGGTCTGAGAGGGTGAGAGGAGAGTGGGGGAGAGGGTGATGAGTTTGACGATGAGGGGTGTGAGGTTGAGCGGGTTCGAGTTCGAGATTTTGTTTCGTACTTTTCTAACGTCGGGATTCGAACTCAGGACTTTTGCGTTACAAGATAGATAGAAGGTACCTTAGAGTTGGTATTAGAGATACGTCATGCTTTTTAGGGTGGTAATGAGGAGATATGTCGCTAGTCAAATAATGTAGAACAGCTGAATGCTTTCATTTTTATTTTTCAAATCATGAGTGAAAGGGTAATGGTGAGTCATTAATTGAAACCTTGTGAAAGAAAAATCATTTATTTTATTCACAGTAACATTGATATTTGTTTGATTAAATCAGAGTGATCACTGAAAAAAAAATTTAAATCATATAGTCAACAATTTTTCCAACATTGAAATCTTCTTCCTAGGTTCATCATATTCTTCAATCTTGCGTTTATTGAGTGAATAATGACCCCACGGTAGAGTGTTGAATGTTCCGGTCACCAAACATCGTTTATCATCCTCAGGACTTAAAGCTATTTTTTCCTGTGTCAGTGAATACACATGATGTTCCTTCGCCTGAATTAAATTTTGGGAAATAATTTTATGTTTCCATGTTTCTAAACATTCAATGTAATCATCAAAACATATTCTGTTCTTAACGATTGATTTTTTAATACCCTTAGCTTTCTTAGTGGTACCATAATTTCGACACATGGATTCAATTTCATCCGCTTCATACTCTTCTTCCACCCATTGTTGTTTTTTTATATTGAGATCATCCGTAAAAGTTTTCGCTGCATATAGTTTAGACCTGAGACCAACATAATCGGTCATAGGTATTCCATTGTTTTCATCCTTCATCATTCCTAATACCTTTTTATTAACTTGAGGAATACCGTAAGTATTATTCTTGGGATAATCTGAGGTATCAAATCTTTCATAACAGTCAAGTTTCATTCTTTTATAAGGATCTTCAGAGACCTCATAAATAAGAGAATCGGTATCAGTATATAAGATGGTACAGCCAGCACTGAAAGCTTCATTCATGTAGTGGTAATGGAAGTCATAAATAGTAGTTTTAGCCAAATCCAAGATACTCATTCCCACATAAATTGGCTTGTTTAAATAGATCTGCAGCTTTTGCATTTCAACAGCTACCAAGTTCTCATTGAAAATAACACAGTTCTTGAATTCAGGTTTGGAGATATAAGTTTCCATCCCATATCTTCCTTTCCATTTTGTCAGAAGGTGGACATTAACCCTTTTCCGAATATTCTCCATCGTTTTTCCTGTAACAAAAGTAAATAATATGTAGATATCTGTATAGGAAATCATATAAATGTAATTTGAATGGATATAACAACTTACCAAAAACAGCATTGTTCATCAGTTTAAAGAGATTCTTCTCGAACTCATTTTTGGCATTCTTTCTCAGATCCGTATTGAGGTCGATGTAAGACTTGAGCCATGTAGATTGCTTGAACTTGAGCACTCGATGTATTTTTGTTATAATCAATCCATTTTTCAATGCTTGCTTCAGAGATCTGTAGTGGATGACATATTTCTTCTTTTGATGTAATGTGGCCATAAGTTTAGCGTTTTGATGAGATGCATAACAAGGTGTTTGAGTTTTAGAGTTGTAATGTTCTGGACAGAATGGAGGATCTTTGTGCACATCATGCAATTCTCTAGGATATTCGAGATCGACTTCTAAAATATAACCCTCCGAAGCATCATCAGGAATTTGCAAGACATTTATATTTGTATCGGTCCACGTAAAACCGCCGTATGGTAGACATTGTGACATTGCCCATCCATATTGATTGTTGACATCAAAGTACATGAGGTAATTTTCTGGTTTAGTTGAATCATAGTTTGGTATATACTTGTTGTTCGCATGTGCTCGTCGTTTACCACATACTTGACTAAGGCCGCCCCGAATTCCTCTTTCAACAAACAAAAACATATCAACATCTGTGAGAAGTTCTAATTCCTGTTTTGTATATTTCAACATAGCATCCCACGTATATCCTGGTAAAGTAAAATAATGCGCAGGATCTAATCCATAAGTCTTATGGCAGCTCGATCTAAATTGTTCAAATACGTCAGCCAGCAATAGAATGTCAGTTTTCATGTAGAGATCGCTGTATTCGCCCAAATTCTGACATTTGAATTTATTCCACACAAGTTGTGCTCTCTCATATCTTCTTCGTGGACATTGCCTACCATACAATTTGTTATAGAATGCTTCAATAGGTGGAAGAGAAGTTTCATCGAATCGGTCATGGGAATCGATATAATCATATGGCATTACCCCTTTGTTCGTAAGAAGACTGATATGTTCTTCAGATTCCTCAGAAAATTGTGTTTTCAAGTTCGGAAACTCTTCTAAATAGGACGCCAGTTGGTCTAAAGAAGAAGCCATGAATCGGAAACTATCAATGAATCGGAAATTAATGTGATAATCATCATAGTGTTTGGTGAAACTGATATATTTCTCCTTGGTTATCGGTAACAAATCGATTTTCCCTTCCATTCTTGTGACAATATCTTGTATCAGAAAATAAGCGTCATATCCACTTAGGTTGTGAAATACTACAGGAATCATGTGACTATCCTTATAATTTATATTACATCCCTCATGTGCTGCTCCACGGTAATTCTTTTCGGGGATGAGATGATTATGATCTCTTACTTTTTTATCTTCAGGTTTGAACATTTCTTCACAAATATGACAGTGAGTTGCCTTCCGAAATTCGACTTCCTGTTTTGACGTCATATCGATATCGTAGGGACATAGGAAAACTGAGTCAACGTCTCCAGCAAATTTATTCATCTCATCTGCAAACCATTTCATGCAATTGGGACCGCGATAAGAACGGTTAAAACTCAGAGAATCATCATATGAACACTTTACATAGTATCCTACAGCTGCAGCTTTATGTTCTTGATAGTTGTTTTTATTATTAGTAGGTTTTAGTATGCTCTCCAGATCTGCATAAATAATAAAAGGTACCTTCTCCTTGTTTTTATGATTTTTGAACTTGAGTGTATTGTTTCCTGTCTCAGGCATCTTTATAGCTGTTTCATTCATGTTTCCACAATCCTCTGAATGACTTTTCAGTTTTTCTTCTGATCGGAAATATCGTAGACATCTATCACATAAGAATTTCTTATGCTCTTCCTTGCTCAATTGACTCGATACCAGACGAGAGAGATTTTTGATCAATAAATAATGGTATCGCACTGGAGTATCATCGTTTGAATAATGATCTTGTATAAGGAGTAAGTTGATATGTCTATTCATTTTATTTTTTGTTAGGTATGTTGGCAATGTAGTGAAGTTCTTCTTTTCCTTCTTCAGAATATAAACATTAATGGATATCTGGTTTTGTTTTTCAAAGTTGGGTATCTGTTTCATTGTCATCGGAAATTGAATACCTTTCAACTTCAAAATTTTGGAATAATGAGGATATTTTGATAATCGTTGCGGATTTTTCTCAACAGGGTGTAATGCAGCAGTCACAGCCCACGCAAAACATGCATCATCGTCGTTTTTCACATTGATACAGGCCTCTTTCCGTTTTATTTGAGGAGGAAGTTCTATGTATGAGCTTCCAAGTTGGGGTGTGAACTTGTTTATATTCACCCCTAGGTTAACAACATTAACCAGAGCCCATCCGCTATCACGTTCTTGGAATTCCTCAAGATCTTTGAGAATTGATACCAAGACATTTCTATTGAACCATTCAGTAATATTCGTATCTCGGTAAATAGGTGAATTGGATGTTGTGAAGTATTTATATTCCTTTTGAATTTTATTGGCTGTTATAATCTGAAACTCTCCACAAAACACCATATTGACCTTAACAGCTTCATCCTTCTTCAATGCATTCAGAATTCTTCGACGAAATATAGCTTCACAGTCCATCAAAAAAGCCTTAGGCTCCTTATGTTTCAGGTTACTAATCACACCAGTTCTTATTCTCGAGTCGAATGCTGATAATGAATCATTCCAATGGACTCTGTTCCAAGCAGTTTCCTTTCGTCTACTCAGACCTGCACCAATTCGTTTTTGTTGTTTGAATTTTTGTTTCAATGATTTTATAGAACGGATCTGAGCTTCGAGTTGCTGTTTTCCTCCAATTGAAGTACAACCTGGCAATTCCCGATACAGTTTTCTCATTGCTCTCGTACATTCCTTCATACCTTTTATTGCATGCTCATTATCAGATGTAGTGATAAATAAAGCCACTAACGACTTTATTAGTCGAAGACAATTCTCTATGTTGAACATTTTAGATACAACTGAAACAAAATATCCATGTCAACATTTTAAATATTCTCAAAATCGGATACAACACACGAAAATAGCCGAAGATTTCCGAAGATAGCCGCAGATTTCCGAAAATAGCCGAAGATTACCGAAGATACAAAACTTACGCAAGAACGGATATTAAGCGTATGCGAAGTGAATATAAAGCGAGTACACAACACAGTTAAGCTGTCAGCAACAATACAGTTTCAGGCAGCTTTAAAACAGCTTCGGACAGACAGCTAAACAGACAGCTTCAGCACAGCTCCAGACAGCTTCAACACAGCTCCAGGCAGCTAAGCTGACAGCTTCAGCACAGCTCCAGACAGCTTCAGCACAGTTCCAGACAGCTAAGCTGACAGCTGTTATAAAGGGTATAGGCGGATACAAAGTGGATGTATGAATCATGCTTTTCTGATAAATATTGAAACTAATAATTTTATATTTTAATTGATAACATATATCCCAAGCATTCACATGCAATAATTCATATCAGTCTTCAAGTCTTCAATTTAATTTGTTTGCAACAATTTTGTGATTAAAACACAGAGATAAGAAGATTGGTCTCAGAGAAGTCTTTGGACTCAGTAGATCTCCATATAAACTGCCATCTATAATAAATATTTATATAGTTAAATAATGAGAGATTCAACGGCTTCTCCGGCTTCTTGGACTTACGTAAATCTATGAGATGATATAATTTTATCTAAAGATTTTTTTCTGGATAACTGATACCTACTATTTTCATTTTATCAATAAATCTATCGAGGTCAATCAGGCGGTTCTTTAATAGCCATCGCATGCAACAATTTTCCTACTTACACATATATACCTAGTATATGGCAGATGACAGCCCACTTTTCAGATGGGTCTTACAGACATCTCAATACTGATACTTGACCCTCGTAAGAGTTCTCTAGTGTGCTTTCGTTAATCGTCGTCCACCCTTTTATACCGCTTAAGCGGAACCTCTATCGAAATCTATATGAACATAATCTGAATGTTTTATAGCCATGCGGCCCCTCAGGATTCTAAGACACTACACAGAGGTCTGAGGTTTAGATTATTATCATATAGAAAGATTGATTTTAATTGATAATATGGTGAGACATATTAGAATATGTACATATAAACATGAAATACATAAGTACTTACGTGGTATGATAGGTTGATGAGTTGAGATTGAAAGTTATGGATTTTTTCAATAGGAGGAACAGTCCCTACGATCAGATAGGAGAACTGGAAAAAAAAACATTTATTTAGCCTTTATGAATTCAAGAAGATGTGCTAAGCAATAATGAAAATACCGCATAATTTTCATACGTAAGTTTATTCTATTATCAGCAGATCGAATGAAGGTATCATGTCTATGTAGAATGAAGTATTTCTTAGTCCAGATTTTCTCTTCATCCTGCGATATCTCCGAAATCATGCATTTTAGAGAAAAACTAAATCAAAAATCACCCCCTTCACCCCCAGTCGATTTACCACCTAATGAATAAAATGACAAAGTTTCAAAATCATATCTAATCAGTTTTTCACCCCCCACTATTAAAATTTGTCTATAATATTCATATCATACGATACCCAGAAATGAATAGAATTATTCTAAGTCCTGATTTTTTTTTCTTCATCCTGCGATATCTCTGAAATCATGCATTTTAGAGGAAAACTAAATCAAAAATCACCCCCTGTCGATTTACCACCTAATGAATAAGATGACAAAGTTTCAAAATCATATCTAATCAGTTTTTCACCCCCCCACTATTAAAATTTGTCTATAATATTCATATCATACGATACTCAGAAATGAATAGAATTATTTTAAGTCCTGATTTTTTTTTCTTCATCCTGCGATATCTCTGAAATCATGCATTTTAGAGAAAAACTAAATCAAAAATCACCCCCTGTCGATTTACCACCTAATGAATAAGATGACAAAGTTTCAAAATCATATCTAATCAGTTTTTCACCCCCCCACTATTAAAATTTGTCTATAATATTCATATCATACGATACCCAGAAATGAATAGAATTATTTTAAGTCCTGATTTTTTTCTTCATCCTGCGATATCTCCGAAATCATGCATTTTAGAGAAAAACTAAATCAAAAATCACCCCCTTCCCACCTGTCGATTTACCACCTAATGAATAAGATGACAAAGTTTCAAAATCATATCTAATCAGTTTTTCACCCCCCACTATTAAAATTTGTCTATAATATTCATATCATACGATACCCAGAAATGAATAGAATTATTCTAAGTCCTGATTTTTTTTCTTCATCCTGCGATATCTCCGAAATCATGCATTTTAGAGAAAAACTAAATCAAAAATCACCCCCTTCACCCCTGTCGATTTACCACCTAATGTATAAGATGACAAAGTTTCAAAAACATATCTAATCATTTTATCACCCCCCACTATTCTAATCCGACTATAATATTCAAATCATACGATACCCAGAAGTGAATAAAATTGTTCTGAGCACTGATTTTTTCTTCATCCTGTGATATCGCCGAAATCATGCATTTTAGGAAAAAATTAATCTAAAATCAACATCCCCCTCCCCCGGATTTAACATCCACTAATAATTATTGTAACAAAGTTTCAAATCATATTATCTTCCCATTCTACCATCTCTAAGATTAACAAAAAATAAATCTCGTCTTACTCACCTAGAAATGTTTTTTTTTTTCACGATTTCGTAACAATAGAACGCAACTAATCGAAACCCTGCGAACGAATGAAGAATTGATACAATACTGGCTTTATTTATATTCTCCCAAGCTGAACTTAGTTTGAATAATGAAAATGATACCTGTTTGAAGACGATTTTGACGCGAATTCATGAAAGAAGGATCCATCTAAATTCGATATCCTATTTAATTTCGAATGAATTTTAGGTTGTGAGGTATCCTGGAGTTAATCACTGCTCCTTCACAACCATCCGGAAGGTATTTTAATTTTTTCATATTGATTTATTTAGGTTTAATCGGAAAATACTGTTCATTAAAGCTCCAATATTGTAGCCATTGGTATGTGTATATGCGCTGACGGGGTTCAAGTTACAGACAGGTCTAGACAAGAAAGTGTCGTTGGATAGATCGTGAACGTGGACCTTGTGCCTTGTATCCCGTGAGCGCATATACACATACCAATGGCTACAATATTGGAGCTTAATAAATAAATCAATATGAAAAAATTAAAATACCTTCCGGATGGTTGTGAAGGAGCAGTGATTAACTCCAGGATACCTCACAACCTAAAATTAATTCGAAATTAAATAGGATATCGAATTTAGATGGATCCTTCTTTCATGAATTCGCGTCAAAATCGTCTTCAAACAGGTATCATTTTCATTATTCAAACTAAGGGCAGCTTGGGAGAATATAAATACAGCCAGTATTGTATCAATTCTTCATTCGTTCGCAGGGTTTCGATTAGTTGCGTTCTATTGTTACGAAATCGTGAAAAAAAAAACATTTCTAGGTGAGTAAGACGAGATTTATTTTTTGTTAATCTTAGAGATGGTAGAATGGGAAGATAATATGATTTGAAACTTTGTTACAATAATTATTAGTGGATGTTAAATCTGGGGGAGGGGGATGTTGATTTTAGATTAATTTTTTCCTAAAATGCATGATTTCGGCGATATCACAGGATGAAGAAAAAATCAGTGCTCAGAACAATTTTATTCACTTCTGGGTATCGTATGATTTGAATATTATAGTCGGATTAGAATAGTGGGGGGTGATAAAATGATTAGATATGTTTTTGAAACTTTGTCATCTTATACATTAGGTGGTAAATCGACAGGAGTGAAGGGGGTGATTTTTGATTTAGTTTTTCTCTAAAATGCATGATTTCGGAGATATCGCAGGATGAAGAAAAAAAATCAGGACTCAGAATAATTCTATTCATTTCTGGGTATCGTATGATATGAATATTATAGACAAATTTTAATAGTGGGGGGTGAAAAACTGATTAGATATGATTTTGAAACTTTGTCATCTTATTCATTAGGTGGTAAATCGACAGGGGGTGAAGGGGGTGATTTTTGATTTAGTTTTTCTCTAAAATGCATGATTTCGGAGATATCGCAGGATGAAGAAAAAAATCAGGACTTAAAATAATTCTATTCATTTCTGGGTATCGTATGATATGAATATTATAGACAAATTTTAATAGTAGGGGGGTGAAAAACTGATTAGATATGATTTTGAAACTTTGTCATCTTATTCATTAGGTAGTAAATCGACAGGGGGTGATTTTTGATTTAGTTTTCCTCTAAAATGCATGATTTCAGAGATATCGCAGGATGAAGAAAAAAAAATCAGGACTTAGAATAATTCTATTCATTTCTGGGTATCGTATGATATGAATATTATAGACAAATTTTAATAGTGGGGGGTGAAAAACTGATTAGATATGATTTTGAAACTTTGTCATTTTATTCATTAGGTGGTAAATCGACAGGGGGTGAAGGGGGTGATTTTTGATTTAGTTTTTCTCTAAAATGCATGATTTCGGAGATATCGCAGGATGAAGAGAAAATCTGGACTAAGAAATACTTCATTCTACATAGACATGATACCTTCATTCGATCTGCTGATAATAGAATAAACTTACGTATAAAAATTATGCGGTATTTTCATTATTGCTTAGCACATCTTCTTGAATTCATAAAGGCTAAATAAATGTTTTTTTTTTCCAGTTCTCCTATCTGATCGTAGGGACTGTTCCCCCTATTGAAAAAATCCATAACTTTCATTCTCAACTCATCAACCTATCATACCACGTAAGTACTTATGTATTTCATGTTTATATGTACATATTCTAATATGTCTCACCATATTATCAATTAAAATCAATCTTTCTATATGATAATAATCTAAACCTCAGACCTCTGTGTAGTGTCTTAGAATCCTGAGGGGCCGCATGGCTATAAAACATTCAGATTATGTTCATATAGATTTCGATAGAGGTTCCGCTTAAGCGGTATAAAAGGGTGGACGACGATTAACGAAAGCACACTAGAGAACTCTTACGAGGGTCAAGTATCAGTATTGAGATGTCTGTAAGACCCATCTGAAAAGTGGGCTGTCATCTGCCATATACTAGGTATATATGTGTAAGTAGGAAAATTGTTGCATGCGATGGCTATTAAAGAACCGCCTGATGGACCTCGATAGATTTATTGATAAAATGAAAATAGTAGGTATCAGTTATCCAGAAAAAAATCTTTAGATAAAATTATATCATCTCATAGATTTACGTAAGTCCAAGAAGCCGGAGAAGCCGTTGAATCTCTCATTATTTAACTATATAAATATTTATTATAGATGGCAGTTTATATGGAGATCTACTGAGTCCAAAGACTTCTCTGAGACCAATCTTCTTATCTCTGTGTTTTAATCACAAAATTGTTGCAAACAAATTAAATTGAAGACTTGAAGACTGATATGAATTATTGCATGTGAATGCTTGGGATATATGTTATCAATTAAAATATAAAATTATTAGTTTCAATATTTATCAGAAAAGCATGATTCATACATCCACTTTGTATCCGCCTATACCCTTTATAACAGCTGTCAGCTTAGCTGTCTGGAACTGTGCTGAAGCTGTCTGGAGCTGTGCTGAAGCTGTCAGCTTAGCTGCCTGGAGCTGTGTTGAAGCTGTCTGGAGCTGTGCTGAAGCTGTCTGTTTAGCTGTCTGTCCGAGGCTGTTTTAAAGCTGCCTGAAACTGTATTGTAGCTGACAGCTTAACTGTGTTGTGTACTCGCTTTATATTCACTTCGCATACGCTTAATATCCGTTCTTGCGTAAGTTTTGTATCTTCGGTAATCTTCGGCTATTTTCGGAAATCTGCGGCTATCTTCGGAAATCTTCGGCTATTTTCGTGTGTTGTATCCGATTTTGAGAATATTTAAAATGTTGACATGGATATTTTGTTTCAGTTGTATCTAAAATGTTCAACATAGAGAATTGTCTTCGACTAATAAAGTCGTTAGTGGCTTTATTTATCACTACATCTGATAATGAGCATGCAATAAAAGGTATGAAGGAATGTACGAGAGCAATGAGAAAACTGTATCGGGAATTGCCAGGTTGTACTTCAATTGGAGGAAAACAGCAACTCGAAGCTCAGATCCGTTCTATAAAATCATTGAAACAAAAATTCAAACAACAAAAACGAATTGGTGCAGGTCTGAGTAGACGAAAGGAAACTGCTTGGAACAGAGTCCATTGGAATGATTCATTATCAGCATTCGACTCGAGAATAAGAACTGGTGTGATTAGTAACCTGAAACATAAGGAGCCTAAGGCTTTTTTGATGGACTGTGAAGCTATATTTCGTCGAAGAATTCTGAATGCATTGAAGAAGGATGAAGCTGTTAAGGTCAATATGGTGTTTTGTGGAGAGTTTCAGATTATAACAGCCAATAAAATTCAAAAGGAATATAAATACTTCACAACATCCAATTCACCTATTTACCGAGATACGAATATTACTGAATGGTTCAATAGAAATGTCTTGGTATCAATTCTCAAAGATCTTGAGGAATTCCAAGAACGTGATAGCGGATGGGCTCTGGTTAATGTTGTTAACCTAGGGGTGAATATAAACAAGTTCACACCCCAACTTGGAAGCTCATACATAGAACTTCCTCCTCAAATAAAACGGAAAGAGGCCTGTATCAATGTGAAAAACGACGATGATGCATGTTTTGCGTGGGCTGTGACTGCTGCATTACACCCTGTTGAGAAAAATCCGCAACGATTATCAAAATATCCTCATTATTCCAAAATTTTGAAGTTGAAAGGTATTCAATTTCCGATGACAATGAAACAGATACCCAACTTTGAAAAACAAAACCAGATATCCATTAATGTTTATATTCTGAAGAAGGAAAAGAAGAACTTCACTACATTGCCAACATACCTAACAAAAAATAAAATGAATAGACATATCAACTTACTCCTTATACAAGATCATTATTCAAACGATGATACTCCAGTGCGATACCATTATTTATTGATCAAAAATCTCTCTCGTCTGGTATCGAGTCAATTGAGCAAGGAAGAGCATAAGAAATTCTTATGTGATAGATGTCTACGATATTTCCGATCAGAAGAAAAACTGAAAAGTCATTCAGAGGATTGTGGAAACATGAATGAAACAGCTATAAAGATGCCTGAGACAGGAAACAATACACTCAAGTTCAAAAATCATAAAAACAAGGAGAAGGTACCTTTTATTATTTATGCAGATCTGGAGAGCATACTAAAACCTACTAATAATAAAAACAACTATCAAGAACATAAAGCTGCAGCTGTAGGATACTATGTAAAGTGTTCATATGATGATTCTCTGAGTTTTAACCGTTCTTATCGCGGTCCCAATTGCATGAAATGGTTTGCAGATGAGATGAATAAATTTGCTGGAGACGTTGACTCAGTTTTCCTATGTCCCTACGATATCGATATGACGTCAAAACAGGAAGTCGAATTTCGGAAGGCAACTCACTGTCATATTTGTGAAGAAATGTTCAAACCTGAAGATAAAAAAGTAAGAGATCATAATCATCTCATCCCCGAAAAGAATTACCGTGGAGCAGCACATGAGGGATGTAATATAAATTATAAGGATAGTCACATGATTCCTGTAGTATTTCACAACCTAAGTGGATATGACGCTTATTTTCTGATACAAGATATTGTCACAAGAATGGAAGGGAAAATCGATTTGTTACCGATAACCAAGGAGAAATATATCAGTTTCACCAAACACTATGATGATTATCACATTAATTTCCGATTCATTGATAGTTTCCGATTCATGGCTTCTTCTTTAGACCAACTGGCGTCCTATTTAGAAGAGTTTCCGAACTTGAAAACACAATTTTCTGAGGAATCTGAAGAACATATCAGTCTTCTTACGAACACAGGGGTAATGCCATATGATTATATCGATTCCCATGACCGATTCGATGAAACTTCTCTTCCACCTATTGAAGCATTCTATAACAAATTGTATGGTAGGCAATGTCCACGAAGAAGATATGAGAGAGCACAACTTGTGTGGAATAAATTCAAATGTCAGAATTTGGGCGAATACAGCGATCTCTACATGAAAACTGACATTCTATTGCTGGCTGACGTATTTGAACAATTTCGATCGAGCTGCCATAAGACTTATGGATTAGATCCTGCGCATTATTTTACTTTACCAGGATATACGTGGGATGCTATGTTGAAATATACAAAACAGGAATTAGAACTTCTCACAGATGTTGATATGTTTTTGTTTGTTGAAAGAGGAATTCGGGGCGGCCTTAGTCAAGTATGTGGTAAACGACGAGCACATGCGAACAACAAGTATATACCAAACTATGATTCAACTAAACCAGAAAATTACCTCATGTACTTTGATGTCAACAATCAATATGGATGGGCAATGTCACAATGTCTACCATACGGCGGTTTTACGTGGACCGATACAAATATAAATGTCTTGCAAATTCCTGATGATGCTTCGGAGGGTTATATTTTAGAAGTCGATCTCGAATATCCTAGAGAATTGCATGATGTGCACAAAGATCCTCCATTCTGTCCAGAACATTACAACTCTAAAACTCAAACACCTTGTTATGCATCTCATCAAAACGCTAAACTTATGGCCACATTACTTCAAAAGAAGAAATATGTCATCCACTACAGATCTCTGAAGCAAGCATTGAAAAATGGATTGATTATAACAAAAATACATCGAGTGCTCAAGTTCAAGCAATCTACATGGCTCAAGTCTTACATCGACCTCAATACGGATCTGAGAAAGAATGCCAAAAATGAGTTCGAGAAGAATCTCTTTAAACTGATGAACAATGCTGTTTTTGGTAAGTTGTTATATCCATTCAAATTACATTTATATGATTTCCTATACAGATATCTACATATTATTTACTTTTGTTACAGGAAAAACGATGGAGAATATTCGGAAAAGGGTTAATGTCCACCTTCTGACAAAATGGAAAGGAAGATATGGGATGGAAACTTATATCTCCAAACCTGAATTCAAGAACTGTGTTATTTTCAATGAGAACTTGGTAGCTGTTGAAATGCAAAAGCTGCAGATCTATTTAAACAAGCCAATTTATGTGGGAATGAGTATCTTGGATTTGGCTAAAACTACTATTTATGACTTCCATTACCACTACATGAATGAAGCTTTCAGTGCTGGCTGTACCATCTTATATACTGATACCGATTCTCTTATTTATGAGGTCTCTGAAGATCCTTATAAAAGAATGAAACTTGACTGTTATGAAAGATTTGATACCTCAGATTATCCCAAGAATAATACTTACGGTATTCCTCAAGTTAATAAAAAGGTATTAGGAATGATGAAGGATGAAAACAATGGAATACCTATGACCGATTATGTTGGTCTCAGGTCTAAACTATATGCAGCGAAAACTTTTACGGATGATCTCAATATAAAAAAACAACAATGGGTGGAAGAAGAGTATGAAGCGGATGAAATTGAATCCATGTGTCGAAATTATGGTACCACTAAGAAAGCTAAGGGTATTAAAAAATCAATCGTTAAGAACAGAATATGTTTTGATGATTACATTGAATGTTTAGAAACATGGAAACATAAAATTATTTCCCAAAATTTAATTCAGGCGAAGGAACATCATGTGTATTCACTGACACAGGAAAAAATAGCTTTAAGTCCTGAGGATGATAAACGATGTTTGGTGACCGGAACATTCAACACTCTACCGTGGGGTCATTATTCACTCAATAAACGCAAGATTGAAGAATATGATGAACCTAGGAAGAAGATTTCAATGTTGGAAAAATTGTTGACTATATGATTTAAATTTTTTTTTCAGTGATCACTCTGATTTAATCAAACAAATATCAATGTTACTGTGAATAAAATAAATGATTTTTCTTTCACAAGGTTTCAATTAATGACTCACCATTACCCTTTCACTCATGATTTGAAAAATAAAAATGAAAGCATTCAGCTGTTCTACATTATTTGACTAGCGACATATCTCCTCATTACCACCCTAAAAAGCATGACGTATCTCTAATACCAACTCTAAGGTACCTTCTATCTATCTTGTAACGCAAAAGTCCTGAGTTCGAATCCCGACGTTAGAAAAGTACGAAACAAAATCTCGAACTCGAACCCGCTCAACCTCACACCCCTCATCGTCAAACTCATCACCCTCTCCCCCACTCTCCTCTCACCCTCTCAGACCCTCCTACTGGATGACCTTGAACAGGACTTAGAAAAATTTTCAAAATTGACCGATTTCTGCAAAATCGACCTTAGACTTCCTTATGGGAATTTACATGTAAAAACTACACTTTTTGTGCTCGAACCGGTGTTGCCTATCTACTGACGGATAACAAAGAATCAGTATCCAGATATCGAAAAATGGTTGAAACCATTTCAGCAGGAAGGGATCTGAAGGGATCCGAACTGCTAACGAAACATCCGGGCAAAACTCTGTAATCCATTTCAATAAGCGTTCTTGAACAGACGAGTGAGTCTGAGGAATACTCAGGCTACGCTGGTATATATACTGCGCCGCCGTCTCTACGACCAATGAGCTGGTAGAAGGTATCCCCTCCACTCGATAACTCTTCCGTCCGTCTAACGGTTCAAGGCAGTTCCGATCTTTGGCGAAGCTAACCAGGCTAGAACTCGATCTGAATCTTTTCCGAATTCATCATCTACCTCTCGAAAAGCACCACAACATAAACATAATAAAGATGATTCACTTGTGTCGGAAGAAAAATTGTAAGAGAGTACATATGGATTTTTTATAGAGTTTGAGTTAGGAATAATTGTTTAGGTTGAGTCCCAACTGTCATAAAGATGATATTTGTTGCCAAGAACAACTCAGAGTCAAAAAAACTAATAATATCGAACGAACAACTAAGAGTCAAAAAAATTAATAATATCGAGAGCGCAAGCAGATTTATAGCCTCATCGAGCGATGATTTGTTTTGACTTTCTGCTCAGAGGAGCATAAACTCCAATTTCTTGGAATTGTCAAAGCACGCGTTCGTTGTGTTCTTGTTTGTACAAGAACTTTTTTTTGAGTGGTATTTTCTCGGAATGATGAGCGAGAGAAATCATCATTCCGAACAATACTCACACCAAATTTTGGATTCAGCAGTCGCCTCCGCTCTTCTCTCCGCAATTCAGTCGTTCTCGAAGTGAGCTTACGCCTTAGCATCGGGTCATGAAGGCAGATATCTCTGAATCTGCGACTCGTCGAAAAGACGGATAACAATGAATCAGCATCCAGATATCGAAAAATGGTTGAAACCATTTCAGCAGGATGGGATCTGAAGGGATCCGAACTGCTTACGAAACATCCGGGCAAAACTCTGTAATCCATTTCACTAAGCTTTCTTAAACAGACGAGTGAGTTTGAGGAATACTCAGGCTACGCTGATATATATACTGCGCCGCCGTCTCTACGACCAATGAGCTGGTAGAAGGTATCCCCTCCACTCGATAACTCTTCCGTCTGTCAGACGGTTCAAGGCAGTTCAGATCTTCGGCGAAGCTAACCAGGCTAGAACTCAATCTGAATCTTTTCCAAATTTATCATCTACCTCTCGAAAAGCACCACAACATAAACATAAAAATGATGATTAACTTGTGTCGGAAGAAAAATTGTTAGGGAGTACATATGGATTTTTTATAGAGATTGACTTAGGAATAATTGTTTAGGTTGAGTCCCAACTGTCATAAAGATGATATTTGTTGCCAAGAACAACTCAGAGTCAAAAAAACTAATAATATCGAAAGAACAACTCAGAGTCAAAAAAACTAATAATATCGAAAGCGCAAGCAGATTTATAGCCTCATCGAGCGATGATTTGTTTTGACTTTCTGCTCAGAGGAGCATAAACTCCAATTTCTTGGAATTGTCAAAGCACGCGTTCGTTGTGTTCTTGTTTGTACAAGAACTTTTTTTTGAGTGGTATTTTCTCGGAATGATGAGCGAGAGAAATCATCATTCCGAACAATACTCACACCAAATTTTGGATTCAGCAGTCGCCTCCGCTCTTCTCTTCGCAATTCAGTCGTTCTCGAAGTGAGCTTACGCTTGAGCATCGGGTCATGAAGGCAGAAATCTCTGAATCTGCGACTCGTCGAATAGACGGATAACAATGAATCAGCATCCAGATATCGAAAAATGGTTGAAACCATTTCAGCAGGAAGGGATCTGAAGGGATCCGAACTGCTTACGAAACATCCGGGCAAAACTCTGTAATCCATTTCACTAAGCTTTCTTAAACAGACGAGTGAGTCTGAGGAATACTCAGGCTACGCTGGTATATATACTATGCCGCCGTCTCTACGACCAATGAGCTGGTAGAAGGTATCCCCTCCACTCGATAACTCTTCCGTCTGTCTAACGGTTCAAGGCAGTTCAGATCTTTGGCGAAGCTAACCAGGCTAGAACTCAATCTGAATCTTTTCCAAATTTATCATCTACCTCTCGAAAAGCACCACAACATAAACATAAAAATGATGATTAACTTGTGTCGGAAGAAAAATTGTTAGGGAGTACATATGGATTTTTTATAGAGATTGACTTAGAAATAATTGTTTAGGTTGAGTCCCAACTGTCATAAAGATGATATTTGTTGCCAAGAACAACTCAGGGTCAAAAAAACTAATAATATCGAAAGAACAACTAAGAGTCAAAAAACTGATAATATCGAAAGCGCAAGCAAATTTATAGCCTCATCGAGCGATGATTTGTTTTGACTTTCTGCTCAGAGGAGCATAAACTCCAATTTCTTGGAATTGTCAAAGCACGCGTTCGTTGTGTTCTTGTTTGTACAAGAACTTTTTTTTGAGTGGTATTTTCTCGGAATGATGAGCGAGAGAAATCATCATTCCGAACAATACTCACACCAAATTTTGGTTTCAGCAGTCGCCTCCGCTCTTCTCTTCGCAATTCAGTCGTTCTCGAAGTGAGCTTACGCTTGAGCATCGGGTCATGAAGGCAGAAATCTCTGAATCTGCGACTCGTCGAATAGACGGATAACAATGAATCAGCATCCAGATATCGAAAAATGGTTGAAACCATTTCAGCAGGAAGGGATCTGAAGGGATCCGAACTGCTTACGAAACATCCGGGCAAAACTCTGTAATCCATTTCACTAAGCTTTCTTGAACAGACGAGTGAGTCTGAGGAATACTCTGGCTACGCTGGTATATATACTATGCCGCCGTCTTTACAACCAATGAGCTGGTAGAAGGTATCCCCTCCACTCGATAACTCTTCCGTCTGTCTAACGGTTCAAGGCAGTTCAGATCTTTGGCGAAGCTAACCAGGCTAGAACTCAATCTGAATCTTTTCCAAATTAATCATATACCTCTCGAAAAGCACCACAACATAAACATAAAAATGATGATTAACTTGTGTCGAAAAAAAAATTGTTAGGAAGTACATATGGATTTTTTTTAGAGATTGACTTAGAAATAATTGTTTAGGTTGAGTCCCAACTGTCATAAAGATGATATTTGTTGCCAAGAACAACCCAGATTCAAAAAAAAAACTAATAATATCGAACGAACAACTAAGAGTCAAAAAAACTAATAATATCGAAAGCGCAAGCAAATTTATAGCCTCATCGATCGATGATTTGTTTTGACTTTCTGCTCAGAGGAGCATAAACTCCAATTTCTTGGAATTGTCAAAGAGATTGAGAAGAACGGATTGAGATATAGAGAATATCGACTTCTTTAAGTAGTACTTGTTAAGTTCATTTGTATCCAAGGAATAAAATTATTTATTTTAAGTCAGTTCCTAAGACAATATGATTTAAAATAATTCATCTACTTCACAAATTATTTATTAGGTACTTATAATGATTGAATGCCGGTTATACAGTTACAGATAAAAGCTGAATCCAACGTTGAACCCAATTCAACTGACTGCCTGACAATGACAAAATAGAACTGAACTGTCCAAAATTACAATGGATTCAACTTTGAACTCAGTTTGAACCTGAACTGTAGAATGTAAAACCGTAGCTTAGAGTAATTGAAGATAGTGTAATATATGAAATAGAACAGATTTCTGGACATCGGAAAATAAATCTTAGGAAAATTTCTCCAACCTGGCATCGCTGCTGATTCTATCGGGGGGGACTGTGAATGCCGCGTCGACGCACACTAGTCTAGTCGAGAGAAGAGCGCGTTATTTGAAAGTTAATTAGGATACGACGAAAATTTAAAGATGAATTTAATATACATAAAGGGGTAGTAGGTAATTGAGTATCTCCGAAGTAATTCAAGGGATAAAATTAAATATAAATTAATGCTACTCTATGCAATATAGTTTCGATAGAAAATCTACAGACGAAATTATAAATTGTTGAAGAAACAAGGTATAGACTATAACGTCAAATATATTCATACAGATAGATATTTTGTTGTTGTTATTTGCTCTTTCGACGTACTATAATGACTAACCAGTGCGAAAAGAATAAAAGCATATTCACACATTAAAAGGACAGTTACTTTAGACAAGAGGGATGCCAACGACAAAACATTAAATAAAAAGTCAGTAGAATATTTCACGGATATAACATATAACCCAAAATATTCCGCACAAAAATCCGGAGATGTGTTGAAATATTCCTGCAGTATTTCTTATATATTTATTTAAATATATGAATTCTTATATGAAAACGTTTCAGTGAAATCAAAATATCATTTCCTGAAATATTTCATGAAATATTAACAATTTATTTGATATCTGAAGGGATCCGAACTGCTTACGAAACATCTGGGCAAAACTCTGTAATCCATTTCACTAAGCTTTCTTAAACAGACGAGTGAGTCTGAGGAATACTCAAGCTACGCTGGTATATATACTATGCCGCCGTCTCTACGACCAATGAGCTGGTAGAAGGTATCCCCTCCACTCGATAACTCTTCCGTCTGTCTAACGGTTCAAGGCAGTTCAGATCTTTGGCGAAGCTAACCAGGCTAGAACTCAATCTGAATATTTTCCAAATTAATCATATACCTCTCGAAAAGCACCACAACATAAACATAAAAATGATGATTAACTTGTGTCGAAAGAAAAATTGTTAGGGAGTACATATGGATTTTTTATAGAGATTGACTTAGAAATAATTGTTTAGGTTGAGTCCCAACTGTCATAAAGATGATATTTGTTGCCAAGAACAACCCAGAGTCAAAAAAAAACTAATAATATCGAACGAACAACTAAGAGTCAAAAAAATTAATAATATCGAGAGCGCAAGCAGATTTATAGCCTCATCGAGCGATGATTTGTTTTGACTTTCTGCTCAGAGGAGCATAAACTCCAATTTCTTGGAATTGTCAAAGCACGCGTTCGTTGTGTTCTTGTTTGTACAAGAACTTTTTTTTGAGTGGTATTTTCTCGGAATGATGAGCGAGAGAAATCATCATTCCGAACAATACTCACACCAAATTTTGGATTCAGCAGTCGCCTCCGCTCTTCTCTCCGCAATTCAGTCGTTCTCGAAGTGAGCTTACGCCTGAGCATCGGGTCATGAAGGCAGATATCTCTGAATCTGCGACTCGTCGAATAGACGGATAACAATGAATCAGCATCCAGATATCGAAAAATGGTTGAAACCATTTCAGCAGGAAGGGATCTGAAGGGATCCGAACTGCTTACGAAACATCCGGGCAAAACTCTGTAATCCATTTCACTAAGCTTTCTTAAACAGACGAGTGAGTCTGAGGAATACTCAGGCTACGCTGGTATATATACTATGCCGCCGTCTCTACGACCAATGAGCTGGTAGAAGGTATCCCCTCCACTCGATAACTCTTCCGTCTGTCTAACGGTTCAAGGCAGTTCAGATCTTTGGCGAAGCTAACCAGGCTAGAACTCAATCTGAATCTTTTCCAAATTTATCATCTACCTCTCGAAAAGCACCACAACATAAACATAAAAATGATGATTAACTTGTGTCGGAAGAAAAATTGTTAGGGAGTACATATGGATTTTTTATAGAGATTGACTTAGAAATAATTGTTTAGGTTGAGTCCCAACTGTCATAAAGATGATATTTGTTGCCAAGAACAACTCAGGGTCAAAAAAACTAATAATATCGAAAGAACAACTAAGAGTCAAAAAACTAATAATATCGAAAGCGCAAGCAAATTTATAGCCTCATCGAGCGATGATTTGTTTTGACTTTCTGCTCAGAGGAGCATAAAATCCAATTTCTTGGAATTGTCAAAGCACGCGTTCGTTGTGTTCTTGTTTGTACAAGAACTTTTTTTTGAGTGGTATTTTCTCGGAATGATGAGCGAGAGAAATCATCATTCCGAACAATACTCACACCAAATTTTGGATTCAGCAGTCGCCTCCGCTCTTCTCTCCGCAATTCAGTCGTTCTCGAAGTGAGCTTACGCTTGAGCATCGGGTCATGAAGGCAGAAATCTCTGAATCTGCGACTCGTCGAATAGACGGATAACAATGAATCAGCATCCAGATATCGAAAAATGGTTGAAACCATTTCAGCAGGAAGGGATCTGAAGGGATCCGAACTGCTTACGAAACATCCGGGCAAAACTCTGTAATCCATTTCACTAAGCTTTCTTAAACAGACGAGTGAGTCTGAGGAATACTCAGGCTACGCTGGTATATATACTATGCCGCCGTCTCTACGACCAATGAGCTGGTAGAAGGTATCCCCTCCACTCGATAACTCTTCGTCTGTCTAACGGTTCAAGGCAGTTCAGATCTTTGGCGAAGCTAACCAGGCTAGAACTCAATCTGAATCTTTTCCAAATTTATCATCTACCTCTCGAAAAGCACCACAACATAAACATAAAAACGATGATTAACTTGTGTCGGAAGAAAAATTGTTAGGGAGTACATATGGATTTTTTATAGAGATTGACTTAGAAATAATTGTTTAGGTTGAGTCCCAACTGTCATAAAGATGATATTTGTTGCCAAGAACAACTCAGGGTCAAAAAAACTAATAATATCGAAAGAACAACTAAGAGTCAAAAAACTAATAATATCGAAAGCGCAAGCAAATTTATAGCCTCATCGAGCGATGATTTGTTTTGACTTTCTGCTCAGAGGAGCATAAACTCCAATTTCTTGGAATTGTCAAAGCACGCGTTCGTTGTGTTCTTGTTTGTACAAGAACTTTTTTTGTACAAGAATTTTTTTTTGAGTGGTATTTTCTCGGAATGATGAGCGAGAGAAATCATCATTCCGAACAATACTCACACCAAATTTTGGATTCAGCAGTCGCCTCCGCTCTTCTCTCCGCAATTCAGTCGTTCTCGAAGTGAGCTTACGCTTGAGCATCGGGTCATGAAGGCAGAAATCTCTGAATCTGCGACTCGTCGAATAGACGGATAACAATGAATCAGCATCCAGATATCGAAAAATGGTTGAAACCATTTCAGCAGGAAGGGATCTGAAGGGATCCGAACTGCTTACGAAACATCCGGGCAAAACTCTGTAATCCATTTCACTAAGCTTTCTTAAACAGACGAGTGAGTCTGAGGAATACTCAGGCTACGCTGGTATATATACTATGCCGCCGTCTCTACGACCAATGAGCTGGTAGAAGGTATCCCCTCCACTCGATAACTCTTCCGTCTGTCTAACGGTTCAAGGCAGTTCAGATCTTTGGCGAAGCTAACCAGGCTAGAACTCAATCTGAATCTTTTCCAAATTAATCATATACCTCTCGAAAAGCACCACAACATAAACATAAAAATGATGATTAACTTGTGTCGAAAGAAAAATTGTTAGGGAGTACATATGGATTTTTTATAGAGATTGACTTAGAAATAATTGTTTAGGTTGAGTCCCAACTGTCATAAAGATGATATTTGTTGCCAAGAACAACCCAGATTCAAAAAAAAACTAATAATATCGAACGAACAACTAAGAGTCAAAAAAACTAATAATATCGAAAGCGCAAGCAAATTTATAGCCTCATCGAGCGATGATTTGTTTTGACTTTCTGCTCAGAGGAGCATAAACTCCAATTTCTTGGAATTGTCAAAGCACGCGTTCGTTGTGTTCTTGTTTGTACAAGACCTTTTTTTTTGAGTGGTATTTTCTCGAAATGATGAGCGAGAGAAATCATCATTCCGAACAATACTCACAACAAATTTTGGATTCAGCAGTCGCCTCCGCTCTTCTCTCCGCAATTCCGTCGTTCTCGAAGTGAGGTTACGCCTGAGCATCGGGTCATGAAGGCAGATATCTCTGAATCTGCGACTCGTCGAATAGACGGATAACAAAGAATCAGTATCCAGATATCGAAAAATGGTTGAAACCATTTCAGCAGGAAGGGATCTGAAGGGATCCGAACTGCTAACGAAACATCCGGGCAAAACTCTGTAATCCATTTCAATATGCGTTCTTGAACAGACGAGTGAGTCTGAGGAATACTCAGGCTACGCTGGTATATATACTGCGCCGCCGTCTCTACGACCAATGAGCTGGTAGAAGGTATCCCCTCCACTCGATAACTCTTCCGTCCGTCTTACGGTGCAAGGCAGTTCCGATCTTTGGCGAAGCTAACCAGGCTAGAACTCAATCTGAATCTTTTCCAAATTAATCATCTACCTCTCGAAAAGCACCACAACATAAACATAATAATGCTGATTCACTTGTGTCGAAAAAAAATTGTTAGGCAGTACATATGGATTTTTTATAGAGATTGACTTAGAAATAATTGTTTAGGTTGAGTCCCAACTGTCATAAAGATGATATTTGTTGCCAAGAACAACTCAGAGTCAAAAAAACTAATAATATCGAAAGCGCAAGCAAATTTATAGCCTCATCGAGCGATGATTTGTTTTGACTTTCTGCTCAGAGGAGCATAAACTCCAATTTCTTGGAATTGTCAAAGCACGCGTTCGTTGTGTTCTTGTTTGTACAAGAACTTTTTTTTGAGTGGTATTTTCTCGGAATGATGAGCGAGAGAAATCATAATTCCGAACAATACTCACACCAAATTTTGGATTCAGCAGTCGCCTCCGCTCTTCTCTCCGCAATTCAGTCGTTCTCGAAGTGAGCTTACGCTTGAGCATCGGGTCATGAAGGCAGATATCTCTGAATCTGCGACTCGTCGAATAGACGGATAACAATGAATCAGCATCCAGATATCGAAAAATGGTTGAAACCATTTCAGCAGGAAGGGATCTGAAGGGATCCGAACTGCTTACGAAACATCCGGGCAAAACTCTGTAATCCATTTCACTAAGCTTTCTTAAACAGACGAGTGAGTCTGAGGAATACTCAGGCTACGCTGGTATATATACTATGCCGCCGTCTCTACGACCAATGAGCTGGTAGAAGGTATCCCCTCCACTCGATAACTCTTCCGTCTGTCCAACGGTTCAAGGCAGTTCAGATCTTTGGCGAAGCTAACCAGGCTAGAACTCAATCTGAATCTTTTCCAAATTAATCATCTACCTCTCGAAAAGCACCACAACATAAACATAATAATGATGATTCACTTGTGTCGAAAAAAAATTGTTAGGGAGTACATATGGATTTTTTATAGAGATTGACTTGGAAATAATTGTTTAGGTTGAGTCCCAACTGTCATAAAGATGATATTTGTTGCCAAGAACAACTCAGAGTCAAAAAAAACTAATAATATCGAAAGCGCAAGCAGATTAATAGCCTCATCGAGCGATGATTTGTTTTGACTTTCTGCTCAGTGGAGCATACACTCCAATTTCTTGGAATTGTCAAAGCACACGTTCGTTGTGTTCTTGTTTGTACAAGAACTTTTTTTTGAGTGGTATTTTCTCGGAATGATGAGCGAGAGAAATAATCATTCCGAACAATACTCACACCAAATTTTGGATTTAGCAGTCGCCTCCGCTCTTCTCTCCGCAATTCAGTCGTTCTCGAAGTGAGCTTACGCCTGAGCATCGGGTCATGAAGGCAGATATCTCTGAATCTGCGACTCGTCGAATAGACGGATAACAATGAATCAGCATCCAGATATCGAAAAATGGTTGAAACCATTTCAGCAGAAAGGGATCTGAAGGGATCCGAACTGCTTACGAAACATCTGGGCAAAACTCTGTAATCCATTTCACTAAGCGTTCTTGAACAGACGAGTGAGTCTGAGGAATACTCAGGCGACGCTGGTATATATACTGCGCCGCCGTCTCTACGACCAATGAGCTGGTAGAAGGTATCCCCTCCACTCGGTAACTCTTCCGTCCGTCTAACGGTTCAAGGCAGTTCCGATCTTTGGCGAAGCTAACCAGGCTAGAACTCAATCTGAATCTTTTCCGAATTCATCATCTACCTCTCGGAAAGCACCACAACATAAACATAAAAATGATGATTAACTTGTGTCGAAAGAAAAATTGTTAGGGAGTACATATGATTTTTTATAGAGATTGACTTAGAAATAATCGTTTAGGTTGAGTCCCAACTGTCATAAAGATGATATTTGTTGCCAAGAACAACTCAGAGTCAAAAAAAACTAATAATATCGAAAGAACAACTCAGAGTCAAAAAACCTAATAATATCGAAAGCGCAAGCAGATTTATAGCCTCATCGAGCAATGATTTGTTTTGACTTTCTGCTCAGAGGAGCATATACCTACTCCAATTTCTTGGAATTGTCAAAGCACGCGTTCTTTGTGTTATTGTTTGTACAAGAACTTTTTTTTGAGTGGTATTTTCTCGGAATGATGAGCGGAGAAATCATCATTCCGAACAATACTCACACCAAATTTTGGATTCAGCAGTCGCCTCCGCTCTTCTCTCCGCAATTCAGCCGTTCTCGAAGTGAGCTTACGCCTGAGCATCGGGTCATGAAGGCAGATATCTCTGAATCTGCGACTCGTCGAATAGACGGATAGCAATGAATCAGCATCCAGATATCGAAAAATGGTTGAAACCATTTCAGCAGGAAGGGATCTGAAGGGATCCGAACTGCTCACGAAACATCTGGGCAAAACTCTGTAATCCATTTCACTAAGCGTTCGAACAAACGAGTGAGTCTGAGGAATACTCAGGCGACGCTGGTATATAGACTGCGCCGCCGTCTCTACGACCAATGAGCTGGTAGAAGGTATCCCCTCCACTCGATAACTCTTCCGTCCGTCTAACGGTTCAAGGCAGTTCCGATCTTTGGCGAAGCTAACCAGCCTAGAACTCAATCTGAATCTTTTCCGAATTCATCATCTACCTCTCGAAAAGCACCACAACATAAACATAAAAATTATGATTAACTTGTGTCGAAAGAAAAATTGTTAGGGAGTACATATGATTTTTTATAGAGATTGACTTAGAAATAATTGTTTAGATTGAGTCCCAACTGTCATAAAGATGATATTTGTTGCCAAGAACAACTCAGAGTCAAAAAAAACTAACTATATCGAAAGAACAACTAAGAGTCAAAAAAACTAATAATATCGAAAGCGCAAGCAGATTTATAGCCTCATCGAGCGATGATTTGTTTTGACTTTCTGCTCAGAGGAGCATAAACTCCAATTTCTTGGAATTGTCGAAGCACGCGTTCTTTGTGTTATTGTTTGTACAAGAACTTTTTTTTGAGTGGTATTTTCTCGGAATGATGAGCGAGAGAAATCATAATTCCGAACAATACTCACACCAAATTTTGGATTCAGCAGTCGCCTCCGCTCTTCTCTCCGCAATTCAGCCGTTCTCGAAGTGAGCTTACGCCTGAGCATCGGGTCATGAAGGCAGATATCTCTGAATCTGCGACTCGTCGAATAGACGGATAACAATGAATCAGCATCCAGATATCGAAAAATGGTTGAAACCATTTCAGCAGGAAGGGATCTGAAGGGATCCGAACTGCTAACGAAACATCCGGGCAAAACTCTGTAATCCATTTCAATTAGCGTTCTTGAACAGACGAGTGTGTCTGAGGAATACTCAGGCTACGCTGGTATATGTACTGCGCCGCTGTCTCTACGACCAATGAGCTGGTAGAAGGTATCCCCTCCACTCGATAACTCTTCCGTCTGTCTAACGGTTCAAGGCAGTTCAGATCTTTGGCGAAGCTAACCAGGCTAGAACTCAATCTGAATCTTTTCCAAATTTATCATCTACCTCTCGAAAAGCACCACAACATAAACATAAAAATGATGATTAACTTGTGTCGGAAGAAAAATTGTTAGGGAGTACATATGGATTTTTTATAGAGATTGACTTAGAAATAATTGTTTAGGTTGAGTCCCAACTGTCATAAAGATGATATTTGTTGCCAAGAACAACTCAGGGTCAAAAAAACTAATAATATCGAAAGAACAACTAAGAGTCAAAAAACTAATAATATCGAAAGCGCAAGCAAATTTATAGCCTCATCGAGCGATGATTTGTTTTGACTTTCTGCTCAGAGGAGCATAAACTCCAATTTCTTGGAATTGTCAAAGCACGCGTTCGTTGTGTTCTTGTTTGTAGAAGAACTTTTTTTTGAGTGGTATTTTCTCGGAATGATGAGCGAGAGAAATCATCATTCCGAACAATACTCACACCAAATTTTGGATTCAGCAGTCGCCTCCGCTCTTCTCTTCGCAATTCAGTCGTTCTCGAAGTGAGCTTACGCTTGAGCATCGGGTCATGAAGGCAGAAATCTCTGAATCTGCGACTCGTCGAATAGACGGATAACAATGAATCAGCATCCAGATATCGAAAAATGGTTGAAACCATTTCAGCAGGAAGGGATCTGAAGGGATCCGAACTGCTTACGAAACATCCGGGCAAAACTCTGTAATCCATTTCACTAAGCTTTCTTAAACAGACGAGTGAGTCTGAGGAATACTCAGGCTACGCTGGTATATATACTATGCCGCCGTCTCTACGACCAATGAGCTGGTAGAAGGTATCCCCTCCACTCGATAACTCTTCCGTCTGTCTAACGGTTCAAGGCAGTTCAGATCTTTGGCGAAGCTAACCAGGCTAGAACTCAATCTGAATCTTTTCCAAATTTATCATCTACCTCTCGAAAAGCACCACAACATAAACATAAAAATGATGATTAACTTGTGTCGGAAGAAAAATTGTTAGGGAGTACATATGGATTTTTTATAGAGATTGACTTAGAAATAATTGTTTAGGTTGAGTCCCAACTGTCATAAAGATGATATTTGTTGCCAAGAACAACTCAGGGTCAAAAAAACTAATAATATCGAAAGAACAACTAAGAGTCAAAAAACTAATAATATCGAAAGCGCAAGCAAATTTATAGCCTCATCGAGCGATGATTTGTTTTGACTTTCTGCTCAGAGGAGCATAAACTCCAATTTCTTGGAATTGTCGAAGCACGCGTTCTTTGTGTTATTGTTTGTACAAGAACTTTTTTTTGAGTGGTATTTTCTCGGAATGATGAGCGAGAGAAATCATAATTCCGAACAATACTCACACCAAATTTTGGATTCAGCAGTCGCCTCCGCTCTTCTCTCCGCAATTCAGCCGTTCTCGAAGTGAGCTTACGCCTGAGCATCGGGTCATGAAGGCAGATATCTCTGAATCTGCGACTCGTCGAATAGACGGATAACAATGAATCAGCATCCAGATATCGAAAAATGGTTGAAACCATTTCAGCAGGAAGGGATCTGAAGGGATCCGAACTGCTAACGAAACATCCGGGCAAAACTCTGTAATCCATTTCACTAAGCTTTCTTAAACAGACGAGTGAGTCTGAGGAATACTCAGGCTACGCTGGTATATATACTATGCCGCCGTCTCTACGACCAATGAGCTGGTAGAAGGTATCCCCTCCACTCGATAACTCTTCCGTCTGTCTAACGGTTCAAGGCAGTTCAGATCTTTGGCGAAGCTAACCAGGCTAGAACTCAATCTGAATCTTTTCCAAATTTATCATCTACCTCTCGAAAAGCACCACAACATAAACATAAAAATGATGATTAACTTGTGTCGGAAGAAAAATTGTTAGGGAGTACATATGGATTTTTTATAGAGATTGACTTAGAAATAATTGTTTAGGTTGAGTCCCAACTGTCATAAAGATGATATTTGTTGCCAAGAACAACTCAGGGTCAAAAAAACTAATAATATCGAAAGAACAACTAAGAGTCAAAAAACTAATAATATCGAAAGCGCAAGCAAATTCATAGCCTCATCGAGCGATGATTTGTTTTGACTTTCTGCTCAGAGGAGCATAAACTCCAATTTCTTGGAATTGTCAAAGCACGCGTTCGTTGTCTTGTTTGTACAAGAACTTTTTTTGAGTGGTATTTTCTCGGAATGATGAGCGAGAGAAATCATCATTCCGAACAATACTCACACCAAATTTTGGATTCAGCAGTCGCCTCCGCTCTTCTCTTCGCAATTCAGTCGTTCTCGAAGTGAGCTTACGCTTGAGCATCGGGTCATGAAGGCAGAAATCTCTGAATCTGCGACTCGTCGAATAGACGGATAACAATGAATCAGCATCCAGATATCGAAAAATGGTTGAAACCATTTCAGCAGGAAGGGATCTGAAGGGATCCGAACTGCTTACGAAACATCCGGGCAAAACTCTGTAATCCATTTCACTAAGCTTTCTTAAACAGACGAGTGAGTCTGAGGAATACTCTGGCTACGCTGGTATATATACTATGCCGCCGTCTCTACGACCAATGAGCTGGTAGAAGGTATCCCCTCCACTCGATAACTCTTCCGTCTGTCTAACGGTTCAAGGCAGTTCAGATCTTTGGCGAAGCTAACCAGGCTAGAACTCAATCTGAATCTTTTCCAAATTAATCATATACCTCTCGAAAAGCACCACAACATAAACATAAAAATGATGATTAACTTGTGTCGAAAGAAAAATTGTTAGGGAGTACATATGGATTTTTTTTAGAGATTGACTTAGAAATAATTGTTTAGGTTGAGTCCCAACTGTCATAAAGATGATATTTGTTGTCAAGAACAACCCAGATTCAAAAAAAAACTAATAATATCGAACGAACAACTAAGAGTCAAAAAAACTAATAATATCGAAAGCGCAAGCAAATTCATAGCCTCATCGAGCGATGATTTGTTTTGACTTTCTGCTCAGAGGAGCATAAACTCCAATTTCTTGGAATTGTAAAAGAGATTGAGAAGAACGGATTGAGATATAGAGAATATCGACTTCTTTAAGTAGTACTTGTTAAGTTCATTTGTATCCAAGGAATAAAATTATTTATTGTAAGTCAGTTCCAAAGACAATATGATTAAAAATAATTCATCTACTTCACAAATTATTTATTAGGTACTTATAATGATTGAATGCCGGTTATACAGTTACAGATAAAAGCTGAATCCAACGTTGAACCCAATTCAACTGACTGCCTGACAATGACAAAATAGAACTGAACTGTCCAAAATTACAATGGATTCAACTTTGAACTCGGTTTGAACCTGAACTGTAGAATGTAAAACCGTAGCTTAGAGTAATTGAAGATAGTGTAATATATGAAATAGAACAGATTTCTGGACATCGGAAAATAAATCTTAGGAAAATTTCTCCAACCTGGCATCGCTGCTGATTCTATCGGGGGGGACTGTGAATGCCGCGTCGACGCACACTAGTCTAGTCGAGAGAAGAGCGCGTTATTTGAAAGTTAATTAGGATACGACGAAAATTTAAAGATGAATTTAATATACATAAAGGGGTAGTAGGTAATTGAGTATCTCCGAAGTAATTCAAGGGATAAAATTAAATATAAATTAATGCTACTCTATGCAATATAGTTTCAATAGAAAATCTACAGACGAAATTATAAATTGTTGAAGAAACAAGGTATAGACTATAACGTCAAATATATTCATACAGATAGATATTTTGTTGTTGTTATTTGCTCTTTCGACGTACTATAATGACTACCCAGTGCGAAAAGAATAAAAGCATATTCACACATTAAAAAGACAGTAACTTTAGACAAGAGGGATGCCAACGACAAAACATTAAATAAAAAGTCAGTAGAATATTTCACGGATATAACATATAACCCAAAATATTCCGCACAAAAATCCGGAGATGTGTTGAAATATTCCTGCAGTATTTCTTATATATTTATTTAAATATATGAATTCTTATATGAAAACGTTTCAGTGAAATCAAAATATCATTTCCTGAAATATTTCATGAAATATTAACAATTTATTTGATATCTGAAGGGATCCGAACTGCTTACGAAACATCTGGGCAAAACTCTGTAATCCATTTCACTAAGCTTTCTTAAACAGACGAGTGAGTCTGAGGAATACTCAAGCTACGCTGGTATATATACTATGCCGCCGTCTCTACGACCAATGAGCTGGTAGAAGGTATCCCCTCCACTCGATAACTCTTCCGTCTGTCTAACGGTTCAAGGCAGTTCAGATCTTTGGCGAAGCTAACCAGGCTAGAACTCAATCTGAATCTTTTCCAAATTAATCATATACCTCTCGAAAAGCACCACAACATAAACATAAAAATGATGATTAACTTGTGTCGAAAGAAAAATTGTTAGGGAGTACATATGGATTTTTTATAGAGATTGACTTAGAAATAATTGTTTAGGTTGAGTCCCAACTGTCATAAAGATGATATTTGTTGCCAAGAACAACCCAGAGTCAAAAAAAAACTAATAATATCGAACGAACAACTAAGAGTCAAAAAAATTAATAATATCGAGAGCGCAAGCAGATTTATAGCCTCATCGAGCGATGATTTGTTTTGACTTTCTGCTCAGAGGAGCATAAACTCCAATTTCTTGGAATTGTCAAAGCACGCGTTCGTTGTGTTCTTGTTTGTACAAGAACTTTTTTTTGAGTGGTATTTTCTCGGAATGATGAGCGAGAGAAATCATCATTCCGAACAATACTCACACCAAATTTTGGATTCAGCAGTCGCCTCCGCTCTTCTCTCCGCAATTCAGTCGTTCTCGAAGTGAGCTTACGCCTGAGCATCGGGTCATGAAGGCAGATATCTCTGAATCTGCGACTCGTCGAATAGACGGATAACAATGAATCAGCATCCAGATATCGAAAAATGGTTGAAACCATTTCAGCAGGAAGGGATCTGAAGGGATCCGAACTGCTTACGAAACATCCGGGCAAAACTCTGTAATCCATTTCACTAAGCTTTCTTAAACAGACGAGTGAGTCTGAGGAATACTCAGGCTACGCTGGTATATATACTATGCCGCCGTCTCTACGACCAATGAGCTGGTAGAAGGTATCCCCTCCACTCGATAACTCTTCCGTCTGTCTAACGGTTCAAGGCAGTTCAGATCTTTGGCGAAGCTAACCAGGCTAGAACTCAATCTGAATCTTTTCCAAATTTATCATCTACCTCTCGAAAAGCACCACAACATAAACATAAAAATGATGATTAACTTGTGTCGGAAGAAAAATTGTTAGGGAGTACATATGGATTTTTTATAGAGATTGACTTAGAAATAATTGTTTAGGTTGAGTCCCAACTGTCATAAAGATGATATTTGTTGCCAAGAACAACTCAGGGTCAAAAAAACTAATAATATCGAAAGAACAACTAAGAGTCAAAAAACTAATAATATCGAAAGCGCAAGCAAATTTATAGCCTCATCGAGCGATGATTTGTTTTGACTTTCTGCTCAGAGGAGCATAAACTCCAATTTCTTGGAATTGTCAAAGCACGCGTTCGTTGTGTTCTTGTTTGTACAAGAACTTTTTTTTGAGTGGTATTTTCTCGGAATGATGAGCGAGAGAAATCATCATTCCGAACAATACTCACACCAAATTTTGGATTCAGCAGTCGCCTCCGCTCTTCTCTCCGCAATTCAGTCGTTCTCGAAGTGAGCTTACGCTTGAGCATCGGGTCATGAAGGCAGAAATCTCTGAATCTGCGACTCGTCGAATAGACGGATAACAATGAATCAGCATCCAGATATCGAAAAATGGTTGAAACCATTTCAGCAGGAAGGGATCTGAAGGGATCCGAACTGCTTACGAAACATCCGGGCAAAACTCTGTAATCCATTTCACTAAGCTTTCTTAAACAGACGAGTGAGTCTGAGGAATACTCAGGCTACGCTGGTATATATACTATGCCGCCGTCTCTACGACCAATGAGCTGGTAGAAGGTATCCCCTCCACTCGATAACTCTTCCGTCTGTCTAACGGTTCAAGGCAGTTCAGATCTTTGGCGAAGCTAACCAGGCTAGAACTCAATCTGAATCTTTTCCAAATTTATCATCTACCTCTCGAAAAGCACCACAACATAAATATAAAAACGATGATTAACTTGTGTCGGAAGAAAAATTGTTAGGGAGTACATATGGATTTTTTATAGAGATTGACTTAGAAATAATTGTTTAGGTTGAGTCCCAACTGTCATAAAGATGATATTTGTTGCCAAGAACAACTCAGGGTCAAAAAAACTAATAATATCGAAAGAACAACTAAGAGTCAAAAAACTAATAATATCGAAAGCGCAAGCAAATTTATAGCCTCATCGAGCGATGATTTGTTTTGACTTTCTGCTCAGAGGAGCATAAACTCCAATTTCTTGGAATTGTCGAAGCACGCGTTCGTTGTGTTCTTGTTTGTACAAGAACTTTTTTTTGAGTGGTATTTTCTCGGAATGATGAGCGAGAGAAATCATCATTCCGAACAATACTCACACCAAATTTTGGATTCAGCAGTCGCCTCCGCTCTTCTCTCCGCAATTCAGTCGTTCTCGAAGTGAGCTTACGCTTGAGCATCGGGTCATGAAGGCAGAAATCTCTGAATCTGCGACTCGTCGAATAGACGGATAACAATGAATCAGCATCCAGATATCGAAAAATGGTTGAAACCATTTCAGCAGGAAGGGATCTGAAGGGATCCGAACTGCTTACGAAACATCCGGGCAAAACTCTGTAATCCATTTCACTAAGCTTTCTTAAACAGACGAGTGAGTCTGAGGAATACTCTGGCTACGCTGGTATATATACTATGCCGCCGTCTCTACGACCAATGAGCTGGTAGAAGGTATCCCCTCCACTCGATAACTCTTCCGTCTGTCTAACGGTTCAAGGCAGTTCAGATCTTTGGCGAAGCTAACCAGGCTAGAACTCAATCTGAATCTTTTCCAAATTAATCATATACCTCTCGAAAAGCACCACAACATAAACATAAAAATGATGATTAACTTGTGTCGAAAGAAAAATTGTTAGGGAGTACATATGGATTTTTTATAGAGATTGACTTAGAAATAATTGTTTAGGTTGAGTCCCAACTGTCATAAAGATGATATTTGTTGCCAAGAACAACCCAGATTCAAAAAAAAACTAATAATATCGAACGAACAACTAAGAGTCAAAAAAACTAATAATATCGAAAGCGCAAGCAAATTTATAGCCTCATCGAGCGATGATTTGTTTTGACTTTCTGCTCAGAGGAGCATAAACTCCAATTTCTTGGAATTGTCAAAGCACGCGTTCGTTGTGTTCTTGTTTGTACAAGACCTTTTTTTTGAGTGGTATTTTCTCGAAATGATGAGCGAGAGAAATCATCATTCCGAACAATACTCACACCAAATTTTGGATTCAGCAGTCGCATCCGCTCTTCTCTCCGCAATTCCGTCGTTCTCGAAGTGAGGTTACGCCTGAGCATCGGGTCATGAAGGCAGATATCTCTGAATCTGCGACTCGTCGAATAGACGGATAACAAAGAATCAGTATCCAGATATCGAAAAATGGTTGAAACCATTTCAGCAGGAAGGGATCTGAAGGGATCCGAACTGCTAACGAAACATCCGGGCAAAACTCTGTAATCCATTTTAATATGCGTTCTTGAACAGACGAGTGAGTCTGAGGATTTTTTTTTTTTTTTTTTTTTTTTTTTTTTTTTTTTTTTTTTTTGGTGTAGCAGGGGGAAAATCTGCAAACAGACGAACACACCCTCTGCTGAGGGGGAACAGTGTGGGGATTCTCACTCTCTGAGCTCGAGACCCACTAAAAACCCTTAACTGCTTCTTCATAGGTTCCGGGCATTTTGCCTATTAACCAGTTGACTCTTATGGTTTCTGGACTCTCACACGATCATAGTCGTGTTGATAGTTGTATGCTGCCTATAGCTTTTATAGGTTAAGCTCTTCTTTGGTTACATTTAAATCCTTAACTGATCTCTCGGTCTTCGGTGGTAGGTTCTTGACCTTCTAGCTTCTTCTGTTGGATCGTAGTCGACTAATCTTCGTAGTTCCTCATTTGGATGTTGTTTGGCTTTGTCGAATATCCTTTCCGCCTTTCTCTTCATAAATTCTGTAACTGGTTCCCATTCCAAGTCCTTGTAGATTTGTTTGTTCCTAACAAACCAGGGTACGTCCATCGCCATTCTAAGGAGTTTATTCTCAGTGGCCTGTATTCTCTTGATGTGGGTCTTGGCTGCGAAGCCCCATGCCGCCGATCCATATGTGAGTTGTGGTCGCGCAATAGTTTTAATCATCGTCAACTTGATGTTCTTATTCATATGACTTCTTCTGCCTATGAGTGGATAAAGTTTACTCATTGCGGCTTTTGTTTTATCAACAGCACATTTGATGTGGTTTTTCCATGTAAGTCCTCTGTCAAGCGTCACTCCTAGGTATGTTGCTTCATTTTTCCATTCAACCTCTTGTCCATCAACTTCAAGGTTTTCTTCCATCCTCAATCTTCTCTTTTGCAGTAATATTGCTTGAGTCTTTCTTCCATTGATTTGGATTTTCCATTTGATGCACCATTTGAGTAATTCATCTATGGCTTCCTGCAGTCTCCGGTGTATGATCTCTGGGCGTCGATGTCTGAACGCTATTCCTGTGTCATCTGCGTACAAGGTGAGCATATTCCTAGCATTCTTCGGGATATCATAAACGTATATTACGTAAAGCAGAGGTCCAAGTACCGATCCTTGTGGCACTCCCGCTTCCAATTGTCTGGTTTGAGAGGTTGCTCCATCTATCTTCACATAAAAGTTTCTATTCCTCAGATAGTTCCTTATAATCTTGCATAGCTTGGTCGAATATCCTACTTTTTTCATCTTGTAGATTAGGCCTTCGTGCCATACTCTATCGAAAGCTCTCTCGATATCCATCAGAACTAATCCTGTGGCCTGTTTTGTCTGCATTCCTTCGGTGACGTATTCTATGAGCCGTAGTAATTGGAGTTCAGTCGAGTGTTTACTGTGTTCACACGATAGGTCCACGAGACGACGTCAGCATCTTCTCGCCTATGTACGTCCGCAATCTTCGGGTAAATCGACTAACGAAGTGCAATCAAGCTAAATCGCAGTCGATCACCCTCCTCGAAAAAACGGACAACACGGCAGAAGGATAACGGACGAGCTACGCGCGGACCCTTCGTCATGTGGTACTAACCGCGTCGGAAGACTAATGTTAGCACCTCAATCTGAGGAATACTCAGGCTACGCTGGTATATATACTGCGCCGCCGTCTCTACGACCAATGAGCTGGTAGAAGGTATCCCCTCCACTCGATAACTCTTCCGTCCGTCTTACGGTGCAAGGCAGTTCCGATCTTTGGCGAAGCTAACCAGGCTAGAACTCAATCTGAATCTTTTCCAAATTAATCATCTACCTCTCGAAAAGCACCACAACATAAACATAATAATGCTGATTCACTTGTGTCGAAAGAAAAATTGTTAGGCAGTACATATGGATTTTTCATAGAGATTGACTTAGAAATAATTGTTTAGGTTGAGTCCCAACTGTCATAAAGATGATATTTGTTGCCAAGAACAACTCAGAGTCAAAAAAACTAATAATATCGAAAGCGCAAGCAAATTTATAGCCTCATCGAGCGATGATTTGTTTTGACTTTCTGCTCAGAGGAGCATAAACTCCAATTTCTTGGAATTTTTAAAGAGATTGAGAAGAACGGATTGAGATATAGAGAATATCGACTTCTTTAAGTAGTACTTGTTAAGTTCATTTGTATCCAAGGAATAAAATTATTTATTTTAAGTCAGTTCCTAAGACAATATGATTAAAAATAATTCATCTACTTCACAAATTATTTATTAGGTACTTATAATGATTGAATGCCGGTTATACAGTTACAGATAAAAGCTGAATCCAACGTTGAACCCAATTCAACTGACTGCCTGACAATGACAAAATAGAACTGAACTGTCCAAAATTACAATGGATTCAACTTTGAACTCGGTTTGAACCTGAACTGTAGAATGTAAAACCGTAGCTTAGAGTAATTGAAGATAGTGTAATATATGAAATAGAACAGATTTCTGGACATCGGAAAATAAATCTTAGGAAAATTTCTCCAACCTGGCATCGCTGCTGATTCTATCGGGGGGGACTGTGAATGCCGCGTCGACGCACACTAGTCTAGTCGAGAGAAGAGCGCGTTATTTGAAAGTTAATTAGGATACGACGAAAATTTAAAGATGAATTTAATATACATAAAGGGGTAGTAGGTAATTGAGTATCTCCGAAGTAATTCAAGGGATAAAATTAAATATAAATTAATGCTACTCTATGCAATATAGTTTCAATAGAAAATCTACAGACGAAATTATAAATTGTTGAAGAAACAAGGTATAGACTATAACGTCAAATATATTCATACAGATAGATATTTTGTTGTTGTTATTTGCTCTTTCGACGTACTATAATGACTACCCAGTGCGAAAAGAATAAAAGCATATTCACACATTAAAAAGACAGTAACTTTAGACAAGAGGGATGCCAACGACAAAACATTAAATAAAAAGTCAGTAGAATATTTCACGGATATAACATATAACCCAAAATATTCCGCACAAAAATCCGGAGATGTGTTGAAATATTCCTGCAGTATTTCTTATATATTTATTTAAATATATGAATTCTTATATGAAAACGTTTCAGTGAAATCAAAATATCATTTCCTGAAATATTTCATGAAATATTAACAATTTATTTGATATCTGAAGGGATCCGAACTGCTTACGAAACTTCTGGGCAAAACTCTGTAATCCATTTCACTAAGCTTTCTTAAACAGACGAGTGAGTCTGAGGAATACTCAAGCTACGCTGGTATATATACTATGCCGCCGTCTCTACGACCAATGAGCTGGTAGAAGGTATCCCCTCCACTCGATAACTCTTCCGTCTGTCTAACGGTTCAAGGCAGTTCAGATCTTTGGCGAAGCTAACCAGGCTAGAACTCAATCTGAATCTTTTCCAAATTAATCATATACCTCTCGAAAAGCACCACAACATAAACATAAAAATGATGATTAACTTGTGTCGATAGAAAAATTGTTAGGGAGTACATATGGATTTTTTATAGAGATTGACTTAGAAATAATTGTTTAGGTTGAGTCCCAACTGTCATAAAGATGATATTTGTTGCCAAGAACAACCCAGAGTAAAAATAAAAACTAATAATATCGAACGAACAACTAAGAGTCAAAAAAATTAATAATATCGAGAGCGCAAGCAGATTTATAGCCTCATCGAGCGATGATTTGTTTTGACTTTCTGCTCAGAGGAGCATAAACTCCAATTTCTTGGAATTGTCAAAGCACGCGTTCGTTGTGTTCTTGTTTGTACAAGAACTTTTTTTTGAGTGGTATTTTCTCGGAATGATGAGCGAGAGAAATCATCATTCCGAACAATACTCACACCAAATTTTGGATTCAGCAGTCGCCTCCGCTCTTCTCTCCGCAATTCAGTCGTTCTCGAAGTGAGCTTACGCCTGAGCATCGGGTCATGAAGGCAGATATCTCTGAATCTGCGACTCGTCGAATAGACGGATAACAATGAATCAGCATCCAGATATCGAAAAATGGTTGAAACCATTTCAGCAGGAAGGGATCTGAAGGGATCCGAACTGCTTACGAAACATCCGGGCAAAACTCTGTAATCCATTTCACTAAGCTTTCTTAAACAGACGAGTGAGTCTGAGGAATACTCAGGCTACGCTGGTATATATACTATGCCGCCGTCTCTACGACCAATGAGCTGGTAGAAGGTATCCCCTCCACTCGATAACTCTTCCGTCTGTCTAACGGTTCAAGGCAGTTCAGATCTTTGGCGAAGCTAACCAGGCTAGAACTCAATCTGAATCTTTTCCAAATTTATCATCTACCTCTCGAAAAGCACCACAACATAAACATAAAAATGATGATTAACTTGTGTCGGAAGAAAAATTGTTAGGGAGTACATATGGATTTTTTATAGAGATTGACTTAGAAATAATTGTTTAGGTTGAGTCCCAACTGTCATAAAGATGATATTTGTTGCCAAGAACAACTCAGGGTCAAAAAAACTAATAATATCGAAAGAACAACTAAGAGTCAAAAAACTAATAATATCGAAAGCGCAAGCAAATTTATAGCCTCATCGAGCGATGATTTGTTTTGACTTTCTGCTCAGAGGAGCATAAACTCCAATTTCTTGGAATTGTCAAAGCACGCGTTCGTTGTGTTCTTGTTTGTACAAGAACTTTTTTTTGAGTGGTATTTTCTCGGAATGATGAGCGAGAGAAATCATCATTCCGAACAATACTCACACCAAATTTTGGATTCAGCAGTCGCCTCCGCTCTTCTCTCCGCAATTCAGTCGTTCTCGAAGTGAGCTTACGCTTGAGCATCGGGTCATGAAGGCAGAAATCTCTGAATCTGCGACTCGTCGAATAGACGGATAACAATGAATCAGCATCCAGATATCGAAAAATGGTTGAAACCATTTCAGCAGGAAGGGATCTGAAGGGATCCGAACTGCTTACGAAACATCCGGGCAAAACTCTGTAATCCATTTCACTAAGCTTTCTTAAACAGACGAGTGAGTCTGAGGAATATTTTTTTTTTTTTTTTTTTTTTTTTTTTTTTTTTTTTTTTTTTTATAGCAGGGGGAATCTGCGACCGTGAAAACACGGGGCTCTATCTCTCGCCCAGAGGAACCCATTTCTAGGGAACACTGTGGGGTTACTCACTCTCCTGAGTTCGCGACCCACTAAACCTAACCTGCTTTTTGTTGGTTCCGGGCATTTGCCTATAAACCATTTATCCCTTAATCGGTTGATTTCTTCTTGCACATTGTCGTGCTAGGGTTTTCATGTTCATCCATTTCGGATATCTCTTCTTAGTATAGTTTTAATAAGTTGTCGTACTCATTTTAATCTCTCCTCAATTGATCTCTCGGTCTCCTTTTGTAAATTCTCATTCTTCTTCTGTCTTCCTCCGGATCGTAGTCCACTAGTCTCCTGAGTTCTTCGTTTGGATGTTCCTTCGCTGTTTCGAATAACTTTTCAGCTTTCCTCTTCATAAATTCGGTGATGGTTTCCCACTTCAAATCTCGATATATCTGTTTGTTCCTGACAAACCAAGGCGCATCTATGGCACATCGTAGTAGCTTGTTTTCTGTTGCCTGAATTCTTTGTATATGGCTCTTTGCCGCGAATCCCCAAGCACCTGATCCATAAGTCAGTTGCGGTCTAGCAACGGCTTTGATTATTTTCAATTTTGTCTCATTTGACATGTGGCTCTTTCTACCTATCAGCGGGTAGAGCATATTCATCGCTGCCTTGGCTTTGTCAACGGCTTGTTTGATATGGCTTCTCCATGTTAGACCTTTGTCTAGGGTGATACCTAAATATTTTGCTTCGTTTTTCCATTCGATTTCTTCTCCATCTACCTCTAGATTTGTTGTAGTTCTTAGTCTCCTCTTCTGCAGTAATATCGCTTGGCTCTTTTGTCCGTTGAGTTTTATTTTCCATTTAATACACCAGTCATTTATTTCATCTATAGCTTCTTGTAACATTCCTTCTATAATTTCTGGTTTGCGATGTCGCATTGCGATTCCTGTGTCGTCGGCATATAGTGTCAGCATAGTCCTTGGAGATTTTGGTATATCGTGAATATATATGTTATACAGTAACGGCCCAAGTACTGACCCTTGAGGCACCCCTGCTTCCATATATCTGGTTGTGGAGTTTTCTCCTTCCACTTTCACGTAGAATCTTCTGTTCCTCAAATAATTCCTAATCAACTTGCACAGTTTCATTGAATATCCAGCATATCTCATTTTGTAAATCAATCCTTCATGCCATACCCTGTCGAATGCTCTGGCGACATCTAGTAGTACAAGACCGGTTGCTTGTTTATTTTGGAATCCTTCTGTTATGTATTCTGTGAGTCTCAGTAATTGCTGTTCAGTTGAGTGGTCTCTTCTGAATCCGAATTGCTCTGCTGGAATGAGATTCAGATTTTCAGTTTCTTCTGTAAGCCTCCTAGCGATTACCCTTTCTACTACTTTTCCTAGGGCGGACAATAAACTTATCGGCCTGTAGTTTTGGGGGAATTTCTTATCTTTGCCTGGTTTGTTGAACACTATGACTTCTGCAGTTTTCCACTTTTCCGGATAGTGTTCAGTCCTCATTATACCGTTTGCAATATTTGTGAGAGCAGCTATACCTTTTCTAGGTAATTTCTTCAACATAGCATTCGTTATTTTATCACTTCCGGGAGCTTTTCTGTTTTTCAAGCTTCTGATTATCTCTTTTATTTCAAATGGAGAAGTTGGTTTTTCTATTTTGTCGTCTACTGGTGGTTCGTCCATTTCTTCTTCGTTGTTTTCTACAAGATCTTCCAGCTCGTCATTATCGTCATCAGGTCTGTAATTTATTCTCGATTCTCTTTCTATCGAGTCCGCCAGTGCTTCTGCTTTATCGATATTCGTATATGCCATTCCTCTTTCTCCGTGGAGAGGTGGTATTTTAGTCTTTTCTCTTCTCAGACATTTTTGCATTTTCCATGCAGAATGATCGATAGTATTTAGTTCTTGAACTCTTTTGTTCCATCTATTTGTTCTCATGTCTTTCAGGGCATTTTTTAGAACTTGGCTGTGTCGGTTTAGATTTCTCTTATTTATATCTGTTTTGTTGAGCCTGTATGTTTTTCTTAGTCTCCGATTTTCCCTGATGAGATCTTTGATTTCTCTGGGTGTATCACCGTGTGGATGTATCGGTGCTGGTCTCGTTATTTTCTTTGTGCTCTTTTTGTAGGCATCTAGTATATTCTTTTCTAGTTTATCAACTGCTCTTTCTAGGTCTTCCGGTGTGTTGATTGTTGGTATTTCTGTTACCTCCGATTGTATCAGATGGCTATATTTCGTCCAATCGGTGTATTCTCTGGTTTGCATTAGTTCTCTTCTTGGCCCTTCTCCTATTGTTAATTCGATGGGGTTGTGGTTAGAGGTTCCGTCCCACAAGGTCTCTATCGAGAATTCTCTAGTGATATTTTTCATAATTGCGATATCAAATATATCTGGTAATCCATTTCCGAATGCTAGGTACGTTGGTTCTTCAGGTCCAATAACGATAGCTTCATGTTTTTCAGCGAGATCTTTCAGTTTTCTGCCATTTCTGTTTTCCATCCTGCTGTTCCATTCTGGAGATTTGCAATTAAAATCTCCGATGCAGATTTTCGGGTTTGTTCCATCTAGTAAGTTGTTGATTTCTTCTTCCAATAGGTTATTTGGGGGTCTCTTATATGCCGATGTGACTTCGACTCTTTGTCGATTTATTTCAGCTACAATCGTCACTGTTTCTATTTGTGATTCGTCAGATCTTCCTTTAAAATAGTGTTTCAGATCTCGTCTAACCAGTAAGGCAACACCTCCCCCAGTGTTTGCGATTCTGTCACATCTATATATCTCATAATTCATGATATTCAATCGCGTATTTGGTTGTATTCTTGTTTCCTGTAAGGCTATAATATCAGGTTTTCTCTCTGATATTATTTCTTCTATCTCGGGTTTTCGAGTTCTGACCCCGTTTATGTTCCAGGAGACTATTTTAAGGGAATTTTTCCTAGTTGTATGTTCCATTATTTCAGTTTACTGAACATTCCTTGGAGTTTTTTCTCCATCTCTCTTTCAATTTTCAACATGATTTTGTTGAAAATTTTTTCAGTAAAAGTGTCTAAATCGTCGGCGGATTCAGAGACTTTTCTGTTTTCTTTTGTTTTGTTGATCGTAGGTTTAGCTTGGGGCATTTTCGGTGTCTCCTTCTTCTGTACTGGTTTGGGTACTTCTTTTTTCTTGTCGTCTACTTTGGAGGGGGTGGGCTTCTTTTTCTCCTGGACTTTTAGAGGAATCGTGCTCTGCTGAGCCGATTTCTGGCCTGTTTTCCTCTTCTTTGTAACTAATTTGAATTCGCTACATCCTTTGTAGCTTGCTGGATGGCCTTCTTCCCCGCACAGAACGCATGTGGCATTTCTCTCCTCACCTTTTCTGGTAAGTTCGCAATCTTTTGTGCAATGATTGCCCAAACATTTGACGCATCTGTATGGAAAAGAGCACTTGTTTTGGGCATGTCCGTACCTCTGACATCTGAAGCATTGGCTTGGATTTTCTGCCCTTCTTTTTGATTCCACTACAATGCAGAGATTGTAGAGGCGTCTTATTTCGAAAATCTCCTTTCTCTGAGTTTTTACCAGGTATAAGGGTATAAACTTTTTGGTTTTATTGGATGTCATTCTGGACACCTCGGCGTCATGGATTCCTTGGACCTTTAGATCATTTTTTATTAAATCTAGGTCAGCATCTATTGGGAGATGTCTTATAACTGCATATATCTTTTTCTCTTCCTCCATCTGGTACGTGAAGTACTCCTTACCAATCTGGTCAAAATATTTTGTTATGTTCCTGTAGTCGTCCACAGTCGAGGCTACGATCCTGATCCCGTCTTTTACGACGGTTGCTCTGTTGTAGCTGAATTTCTTCAAGTAGAGAGCTTTTGAGATCTCTACCCAATCGGCTGTACCCATCGTCGTGATGGGTGGAATTTTATCTTTTTTAGGTAACTCCGTTGCTTTTTTCGCGGTCTCTTCGTCTGAAGATGAACTTTCTTTACGCGCGCGTTTTGTGGGCGGCGCGTTCTGGGTTTTAGCAACTTGAGTTGCAAAATTTCTCTTCTTCTCCGGTTCTGGAGCTACTTCCTGTTTGGAGGAATTTTTGGGGACCGCTACCGGCTTTGCAATTTCTGCAAATGTGGGGGATTTCTGTGCCGTATTCTGTTTTGCAATTTCAGCAAAACTAGGGGATTGAGGAGCTTTATTTTTGTTAACTTCCTCTCTCAAGAGGCGTATCTCCCCGACCAACTGAGACACGGTTTCAGTCAGTTTATTTATTTGAGCCTTCAACTGCCCATTCTCTTCTTTGAGCCTTACAAGCTCCTCTGCATCTCCATCGCTAAATTCTTCGGTGTCCGTAGCTTCCATGTAGGAGCTCTCATTGTCTGAGACCTCCGACATGGCTTTTTGTCCGTATTGAACTATATGAGGTATTTCGGAATAATAATGAATATTGGAAATCCTTACTACTATGTTACTATTAAGCTATGTGGCTAAATTAAATATTTTCTATACTATCAGAAAAATAAATCGACTCACCAGTGATATCCGTGGAACCAGCGATCTTGGGATCTGGACTCGACACTGAATACACTGAATTTTAACGAATTTCCGCTCTATAACACATACACTTATAGAACTTACAAAAAACTTCGGAAGTTTCGTAGACGGAATGATAAATTCCGCAGCTTCGCCAGTGTACACTTTCACCTCCGCTTTCACTTTTACGGCACTGTGACACTTCGACTTTCTCGTCCGCTTTCTCTTTTATGACACTTCGACTTTCTCGTCCGCTTTCTCTTTTATAGCACTAGGAGCACTGTAGCACGTCTTCTCTTGTCAAGCGAATGACTCTGAGGAATACTCAGGCTACGCTGGTATATATACTATGCCGCCGTCTCTACGACCAATGAGCTGGTAGAAGGTATCCCCTCCACTCGATAACTCTTCCGTCTGTCTAACGGTTCAAGGCAGTTCAGATCTTTGGCGAAGCTAACCAGGCTAGAACTCAATCTGAATCTTTTCCAAATTTATCATCTACCTCTCGAAAAGCACCACAACATAAACATAAAAACGATGATTAACTTGTGTCGGAAGAAAAATTGTTAGGGAGTACATATGGATTTTTTATAGAGATTGACTTAGAAATAATTGTTTAGGTTGAGTCCCAACTGTCATAAAGATGATATTTGTTGCCAAGAACAACTCAGGGTCAAAAAAACTAATAATATCGAAAGAACAACTAAGAGTCAAAAAACTAATAATATCGAAAGCGCAAGCAAATTTATAGCCTCATCGAGCGATGATTTGTTTTGACTTTCTGCTCAGAGGAGCATAAACTCCAATTTCTTGGAATTGTCAAAGCACGCGTTCGTTGTGTTCTTGTTTGTACAAGAACTTTTTTTTGAGTGGTATTTTCTCGGAATGATGAGCGAGAGAAATCATCATTCCGAACAATACTCACACCAAATTTTGGATTCAGCAGTCGCCTCCGCTCTTCTCTCCGCAATTCAGTCGTTCTCGAAGTGAGCTTACGCTTGAGCATCGGGTCATGAAGGCAGAAATCTCTGAATCTGCGACTCGTCGAATAGACGGATAACAATGAATCAGCATCCAGATATCGAAAAATGGTTGAAACCATTTCAGCAGGAAGGGATCTGAAGGGATCCGAACTGCTTACGAAACATCCGGGCAAAACTCTGTAATCCATTTCACTAAGCTTTCTTAAACAGACGAGTGAGTCTGAGGAATACTCTGGCTACGCTGGTATATATACTATGCCGCCGTCTCTACGACCAATGAGCTGGTAGAAGGTATCCCCTCCACTCGATAACTCTTCCGTCTGTCTAACGGTTCAAGGTAGTTCAGATCTTTGGCGAAGCTAACCAGGCTAGAACTCAATCTGAATCTTTTCCAAATTAATCATATACCTCTCGAAAAGCACCACAACATAAACATAAAAATGATGATTAACTTGTGTCGAAAGAAAAATTGTTAGGGAGTACATATGGATTTTTTATAGAGATTGACTTAGAAATAATTGTTTAGGTTGAGTCCCAACTGTCATAAAGATGATATTTGTTGCCAAGAACAACCCAGATTCAAAAAAAAACTAATAATATCGAACGAACAACTAAGAGTCAAAAAAACTAATAATATCGAAAGCGCAAGCAAATTTATAGCCTCATCGAGCGATGATTTGTTTTGACTTTCTGCTCAGAGGAGCATAAACTCCAATTTCTTGGAATTGTCAAAGCACGCGTTCGTTGTGTTCTTGTTTGTACAAGACCTTTTTTTTTGAGTGGTATTTTCTCGAAATGATGAGCGAGAGAAATCATCATTCCGAACAATACTCACACCAAATTTTGGATTCAGCAGTCGCCTCCGCTCTTCTCTCCGCAATTCCGTCGTTCTCGAAGTGAGGTTACGCCTGAGCATCGGGTCATGAAGGCAGATATCTCTGAATCTGCGACTCGTCGAATAGACGGATAACAAAGAATCAGTATCCAGATATCGAAAAATGGTTGAAACCATTTCAGCAGGAAGGGATCTGAAGGGATCCGAACTGCTAACGAAACATCCGGGCAAAACTCTGTAATCCATTTCAATATGCGTTCTTGAACAGACGAGTGAGTCTGAGGAATACTCAGGCTACGCTGGTATATATACTGCGCCGCCGTCTCTACGACCAATGAGCTGGTAGAAGGTATCCCCTCCACTCGATAACTCTTCCGTCCGTCTTACGGTGCAAGGCAGTTCCGATCTTTGGCGAAGCTAACCAGGCTAGAACTCAATCTGAATCTTTTCCAAATTAATCATCTACCTCTCGAAAAGCACCACAACATAAACATAATAATGCTGATTCACTTGTGTCGAAAGAAAAATTGTTAGGCAGTACATATGGATTTTTCATAGAGATTGACTTAGAAATAATTGTTTAGGTTGAGTCCCAACTGTCATAAAGATGATATTTGTTGCCAAGAACAACTCAGAGTCAAAAAAACTAATAATATCGAAAGCGCAAGCAAATTTATAGCCTCATCGAGCGATGATTTGTTTTGACTTTCTGCTCAGAGGAGCATAAACTCCAATTTCTTGGAATTGTCAAAGCACGCGTTCGTTGTGTTCTTGTTTGTACAAGAACTTTTTTTTGAGTGGTATTTTCTCGGAATGATGAGCGAGAGAAATCATCATTCCGAACAATACTCACACCAAATTTTGGATTCAGCAGTCGCCTCCGCTCTTCTCTCCGCAATTCAGTCGTTCTCGAAGTGAGCTTACGCCTGAGCATCGGGTCATGAAGGCAGATATCTCTGAATCTGCGACTCGTCGAATAGACGGATAACAATGAATCAGCATCCAGATATCGAAAAATGGTTGAAACCATTTCAGCAGGAAGGGATCTGAAGGGATCCGAACTGCTTTCGAAACATCCGGGCAAAACTCTGTAATCCATTTCACTAAGCTTTCTTAAACAGACGAGTGAGTCTGAGGAATACTCAGGCTACGCTGGTATATATACTATGCCGCCGTCTCTACGACCAATGAGCTGGTAGAAGGTATCCCCTCCACTCGATAACTCTTCCGTCTGTCTAACGGTTCAAGGCAGTTCAGATCTTTGGCGAAGCTAACCAGGCTAGAACTCAATCTGAATCTTTTCCAAATTTATCATCTACCTCTCGAAAAGCACCACAACATAAACATAAGAATGATGATTAACTTGTGTCGGAAGAAAAATTGTTAGGGAGTACATATGGATTTTTTATAGAGATTGACTTAGAAATAATTGTTTAGGTTGAGTCCCAACTGTCATAAAGATGATATTTGTTGCCAAGAACAACTCAGGGTCAAAAAAACTAATAATATCGAAAGAACAACTAAGAGTCAAAAAACTAATAATATCGAAAGCGCAAGCAAATTTATAGCCTCATCGAGCGATGATTTGTTTTGACTTTCTGCTCAGAGGAGCATAAACTCCAATTTCTTGGAATTGTCAAAGCACGCGTTCGTTGTGTTCTTGTTTGTACAAGAACTTTTTTTTGAGTGGTATTTTCTCGGAATGATGAGCGAGAGAAATCATCATTCCGAACAATACTCACACCAAATTTTGGATTCAGCAGTCGCCTCCGCTCTTCTCTCCGCAATTCAGTCGTTCTCGAAGTGAGCTTACGCTTGAGCATCGGGTCATGAAGGCAGAAATCTCTGAATCTGCGACTCGTCGAATAGACGGATAACAATGAATCAGCATCCAGATATCGAAAAATGGTTGAAACCATTTCAGCAGGAAGGGATCTGAAGGGATCCGAACTGCTTACGAAACATCCGGGCAAAACTCTGTAATCCATTTCACTAAGCTTTCTGAAACAGACGAGTGAGTCTGAGGAATACTCAGGCTACGCTGGTATATATACTATGCCGCCGTCTCTACGACCAATGAGCTGGTAGAAGGTATCCCCTCCACTCGATAACTCTTCCGTCTGTCTAACGGTTCAAGGCAGTTCAGATCTTTGGCGAAGCTAACCAGGCTAGAACTCAATCTGAATCTTTTCCAAATTTATCATCTACCTCTCGAAAAGCACCACAACATAAACATAAAAACGATGATTAACTTGTGTCGGAAGAAAAATTGTTAGGGAGTACATATGGATTTTTTATAGAGATTGACTTAGAAATAATTGTTTAGGTTGAGTCCCAACTGTCATAAAGATGATATTTGTTGCCAAGAACAACTCAGGGTCAAAAAAACTAATAATATCGAAAGAACAACTAAGAGTCAAAAAACTAATAATATCGAAAGCGCAAGCAAATTTATAGCCTCATCGAGCGATGATTTGTTTTGACTTTCTGCTCAGAGGAGCATAAACTCCAATTTCTTGGAATTGTCAAAGCACGCGTTCGTTGTGTTCTTGTTTGTACAAGAACTTTTTTTTGAGTGGTATTTTCTCGGAATGATGAGCGAGAGAAATCATCATTCCGAACAATACTCACACCAAATTTTGGATTCAGCAGTCGCCTCCGCTCTTCTCTCCGCAATTCAGTCGTTCTCGAAGTGAGCTTACGCCTGAGCATCGGGTCATGAAGGCAGATATCTCTGAATCTGCGACTCGTCGAATAGACGGATAACAATGAATCAGCATCCAGATATCGAAAAATGGTTGAAACCATTTCAGCAGGAAGGGATCTGAAGGGATCCGAACTGCTTACGAAACATCCGGGCAAAACTCTGTAATCCATTTCACTAAGCTTTCTTAAACAGACGAGTGAGTCTGAGGAATACTCTGGCTACGCTGGTATATATACTATGCCGCCGTCTCTACGACCAATGAGCTGGTAGAAGGTATCCCCTCCACTCGATAACTCTTCCGTCTGTCTAACGGTTCAAGGTAGTTCAGATCTTTGGCGAAGCTAACCAGGCTAGAACTCAATCTGAATCTTTTCCAAATTAATCATATACCTCTCGAAAAGCACCACAACATAAACATAAAAATGATGATTAACTTGTGTCGAAAGAAAAATTGTTAGGGAGTACATATGGATTTTTTATAGAGATTGACTTAGAAATAATTGTTTAGGTTGAGTCCCAACTGTCATAAAGATGATATTTGTTGCCAAGAACAACCCAGATTCAAAAAAAAACTAATAATATCGAACGAACAACTAAGAGTCAAAAAAACTAATAATATCGAAAGCGCAAGCAAATTTATAGCCTCATCGAGCGATGATTTGTTTTGACTTTCTGCTCAGAGGAGCATAAACTCCAATTTCTTGGAATTGTCAAAGCACGCGTTCGTTGTGTTCTTGTTTGTACAAGACCTTTTTTTTTGAGTGGTATTTTCTCGAAATGATGAGCGAGAGAAATCATCATTCCGAACAATACTCACACCAAATTTTGGATTCAGCAGTCGCCTCCGCTCTTCTCTCCGCAATTCCGTCGTTCTCGAAGTGAGGTTACGCCTGAGCATCGGGTCATGAAGGCAGATATCTCTGAATCTGCGACTCGTCGAATAGACGGATAACAAAGAATCAGTATCCAGATATCGAAAAATGGTTGAAACCATTTCAGCAGGAAGGGATCTGAAGGGATCCGAACTGCTAACGAAACATCCGGGCAAAACTCTGTAATCCATTTCAATATGCGTTCTTGAACAGACGAGTGAGTCTGAGGAATACTCAGGCTACGCTGGTATATATACTGCGCCGCCGTCTCTACGACCAATGAGCTGGTAGAAGGTATCCCCTCCACTCGATAACTCTTCCGTCCGTCTTACGGTGCAAGGCAGTTCCGATCTTTGGCGAAGCTAACCAGGCTAGAACTCAATCTGAATCTTTTCCAAATTAATCATCTACCTCTCGAAAAGCACCACAACATAAACATAATAATGCTGATTCACTTGTGTCGAAAGAAAAATTGTTAGGCAGTACATATGGATTTTTCATAGAGATTGACTTAGAAATAATTGTTTAGGTTGAGTCCCAACTGTCATAAAGATGATATTTGTTGCCAAGAACAACTCAGAGTCAAAAAAACTAATAATATCGAAAGCGCAAGCAAATTTATAGCCTCATCGAGCGATGATTTGTTTTGACTTTCTGCTCAGAGGAGCATAAACTCCAATTTCTTGGAATTGTCAAAGCACGCGTTCGTTGTGTTCTTGTTTGTACAAGAACTTTTTTTTGAGTGGTATTTTCTCGGAATGATGAGCGAGAGAAATCATCATTCCGAACAATACTCACACCAAATTTTGGATTCAGCAGTCGCCTCCGCTCTTCTCTCCGCAATTCAGTCGTTCTCGAAGTGAGCTTACGCTTGAGCATCGGGTCATGAAGGCAGAAATCTCTGAATCTGCGACTCGTCGAATAGACGGATAACAATGAATCAGCATCCAGATATCGAAAAATGGTTGAAACCATTTCAGCAGGAAGGGATCTGAAGGGATCCGAACTGCTTACGAAACATCCGGGCAAAACTCTGTAATCCATTTCACTAAGCTTTCTTAAACAGACGAGTGAGTCTGAGGAATACTCTGGCTACGCTGGTATATATACTATGCCGCCGTCTCTACGACCAATGAGCTGGTAGAAGGTATCCCCTCCACTCGATAACTCTTCCGTCTGTCTAACGGTTCAAGGCAGTTCAGATCTTTGGCGAAGCTAACCAGGCTAGAACTCAATCTGAATCTTTTCCAAATTAATCATATACCTCTCGAAAAGCACCACAACATAAACATAAAAATGATGATTAACTTGTGTCGAAAGAAAAATTGTTAGGGAGTACATATGGATTTTTTATAGAGATTGACTTAGAAATAATTGTTTAGGTTGAGTCCCAACTGTCATAAAGATGATATTTGTTGCCAAGAACAACCCAGATTCAAAAAAAAACTAATAATATCGAACGAACAACTAAGAGTCAAAAAAACTAATAATATCGAAAGCGCAAGCAAATTTATAGCCTCATCGAGCGATGATTTGTTTTGACTTTCTGCTCAGAGGAGCATAAACTCCAATTTCTTGGAATTGTCAAAGCACGCGTTCGTTGTGTTCTTGTTTGTACAAGACCTTTTTTTTGAGTGGTATTTTCTCGAAATGATGAGCGAGAGAAATCATCATTCCGAACAATACTCACACCAAATTTTGGATTCAGCAGTCGCCTCCGCTCTTCTCTCCGCAATTCCGTCGTTCTCGAAGTGAGGTTACGCCTGAGCATCGGGTCATGAAGGCAGATATCTCTGAATCTGCGACTCGTCGAATAGACGGATAACAAAGAATCAGTATCCAGATATCGAAAAATGGTTGAAACCATTTCAGCAGGAAGGGATCTGAAGGGATCCGAACTGCTTACGAAACATCCGGGCAAAACTCTGTAATCCATTTCAATATGCGTTCTTGAACAGACGAGTGAGTCTGAGGATTTTTTTTTTTTTTTTGGTGTAGCAGGGGGAAAATCTGCAAACAGACGAACACACCCTCTGCTGAGGGGGAACAGTGTGGGGATTCTCACTCTCTGAGCTCGAGACCCACTAAAAACCCTTAACTGCTTCTTCATAGGTTCCGGGCATTTTGCCTATTAACCAGTTGACTCTTATGGTTTCTGGACTCTCACACGATCATAGTCGTGTTGATAGTTGTATGCTGCCTATAGCTTTTATAGGTTAAGCTCTTCTTTGGTTACATTTAAATCCTTAACTGATCTCTCGGTCTTCGGTGGTAGGTTCTTGACCTTCTAGCTTCTTCTGTTGGATCGTAGTCGACTAATCTTCGTAGTTCCTCATTTGGATGTTGTTTGGCTTTGTCGAATATCCTTTCCGCCTTTCTCTTCATAAATTCTGTAACTGGTTCCCATTCCAAGTCCTTGTAGATTTGTTTGTTCCTAACAAACCAGGGTACGTCCATCGCCATTCTAAGGAGTTTATTCTCAGTGGCCTGTATTCTCTTGATGTGGGTCTTGGCTGCGAAGCCCCATGCCGCCGATCCATATGTGAGTTGTGGTCGCGCAATAGTTTTAATCATCGTCAACTTGATGTTCTTATTCATATGACTTCTTCTGCCTATGAGTGGATAAAGTTTACTCATTGCGGCTTTTGTTTTATCAACAGCACATTTGATGTGGTTTTTCCATGTAAGTCCTCTGTCAAGCGTCACTCCTAGGTATGTTGCTTCATTTTTCCATTCAACCTCTTGTCCATCAACTTCAAGGTTTTCTTCCATCCTCAATCTTCTCTTTTGCAGTAATATTGCTTGAGTCTTTCTTCCATTGATTTGGATTTTCCATTTGATGCACCATTTGAGTAATTCATCTATGGCTTCCTGCAGTCTCCGGTGTATGATCTCTGGGCGTCGATGTCTGAAAGCTATTCCTGTGTCATCTGCGTACAAGGTGAGCATATTCCTAGCATTCTTCGGGATATCATAAACGTATATTACGTAAAGCAGAGGTCCAAGTACCGATCCTTGAGGCACTCCCGCTTCCAATTGTCTGGTTTGAGAGGTTGCTCCATCTATCTTCACATAAAGGTTTCTATTCCTCAGATAATTCCTTATAATCTTGCATAGCTTGGTCGAATATCCTGCTCTTTTCATCTTGTAGATTAGGCCTTCGTGCCATACTCTATCAAAAGCTCTCTCGATATCCATCAGAACTAATCCTGTGGCCTGTTTGGTCTGCATTCCTTCGGTGGCGTATTCTATGAGCCGTAGTAATTGGAGTTCAGTCGAGTGTTCTCGTCGAAATCCAAATTGTTCGGGTGGGATTATCTTCAACATTTCTGTTTCCTCATTCAGCCTTTTGGCGATAACCCTCTCGACGACTTTTCCTAGTGCTGATAGTAGGCTGATCGGTCTATAATTTTGAGGAAATTTCCGTTCCTTTCCAGGCTTGTTGAAAACTATCATTTCTGCAGTTTTCCATCTCTTTGGGTAGTATTCGGTCCTCATCACTCCGTTTGTTATATTCGTCAAGGCTGCTATTCCTTTTCTAGGCAATTTCTTCAACATATAATTCGTTATCCTATCTTCTCCCGGTGCTTTCCGGTTTTTCAGTTTCATTATGATCTCTTTGATTTCTGTTGGTGAAGCCGGTTTTGGAATGATTTCGGTTTCCGGTGGTTCCATCATCAGTTCTTCGTTTGCCTCCACTTCTTCTTCTAGATCTTCATTGTCATCATCATTTCTGTAATTTATTCTGGCTTCTCTCTCAATTGTGTCGGCAAGTGCTTCGGCTTTTTCAAGTCTCGTATATACCATTCCGTTTGCTCCATGCAGTGGAGGTATAACTGTCTGTTCTCGTCGTAAGCGTTTTTGCATTTTCCAAGCCGAGTGATCTATTGTATTCAGTTCCCCTAATCTCTGGTGCCATCTGTTATTACGCAGTTCTGTTAAAGCATTTTTCAATATCTGACTCTGCTTATTCAGTTTCTTCTTGTCTTCTTCTCTTTTTGTTGTTCTGTAGATTTTCCTGAGTCTTCTGTTCTTTTTTATAAGTTCCTTTATATCCCTTGGCGTATCTCCATGTGAATGTTTCGGAATTGGTTTCCTTATTCTCTTGGTGCTTTCTTCATAGGCTTCTTTTATATGATTTTCCAATTTTTCAACTGCTTCATCTAATTCATCCTGGGTGTTTATTTGGGGAATTTCCCTGATTTTCTCCTGAAGTAAATTCTTATATTTCTCCCAGTCTGTGCGTTCCTTGGTTTGTGTCTCTTCTTCGTTTCTTGGGCCATGTCCCACTATGAATTCTATGGGATTGTGGTCTGAAGTTCCGTCTTCTATTGTATCAATGCTGATTTCTTCAGTGATGTCTTTCATTACGACAATGTCCAGTACATCGGGTAGTCCATTTACTCTTGGTATGTAGGTCGGTATATCAGGTCCTATCACAACTGCATTAAGTTTTTCAGCATAAATCTTCAGTCTTCTCCCGTTTGTATTTTCCACCCTACTGTTCCATTCCTGCGATTTGCAGTTAAGATCACCAATTATGATTTTCGGGTGTCTTCCTTCTAGTAGCATTTTTAGATCCTCTTCCAGCATGTCCTTATCCGGTGATTTATAAGTTGAAATAATCTTCACTTGCCCTCGATTAGTATTCACAATAATCGATATTGCTTCTACTTCTTGTCCATTGAATATTTGGTCGAAATGGTGATCCATATTCCTTCTAGCCAGTATAGCAACGCCACCTGTGCTGTTAGGTCTATCATTTCTGTAAATATCGTAATTGGGAAATGCTATCCGAACGTTGGGGTTAAGTCTCGTTTCTTGAAGAGCTATGACATCCGGTCTCTTCTCTTCAATCAGTTCTTCGAATTCTGATCTGCGGGCTCTCAATCCTTCGACGTTCCAAGAGACGATTATGAGATTGTTCTTTATCGTCGTGTCAGCCATTAAATATTCTTAATAATTTGCTGCATCTTCTTCTCAATCTCTTTCTCCAGATTCTGCATCATCGTGCTGAGGAGGTTTTTCGTGAACTTATCCAGTTCCTCAGTGATTCCAGAAATTCCTTTTCTGGTTTCGGCTTTTTTGACGGTTTTTGCCTTTTCCGTCTTTTTCTCTGGTTTCTTCGTCTCTTTGACTGCTTCGGTTGCAGTTTCCTGGGGTTTCTTCACTTCCGAAGAGTTTGGGGATGGCCTCGGTGTATTTTGTGTTGGCCTCGAGCTGGTCTGGTTCGATCTTGGCGATCTCTTGGTCTTCTTAGTGACCAATTTCCATTCGCTACATCCCTTGTAGCTGGCTGGATGTCCTTGCTCTCCACAGAGAACACAAGAGGCATTTCGCTCCTTGTTCTCCCTGGTGAGCGTACACTCCTTGGAGCTGTGATTACCGGAGCATTTCACGCACCTCCATGGAAAAGTGCACTTACTTTGGGCATGTCCATATCGCTGACAGCGGTAACATTGTCCAGGCCCGGTCGTCCTTCTCTTAGGTTCAACAACACAGTTCATGTTGTAGAGCCTTCTCACCTCGAAGATACCCTTATTCTGGGTTTTAACCAGCAATAAGGGCATCGGCCTCTTAGTTATATTTGAGGTCATTCTTATGACCTCAGCATCGACGATCCCTTGATCCTTGAGGTCGTCAAGGATCGTCGGGATATCTGCATCCAGCGGTAGATATCTCACTACCGCATAGATTTTCTTTTCTTCCTCCCGTTGAAGAGTGTAAAACTCCCTATTTATTTTATGAAGGAAGTCCGTCATTCTTCTGTGGTCTTCTGCGGTTTGTGGAACGACCCTAATTCCGTCCTTCACAGTAGTCGCTCTGCTGTAATTTATTCCGTTTCGCATTAACGCGTTGGAAATTGACGTCCATTCGGACGTACCCCTCAGGGTAACTGGGGGGATTTTTTCTTTTCTCTCCACTGGAGTGGTTTTCTCTTGGGCTGGGGTTTCCAAGACTCTTTTCTTGTTTGCCTCTTCATTTGACGAGGAGCTATCCTTTCTCACTCTTTTGGCGGGTGGGGAAATTTTGGTTTGAGGGGTTTTGACCACCTCCATCTTCTGTTTTTGAACCGGTAAGTTCACTTCTTGGACATTTTTCAAAATAATGTTCTTCTTGAGTGCTTTGGAGTAAGGACTTTCCTTATTTCCCTCCTGCAACTCGAGCCTCTCCCTGAGATTTTTAATCTCAGCAACTAAGCTAGATACGCATCTATCTAACTCATTCACCCTCGCTTTCAAACTTGCGTTCTCCTCTCTCAAAATATCGTGTTCGGACACGACATTAGCGATTTCTGGCGCGTCTTCTTCCATTACGGACTCGCAGTCCGAATGGTCAGACATTTTAGAATCTAATTAATAATTACTTCGCTACTCAAAGAAATTGGAAATAAAATTTTTCAAGACAAAAGAAAAATGTATCTCATGCATAAAAACAAAACGGCTCATCAAAAATTCTCTACGCTATGAGAAAAATCAGAAAGAAAGATACGAAAAATAAGCTCACCTGATGTTTTCTGCAGTACCAACGAGAAAATTCTCTGGACACTTAGGATGAACACCAACTTTGAAAATTTTAACGAATTAAAATTCCGATAACAAATATGAGGAATACTCAGGCTACGCTGGTATATATACTATGCCGCCGTCTCTACGACCAATGAGCTGGTAGAAGGTATCCCCTCCACTCGATAACTCTTCCGTCTGTCTAACGGTTCAAGGCAGTTCCGATCTTTGGCGAAGCTAACCAGGCTAGAACTCAATCTGAATCTTTTCCAAATTAATCATCTACCTCTCGAAAAGCACCACAACATAAACATAAAAACGATGATTAACTTGTGTCGGAAGAAAAATTGTTAGGGAGTACATATGGATTTTTTATAGAGATTGACTTAGAAATAATTGTTTAGGTTGAGTCCCAACTGTCATAAAGATGATATTTGTTGCCAAGAACAACTCAGGGTCAAAAAAACTAATAATATCGAAAGAACAACTAAGAGTCAAAAAACTAATAATATCGAGAGCGCCAGCAGATTTATAGCCTCATCGAGCGATGATTTGTTTTGACTTTCTGCTCAGAGGAGCATAAACTCCAATTTCTTGGAATTGTCAAAGCACGCGTTCGTTGTGTTCTTATTTGTACAAGAACTTTTTTTTGAGTGGTATTTTCTCGAAATGATGAGCGAGAGAAATCATCATTCCGAACAATACTCACACCAAATTTTGGATTCAGCAGTCGCCTCCGCTCTTCTCTCCGCAATTCAGTCGTTCTCGAAGTGAGCTTACGCCTGAGCATCGGGTCATAAAGGCAGATATCTCTGAATCTGCGACTCGTCGAATAGACGGATAACAAAGAATCAGTATCCAGATATCGAAAAATGTTTGAAACCATTTCAGCAGGAAGGGATCTGAAGGGATCCGAACTGCTAACGAAACATCCGGGCAAAACTCTGTAATCCATTTCAATAAGCGTTCTTGAACTGACGAGTGAGTCTGAGGAATACTCAGGCTACGCTGGTATATATACTGCGCCGCCGTCTCTACGACCAATGAGCTGGTAGAAGGTATCCCCTCCACTCGATAACTCTTCCGTCCGTCTTACGGTGCAAGGCAGTTCCGATCTTTGGCGAAGCTAACCAGGCTAGAACTCAATCTGAATCTTTTCCAAATTAATCATCTACCTCTCGAAAAGCACCACAACATAAACATAATAATGCTGATTCACTTGTGTCGAAAGAAAAATTGTTAGGCAGTACATATGGATTTTTTATAGAGATTGACTTAGAAATAATTGTTTAGGTTGAGTCCCAACTGTCATAAAGATGATATTTGTTGCCAAGAACAACTCAGAGTCAAAAAAACTAATAATATCGAAAGCGCAAGCAAATTTATAGCCTCATCGAGCGATGATTTGTTTTGACTTTCTGCTCAGAGGAGCATAAACTCCAATTTCTTGGAATTGTCAAAGCACGCGTTCGTTGTGTTCTTGTTTGTACAAGAACTTTTTTTTGAGTGGTATTTTCTCGGAATGATGAGCGAGAGAAATCATAATTCCGAACAATACTCACACCAAATTTTGGATTCAGCAGTCGCCTCCGCTCTTCTCTCCGCAATTCAGTCGTTCTCGAAGTGAGCTTACGCTTGAGCATCGGGTCATGAAGGCAGATATCTCTGAATCTGCGACTCGTCGAATAGACGGATAACAATGAATCAGCATCCAGATATCGAAAAATGGTTGAAACCATTTCAGCAGGAAGGGATCTGAAGGGATCCGAACTGCTTACGAAACATCCGGGCAAAACTCTGTAATCCATTTCAATATGCGTTCTTGAACAGACGAGTGAGTCTGAGGAATACTCAGGCTACGCTGGTATATATACTGCGCCGCCGTCTCTACGACCAATGAGCTGGTAGAAGGTATCCCCTCCACTCGATAACTCTTCCGTCCGTCTTACGGTGCAAGGCAGTTCCGATCTTTGGCGAAGCTAACCAGGCTAGAACTCAATCTGAATCTTTTCCAAATTAATCATCTACCTCTCGAAAAGCAACACAACATAAACATAATAATGCTGATTCACTTGTGTCGAAAGAAAAATTGTTAGGCAGTACATATGGATTTTTTATAGAGATTGACTTAGAAATAATTGTTTAGGTTGAGTCCCAACTGTCATAAAGATGATATTTGTTGCCAAGAACAACTCAGAGTCAAAAAAACTAATAATATCGAAAGCGCAAGCAAATTTATAGCCTCATCGAGCGATGATTTGTTTTGACTTTCTGCTCAGAGGAGCATAAACTCCAATTTCTTGGAATTGTCAAAGCACGCGTTCGTTGTGTTCTTGTTTGTACAAGAACTTTTTTTTGAGTGGTATTTTCTCGGAATGATGAGCGAGAGAAATCATAATTCCGAACAATACTCACACCAAATTTTGGATTCAGCAGTCGCCTCCGCTCTTCTCTCCGCAATTCAGTCGTTCTCGAAGTGAGCTTACGCTTGAGCATCGGGTCATGAAGGCAGATATCTCTGAATCTGCGACTCGTCGAATAGACGGATAACAATGAATCAGCATCCAGATATCGAAAAATGGTTGAAACCATTTCAGCAGGAAGGGATCTGAAGGGATCCGAACTGCTTACGAAACATCCGGGCAAAACTCTGTAATCCATTTCACTAAGCTTTCTTAAACAGACGAGTGAGTCTGAGGAATACTCAGGCTACGCTGGTATATATACTATGCCGCCGTCTCTACGACCAATGAGCTGGTAGAAGGTATCCCCTCCACTCGATAACTCTTCCGTCTGTCCAACGGTTCAAGGCAGTTCAGATCTTTGGCGAAGCTAACCAGGCTAGAACTCAATCTGAATATTTTCCAAATTAATCATCTACCTCTCGAAAAGCACCACAACATAAACATAATAATGATGATTCACTTGTGTCGAAAAAAAATTGTTAGGGAGTACATATGGATTTTTTATAGAGATTGACTTAGAAATAATTGTTTAGGTTGAGTCCCAACTGTCATAAAGATGATATTTGTTGCCAAGAACAACTCAGATTCAAAAAAACTAATAATATCGAAAGAACAACTAAGAGTCAAAAAAACTAATAATATCGAAAGCGCAAGCAAATTTATAGCCTCATCGAGCGATGATTTGTTTTGACTTTCTACTCAGAGGAGCATAAACTCCAATTTCTTGGAATTGTCAAAGCACGCGTTCGTTGTGTTCTTGTTTGTACAAGAACTTTTTTTTGAGTGGTATTTTCTCGAAATGATGAGCGAGAGAAATCATCATTCCGAACAATACTCACACCAAATTTTGGATTCAGCAGTCGCCTCCGCTCTTCTCTCCGCAATTCCGTCGTTCTCGAAGTGAGGTTACGCCTGAGCATCGGGTCATGAAGGCAGATATCTCTGAATCTGCGACTCGTCGAATAGACGGATAACAAAGAATCAGTATCCAGATATCGAAAAATGTTTGAAACCATTTCAGCAGGAAGGGATCTGAAGGGATCCGAACTGCTAACGAAACATCCGGGCAAAACTCTGTAATCCATTTCAATAAGCGTTCTTGAACAGACGAGTGAGTCTGAGGAATACTCAGGCTACGCTGGTATATATACTGCGCCGCCGTCTCTACGACCAATGAGCTGGTAGAAGGTATCCCCTCCACTCGATAACTCTTCCGTCTGTCTAACGGTTCAAGGCAGTTCAGATCTTTGGCGAAGCTAACCAGGCTAGAACTCAATCTGAATCTTTTCCAAATTAATCATATACCTCTCGAAAAGCACCACAACATAAACATAAAAATGATGATTAATTTGGGTCGAACGAAAAATTGTTAGGGAGTACATATGGATTTTTATAGAGATTGACTTAGAAATAATTGTTTAGGTTGAGTCCCAACTGTCATAAAGATGATATTTGTTACCAAGAACAACTCAGAGTCGAAAAAACTAATAATATCGAAAGCGCAAGCAGATTTATAGCCTCATCGAGCGATGATTTGTATTGACTTTCTGCTCAGAGGAGCATAAACTCCAATTTCTTGGAATTGTCAAAGCACGCGTTCGTTGTGTTCTTGTTTGTACAAGAACTTTTTTTTGAGTGGTATTTTCTCGAAATGATGAGTGAGAGAAATCATCATTCCGAACAATACTCACACCAAATTTTGGATTCAGCAGTCGCCTCCGCTCTTCTCTCCGCAATTCCGTCGTTCTCGAAGTGAGGTTACGCCTGAGCATCGGGTCATGAAGGCAGATATCTCTGAATCTGCGACCCGTCGAATAGACGGATAACAAAGAATCAGTATCCAGATATCGAAAAATGGTTGAAACCATTTCAGCAGGAAGGGATCTGAAGGGATCCCAACTGCTTACGAAACATCCGGGCAAAACTCTGTAATCCATTTCACTAAGCTTTCTTAAACAGACGAGTGAGTCTGAGGAATACTCAGGCTACGCTGGTATATATAATATGCCGCCGTCTCTACGACCAATGAGCTGGTAGAAGGTATCCCCTCCACTCGATAACTCTTCCGTCTGTCTAACGGTTCAAGGCAGTTCAGATCTTTGGCGAAGCTAACCAGGCTAGAACTCAATCTGAATCTTTTCCAAATTTATCATCTACCTCTCGAAAAGCACCACAACATAAACATAAAAATGATGATTAACTTGTGTCGGAAGAAAAATTGTTAGGGAGTACATATGGATTTTTTATAGAGATTGACTTAGAAATAATTGTTTAGGTTGAGTCCCAACTGTCATAAAGATGATATGTGTTGCCAAGAACAACTCAGAGTCAAAAAAACTAATAATATCGAAAGAACAACTAAGAGTCAAAAAAACTAATAATATCGAGAGCGCAAGCAGATTTATAGCCTCATCGAGCGATGATTTGTTTTGACTTTCTGCTCAGAGGAGCATAAACTCCAATTTCTTGGAATTGTCAAAGCACGCGTTCGTTGTGTTCTTGTTTGTAAAAGAACTTTTTTTTGAGTGGTATTTTCTCGGAATGATGAGCGAGAGAAATCATCATTCCGAACAATACTCACACCAAATTTTGGATTCAGCAGTCGCCTCCGCTCTTCTCTCCGCAATTCAGTCGTTCTCGAAGTGAGGTTACGCCTGAGCATCGGGTCATGAAGGCAGATATCTCTGAATCTGCGACTCGTCGAATAGACGGATAACAAAGAATCAGTATCCAGATATCGAAAAATGTTTGAAACCATTTCAGCAGGAAGGGATCTGAAGGGATCCGAACTGCTAACGAAACATCCGGGCAAAACTCTGTAATCCATTTCAATAAGCGTTCTTGAACTGACGAGTGAGTCTGAGGAATACTCAGGCTACGCTGGTATATATACTGCGCCGCCGTCTCTACGACCAATGAGCTGGTAGAAGGTATCCCCTCCACTCGATAACTCTTCCGTCCGTCTAACGGTTCAAGGCAGTTCCGATCTTTGGCGAAGCTAACCAGGCTAGAACTCAATCTGAATCTTTTCCAAATTAATCATCTACCTCTCGAAAAGCACCACAACATAAACATAATAATGATGATTCACTTGTGTCGAAAAAAAAATTGTTAGGGAGTACATATGGATTTTTTATAGAGATTTACTTAGAAATAATTGTTTAGGTTGAGTCCCAACTGTCATAAAGATGATATTTGTTGCCAAGAACAACCCAGAGTCAAAAAAAAACTAATAATATCGAACGAACAACTAAGAGTCAAAAAAATTTATAATATCGAGAGCGCAAGCAGATTTATAGCCTCATCGAGCGATGATTTGTTTTGACTTTCTGCTCAGAGGAGCATAAACTCCAATTTCTTGGAATTGTCAAAGCACGCGTTCGTTGTGTTCTTGTTTGTATAAAAACTTTTTTTTGAGTGGTATTTTCTCGGAATGATGAGCGAGAGAAATCATCATTCCGAACAATACTCACACCAAATTTTGGATTCAGCAGTCGCCTCCGCTCTTCTCTCCGCAATTCAGTCGTTCTCGAAGTGAGCTTACGCCTGAGCATCGGGTCATGAAGGCAGATATCTCTGAATCTGCGACTCGTCGAATAGACGGATAACAATGAATCAGCATCCAGATATCGAAAAATGGTTGAAACCATTTCAGCAGGAAGGGATCTGAAGGGATCCGAACTGCTTACGAAACATCCGGGCAAAACTCTGTAATCCATTTCACTAAGCTTTCTTAAACAGACGAGTGAGTCTGAGGAATACTCAGGCTACGCTGGTATATATACTATGCCGCCGTCTCTACGACCAATGAGCTGGTAGAAGGTATCCCCTCCACTCGATAACTCTTCCGTCTGTCTAACGGTTCAAGGCAGATCAGATCTTTGGCGAAGCTAACCAGGCTAGAACTCAATCTGAATCTTTTCCAAATTTATCATCTACCTCTCGAAAAGCACCACAACATAAACATAAAAATGATGATTAACTTGTGTCGGAAGAAAAATTGTTAGGGAGTACATATGGATTTTTTATAGATATTGACTTAGAAATAATTGTTTAGGTTGAGTCCCAACTGTCATAAAGATGATATTTGTTGCCAAGAACAACTCAGGGTCAAAAAAACTAATAATATCGAAAGAACAACTAAGAGTCAAAAAACTAATAATATCGAAAGCGCAAGCAAATTTATAGCCTCATCGAGCGATGATTTGTTTTGACTTTCTGCTCAGAGGAGCATAAACTCCAATTTCTTGGAATTGTCAAAGCACGCGTTCGTTGTGTTATTGTTTGTACAATAACTTTTTTTTGAGTGGTATTTTCTCGGAATGATGAGCGAGAAAAATCATCATTCCGAACAATACTCACACCAAATTTTGGATTCAGCAGTCGCCTCCGCTCTTCTCTCCGCAATTCAGTCGTTCTCGAAGTGCTTCAAGGCAGTTCCGATCTTTGGCGAAGCTAACCAGCCTAGAACTCAATCTGAATCTTTTCCGAATTCATCATCTACCTCTCGAAAAGCACCACAACATAAACATAAAAATGATGATTAACTTGTGTCGAAAGAAAAATTGTTAGGGAGTACATATGATTTTTTATAGAGATTGACTTAGAAATAATTGTTTAGGTTGAGTCCCATTTGTCATAAAGATGATATTTGTTGCCAAGAACAACTCAGAGTCAAAAAAACTAATAATATCGAAAGCGCAAGCAGATTTATAGCCTCATCGAGCGATGATTTGTTTTGACTTTCTGCTTAGAGGAGCATAAACTCCAATTTCTTGGAATTGTCAAAGCACGCGTTCGTTGTGTTCTTGTTTGTACAAGAACTTTTTTTTGAGTGGTATTTTCTCGGAATGATGAGCGAGAGAAATCATCATTCCGAACAATACTCACACCAAATTTTGGATTTAGCAGTCGCCTCCGCTCTTCTCTCCGCAATTCAGTCGTTCTCGAAGTGAGCTTACGCCTGAGCATCGGGTCATGAAGGCAGATATCTCTGAATCTGCGACTCGTCGAATAGACGGATAGCAATGAATCAGCATCCAGATATCGAAAAATGGTTGAAACCATTTCAGCAGGAAGGGATCTGAAGGGATCCGAACTGCTTACGAAACATCTGGGCAAAACTCTGTAATCCATTTCACTAAGCGTTCTTGAACAGACGAGTGAGTCTGAGGAATACTCAGGCGACGCTGGTATATATACTGCGCCGCCGTCTCTACGACCAATGAGCTGGTAGAAGGTATCCCCTCCACTCGATAACTCTTCCGTCCGTCTAACGGTTCAAGGCAGTTCCGATCTTTGGCGAAGCTAACCAGGCTAGAACTCAATCTGAATATTTTCCGAATTCATCATCTACCTCTCGGAAAGCACCACAACATAAACATAAAAATTATGATTAACTTGTGTCGAAAGAAAAATTGTTAGGGAGTACATATGATTTTTTATAGAGATTGACTTAGAAATAATTGTTTAGGTTGAGTCACAACTGTCATAAAGATGATATTTGTTGCCAAAAACAACTCAGAGTCAAAAAAAACTAACTATATCGAAAGAACGACTAAGAGTCAAAAAAACTAATAATATCGAAAGCTCAAGCAGATTTATAGCCTCATCGAGCGATGATTTGTTTTGACTTTCTGCTCAGAGGAGCATAAACTCCAATTTCTTGGAATTGTCAAAGCACGCGTTCTTTGTGTTATTGTTTGTACAAGAACTTTTTTTTGAGTGGTATTTTCTCGGAATGATGAGAGAGACAAATCATCATTCCGAACAATACTCACACCAAATTTTGGATTCAGCAGTCGCCTCCGCTCTTCTCTCCGCAATTCAGCCGTTCTCGAAGTGAGCTTACGCCTGAGCATCGGGTCATGAAGGCAGATATCTCTGAATCTGCGACTCGTCGAATAGACGGATAACAATGAATCAGCATCCAGATATCGAAAAATGGTTGAAACCATTTCAGCAGGAAGGGATCTGAAGGGATCCGAACTGCTAACGAAACATCCGGGCAAAACTCTGTAATCCATTTCAATAAGCGTTCTTGAACAGACGAGTGAGTCTGAGGAATACTCAGGCTACGCTGGTATATATACTGCGCCGCTGTCTCTACGACCAATGAGCTGGTAGAAGGTATCCCCTCCACTCGATAACTCTTCCGTCCGTCTAACGGTTCAAGGCAGTTCCGATCTTTGGCGTAGCTAACCAGGCTAGAACTCAATCTGAATCTTTTCCGAATTCATCATCTACCTCTCGAAAAGCACCACAGCATAAACATAAAAATGATGATTAACTTGTGTCGAAAGAAAAATTGTTAGGGAGTACATATGATTTTTTTATAGAGATTGACTTAGAAATAATTGTTTAGGTTGAGTCCCAACTGTCATAAAGATGATATTTGTTGCCAAGAACAACTCAGAGTCAAAAAAAACTAATAATATCGAAAGCGCAAGCAGATTAATAGCCTCATCGAGCGATGATTTGTTTTGACTTTCTGCTCAGAGGAGCATACACTCCAATTTCTTGGAATTGTCAAAGCACACGTTCGTTGTGTTCTTGTTTGTACAAGAACTTTTTTTTGAGTGGTATTTTCTCGGAATGATGAGCGAGAGAAATAATCATTCCGAACAATACTCACACCAAATTTTCGATTTAGCAGTCGCCTCCGCTCTTCTCTCCGCAATTCAGTCGTTCTCGAAGTGAGCTTACGCCTGAGCATCGGGTCATGAAGGCAGATATCTCTGAATCTGCGACTCGTCGAATAGACGGATAACAATGAATCAGCATCCAGATATCGAAAAATGGTTGAAACCATTTCAGCAGAAAGGGATCTGAAGGGATCCGAACTGCTTACGAAACATCTGGGCAAAACTCTGTAATCCATTTCACTAAGCGTTCTTGAACAGACGAGTGAGTCTGAGGAATACTCAGGCGACGCTGGTATATATACTGCGCCGCCGTCTCTACGACCAATGAGCTGGTAGAAGGTATCCCCTCCACTCGGTAACTCTTCCGTCCGTCTAACGGTTCAAGGCAGTTCCGATCTATGGCGAAGCTAACCAGGCTAGAACTCAATCTGAATCTTTTCCGAATTCATCATCTACCTGTCGGAAAGCACCACAACATAAACATAAAAATGATGATTAACTTGTGTCGAAAGAAAAATTGTTAGGGAGTACATATGATTTTTTATAGAGATTGACTTAGAAATAATCGTTTAGGTTGAGTCCCAACTGTCATAAAGATGATATTTGTTGCCAAGAACAACTCAGAGTCAAAAAAAACTAATAATATCGAAAGAACAACTCAGAGTCAAAAAAACTAATAATATCGAAAGCGCAAGCAGATTTATAGCCTCATCGAGCAATGATTTGTTTTGACTTTCTGCTCAGAGGAGCATATACCTACTCCAATTTCTTGGAATTGTCAAAGCACGCGTTCTTTGTGTTATTGTTTGTACAAGAACTTTTTTTTGAGTGGTATTTTCTGGAATGATGAGCGAGAGAAATCATCATTCCGAACAATACTCACACCAAATTTTGGATTCAGCAGTCGCCTCCGCTCTTCTCTCCGCAATTCAGCCGTTCTCGAAGTGAGCTTACGCCTGAGCATCGGGTCATGAAGGCAGATATCTCTGAATCTGCGACTCGTCGAATAGACGGATAGCAATGAATCAGCATCCAGATATCGAAAAATGGTTGAAACCATTTCAGCAGGAAGGGATCTGAAGGGATCCGAACTGCTTACGAAACATCTGGGCAAAACTCTGTAATCCATTTCACTAAGCGTTCTTGAACAGACGAGTGAGTCTGAGGAATACTCAGGCGACGCTGGTATATAGACTGCCATGCCGTCTCTACGACCAATGAGCTGGTAGAAGGTATCCCCTCCACTCGATAACTCTAATAATAATAATAATAATAATATTTCTTTATTTCAGATAAGATTACAAAGTGGCAATCTGAAATGAAATAGTGTCCCAACAGTAACATTATCCAACCATTCAAACAAATTTCGCATTGAAAAAATCTCCTAACTCATATGGTTCCAGTTTCACAATTAATGATCTCATTTCTTTCTTAAATAATTTTGAATTACTTAAATTTCTAAGTCTATTAGGTAACTGATTGTAAATTCTAATACAACTATATTCAGGATGTTTTTCACTCAGAGTTAATCTGTGAATTGGGAAGTTTAAATTTTGTGTTCTTGTGTTATAATCGTGATTAGCTTTGTGTCTTATAAACTTATCCTTGTTCCTATGAAAAAATAAAGCACATTCATAGATATATAAACCATACACTGTAAATATATTATTTTGTTTGAATACATTTCTACATGTTTCTCTGAACTTAAGACTATATATTGTTCTCAGAGTTCTCTTCTGTAAAATAAATATCTCTTTCAAATTTTGGTTAGTACCCCAGAAAACTATACCATACCTCAGCCTAGATTCAAAATTTGCATGATACAGAATTTTTAATGCTTTCTCACTCAAATATCTTTTAGATATTCTCAAGGCAAAATTAATCTGACTCAACTTTTGTCCTAAATATTCTGCATGCGCCCTGAATGACAGGAAGGAGTCAATGAATATCCCCAGGAATTTTGTGTTATCTGTTACAGGAATTTCTTTACTTTCCAATGTTATGCTTGTTGGTCTGCTTTTATTACTTCTGTTGGTGCTGAAAATCAGTAAGTTCGTCTTTTCCACATTTAATTTGAGATCATTATTCTTTAACCATTCTTGTGTCCTATTGAAGAAGTTAGTTCCCGATCTGATTAAAGTATCCTTTTCTTTCGCTCCGATCAACAAACTGGTATCATCCGCATAGTTCAACAATGATTCTTCCTCCTCTTCCTTCACTATGTCTTCTAGATCATTGAGGAAGACAAGAAAAAGAAGGGGTCCCAGGATACTTCCCTGAGCTATACCTCTATTATTTATCATTTCCTCAGATTCAGCACTCTCGCCATCTTTGTTAATTCTTACTTTTTGTTTTCTATTGCTCAGGTATGATTTCAACCACTTGAATGCCATTCCTCTTATTCCATGGGCTTGAATTTTGTTTAACAGATGTTCTTGATTTATTGAATCATATGCTTTTGACATATCCAGAAAAATTGCCAGAGCCAATTTGTCCCCCTCTAACAGTTCTAATATATTTTTTGTTAGTTCAAATATAGCTGTCTGTGTGGATTTTCCCTTTAAGAAACCGTGCTGGGTGTTGGCGAAGAAGTCACAACTGTTCAGAAATTCTGTTATTCTTGAGCTCATTATCAATTCAAATATTTTTGAAAAGCTTGAGAGAATACTAATAGGCCTGTAGTTCCCCATGTCTTTAGGATCTCCTTTTTTTAATGCTGGTTTTATAATTGCTATTTTGAAGTTGTTCTGGGAATTCTCCTTCTTTGAACGACTGATTGATAAGGTGTGCTAGGACTTCATTTATTTCAGGCAGAGCCAGTTTAATTATGCTGGTGGGTATGTCATCAACACCGCTGGTATGTTTATTTTTGAGTGATTTCCCTATTTCTAATATTTCAGTTGGGGTGGTTGGTTTTAGGTACATAGATCTGTCATTCTGCCTAAGTTTACATTCTGGCTGTGCCCACGCCTGTGGAACAACATTATTGAAGAAGTAATTGAACTTTTGTGCAATCTCATGTGGAACTCCTTCCATCCCACATTCCCCTGCATTATTCTGTCCTCTGATTTCTTTGCAAATTGTCCACATTGTCTTGCTCTTGTTGTCTGATTTTCTAATTCTTTCTTCGAAAATTTGTGCCTTATTCTTCTTTATTAGTTGGTCATACTTCTTCTTGGTCTTATTGTATAGATCTTTATAGATAGGATTCTTTCTGTTCAACATCAGTAATATATCTAGTTGGTTTTTGCATGTGTCGATCTCCTCGTTCGAAGGTGTTTTCTTTTTTTTTCTTGTCTTCTTTTTTAGTGGGAAGCATCCGTAGAAAATAGACTGAAAAGTATTCAGAAAGCTTTGGCAATTTCTGTTAATGTCGTTTCCTTCTTCCTCGTAAATAAATGCCCAGTCTTGCTCTCTTATTCTTGCGATGAACTCCGATTTCGATCTTTCATCGAAATATCTACTTACTTTCAGCTGTTGTACTGTGGGATTTGTGTTGGTGATGCATAGTTCCTGTGCTTTGTGGTCAGATATATGAAATTCTATTGTTCTTGATGTCCAATTTTCAATGTTAGTGAATATATTATCTATGCAGGACTTGGATGTTTTCGTTATTCTTGTATATTCATTTATAGTTTGATGTAAGTTGAAAGACTTCATTAGATTTGAGAATCTGGATTTTGTTAAATTTTCTGTCATCATATCAATATTGAAATCACCTGTTATGATGATTTCCTGCTGAGGTCTATTAGCTTGTATTAGTAGTTCTTCCATTCTATCTAAGAAAATACCAACGTTACCGTCCGGTGTTCTATATATAGAGATTATCAAAATTTTTCTTGATCCTACTTGGCAATCCACAGCTGCACATTCAAAATCTCCTTCAAGTGAGAGATTGATTAGACTTGTTCTCTCTGATGTTTTATATGATTTATGAACATAGATAGCTGTTCCTCCATATCCATTCTGTCTGCAATATTCAGATGCCAGGCAGAAATTATTTATTGAGAAATGCTCCAATTTATCCTTTGTCTGCCAGTGTTCAGTTATGCTTATTATTTTGCAGTTTTGAATTTTTTTGACTCCTTCTTCAATTCTGTCAATTGCATTTGATATAGACTGCACGTTTTGATGAACAATACTGATTGAACTTACAGGTTTGGGGCTTTTTGTTTCCGCATTAGTTGCGAAACATCTCTTGATTCATCATATCTTTATGTTTGGCGAAGTCGAATCTTTTGATGCCCACTCCTGCAGGCCAAAAGTCGGACTTGTACATTTCTTCTTTCTTTTCGAATGGCGCTGTTATTAAAAATCTTTTTGATCTCTCTTCGCTTGATGGTATCTCTCTCACTGTAATAGCCGCTTTCTCATATCCTTGTTTACCGGTGAGGTATTCTTTTATCATCAATTCTGTTGTGTTTCTTTTCACTCTGTTTATATAAAGCCATATTTTTTTTTCTTCTCCAAAGAATCCTTTCGAATCTTTTCCGGTGCCGATGTTTTTCGCGTGGTAATTTCTTTTCCTTCGACGGTTTACTTCTGTAAATTCCTCGCCTTCCTTTTGTTTGCTTTGTGTTGTTCTATTGGTTATGTTTATGTTTACTTTCTTTCTCGTCAGTGGGGTTCTATGATCCTTAGAGGTACTCGGTTCTATGTTTTCAGCATTATTCAGCTCTGACATTTCGGGATTATTGTCTTGTGGTTCCCTCTGTTGTCTGGTTGCGGACATAGTTGCTCTAGCGTATGTGTAGATTTCTGTTTGTTTATTGTTTGATGTATCTGTCCTTGGCTCCGTGGACGGTCTGTTCGTTAAAGATGCGTTGTTTTCAATTCTGTTTACATTTTTTTTTGGTTCTCTATTTTCCAGCATTACGATTTTTTCCAACAGTAGATTGTTGTTAAGTTTAAGTATTTCGTTTTTATCTCTTGCTTCTTCTAAAAGCTGTTTGAGATACCTTATTTCCATCGCATTTCCCTCGGTTCCTGTTTCCTCTTGTTCACCTATCACGTCACAACACAAAACTTTGTTGCCACCCATGTATTTCAGGTTGGAGTTTCTTTTTGCACACGCTTGATGAAAAATTGCAAAGCATTGTATGCATACTTTAAATTTGCAGCTTTTGGTTGCACAACATTTATAATATTGTGCATCTCTTTCGTTTCTATCGGACACATCCGACATCGCGTCTTCTTCGTCGGCCATCTTCTTTCTTCCGTCCGTCTAACGGTTCAAGGCAGTTCCGATCTTTGGCGAAGCTAACCAGCCTAGAACTCAATCTGAATCTTTTCCGAATTCATCATCTACCTCTCGAAAAGCACCACAACATAAACATAAAAATTATGATTAACTTGTGTCGAAAGAAAAATTGTTAGGGAGTACATATGATTTTTTATAGAGATTGACTTAGAAATAATTGTTTAGATTGAGTCCCAACTGTCATAAAGATGATATTTGTTGCCAAGAACAACTCAGAGTCAAAAAAAACTAACTATATCGAAAGAACAACTAAGAGTCAAAAAAACTAATAATATCGAAAGCGCAAGCAGATTTATAGCCTCATCGAGCGATGATTTGTTTTGACTTTCTGCTCAGAGGAGCATAAACTCCAATTTCTTGGAATTGTCAAAGCACGCGTTCTTTGTGTTATTGTTTGTACAAGAACTTTTTTTTGAGTGGTATTTTCTCGGAATGATGAGCGAGAGAAATCATCATTCCGAACAATACTCACACCAAATTTTGGATTCAGCAGTCGCCTCCGCTCTTCTCTCCGCAATTCAGCCGTTCTCGAAGTGAGCTTACGCCTGAGCATCGGGTCATGAAGGCAGATATCTCTGAATCTGCGACTCGTCGAATAGACGGATAACAATGAATCAGCATCCAGATATCGAAAAATGGTTGAAACCATTTCAGCAGGAAGGAATCTGAAGGGATCCGAACTGCTAACGAAACATCCGGGCAAAACTCTGTAATCCATTTCAATTAGCGTTCTTGAACAGACGAGTGAGTCTGAGGAATACTCAGGCTACGCTGGTATATGTACTGCGCCGCTGTCTCTACGACCAATGAGCTGGTAGAAGGTATCCCCTCCACTCGATAACTCTTCCGTCCGTCTAACGGTTCAAGGCAGTTCCGATCTTTGGTGAAGCTAACCAGGCTAGAACTCAATCTGAATCTTTTCCGAATTCATCATCTACCTCTCGAAAAGCACCACAACATAAACGTAAAAATGATGATTAACTTGTGTCGAAAGAAAAATTGTTAGGGAGTACATATGATTTTTTATAGAGATTGACTTAGAAATAATTGTTTAGGTTGAGTCCCAACTGTCATAAAGATGATATTTGTTGTCAAGAACAACTAAGAGTCAAAAAAACTAATAATATCGATAGCGCAAGCAGATTTATAGCCTCATCGAGCGATGATTTGTTTTGACTTTCTGCTCAGAGGAGCATAAACTCCAATTTCTTGGAATTGTCAAAGCACGCGTTCGTTGTGTTCTTGTTTGTACAAGAACTTTTTTTTGAGTGGTATTTTCTCGGAATGATGAGCGAGAGAAATCATCATTCCGAACAATACTCACACCAAATTTTGGATTCAGCAGTCGCCTCCGCTCTTCTCTCCGCAATTCAGTCGTTCTCGAAGTGAGCTTACGCTTGAGCATCGGGTCATGAAGGCAGATATCTCTGAATCTGCGACTCGTCGAATAGACGGATAACAATGAATCAGCATCCAGATATCGAAAAATGGTTGAAACCATTTCAGCAGGAAGGGATCTGAAGGGATCCGAACTGCTTACGAAACATCCGGGCAAAACTCTGTAATCCATTTCACTAAGCATTCTTAAACAGACGAGTGAGTCTGAGGAATACTCAGGCTACGCTGGTATATATACTATGCCGCCGTCTCTACGACCAATGAGCTGGTAGAAGGTATCCCCTCCACTCGATAACTCTTCCGTCTGTCTAACGGTTCAAGGCAGTTCAGATCTTTGGCGAAGCTAACCAGGCTAGAACTCAATCTGAATCTTTTCCAAATTAATCATATACCTCTCGAAAAGCACCACAACATAAACATAAAAATGATGATTAACTTGGGTCGAAAGAAAAATTGTTAGGGAGTACATATGGATTTTTATAGAGATTGACTTAGAAATAATTGTTTAGGTTGAGTCCCAACTGTCATAAAGATGATATTTGTTACCAAGAACAACTCAGAGTCGAAAAAACTAATAATATCGAAAGCGCAAGCAGATTTATAGCCTCATCGAGCGATGATTTGTATTGACTTTCTGCTCAGAGGAGCATAAACTCCAATTTCTTGGAATTGTCAAAGCACGCGTTCGTTGTGTTCTTGTTTGTACAAGAACTTTTTTTTGAGTGGTATTTTCTCGAAATGATGAGTGAGAGAAATCATCATTCCGAACAATACTCACACCAAATTTTGGATTCAGCAGTCGCCTCCGCTCTTCTCTCCGCAATTCCGTCGTTCTCGAAGTGAGGTTACGCCTGAGCATCGGGTCATGAAGGCAGATATCTCTGAATCTGCGACCCGTCGAATAGACGGATAACAAAGAATCAGTATCCAGATATCGAAAAATGGTTGAAACCATTTCAGCAGGAAGGGATCTGAAGGGATCCCAACTGCTTACGAAACATCCGGGCAAAACTCTGTAATCCATTTCACTAAGCTTTCTTAAACAGACGAGTGAGTCTGAGGAATACTCAGGCTACGCTGGTATATATACTATGCCGCCGTCTCTACGACCAATGAGCTGGTAGAAGGTATCCCCTCCACTCGATAACTCTTCCGTCTGTCTAACGGTTCAAGGCAGTTCAGATCTTTGGCGAAGCTAACCAGGCTAGAACTCAATCTGAATCTTTTCCAAATTTATCATCTACCTCTCGAAAAGCACCACAACATAAACATAAAAATGATGATTAACTTGTGTCGGAAGAAAAATTGTTAGGGAGTACATATGGATTTTTTATAGATATTGACTTAGAAATAATTGTTTAGGTTGAGTCCCAACTGTCATAAAGATGATATTTGTTGCCAAGAACAACTCAGGGTCAAAAAAACTAATAATATCGAAAGAACAACTAAGAGTCAAAAAACTAATAATATCGAAAGCGCAAGCAAATTTATAGCCTCATCGAGCGATGATTTGTTTTGACTTTCTGCTCAGAGGAGCATAAACTCCAATTTCTTGGAATTGTCAAAGCACGCGTTCGTTGTGTTATTGTTTGTACAAGAACTTTTTTTTGAGTGGTATTTTCTCGGAATGATGAGCGAGAGAAATCATCATTCCGAACAATACTCACACCAAATTTTGGATTCAGCAGTCGCCTCCGCTCTTCTCTCCGCAATTCAGTCGTTCTCGAAGTGCTTCAAGGCAGTTCCGATCTTTGGCGAAGCTAACCAGCCTAGAACTCAATCTGAATCTTTTCCGAATTCATCATCTACCTCTCGAAAAGCACCACAACATAAACATAAAAATGATGATTAACTTGTGTCGAAAGAAAAATTGTTAGGGAGTACATATGATTTTTTATAGAGATTGACTTAGAAATAATTGTTTAGGTTGAGTCCCATTTGTCATAAAGATGATATTTGTTGCCAAGAACAACTCAGAGTCAAAAAAACTAATAATATCGAAAGCGCAAGCAGATTTATAGCCTCATCGAGCGATGATTTGTTTTGACTTTCTGCTTAGAGGAGCATAAACTCCAATTTCTTGGAATTGTCAAAGCACGCGTTCGTTGTGTTCTTGTTTGTACAAGAACTTTTTTTTGAGTGGTATTTTCTCGGAATGATGAGCGAGAGAAATCATCATTCCGAACAATACTCACACCAAATTTTGGATTTAGCAGTCGCCTCCGCTCTTCTCTCCGCAATTCAGTCGTTCTCGAAGTGAGCTTACGCCTGAGCATCGGGTCATGAAGGCAGATATCTCTGAATCTGCGACTCGTCGAATAGACGGATAGCAATGAATCAGCATCCAGATATCGAAAAATGGTTGAAACCATTTCAGCAGGAAGGGATCTGAAGGGATCCGAACTGCTTACGAAACATCTGGGCAAAACTCTGTAATCCATTTCACTAAGCGTTCTTGAACAGACGAGTGAGTCTGAGGAATACTCAGGCGACGCTGGTATATATACTGCGCCGCCGTCTCTACGACCAATGAGCTGGTAGAAGGTATCCCCTCCACTCGATAACTCTTCCGTCCGTCTAACGGTTCAAGGCAGTTCCGATCTTTGGCGAAGCTAACCAGGCTAGAACTCAATCTGAATATTTTCCGAATTCATCATCTACCTCTCGGAAAGCACCACAACATAAACATAAAAATTATGATTAACTTGTGTCGAAAGAAAAATTGTTAGGGAGTACATATGATTTTTTATAGAGATTGACTTAGAAATAATTGTTTAGGTTGAGTCACAACTGTCATAAAGATGATATTTGTTGCCAAAAACAACTCAGAGTCAAAAAAAACTAACTATATCGAAAGAACGACTAAGAGTCAAAAAAACTAATAATATCGAAAGCTCAAGCAGATTTATAGCCTCATCGAGCGATGATTTGTTTTGACTTTCTGCTCAGAGGAGCATAAACTCCAATTTCTTGGAATTGTCAAAGCACGCGTTCTTTGTGTTATTGTTTGTACAAGAACTTTTTTTTGAGTGGTATTTTCTCGGAATGATGAGAGAGACAAATCATCATTCCGAACAATACTCACACCAAATTTTGGATTCAGCAGTCGCCTCCGCTCTTCTCTCCGCAATTCAGCCGTTCTCGAAGTGAGCTTACGCCTGAGCATCGGGTCATGAAGGCAGATATCTCTGAATCTGCGACTCGTCGAATAGACGGATAACAATGAATCAGCATCCAGATATCGAAAAATGGTTGAAACCATTTCAGCAGGAAGGGATCTGAAGGGATCCGAACTGCTAACGAAACATCCGGGCAAAACTCTGTAATCCATTTCAATAAGCGTTCTTGAACAGACGAGTGAGTCTGAGGAATACTCAGGCTACGCTGGTATATATACTGCGCCGCTGTCTCTACGACCAATGAGCTGGTAGAAGGTATCCCCTCCACTCGATAACTCTTCCGTCCGTCTAACGGTTCAAGGCAGTTCCGATCTTTGGCGTAGCTAACCAGGCTAGAACTCAATCTGAATCTTTTCCGAATTCATCATCTACCTCTCGAAAAGCACCACAACATAAACATAAAAATGATGATTAACTTGTGTCGAAAGAAAAATTGTTAGGGAGTACATATGATTTTTTTATAGAGATTGACTTAGAAATAATTGTTTAGGTTGAGTCCCAACTGTCATAAAGATGATATTTGTTGCCAAGAACAACTCAGAGTCAAAAAAAACTAATAATATCGAAAGCGCAAGCAGATTAATAGCCTCATCGAGCGATGATTTGTTTTGACTTTCTGCTCAGAGGAGCATACACTCCAATTTCTTGGAATTGTCAAAGCACACGTTCGTTGTGTTCTTGTTTGTACAAGAACTTTTTTTTGAGTGGTATTTTCTCGGAATGATGAGCGAGAGAAATCATAATTCCGAACAATACTCACACCAAATTTTGGATTCAGCAGTCGCCTCCGCTCTTCTCTCCGCAATTCAGTCGTTCTCGAAGTGAGCTTACGCTTGAGCATCGGGTCATGAAGGCAGATATCTCTGAATCTGCGACTCGTCGAATAGACGGATAACAATGAATCAGCATCCAGATATCGAAAAATGGTTGAAACCATTTCAGCAGGAAGGGATCTGAAGGGATCCGAACTGCTTACGAAACATCCGGGCAAAACTCTGTAATCCATTTCAATATGCGTTCTTGAACAGACGAGTGAGTCTGAGGAATTTTTTTGTTTTTTTTGGTGTAGCAGGGGGAAAATCTGCAAACAGACGAACACACCCTCTGCTGAGGGGGAACAGTGTGGGGATTCTCACTCTCTGAGCTCGAGACCCACTAAAAACCCTTAACTGCTTCTTCATAGGTTCCGGGCATTTTGCCTATTAACCAGTTGACTCTTATGGTTTCTGGACTCTCACACGATCATAGTCGTGTTGATAGTTGTATGCTGCCTATAGCTTTTATAGGTTAAGCTCTTCTTTGGTTACATTTAAATCCTTAACTGATCTCTCGGTCTTCGGTGGTAGGTTCTTGACCTTCTAGCTTCTTCTGTTGGATCGTAGTCGACTAATCTTCGTAGTTCCTCATTTGGATGTTGTTTGGCTTTGTCGAATATCCTTTCCGCCTTTCTCTTCATAAATTCTGTAACTGGTTCCCATTCCAAGTCCTTGTAGATTTGTTTGTTCCTAACAAACCAGGGTACGTCCATCGCCATTCTAAGGAGTTTATTCTCAGTGGCCTGTATTCTCTTGATGTGGGTCTTGGCTGCGAAGCCCCATGCCGCCGATCCATATGTGAGTTGTGGTCGCGCAATAGTTTTAATCATCGTCAACTTGATGTTCTTATTCATATGACTTCTTCTGCCTATGAGTGGATAAAGTTTACTCATTGCGGCTTTTGTTTTATCAACAGCACATTTGATGTGGTTTTTCCATGTAAGTCCTCTGTCAAGCGTCACTCCTAGGTATGTTGCTTCATTTTTCCATTCAACCTCTTGTCCATCAACTTCAAGGTTTTCTTCCATTCTCAATCTTCTCTTTTGCAGTAATATTGCTTGAGTCTTTCTTCCATTGATTTGGATTTTCCATTTGATGCACCATTTGAGTAATTCATCTATGGCTTCCTGCAGTCTCCGGTGTATGATCTCTGGGCGTCGATGTCTGAACGCTATTCCTGTGTCATCTGCGTACAAGGTGAGCATATTCCTAGCATTCTTCGGGATATCATAAACGTATATTACGTAAAGCAGAGGTCCAAGTACCGATCCTTGAGGCACTCCCGCTTCCAATTGTCTGGTTTGAGAGGTTGCTCCATCTATCTTCACATAAAAGTTTCTATTCCTCAGATAGTTCCTTATAATCTTGCATAGCTTGGTCGAATATCCTGCTTTTTTCATCTTGTAGATTAGGCCTTCGTGCCATACTCTATCAAAAGCTCTCTCGATATCCATCAGAACTAATCCTGTGGCCTGTTTGGTCTGCATTCCTTCGGTGACGTATTCTATGAGCCGTAGTAATTGGAGTTCAGTCGAGTGTTCTCGTCGAAATCCAAATTGTTCGGGTGGAATTATCTTCAACATTTCTGTTTCCTCATTCAGCCTTTTGGCGATAACCCTCTCGACGACTTTTCCTAGTGCTGATAGTAGGCTGATTGGTCTATAATTTTGAGGAAATTTCCGTTCCTTTCCAGGCTTGTTGAAAACTATCATTTCTGCAGTTTTCCATCTCTTTGGGTAGTATTCGGTCCTCATCACTCCGTTTGTTATATTCGTCAAGGCTGCTATTCCTTTTCTAGGCAATTTCTTCAACATATAATTCGTTATCCTATCTTCTCCCGGTGCTTTCCGGTTTTTCAGTTTCATTATGATCTCTTTGATTTCTGTTGGTGAAGCCGGTTTTGGAATGATTTCGGTTTCCGGTGGTTCCATCATCAGTTCTTCGTTTGCCTCCACTTCTTCTTCTAGATCTTCATTGTCATCATCATTTCTGTAATTTATTCTGGCTTCTCTCTCAATTGTGTCGGCAAGTGCTTCGGCTTTTTCAAGTCTCGTATATACCATTCCGTTTGCTCCATGCAGTGGAGGTATAACTGTCTGTTCTCGTCGTAAGCGTTTTTGCATTTTCCAAGCTGAGTGATCTATTGTATTCAGTTCCCTTAATCTCTGGTGCCATCTGTTATTACGCAGTTCTGTTAAAGCATTTTTCAATATCTGACTATGCTTATTCAGATTCTTCTTGTCTTCTTCTCTTTTTGTTGTTCTGTAGATTTTCCTGAGTCTTCTGTTCTTTTTTATAAGTTCCTTTATATCCCTTGGCGTATCTCCATGTGAATGTTTCGGAATTGGTTTCCTTATTCTCTTGGTGCTTTCTTCATAGGCTTCTTTTATATGATTTTCCAATTTTTCAACTGCTTCATCTAATTCATCCTGGGTGTTTATTTGGGGAATTTCCCTGATTTTCTCCTGAAGTAAATTCTTATATTTCTCCCAGTCTGTGCGTTCCTTGGTTTGTGTCTCTTCTTCGTTTCTTGGGCCATGTCCCACTATGAATTCTATGGGATTGTGGTCTGAAGTTCCGTCTTCTATTGTATCAATGCTGATTTCTTCAGTGATGTCTTTCATTACGACAATGTCCAGTACATCGGGTAGTCCATTTACTCTTGGTATGTAGGTCGGTATATCAGGTCCTATCACAACTGCATTAAGTTTTTCAGCATAAATCTTCAGTCTTCTCCCGTTTGTATTTTCCACCCTACTGTTCCATTCCTGCGATTTGCAGTTAAGATCACCAATTATGATTTTCGGGTGTCTTCCTTCTAGTAGCATTTTTAGATTCTCTTCCAGCATGTCCTTATCCGGTGATTTATAAGTTGAAATAATCTTCACTTGCCCTCGATTAGTATTCACAATAATCGATATTGCTTCTACTTCTTGTCCATTGAATATTTGGTCGAAATGGTGATCCATATTCCTTCTAGCCAGTATAGCAACGCCACCTGTGCTGTTAGGTCTATCATTTCTGTAAATATCGTAATTGGGAAATGCTATCCGAACGTTGGGGTTAAGTCTCGTTTCTTGAAGAGCTATGACATCCGGTCTCTTCTCTTCAATCAGTTCTTCGAATTCTGATCTGCGGGCTCTCAATCCTTCGACGTTCCAAGAGACGATTATGAGATTGTTCTTTATCGTCGTGTCAGCCATTAAATATTCTTAATAATTTGCTGCATCTTCTTCTCAATCTCTTTCTCCAGATTCTGCATCATCGTGCTGAGGAGGTTTTTCGTGAACTTATCCAGTTCCTCAGTGATTCCAGAAATTCCTTTTCTGGTTTCGGCTTTTTTGACGGTTTTTGCCTTTTCCGTCTTTTTCTCAGGTTTCTTCGTCTCTTTGACTGCTTCGGTTGCAGTTTCCTGGGGTTTCTTCACTTCCGAAGAGTTTGGGGATGGCCTCGGTGTATTTTGTGTTGGCCTCGAGCTGGTCTGGTTCGATCTTGGCGATCTCTTGGTCTTCTTAGTGACCAATTTCCATTCGCTACATCCCTTGTAGCTGGCTGGATGTCCTTGCTCTCCACAGAGAACACAAGAGGCATTTCGCTCCTTGTTCTCCCTGGTGAGCGTACACTCCTTGGAGCTGTGATTACCGGAGCATTTCACGCACCTCCATGGAAAAGTGCACTTACTTTGGGCATGTCCATATCGCTGACAGCGGTAACATTGTCCAGGCCCGGTCGTCCTTCTCTTAGGTTCAACAACACAGTTCATGTTGTAGAGCCTTCTCACCTCGAAGATACCCTTATTCTGGGTTTTAACCAGCAATAAGGGCATCGGCCTCTTAGTTATATTTGAGGTCATTCTTATGACCTCAGCATCGACGATCCCTTGATCCTTGAGGTCGTCAAGGATCGTCGGGATATCTGCATCCAGCGGTAGATATCTCACTACCGCATAGATTTTCTTTTCTTCCTCCCGTTGAAGAGTGTAAAACTCCCTATTTATTTTATGAAGGAAGTCCGTCATTCTTCTGTGGTCTTCTGCGGTTTGTGGAACGACCCTAATTCCGTCCTTCACAGTAGTCGCTCTGCTGTAATTTATTCCGTTTCGCATTAACGCGTTGGAAATTGACGTCCATTCGGACGTACCCCTCAGGGTAACTGGGGGGATATTTTCTTTTCTCTCCACTGGAGTGGTTTTCTCTTGGGCTGGGGTTTCCAAGACTCTTTTCTTGTTTGCCTCTTCATTTGACGAGGAGCTATCCTTTCTCACTCTTTTGGCGGGTGGGGAAATTTTGGTTTGAGGGGTTTTGACCACCTCCATCTTCTGTTTTTGAACCGGTAAGTTCACTTCTTGGACATTTTTCAAAATAATGTTCTTCTTGAGTGCTTTGGAGTAAGGACTTTCCTTATTTCCCTCCTGCAACTCGAGCCTCTCCCTGAGATTTTTAATCTCAGCAACTAAGCTAGATACGCATCTATCTAACTCATTCACCCTCGCTTTCAAACTTGCGTTCTCCTCTCTCAAAATATCGTGTTCGGACACGACATTAGCGATTTCTGGCGCGTCTTCTTCCATTACGGACTCGCAGTCCGAATGGTCAGACATTTTAGAATCTAATTAATAATTACTTCGCTACTCAAAGAAATTGGAAATAAAATTTTTCAAGACAAAAGAAAAATGTATCTCATGCATAAAAACAAAACGGCTCATCAAAAATTCTCTACGCTATGAGAAAAATCAGAAAGAAAGATACGAAAAATAAGCTCACCTGATGTTTTCTGCAGTACCAACGAGAAAATTCTCTGGACACTTAGGATGAACACCAACTTTGAAAATTTTAACGAATTAAAATTCCGATAACAAATATGAGGAATACTCAGGCTACGCTGGTATATATACTATGCCGCCGTCTCTACGACCAATGAGCTGGTAGAAGGTATCCCCTCCACTCGATAACTCTTCCGTCTGTCTAACGGTTCAAGGCAGTTCCGATCTTTGGCGAAGCTAACCAGGCTAGAACTCAATCTGAATCTTTTCCAAATTAATCATCTACCTCTCGAAAAGCACCACAACATAAACATAAAAACGATGATTAACTTGTGTCGGAAGAAAAATTGTTAGGGAGTACATATGGATTTTTTATAGAGATTGACTTAGAAATAATTGTTTAGGTTGAGTCCCAACTGTCATAAAGATGATATTTGTTGCCAAGAACAACTCAGGGTCAAAAAAACTAATAATATCGAAAGAACAACTAAGAGTCAAAAAACTAATAATATCGAGAGCGCCAGCAGATTTATAGCCTCATCGAGCGATGATTTGTTTTGACTTTCTGCTCAGAGGAGCATAAACTCCAATTTCTTGGAATTGTCAAAGCACGCGTTCGTTGTGTTCTTATTTGTACAAGAACTTTTTTTTGAGTGGTATTTTCTCGAAATGATGAGCGAGAGAAATCATCATTCCGAACAATACTCACACCAAATTTTGGATTCAGCAGTCGCCTCCGCTCTTCTCTCCGCAATTCAGTCGTTCTCGAAGTGAGCTTACGCCTGAGCATCGGGTCATAAAGGCAGATATCTCTGAATCTGCGACTCGTCGAATAGACGGATAACAAAGAATCAGTATCCAGATATCGAAAAATGTTTGAAACCATTTCAGCAGGAAAGGATCTGAAGGGATCCGAACTGCTAACGAAACATCCGGGCAAAACTCTGTAATCCATTTCAATAAGCGTTCTTGAACTGACGAGTGAGTCTGAGGAATACTCAGGCTACGCTGGTATATATACTATGCCGCCGTCTCTACGACCAATGAGCTGGTAGAAGGTATCCCCTCCACTCGATAACTCTTCCGTCTGTCTAACGGTTCAAGGCAGTTCAGATCTTTGGCGAAGCTAACCAGGCTAGAACTCAATCTGAATCTTTTCCAAATTAATCATCTACCTCTCGAAAAGCACCACAACATAAACATAATAATGATGATTCACTTGTGTCGAAAGAAAAATTGTTAGGGAGTACATATGGATTTTTTATAGAGATTGACTTAGAAATAATTGTTTAGGTTGAGTCCCAACTGTCATAAAGATGATATTTGTTGGCAAGAACAACTCAGAGTCGAAAAAACTAATAATATCGAAAGCGCAAGCAGATTTATAGCCTCATCGAGCGATGATTTGTATTGACTTTCTGCTCAGAGGAGCATAAACTCCAATTTCTTGGAATTGTCAAAGCACGCGTTCGTTGTGTTCTTGTTTGTACAAGAACTTTTTTTTGAGTGGTATTTTCTCGGAATGATGAGCGAGAGAAATCATCATTCCGAACAATACTCACACCAAATTTTGGATTCAGCAGTCGCCTCCGCTCTTCTCTCCGCAATTCAGTCGTTCTCGAAGTGAGCTTACGCTTGAGCATCGGGTCATGAAGGCAGAAATCTCTGAATCTGCGACTCGTCGAATAGAAGGATAACAATGAATCAGCATCCAGATATCGAAAAATGGTTGAAACCATTTCAGCAGGAAGGGATCTGAAGGGATCCGAACTGCTTACGAAACATCCGGGCAAAACTCTGTAATCCATTTCACTAAGCTTTCTGAAACAGACGAGTGAGTCTGAGGAATACTCAGGCTACGCTGGTATATATACTATGCCGCCGTCTCTACGACCAATGAGCTGGTAGAAGGTATCCCCTCCACTCGATAACTCTTCCGTCTGTCTAACGGTTCAAGGCAGCTCAGATCTTTGGCGAAGCTAACCAGGCTAGAACTCAATCTGAATCTTTTCCAAATTTATCATCTACCTCTCGAAAAGCACCACAACATAAACATAAAAACGATGATTAACTTGTGTCGGAAGAAAAATTGTTAGGGAGTACATATGGATTTTTTATAGAGATTGACTTAGAAATAGTTGTTTAGGTTGAGTCCCAACTGTCATAAAGATGATATTTGTTGCCAAGAACAACCCAGATTCAAAAAAAAACTAATAATATCGAACGAACAACTAAGAGTCAAAAAAACTAATAATATCGAAAGCGCAAGCAAATTTATAGCCTCATCGAGCGATGATTTGTTTTGACTTTCTGCTCAGAGGAGCATGAACTCCAATTTCTTGGAATTGTCAAAGCACGCGTTCGTTGTGTTCTTGTTTGTACAAGACCTTTTTTTTGAGTGGTATTTTCTCGAAATGATGAGCGAGAGAAATCATCATTCCGAACAATACTCACACCAAATTTTGGATTCAGCAGTCGCCTCCGCTCTTCTCTCCGCAATTCCGTCGTTCTCGAAGTGAGGTTACGCCTGAGCATCGGGTCATGAAGGCAGATATCTCTGAATCTGCGACTCGTCGAATAGACGGATAACAAAGAATCAGTATCCAGATATCGAAAAATGGTTGAAACCATTTCAGCAGGAAGGGATCTGAAGGGATCCGAACTGCTTACGAAACATCCGGGCAAAACTCTGTAATCCATTTCAATATGCGTTCTTGAACAGACGAGTGAGTCTGAGGAATACTCAGGCTACGCTGGTATATATACTGCGCCGCCGTCTCTACGACCAATGAGCTGGTAGAAGGTATCCCCTCCACTCGATAACTCTTCCGTCCGTCTTACGGTGCAAGGCAGTTCCGATCTTTGGCGAAGCTAACCAGGCTAGAACTCAATCTGAATCTTTTCCAAATTAATCATCTACCTCTCGAAAAGCACCACAACATAAACATAATAATGCTGATTCACTTGTGTCGAAAGAAAAATTGTTAGGCAGTACATATGGATTTTTTATAGAGATTGACTTAGAAATAATTGTTTAGGTTGAGTCCCAACTGTCATAAAGATGATATTTGTTGCCAAGAACAACTCAGAGTCAAAAAAACTAATAATATCGAAAGCGCAAGCAAATTTATAGCCTCATCGAGCGATGATTTGTTTTGACTTTCTGCTCAGAGGAGCATAAACTCCAATTTCTTGGAATTGTCAAAGCACGCGTTCGTTGTGTTCTTGTTTGTACAAGAACTTTTTTTTGAGTGGTATTTTCTCGGAATGATGAGCGAGAGAAATCATAATTCCGAACAATACTCACACCAAATTTTGGATTCAGCAGTCGCCTCCGCTCTTCTCTCCGCAATTCAGTCGTTCTCGAAGTGAGCTTACGCTTGAGCATCGGGTCATGAAGGCAGATATCTCTGAATCTGCGACTCGTCGAATAGACGGATAACAATGAATCAGCATCCAGATATCGAAAAATGGTTGAAACCATTTCAGCAGGAAGGGATCTGAAGGGATCCGAACTGCTTACGAAACATCCGGGCAAAACTCTGTAATCCATTTCAATATGCGTTCTTGAACAGACGAGTGAGTCTGAGGAATACTCAGGCTACGCTGGTATATATACTGCGCCGCCGTCTCTACGACCAATGAGCTGGTAGAAGGTATCCCCTCCACTCGATAACTCTTCCGTCCGTCTTACGGTGCAAGGCAGTTCCGATCTTTGGCGAAGCTAACCAGGCTAGAACTCAATCTGAATCTTTTCCAAATTAATCATCTACCTCTCGAAAAGCAACACAACATAAACATAATAATGCTGATTCACTTGTGTCGAAAGAAAAATTGTTAGGCAGTACATATGGATTTTTTATAGAGATTGACTTAGAAATAATTGTTTAGGTTGAGTCCCAACTGTCATAAAGATGATATTTGTTGCCAAGAACAACTCAGAGTCAAAAAAACTAATAATATCGAAAGCGCAAGCAAATTTATAGCCTCATCGAGCGATGATTTGTTTTGACTTTCTGCTCAGAGGAGCATAAACTCCAATTTCTTGGAATTGTCAAAGCACGCGTTCGTTGTGTTCTTGTTTGCACAAGAACTTTTTTTTGAGTGGTATTTTCTCGGAATGATGAGCGAGAGAAATCATAATTCCGAACAATACTCACACCAAATTTTGGATTCAGCAGTCGCCTCCGCTCTTCTCTCCGCAATTCAGTCGTTCTCGAAGTGAGCTTACGCTTGAGCATCGGGTCATGAAGGCAGATATCTCTGAATCTGCGACTCGTCGAATAGACGGATAACAAAGAATCAGTATCCAGATATCGAAAAATGTTTGAAACCATTTCAGCAGGAAGGGATCTGAAGGGATCCGAACTGCTAACGAAACATCCGGGCAAAACTCTGTAATCCATTTCAATAAGCGTTCTTGAACAGACGAGTGAGTCTGAGGAATACTCAGGCTACGCTGGTATATATACTGCGCCGCCGTCTCTACGACCAATGAGCTGGTAGAAGGTATCCCCTCCACTCGATAACTCTTCCGTCCGTCTAACGGTTCAAGGCAGTTCCGATCTTTGGCGAAGCTAACCAGGCTAGAACTCAATCTGAATCTTTTCCAAATTAATCATCTACCTCTCGAAAAGCACCACAACATAAACATAATAATGATGATTCACTTGTGTCGAAAGAAAAATTGTTAGGGAGTACATATGGATTTTTTATAGAGATTGACTTAGAAATAATTGTTTAGGTTGAGTCCCAACTGTCATAAAGATGATATTTGTTGCCAAGAACAACTCAGGGTCAAAAAAACTAATAATATCGAAAGAACAACTAAGAGTCAAAAAACTAATAATATCGAAAGCGCAAGCAAATTTATAGCCTCATCAAGCGATGATTTGTTTTGACTTTCTGCTCAGAGGAGCATAAACTCCAATTTCTTGGAATTGTCAAAGCACGCGTTCGTTGTGTTCTTGTTTGTACAAGAACTTTTTTTTGAGTGGTATTTTCTCGGAATGATGAGCGAGAGAAATCGTCATTCCGAACAATACTCACACCAAATTTTGGATTCAGCAGTCGCCTCCGCTCTTCTCTCCGCAATTCAGTCGTTCTCGAAGTGAGCTTACGCTTGAGCATCGGGTCATGAAGGCAGATATCTCTGAATCTGCGACTCGTCGAATAGACGGATAACAATGAATCAGCATCCAGATATCGAAAAAGGGTTGAAACCATTTCAGCAGGAAGGGATCTGAAGGGATCCGAACTGCTTACGAAACATCCGGGCAAAACTCTGTAATCCATTTCACTAAGCATTCTTAAACAGACGAGTGAGTCTGAGGAATACTCAGGCTACGCTGGTATATATACTATGCCGCCGTCTCTACGACCAATGAGCTGGTAGAAGGTATCCCCTCCACTCGATAACTCTTCCGTCTGTCTAACGGTTCAAGGCAGTTCAGATCTTTGGCGAAGCTAACCAGGCTAGAACTCAATCTGAATCTTTTCCAAATTAATCATATACCTCTCGAAAAGCACCACAACATAAACATAAAAATGATGATTAATTTGGGTCGAACGAAAAATTGTTAGGGAGTACATATGGATTTTTATAGAGATTGACTTAGAAATAATTGTTTAGGTTGAGTCCCAACTGTCATAAAGATGATATTTGTTACCAAGAACAACTCAGAGTCGAAAAAACTAATAATATCGAAAGCGCAAGCAGATTTATAGCCTCATCGAGCGATGATTTGTATTGACTTTCTGCTCAGAGGAGCATAAACTCCAATTTCTTGGAATTGTCAAAGCACGCGTTCGTTGTGTTCTTGTTTGTACAAGAACTTTTTTTGAGTGGTATTTTCTCGAAATGATGAGTGAGAGAAATCATCATTCCGAACAATACTCACACCAAATTTTGGATTCAGCAGTCGCCTCCGCTCTTCTCTCCGCAATTCCGTCGTTCTCGAAGTGAGGTTACGCCTGAGCATCGGGTCATGAAGGCAGATATCTCTGAATCTGCGACCCGTCGAATAGACGGATAACAAAGAATCAGTATCCAGATATCGAAAAATGGTTGAAACCATTTCAGCAGGAAGGGATCTGAAGGGATCCCAACTGCTTACGAAACATCCGGGCAAAACTCTGTAATCCATTTCACTAAGCTTTCTTAAACAGACGAGTGAGTCTGAGGAATACTCAGGCTACGCTGGTATATATAATATGCCGCCGTCTCTACGACCAATGAGCTGGTAGAAGGTATCCCCTCCACTCGATAACTCTTCCGTCTGTCTAACGGTTCAAGGCAGTTCAGATCTTTGGCGAAGCTAACCAGGCTAGAACTCAATCTGAATCTTTTCCAAATTTATCATCTACCTCTCGAAAAGCACCACAACATAAACATAAAAATGATGATTAACTTGTGTCGGAAGAAAAATTGTTAGGGAGTACATATGGATTTTTTATAGAGATTGACTTAGAAATAATTGTTTAGGTTGAGTCCCAACTGTCATAAAGATGATATGTGTTGCCAAGAACAACTCAGAGTCAAAAAAACTAATAATATCGAAAGAACAACTAAGAGTCAAAAAAACTAATAATATCGAGAGCGCAAGCAGATTTATAGCCTCATCGAGCGATGATTTGTTTTGACTTTCTGCTCAGAGGAGCATAAACTCCAATTTCTTGGAATTGTCAAAGCACGCGTTCGTTGTGTTCTTGTTTGTAAAAGAACTTTTTTTTGAGTGGTATTTTCTCGGAATGATGAGCGAGAGAAATCATCATTCCGAACAATACTCACACCAAATTTTGGATTCAGCAGTCGCCTCCGCTCTTCTCTCCGCAATTCAGTCGTTCTCGAAGTGAGGTTACGCCTGAGCATCGGGTCATGAAGGCAGATATCTCTGAATCTGCGACTCGTCGAATAGACGGATAACAAAGAATCAGTATCCAGATATCGAAAAATGTTTGAAACCATTTCAGCAGGAAGGGATCTGAAGGGATCCGAACTGCTAACGAAACATCCGGGCAAAACTCTGTAATCCATTTCAATAAGCGTTCTTGAACTGACGAGTGAGTCTGAGGAATACTCAGGCTACGCTGGTATATATACTGCGCCGCCGTCTCTACGACCAATGAGCTGGTAGAAGGTATCCCCTCCACTCGATAACTCTTCCGTCCGTCTAACGGTTCAAGGCAGTTCCGATCTTTGGCGAAGCTAACCAGGCTAGAACTCAATCTGAATCTTTTCCAAATTAATCATCTACCTCTCGAAAAGCACCAAAACATAAACATAATAATGATGATTCACTTGTGTCGAAAAAAAAATTGTTAGGGAGTACATATGGATTTTTTATAGAGATTTACTTAGAAATAATTGTTTAGGTTGAGTCCCAACTGTCATAAAGATGATATTTGTTGCCAAGAACAACCCAGAGTCAAAAAAAAACTAATAATATCGAACGAACAACTAAGAGTCAAAAAAATTTATAATATCGAGAGCGCAAGCAGATTTATAGCCTCATCGAGCGATGATTTGTTTTGACTTTCTGCTCAGAGGAGCATAAACTCCAATTTCTTGGAATTGTCAAAGCACGCGTTCGTTGTGTTCTTGTTTGTATAAGAACTTTTTTTTGAGTGGTATTTTCTCGGAATGATGAGCGAGAGAAATCATCATTCCGAACAATACTCACACCAAATTTTGGATTCAGCAGTCGCCTCCGCTCTTCTCTCCGCAATTCAGTCGTTCTCGAAGTGAGCTTACGCCTGAGCATCGGGTCATGAAGGCAGATATCTCTGAATCTGCGACTCGTCGAATAGACGGATAACAATGAATCAGCATCCAGATATCGAAAAATGGTTGAAACCATTTCAGCAGGAAGGGATCTGAAGGGATCCGAACTGCTTACGAAACATCCGGGCAAAACTCTGTAATCCATTTCACTAAGCTTTCTTAAACAGACGAGTGAGTCTGAGGAATTTTTTTTTTTTTTTTTTTTTTTTTTTGTGTAGCAGGGGGAAAATCTGCAAACAGACGAACACACCCTCTGCTGAGGGGGAACAGTGTGGGGATTCTCACTCTCTGAGCTCGAGACCCACTAAAAACCCTTAACTGCTTCTTCATAGGTTCCGGGCATTTTGCCTATTAACCAGTTGACTCTTATGGTTTCTGGACTCTCACACGATCTTAGTCGTGTTGATAGTTGTATGCTGCCTATAGCTTTTATAGGTTAAGCTCTTCTTTGGTTACATTTAAATCCTTAACTGATCTCTCGGTCTTCGGTGGTAGGTTCTTGACCTTCTAGCTTCTTCTGTTGGATCGTAGTCGACTAATCTTCGTAGTTCCTCATTTGGATGTTGTTTGGCTTTGTCGAATATCCTTTCCGCCTTTCTCTTCATAAATTCTGTAACTGGTTCCCATTCCAAGTCCTTGTAGATTTGTTTGTTCCTAACAAACCAGGGTACGTCCATCGCCATTCTAAGGAGTTTATTCTCAGTGGCCTGTATTCTCTTGATGTGGGTCTTGGCTGCGAAGCCCCATGCCGCCGATCCATATGTGAGTTGTGGTCGCGCAATAGTTTTAATCATCGTCAACTTGATGTTCTTATTCATATGACTTCTTCTGCCTATGAGTGGATAAAGTTTACTCATTGCGGCTTTTGTTTTATCAACAGCACATTTGATGTGGTTTTTCCATGTAAGTCCTCTGTCAAGCCTCACTCCTAGGTATGTTGCTTCATTTTTCCATTCAACCTCTTGTCCATCAACTTCAAGGTTTTCTTCCATCCTCAATCTTCTCTTTTGCAGTAATATTGCTTGAGTCTTTCTTCCATTGATTTGGATTTTCCATTTGATGCACCATTTGAGTAATTCATCTATGGCTTCCTGCAGTCTCCGGTGTATGATCTCTGGGCGTCGATGTCTGAACGCTATTCCTGTGTCATCTGCGTACAAGGTGAGCATATTCCTAGCATTCTTCGGGATATCATAAACGTATATTACGTAAAGCAGAGGTCCAAGTACCGATCCTTGAGGCACTCCCGCTTCCAATTGTCTGGTTTGAGAGGTTGCTCCATCTATCTTCACATAAAAGTTTCTATTCCTCAGATAATTCCTTATAATCTTGCATAGCTTGGTCGAATATCCTGCTCTTTTCATCTTGTAGATTAGGCCTTCGTGCCATACTCTATCAAAAGCTCTCTCGATATCCATCAGAACTAATCCTGTGGCCTGTTTGGTCTGCATTCCTTCGGTGACGTATTCTATGAGCCGTAGTAATTGGAGTTCAGTCGAGTGTTCTCGTCGAAATCCAAATTGTTCGGGTGGGATTATCTTCAACATTTCTGTTTCCTCATTCAGCCTTTTGGCGATAACCCTCTCGACGACTTTTCCTAGTGCTGATAGTAGGCTGATTGGTCTATAATTTTGAGGAAATTTCCGTTCCTTTCCAGGCTTGTTGAAAACTATCATTTCTGCAGTTTTCCATCTCTTTGGGTAGTATTCGGTCCTCATCACTCCGTTTGTTATATTCGTCAAGGCTGCTATTCCTTTTCTAGGCAATTTCTTCAACATATAATTCGTTATCCTATCTTCTCCCGGTGCTTTCCGGTTTTTCAGTTTCATTATGATCTCTTTGATTTCTGTTGGTGAAGCCGGTTTTGGAATGATTTCGGTTTCCGGTGGTTCCATCATCAGTTCTTCGTTTGCCTCCACTTCTTCTTCTAGATCTTCATTGTCATCATCATTTCTGTAATTTATTCTGGCTTCTCTCTCAATTGTGTCGGCAAGTGCTTCGGCTTTTTCAAGTCTCGTATATACCATTCCGTTTGCTCCATGCAGTGGAGGTATAACTGTCTGTTCTCGTCGTAAGCGTTTTTGCATTTTCCAAGCCGAGTGATCTATTGTATTCAGTTCCCTTAATCTCTGGTGCCATCTGTTATTACGCAGTTCTGTTAAAGCATTTTTCAATATCTGACTATGCTTATTCAGTTTCTTCTTGTCTTCTTCTCTTTTTGTTGTTCTGTAGATTTTCCTGAGTCTTCTGTTCTTTTTTATAAATTCCTTTATATCCCTTGGCGTATCTCCATGTGAATGTTTCGGAATTGGTTTCCTTATTCTCTTGGTGCTTTCTTCATAGGCTTCTTTTATATGATTTTCCAATTTTTCAACTGCTTCATCTAATTCATCCTGGGTGTTTATTTGGGGAATTTCCCTGATTTTCTCCTGAAGTAAATTCTTATATTTCTCCCAGTCTGTGCGTTCCTTGGTTTGTGTCTCTTCTTCGTTTCTTGGGCCATGTCCCACTATGAATTCTATGGGATTGTGGTCTGAAGTTCCGTCTTCTATTGTATCAATGCTGATTTCTTCAGTGATGTCTTTCATTACGACAATGTCCAGTACATCGGGTAGTCCATTTACTCTTGGTATGTAGGTCGGTATATCAGGTCCTATCACAACTGCATTAAGTTTTTCAGCATAAATCTTCAGTCTTCTCCCGTTTGTATTTTCCACCCTACTGTTCCATTCCTGCGATTTGCAGTTAAGATCACCAATTATGATTTTCGGGTGTCTTCCTTCTAGTAGCATTTTTAGATCCTCTTCCAGCATGTCCTTATCCGGTGATTTATAAGTTGAAATAATCTTCACTTGCCTTCGATTAGTATTCACAATAATCGATATTGCTTCTACTTCTTGTCCATTGAATATTTGGTCGAAATGGTGATCCATATTCCTTCTAGCCAGTATAGCAACGCCACCTGTGCTGTTAGGTCTATCATTTCTGTAAATATCGTAATTGGGAAATGCTATCCGAACGTTGGGGTTAAGTCTCGTTTCTTGAAGAGCTATGACATCCGGTCTCTTCTCTTCAATCAGTTCTTCGAATTCTGATCTGCGGGCTCTCAATCCTTCGACGTTCCAAGAGACGATTATGAGATTGTTCTTTATCGTCGTGTCAGCCATTAAATATTCTTAATAATTTGCTGCATCTTCTTCTCAATCTCTTTCTCCAGATTCTGCATCATCGTGCTGAGGAGGTTTTTCGTGAACTTATCCAGTTCCTCAGTGATTCCAGAAATTCCTTTTCTGGTTTCGGCTTTTTTGACGGTTTTTGCCTTTTCCGTCTTTTTCTCTGGTTTCTTCGTCTCTTTGACTGCTTCGGTTGCAGTTTCCTGGGGTTTCTTCACTTCCGAAGAGTTTGGGGATGGCCTCGGTGTATTTTGTGTTGGCCTCGAGCTGGTCTGGTTCGATCTTGGCGATCTCTTGGTCTTTTTAGTGACCAATTTCCATTCGCTACATCCCTTGTAGCTGGCTGGATGTCCTTGCTCTCCACAGAGAACACAAGAGGCATTTCGCTCCTCGTTCTCCCTGGTGAGCGTACACTCCTTGGAGCTGTGATTACCGGAGCATTTCACGCACCTCCATGGAAAAGTGCACTTACTTTGGGCATGTCCATATCGCTGACAGCGGTAACATTGTCCAGGCCCGGTCGTCCTTCTCTTAGGTTCAACAACACAGTTCATGTTGTAGAGCCTTCTCACCTCGAAGATACCCTTATTCTGGGTTTTAACCAGCAATAAGGGCATCGGCCTCTTAGTTGTATTTGAGGTCATTCTTATGACCTCAGCATCGACGATCCCTTGATCCTTGAGGTCGTCAAGGATCGTCGGGATATCTGCATCCAGCGGTAGATATCTCACTACCGCATAGATTTTCTTTTCTTCCTCCCGTTGAAGAGTGTAAAACTCCCTATTTATTTTATGAAGGAAGTCCGTCATTCTTCTGTGGTCTTCCGCGGTTTGTGGAACGACCCTAATTCCGTCCTTCACAGTAGTCGCTCTGCTGTAATTTATTCCGTTTCGCATTAACGCGTTTGAAATTGACGTCCATTCGGACGTACCCCTCAGGGTAACTGGGGGGATTTTTTCTTTTCTCTCCACTGGAGTGGTTTTCTCTTGGGCTGGGGTTTCCAAGACTCTTTTCTTGTTTGCCTCTTCATTTGACGAGGAGCTTTCCTTTCGCACTCTTTTGGCGGGTGGGGAAATTTTGGTTTGAGGGGTTTTGACCACCTCCATCTTCTGTTTTTGAACCGGTAAGTTCACTTCTTGGACATTTTTCAAAATAATGTTCTTCTTGAGTGCTTTGGAGTAAGGACTTTCCTTATTTCCCTCCTGCAACTCGAGCCTCTCCCTGAGATTTTTAATCTCAGCAACTAAGCTAGATACGCATCTATCTAACTCATTCACCCTCGCTTTCAAACTTGCGTTCTCCTCTCTCAAAATATCGTGTTCGGACACGACATTAGCGATTTCTGGCGCGTCTTCTTCCATTACGGACTCGCAGTCCGAATGGTCAGACATTTTAGAATCTAATTAATAATTACTTCGCTACTCGAAGAAATTGGAAATAAAATTTTTCAAGACAAAAGAAAAATGTATCTCATGCATAAAAACAAAACGGCTCATCAAAAATTCTCTACGCTATGAGAAAAATCAGAAAGAAAGATACGAAAAATAAGCTCACCTGATGTTTTCTGCAGTACCAACGAGAAAATTCTCTGGACACTTAGGATGAACACCAACTTTGAAAATTTTAACGAATTAAAATTCCGATAACAAATATAGAACCTACACAACTTCACAGACGGAATCAAATATTCCGTAGCTTGGTTAGTGGGCACTTTCACCTCCGCTTTCACTTTTACGGCACTGTGACTTTCTCGTCCGCTTTCTCTTTTATAGCACTAGGAGCACTGTAGCACGTCTTCTCCTGTCAAGCGATTGACTCGAGACTAAGTGTCTGAGGAATACTCAGGCTACGCTGGTATATATACTATGCCGCCGTCTCTACGACCAATGAGCTGGTAGAAGGTATCCCCTCCACTCGATAACTCTTCCGTCTGTCTAACGGTTCAAGGCAGATCAGATCTTTGGCGAAGCTAACCAGGCTAGAACTCAATCTGAATCTTTTCCAAATTTATCATCTACCTCTCGAAAAGCACCACAACATAAACATAAAAATGATGATTAACTTGTGTCGGAAGAAAAATTGTTAGGGAGTACATATGGATTTTTTATAGATATTGACTTAGAAATAATTGTTTAGGTTGAGTCCCAACTGTCATAAAGATGATATTTGTTGCCAAGAACAACTCAGGGTCAAAAAAACTAATAATATCGAAAGAACAACTAAGAGTCAAAAAACTAATAATATCGAAAGCGCAAGCAAATTTATAGCCTCATCGAGCGATGATTTGTTTTGACTTTCTGCTCAGAGGAGCATAAACTCCAATTTCTTGGAATTGTCAAAGCACGCGTTCGTTGTGTTATTGTTTGTACAATAACTTTTTTTTGAGTGGTATTTTCTCGGAATGATGAGCGAGAAAAATCATCATTCCGAACAATACTCACACCAAATTTTGGATTCAGCAGTCGCCTCCGCTCTTCTCTCCGCAATTCAGTCGTTCTCGAAGTGCTTCAAGGCAGTTCCGATCTTTGGCGAAGCTAACCAGCCTAGAACTCAATCTGAATCTTTTCCGAATTCATCATCTACCTCTCGAAAAGCACCACAACATAAACATAAAAATGATGATTAACTTGTGTCGAAAGAAAAATTGTTAGGGAGTACATATGATTTTTTATAGAGATTGACTTAGAAATAATTGTTTAGGTTGAGTCCCATTTGTCATAAAGATGATATTTGTTGCCAAGAACAACTCAGAGTCAAAAAAACTAATAATATCGAAAGCGCAAGCAGATTTATAGCCTCATCGAGCGATGATTTGTTTTGACTTTCTGCTTAGAGGAGCATAAACTCCAATTTCTTGGAATTGTCAAAGCACGCGTTCGTTGTGTTCTTGTTTGTACAAGAACTTTTTTTTGAGTGGTATTTTCTCGGAATGATGAGCGAGAGAAATCATCATTCCGAACAATACTCACACCAAATTTTGGATTTAGCAGTCGCCTCCGCTCTTCTCTCCGCAATTCAGTCGTTCTCGAAGTGAGCTTACGCCTGAGCATCGGGTCATGAAGGCAGATATCTCTGAATCTGCGACTCGTCGAATAGACGGATAGCAATGAATCAGCATCCAGATATCGAAAAATGGTTGAAACCATTTCAGCAGGAAGGGATCTGAAGGGATCCGAACTGCTTACGAAACATCTGGGCAAAACTCTGTAATCCATTTCACTAAGCGTTCTTGAACAGACGAGTGAGTCTGAGGAATACTCAGGCGACGCTGGTATATATACTGCGCCGCCGTCTCTACGACCAATGAGCTGGTAGAAGGTATCCCCTCCACTCGATAACTCTTCCGTCCGTCTAACGGTTCAAGGCAGTTCCGATCTTTGGCGAAGCTAACCAGGCTAGAACTCAATCTGAATATTTTCCGAATTCATCATCTACCTCTCGGAAAGCACCACAACATAAACATAAAAATTATGATTAACTTGTGTCGAAAGAAAAATTGTTAGGGAGTACATATGATTTTTTATAGAGATTGACTTAGAAATAATTGTTTAGGTTGAGTCACAACTGTCATAAAGATGATATTTGTTGCCAAAAACAACTCAGAGTCAAAAAAAACTAACTATATCGAAAGAACGACTAAGAGTCAAAAAAACTAATAATATCGAAAGCTCAAGCAGATTTATAGCCTCATCGAGCGATGATTTGTTTTGACTTTCTGCTCAGAGGAGCATAAACTCCAATTTCTTGGAATTGTCAAAGCACGCGTTCTTTGTGTTATTGTTTGTACAAGAACTTTTTTTTGAGTGGTATTTTCTCGGAATGATGAGAGAGACAAATCATCATTCCGAACAATACTCACACCAAATTTTGGATTCAGCAGTCGCCTCCGCTCTTCTCTCCGCAATTCAGCCGTTCTCGAAGTGAGCTTACGCCTGAGCATCGGGTCATGAAGGCAGATATCTCTGAATCTGCGACTCGTCGAATAGACGGATAACAATGAATCAGCATCCAGATATCGAAAAATGGTTGAAACCATTTCAGCAGGAAGGGATCTGAAGGGATCCGAACTGCTAACGAAACATCCGGGCAAAACTCTGTAATCCATTTCAATAAGCGTTCTTGAACAGACGAGTGAGTCTGAGGAATACTCAGGCTACGCTGGTATATATACTGCGCCGCTGTCTCTACGACCAATGAGCTGGTAGAAGGTATCCCCTCCACTCGATAACTCTTCCGTCCGTCTAACGGTTCAAGGCAGTTCCGATCTTTGGCGTAGCTAACCAGGCTAGAACTCAATCTGAATCTTTTCCGAATTCATCATCTACCTCTCGAAAAGCACCACAGCATAAACATAAAAATGATGATTAACTTGTGTCGAAAGAAAAATTGTTAGGGAGTACATATGATTTTTTTATAGAGATTGACTTAGAAATAATTGTTTAGGTTGAGTCCCAACTGTCATAAAGATGATATTTGTTGCCAAGAACAACTCAGAGTCAAAAAAAACTAATAATATCGAAAGCGCAAGCAGATTAATAGCCTCATCGAGCGATGATTTGTTTTGACTTTCTGCTCAGAGGAGCATACACTCCAATTTCTTGGAATTGTCAAAGCACACGTTCGTTGTGTTCTTGTTTGTACAAGAACTTTTTTTTGAGTGGTATTTTCTCGGAATGATGAGCGAGAGAAATAATCATTCCGAACAATACTCACACCAAATTTTGGATTTAGCAGTCGCCTCCGCTCTTCTCTCCGCAATTCAGTCGTTCTCGAAGTGAGCTTACGCCTGAGCATCGGGTCATGAAGGCAGATATCTCTGAATCTGCGACTCGTCGAATAGACGGATAACAATGAATCAGCATCCAGATATCGAAAAATGGTTGAAACCATTTCAGCAGAAAGGGATCTGAAGGGATCCGAACTGCTTACGAAACATCTGGGCAAAACTCTGTAATCCATTTCACTAAGCGTTCTTGAACAGACGAGTGAGTCTGAGGAATACTCAGGCGACGCTGGTATATATACTTCGCCGCCGTCTCTACGACCAATGAGCTGGTAGAAGGTATCCCCTCCACTCGGTAACTCTTCCGTCCGTCTAACGGTTCAAGGCAGTTCCGATCTATGGCGAAGCTAACCAGGCTAGAACTCAATCTGAATCTTTTCCGAATTCATCATCTACCTGTCGGAAAGCACCACAACATAAACATAAAAATGATGATTAACTTGTGTCGAAAGAAAAATTGTTAGGGAGTACATATGATTTTTTATAGAGATTGACTTAGAAATAATCGTTTAGGTTGAGTCCCAACTGTCATAAAGATGATATTTGTTGCCAAGAACAACTCAGAGTCAAAAAAAACTAATAATATCGAAAGAACAACTCAGAGTCAAAAAAACTAATAATATCGAAAGCGCAAGCAGATTTATAGCCTCATCGAGCAATGATTTGTTTTGACTTTCTGCTCAGAGGAGCATATACCTACTCCAATTTCTTGGAATTGTCAAAGCACGCGTTCTTTGTGTTATTGTTTGTACAAGAACTTTTTTTTGAGTGGTATTTTCTGGAATGATGAGCGAGAGAAATCATCATTCCGAACAATACTCACACCAAATTTTGGATTCAGCAGTCGCCTCCGCTCTTCTCTCCGCAATTCAGCCGTTCTCGAAGTGAGCTTACGCCTGAGCATCGGGTCATGAAGGCAGATATCTCTGAATCTGCGACTCGTCGAATAGACGGATAGCAATGAATCAGCATCCAGATATCGAAAAATGGTTGAAACCATTTCAGCAGGAAGGGATCTGAAGGGATCCGAACTGCTTACGAAACATCTGGGCAAAACTCTGTAATCCATTTCACTAAGCGTTCTTGAACAGACGAGTGAGTCTGAGGAATACTCAGGCGACGCTGGTATATAGACTGCCATGCCGTCTCTACGACCAATGAGCTGGTAGAAGGTATCCCCTCCACTCGATAACTCTAATAATAATAATAATAATAATATTTCTTTATTTCAGATAAGATTACAAAGTGTAATCTTATTCAAACAAATTTCGCATTGAAAAAATCTCCTAACTCATATGGTTCCAGTTTCACAATTAATGATCTCATTTCTTTCTTAAATAATTTTGAATTACTTAAATTTCTAAGTCTATTAGGTAACTGATTGTAAATTCTAATACAACTATATTCAGGATGTTTTTCACTCAGAGTTAATCTGTGAATTGGGAAGTTTAAATTTTGTGTTCTTGTGTTATAATCGTGATTAGCTTTGTGTCTTATAAACTTATCCTTGTTCCTATGAAAAAATAAAGCACATTCATAGATATATAAACCATACACTGTAAATATATTATTTTGTTTGAATACATTTCTACATGTTTCTCTGAACTTAAGACTATATATTGTTCTCAGAGTTCTCTTCTGTAAAATAAATATCTCTTTCAAATTTTGGTTAGTACCCCAGAAAACTATACCATACCTCAGCCTAGATTCAAAATTTGCATGATACAGAATTTTTAATGCTTTCTCACTCAAATATCTTTCAGATATTCTCAAGGCAAAATTAATCTGACTCAACTTTTGTCCTAAATATTCTGCATGCGCCCTGAATGACAGGAAGGAGTCAATGAATATCCCCAGGAATTTTGTGTTATCTGTTACAGGAATTTCTTTACTTTCCAATGTTATGCTTGTTGGTCTGCTTTTATTACTTCTGTTGGTGCTGAAAATCAGTAAGTTCGTCTTTTCCACATTTAATTTGAGATCATTATTCTTTAACCATTCTTGTGTCCTATTGAAGAAGTTAGATCCCGATCTGATTAAAGTATCCTTTTCTTTCGCTCCGATCAACAAACTGGTATCATCCGCATAGTTCAACAATGATTCTTCCTCCTCTTCCTTCACTATGTCTTCTAGATCATTGAGGAAGACAAGAAAAAGAAGGGGTCCCAGGATACTTCCCTGAGCTATACCTCTATTATTTATCATTTCCTCAGATTCAGCACTCTCGCCATCTTTGTTAATTCTTACTTTTTGTTTTCTATTGCTCAGGTATGATTTCAACCACTTGAATGCCATTCCTCTTATTCCATGGGCTTGAATTTTGTTTAACAGATGTTCTTGATTTATTGAATCATATGCTTTTGACATATCCAGAAAAATTGCCAGAGCCAATTTGTCCCCCTCTAACAGTTCTAATATATTTTTTGTTAGTTCAAATATAGCTGTCTGTGTGGATTTTCCCTTTAAGAAACCGTGCTGGGTGTTGGCGAAGAAGTCACAACTGTTCAGAAATTCTGTTATTCTTGAGCTCATTATCAATTCAAATATTTTTGAAAAGCTTGAGAGAATACTAATAGGCCTGTAGTTCCCCATGTCTTTAGGATCTCCTTTTTTTAATGCTGGTTTTATAATTGCTATTTTGAGTTGTTCTGGGAATTCTCCTTCTTTGAACGACTGATTGATAAGGTGTGCTAGGACTTCATTTATTTCAGGCAGAGCCAGTTTAATTATGCTGGTGGGTATGTCATCAACACCGCTGGTATGTTTATTTTTGAGTGATTTCCCTATTTCTAATATTTCAGTTGGGGTGGTTGGTTTTAGGTACATAGATCTGTCATTCTGCCTAAGTTTACATTCTGGCTGTGCCCACGCCTGTGGAACAACATTATTGAAGAAGTAATTGAACTTTTGTGCAATCTCATGTGGAACTCCTTCCATCCCACATTCCCCTGCATTATTCTGTCCTCTGATTTCTTTGCAAATTGTCCACATTGTCTTGCTCTTGTTGTCTGATTTTCTAATTCTTTCTTCGAAAATTTGTGCCTTATTCTTCTTTATTAGTTGGTCATACTTCTTCTTGGTCTTATTGTATAGATCTTTATAGATAGGATTCTTTCTGTTCAACATCAGTAATATATCTAGTTGGTTTTTGCATGTGTCGATCTCCTCGTTCGAAGGTGTTTTCTTTTTTTTTCTTGTCTTCTTTTTTAGTGGGAAGCATCCGTAGAAAATAGACTGAAAAGTATTCAGAAAGCTTTGGCAATTTCTGTTAATGTCGTTTCCTTCTTCCTCGTAAATAAATGCCCAGTCTTGCTCTCTTATTCTTGCGATGAACTCCGATTTCGATCTTTCATCGAAATATCTACTTACTTTCAGCTGTTGTACTGTGGGATTTGTGTTGGTGATGCATAGTTCCTGTGCTTTGTGGTCAGATATATGAAATTCTATTGTTCTTGATGTCCAATTTTCAATGTTAGTGAATATATTATCTATGCAGGACTTGGATGTTTTCGTTATTCTTGTATATTCATTTATAGTTTGATGTAAGTTGAAAGACTTCATTAGATTTGAGAATCTGGATTTTGTTAAATTTTCTGTCATCATATCAATATTGAAATCACCTGTTATGATGATTTCCTGCTGAGGTCTATTAGCTTGTATTAGTAGTTCTTCCATTCTATCTAAGAAAATACCAACGTTACCGTCCGGTGTTCTATATATAGAGATTATCAAAATTTTTCTTGATCCTACTTGGCAATCCACAGCTGCACATTCAAAATCTCCTTCAAGTGAGAGATTGATTAGACTTGTTCTCTCTGATGTTTTATATGATTTATGAACATAGATAGCTGTTCCTCCATATCCATTCTGTCTGCAATATTCAGATGCCAGGCAGAAATTATTTATTGAGAAATGCTCCAATTTATCCTTTGTCTGCCAGTGTTCAGTTATGCTTATTATTTTGCAGTTTTGAATTTTTTTGACTCCTTCTTCAATTCTGTCAATTGCATTTGATATAGACTGCACGTTTTGATGAACAATACTGATTGAACTTACAGGTTTGGGGCTTTTTGTTTCCGCATTAGTTGCGAAACATCTCTTGATTCATCATATCTTTATGTTTGGCGAAGTCGAATCTTTTGATGCCCACTCCTGCAGGCCAAAAGTCGGACTTGTACATTTCTTCTTTCTTTTCGAATGGCGCTGTTATTAAAAATCTTTTTGATCTCTCTTCGCTTGATGGTATCTCTCTCACTGTAATAGCCGCTTTCTCATATCCTTGTTTACCGGTGAGGTATTCTTTTATCATCAATTCTGTTGTGTTTCTTTTCACTCTGTTTATATAAAGCCATATTTTTTTTTCTTCTCCAAAGAATCCTTTCGAATCTTTTCCGGTGCCGATGTTTTTCGCGTGGTAATTTCTTTTCCTTCGACGGTTTACTTCTGTAAATTCCTCGCCTTCCTTTTGTTTGCTTTGTGTTGTTCTATTGGTTATGTTTATGTTTACTTTCTTTCTCGTCAGTGGGGTTCTATGATCCTTAGAGGTACTCGGTTCTATGTTTTCAGCATTATTCAGCTCTGACATTTCGGGATTATTGTCTTGTGGTTCCCTCTGTTGTCTGGTTGCGGACATAGTTGCTCTAGCGTATGTGTAGATTTCTGTTTGTTTATTGTTTGATGTATCTGTCCTTGGCTCCGTGGACGGTCTGTTCGTTAAAGATGCGTTGTTTTCAATTCTGTTTACATTTTTTTTTGGATCTCTATTTTCCAGCATTACGATTTTTTCCAACAGTAGATTGTTGTTAACTTTAAGTATTTCGTTTTTATCTCTTGCTTCTTCTAAAAGCTGTTTGAGATACCTTATTTCCATCGCATTTCCCTCGGTTCCTGTTTCCTCTTGTTCACCTATCACGTCACAACACAAAACTTTGTTGCCACCCATGTATTTCAGGTTGGAGTTTCTTTTTGCACACGCTTGATGAAAAATTGCAAAGCATTGTATGCATACTTTAAATTTGCAGCTTTTGGTTGCACAACATTTATAATATTGTGCATCTCTTTCGTTTCTATCGGACACATCCGACATCGCGTCTTCTTCGTCGGCCATCTTCTTTCTTCCGTCCGTCTAACGGTTCAAGGCAGTTCCGATCTTTGGCGAAGCTAACCAGCCTAGAACTCAATCTGAATCTTTTCCGAATTCATCATCTACCTCTCGAAAAGCACCACAACATAAACATAAAAATTATGATTAACTTGTGTCGAAAGAAAAATTGTTAGGGAGTACATATGATTTTTTATAGAGATTGACTCAGAAATAATTGTTTAGATTGAGTCCCAACTGTCATAAAGATGATATTTGTTGCCAAGAACAACTCAGAGTCAAAAAAAACTAACTATATCGAAAGAACAACTGAGAGTCAAAAAAACTAATAATATCGAAAGCGCAAGCAGATTTATAGCCTCATCGAGCGATGATTTGTTTTGACTTTCTGCTCAGAGGAGCATAAACTCCAATTTCTTGGAATTGTCAAAGCACGCGTTCTTTGTGTTATTGTTTGTACAAGAACTTTTTTTTGAGTGGTATTTTCTCGGAATGATGAGCGAGAGAAATCATCATTCCGAACAATACTCACACCAAATTTTGGATTCAGCAGTCGCCTCCGCTCTTCTCTCCGCAATTCAGCCGTTCTCGAAGTGAGCTTACGCCTGAGCATCGGGTCATGAAGGCAGATATCTCTGAATCTGCGACTCGTCGAATAGACGGATAACAATGAATCAGCATCCAGATATCGAAAAATGGTTGAAACCATTTCAGCAGGAAGGAATCTGAAGGGATCCGAACTGCTAACGAAACATCCGGGCAAAACTCTGTAATCCATTTCAATTAGCGTTCTTGAACAGACGAGTGAGTCTGAGGAATACTCAGGCTACGCTGGTATATGTACTGCGCCGCTGTCTCTACGACCAATGAGCTGGTAGAAGGTATCCCCTCCACTCGATAACTCTTCCGTCCGTCTAACGGTTCAAGGCAGTTCCGATCTTTGGCGAAGCTAACCAGGCTAGAACTCAATCTGAATCTTTTCCGAATTCATCATCTACCTCTCGAAAAGCACCACAACATAAACGTAAAAATGATGATTAACTTGTGTCGAAAGAAAAATTGTTAGGGAGTACATATGATTTTTTATAGAGATTGACTTAGAAATAATTGTTTAGGTTGAGTCCCAACTGTCATAAAGATGATATTTGTTGTCAAGAACAACTAAGAGTCAAAAAAACTAATAATATCGAGAGCGCAAGCAGATTTATAGCCTCATCGAGCGATGATTTGTTTTGACTTTCTGCTCAGAGGAGCATAAACTCCAATTTCTTGGAATTGTCAAAGCACGCGTTCTTTGTGTTATTGTTTGTACAAGAACTTTTTTTTGAGTGGTATTTTCTCGGAATGATGAGAGAGACAAATCATCATTCCGAACAATACTCACACCAAATTTTGGATTCAGCAGTCGCCTCCGCTCTTCTCTCCGCAATTCAGCCGTTCTCGAAGTGAGCTTACGCCTGAGCATCGGGTCATGAAGGCAGATATCTCTGAATCTGCGACTCGTCGAATAGACGGATAACAATGAATCAGCATCCAGATATCGAAAAATGGTTGAAACCATTTCAGCAGAAAGGGATCTGAAGGGATCCGAACTGCTTACGAAACATCCGGGCAAAACTCTGTAATCCATTTCACTAAGCTTTCTTAAACAGACGAGTGAGTCTGAGGAATACTCAGGCTACGCTGGTATATATACTATGCCGCCGTCTCTACGACCAATGAGCTGGTAGAAGGTATCCCCTCCACTCGATAACTCTTCCGTCTGTCTAACGGTTCAAGGCAGTTCAGATCTTTGGCGAAGCTAACCAGGCTAGAACTCAATCTGAATCTTTTCCAAATTTATCATCTACCTCTCGAAAAGCACCACAACATAAACATAAAAATGATGATTAACTTGTGTCGGAAGAAAAATTGTTAGGGAGTACATATGGATTTTTTATAGAGATTGACTTAGAAATAATTGTTTAGGTTGAGTCCCAACTGTCATAAAGATGATATGTGTTGCCAAGAACAACTCAGAGTCAAAAAAACTAATAATATCGAAAGAACAACTAAGAGTCAAAAAAACTAATAATATCGAGAGCGCAAGCAGATTTATAGCCTCATCGAGCGATGATTTGTTTTGACTTTCTGCTCAGAGGAGCATAAACTCCAATTTCTTGGAATTGTCAAAGCACGCGTTCTTTGTGTTATTGTTTGTACAAGAACTTTTTTTTGAGTGGTATTTTCTCGGAATGATGAGAGAGACAAATCATCATTCCGAACAATACTCACACCAAATTTTGGATTCAGCAGTCGCCTCCGCTCTTCTCTCCGCAATTCAGCCGTTCTCGAAGTGAGCTTACGCCTGAGCATCGGGTCATGAAGGCAGATATCTCTGAATCTGCGACTCGTCGAATAGACGGATAACAATGAATCAGCATCCAGATATCGAAAAATGGTTGAAACCATTTCAGCAGGAAGGGATCTGAAGGGATCCGAACTGCTAACGAAACATCCGGGCAAAACTCTGTAATCCATTTCAATAAGCGTTCTTGAACAGACGAGTGAGTCTGAGGAATACTCAGGCTACGCTGGTATATATACTGCGCCGCTGTCTCTACGACCAATGAGCTGGTAGAAGGTATCCCCTCCACTCGATAACTCTTCCGTCCGTCTAACGGTTCAAGGCAGTTCCGATCTTCGGCGTAGCTAACCAGGCTAGAACTCAATCTGAATCTTTTCCGAATTCATCATCTACCTCTCGAAAAGCACCACAACATAAACATAAAAATGATGATTAACTTGTGTCGAAAGAAAAATTGTTAGGGAGTACATATGATTTTTTTATAGAGATTGACTCAGAAATAATTGTTTAGGTTGAGTCCCAACTGTCATAAAGATGATATTTGTTGCCAAGAACAACTCAGAGTCAAAAAAAACTAATAATATCGAAAGCGCAAGCAGATTAATAGCCTCATCGAGCGATGATTTGTTTTGACTTTCTGCTCAGAGGAGCATACACTCCAATTTCTTGGAATTGTCAAAGCACACGTTCGTTGTGTTCTTGTTTGTACAAGAACTTTTTTTTGAGTGGTATTTTCTCGGAATGATGAGCGAGAGAAATAATCATTCCGAACAATACTCACACCAAATTTTGGATTTAGCAGTCGCCTCCGCTCTTCTCTCCGCAATTCAGTCGTTCTCGAAGTGAGCTTACGCCTGAGCATCGGGTCATGAAGGCAGATATCTCTGAATCTGCGACTCGTCGAATAGACGGATAACAATGAATCAGCATCCAGATATCGAAAAATGGTTGAAACCATTTCAGCAGAAAGGGATCTGAAGGGATCCGAACTGCTTACGAAACATCTGGGCAAAACTCTGTAATCCATTTCACTAAGCGTTCTTGAACAGACGAGTGAGTCTGAGGAATACTCAGGCGACGCTGGTATATATACTGCGCCGCCGTCTCTACGACCAATGAGCTGGTAGAAGGTATCCCTTCCACTCGGTAACTCTTCCGTCCGTCTAACGGTTCAAGGCAGTTCCGATCTATGGCGAAGCTAACCAGGCTAGAACTCAATCTGAATCTTTTCCGAATTCATCATCTACCTCTCGGAAAGCACCACAACATAAACATAAAAATGATGATTAACTTGTGTCGAAAGAAAAATTGTTAGGGAGTACATATGATTTTTTATAGAGATTGACTTAGAAATAATCGTTTAGGTTGAGTCCCAACTGTCATAAAGATGATATTTGTTGCCAAGAACAACTCAGAGTCAAAAAAAACTAATAATATCGAAAGAACAACTCAGAGTCAAAAAAACTAATAATATCGAAAGCGCAAGCAGATTTATAGCCTCATCGAGCAATGATTTGTTTTGACTTTCTGCTCAGAGGAGCATATACCTACTCCAATTTCTTGGAATTGTCAAAGCACGGGTTCTTTGTGTTATTGTTTGTACAAGAACTTTTTTTTGAGTGGTATTTTCTGGAATGATGAGCGAGAGAAATCATCATTCCGAACAATACTCACACCAAATTTTGGATTCAACAGTCGCCTCCGCTCTTCTCTCCGCAATTCAGCCGTTCTCGAAGTGAGCTTACGCCTGAGCATCGGGTCATGAAGGCAGATATCTCTGAATCTGCGACTCGTCGAATAGACGGATAGCAATGAATCAGCATCCAGATATCGAAAAATGGTTGAAACCATTTCAGCAGGAAGGGATCTGAAGGGATCCGAACTGCTTACGAAACATCTGGGCAAAACTCTGTAATCCATTTCACTAAGCGTTCTTGAACAGACGAGTGAGTCTGAGGAATACTCAGGCGACGCTGGTATATAGACTGCCATGCCGTCTCTACGACCAATGAGCTGGTAGAAGGTATCCCCTCCACTCGATAACTCTTCCGTCCGTCTAACGGTTCAAGGCAGTTCCGATCTTTGGCGAAGCTAACCAGCCTAGAACTCAATCTGAATATTTTCCGAATTCATCATCTACCTCTCGAAAAGCACCACAACATAAACATAAAAATTATGATTAACTTGTGTCGAAAGAAAAATTGTTAGGGAGTACATATGATTTTTTATAGAGATTGACTTAGAAATAATTGTTTAGATTGAGTCCCAACTGTCATAAAGATGATATTTGTTGCCAAGAACAACTCAGAGTCAAAAAAAACTAACTATATCGAAAGAACAACTAAGAGTCAAAAAAACTAATAATATCGAAAGCGCAAGCAGATTTATAGCCTCATCGAGCGATGATTTGTTTTGACTTTCTGCTCAGAGGAGCATAAACTCCAATTTCTTGGAATTGTCAAAGCACGCGTTCTTTGTGTTATTGTTTGTACAAGAACTTTTTTTTGAGTGGTATTTTCTCGGAATGATGAGCGAGAGAAATCATCATTCCGAACAATACTCACACCAAATTTTGGATTCAGCAGTCGCCTCCGCTCTTCTCTCCGCAATTCAGCCGTTCTCGAAGTGAACTTACGCCTGAGCATCGGGTCATGAAGGCAGATATCTCTGAATCTGCGACTCGTCGAATAGACGGATAACAATGAATCAGCATCCAGATATCGAAAAATGGTTGAAACCATTTCAGCAGGAAGGAATCTGAAGGGATCCGAACTGCTAACGAAACATCCGGGCAAAACTCTGTAATCCATTTCAATTAGCGTTCTTGAACAGACGAGTGAGTCTGAGGAATACTCAGGCTACGCTGGTATATGTACTGCGCCGCTGTCTCTACGACCAATGAGCTGGTAGAAGGTATCCCCTCCACTCGATAACTCTTCCGTCCGTCTAACGGTTCAAGGCAGTTCCGATCTTTGGCGAAGCTAACCAGGCTAGAACTCAATCTGAATCTTTTCCGAATTCATCATCTACCTCTCGAAAAGCACCACAACATAAACGTAAAAATGATGATTAACTTGTGTCGAAAGAAAAATTGTTAGGGAGTACATATGATTTTTTATAGAGATTGACTTAGAAATAATTGTTTAGGTTGAGTCCCAACTGTCATAAAGATGATATTTGTTGTCAAGAACAACTAAGAGTCAAAAAAACTAATAATATCGATAGCGCAAGCAGATTTATAGCCTCATCGAGCGATGATTTGTTTTGACTTTCTGCTCAGAGGAGCATAAACTCCAATTTCTTGGAATTGTCAAAGCACGCGTTCGTTGTGTTCTTGTTTGTACAAGAACTTTTTTTTGAGTGGTATTTTCTCGGAATGATGAGCGAGAGAAATCATCATTCCGAACAATACTCACACCAAATTTTGGATTCAGCAGTCGCCTCCGCTCTTCTCTCCGCAATTCAGTCGTTCTCGAAGTGAGCTTACGCCTGAGCATCGGGTCATGAAGGCAGATATCTCTGAATCTGCGACTCGTCGAATAGACGGATAACAATGAATCAGCATCCAGATATCGAAAAATGGTTGAAACCATTTCAGCAGGAAGGGATCTGAAGGGATCCGAACTGCTTACGAAACATCTGGGCAAAACTCTGTAATCCATTTTACTAAGCGTTCTTGAACAGACGAGTGAGTCTGAGGAATATTTTTTTTTTTTTTTGGTGTAGCAGGGAGAAAATCTGCAAGACAGACGAACCACCCTCATCTCCTGAGGGGGAACAGTGTGGGGTTTCTCACTCTCCTGAGCTCGAGACCCACTAAAAACCCTACTGCTTCTTGAATTTTGGTTCCGGGCATTTGCCTATAAACCGTTCATCTCTTGGTCGGTTTTCTTCTCGCACAATATCGTGCTGGGATTTATGTGTTTATCCTCTATTGGATTAACACTTTATTGAATTTTTCAATAAGTTTCTGTTGTTATTTTAATCTCTTTTTAATTGATCTCTTGGTCTCCTTCGGTAAATTCGCATTCTCCTTTTGTCTTCCTCTGGGTCGTAGTCCACTAGTCTCCTGAGTTCTTGATTCGGATGGTTTTTCGCTGTTTCGAATAATTTCTCTGCTTTTCTGTTCATGAATTCCGTTATGGTTTCCCATTTCAGGTCCTTATAAATCTGTCTATTCCTGACAAACCAAGGTGCATCTATTGCACATCGTAGCAGCTTGTTTTCAGTGGCCTGAATTCTTTTGATATGGCTCTTTGCCGCGAAACCCCAGGCAACTGATCCATAAGTCAGTTGAGGCCTAGCAACGGCTTTGATTATCTTCAATTTTGTCTCTTTCGACATGTGGCTTCTTCTTCCTATCAAAGGATAGAGTCTATTCATCGCTGCTTTCGTTTTGTCGATTGCTTGTTTGATATGACTTTTCCAAGTAAGTCCTTTGTCAAGTGTTATTCCTAAATATTTGGCTTCATTTTTCCAGTCGATTTCTTCGCCGTCAACATCCAGTTTCGTTGTGGGTCGCAGTCTTCTCTTCTGTAGTAATATTGCTTGGCTCTTTTGTCCATTGAGCTTTATTTTCCACTTTATGCACCAGTCATTTGTTTCGTCAATCGACTCTTGTAGAACTCGTTCTATTATTTCAGGATTTCGGTGTCGAGTTGCTATGCCTGTGTCGTCAGCATATAACGTTAGCATGGTTCTTGGATTTTTCGGAATATCGTGGATGTATATGTTGTACAGAAGTGGCCCAAGTACTGATCCTTGGGGTACTCCAGCCTCTATATATCTTGTTGAGGAGCATTCTCCTCCCACTTTCACGTAAAATCTTCTATTTTTGAGATAATTCCGTATCAACTTGCATATTTTGATCGAATATCCAGCACATCTCATCTTATATATTAATCCTTCATGCCATACTCTGTCGAATGCTCTGGCGACGTCTAGTAAAACAAGACCTGTAGCTTGTTTATTTTGGAATCCCTCTGTTATGTACTCTGTGAGCCTTAATAATTGTTGTTCTGTTGAATGCTCTCTTCTGAATCCGAACTGTTCTGGTGGAATTAGTTTCAGATTTTCGGTTTCCTCATTTAGCCTCGTGGCGATTATTCTTTCTACTACTTTTCCTAAAGCCGACAGTAGACTTATCGGTCTGTAGTTTTGTGGAAACTTCTTCTCTTTGAATGGTTTATTGAATACTATGACTTCTGCTGTTTTCCATTTTTCTGGGTAGTGTTCTGTCCTCATAATTCCATTCGCGATATTAGTTAGAGCGGCTATACCTTTTCTAGGTAATTTCTTTAACATAACATTCGTTATTTTATCGCTTCCGGGAGCTTTCCTCTTCTTCAAACTTCTAATTATTTCCCTGATTTCATTTGGCGATGTTGGCTTGTCTATTTCAGCAGTCGCTGGTAATTCATCCATTTCTTCATCATTTTCTTCAACCAGTTCTTCCAAATCTTCATTATCGTCGTCTATCCTGTTATTTATTCTCGATTCTCGTTCGATCGAGTCCGCCAATGCATCTGCCTTATCAGTATTGGTATAAGCCATTCCCCTTTCTCCGTGTAGGGGTGGAATTTTAGTTTTTTCTCCTCGTAGTCTTTTTTGCATTCTCCATGCAGAATGATCGATTGTATTCAGTTCTTGCACCCTTTTGTTCCATCTGCTTGTTCTTAGAACTATCAGGGCATTTTTCAGAACTTGGCTATGTCGGTTGAGGTTCCTTCTATTTAGATCATTTTTGTTCATCCTATATATTCTTCTGAGTCTTCGATTTTCTTGAATAAGATATTTTACTTCTTTAAGCGTATCGCCATGCTGATGACTTGGAGCTGGTCTCTTCACTCTTCTCGTGCTTTTTTCGTAAGCTTTCAATATACTCTCTTCCAGTTTATCAACCGCACATTCCAGATCGTCAAGAGTGTTTATTGTTGGAATTTCTGTTATTTCCGATTGTAATAAATGGCTGTATTTAGTCCAATTGGTATATTCTCTTATTTCCAGCAGTTTTTCTCTTGGTTCTTCTCCAATTGTCAATTCCACGGGATTGTGGTTTGAGGTTCCATCTTCCAAAGTTTCAATCGAGAATTCTTGAGTTATATTTTTCAATATCGCGATATCTATTACATCTGGTATTCCTCTTCCAAAAGCAAGATATGTCGGTAGCTCTGGTCCAATAACTATGGCATTTTGTTTTTCGGCGAAAGCCTTGAGTTTTTTGCCATTTCTATTCTCTGTTATGCTATTCCATAATGGGGATTTACAGTTGAAATCTCCGATGGAGATTTTCGGGTTTGATCCTTCCAACATGTTGTTTATCTCTTCTTCCAATAGATTGTTTTGTGGTGGCTTATACGCCGAGGTTATTTCGACTCTTTGCCGATTTAATTCGACAACAATCGTCACTTTTTCTGTTTTTCCTTGTGTTTCGTCGGATGTACTTTTAAAGTAGTGTTTCAGATCTGTTCTCACCAATATTGCTACTACTCCTCCGGTGTTTGTAATTCTGTCACATCTATATGTTTCATAATTCATGAAATTCAGTCTTCTGTTCCGGTTTATTCTTGTTTCCTGTAGGGCTATAATATCAGGTTGTCTTTCTGATATTATTTGTTCTATCTCGGCTTTCCGAGTGTTGATCCCGTTTATGTTCCACGAGATTATCTTGAGGGATTTCTTCCTAATATCCGTAAAGTCCATTTATTCAGTTTACTGAATAATGCTTGGAGTTTTTTCTCAATTTCCCTCTCAATTTTCAACATTATCTTGTTGAAAATTTTTTCCGTGAAGATATCTAAATCATCGGCTGATTCAGATATCTTTTTCTTCTCCTGTTGACTGTTCACAGCTTGTTTCATTGTAAGCTTTTTCTGTCCTTCTTTTTTCTGGACGGGTTTTGGAGTCTCCCTCTTCTTTTCCTGCTCTGTAGGTTGGGTCTTCGCTACTTCCTGAATTGTTTGTTCAGAAGTTGTTGTTTTTGTTACCTTCTTTTTCTGTTCAACTGATTTTCGGGAATTTTTCTTTCTGGTCACCAACTTGAACTCGCTACATCCTTTGTAGCTAGCTGGATGGCCCTCTTCTCCACATAAGACGCATGTGGCATTTCTCTCTTCACCTTTTCTGGTGAGTGTGCAGTCATTGCTGCTGTGGCTTCCTGAGCACTTCACGCATCTCCACGGGAAGGAGCATTTGTTTTGTGCATGCCCGTATCTTTGGCACCTAAAGCACTGGCTTGGACTTTCAGGCCTCTTTTTATGCTCAACCACAATACAGAGGTTGTAGAATCGCTTCACTTCGAATATTTCCTTTTTCTGGGTTTTAACCAGGTAGAGAGGTATTTGTTTCTTTGTCTTGTTCGATGTCATTCTGGACACCTCAGCGTCTGTTATTCCCTGGAATATCAGGTCGTCCTTAATCAACGCAAGATCAGCGTCGATTGGTAAATGCCTAATAACGGCATATATCTTCTTCTCCTCCTCCATTTGGTAGGTAAACAATTCTTTACCATGCTGCTCGAAGAATGTAGTGATTTTTCTAAAATCATCTACGGTTGACGCGATGATTTTTATACCGTCTTCAACTGTAGTTGCACGGTTGTAATTTATCCTTTTTGTGTAGAGAGCTTTAGATATCTCTACCCAATCTGAGGTGCCCATCATCGTGATGGGTGGAATTTTATCTCTTTTAGGCACTTCCGTTGCCTTCATGGCAGTCTCCTCATCAGAAGAGGAGCTTTCTTTTCGCGCGCGTTTAGTTGGGGGCGCGTTTGGGGCCTTCGCGACCTGCGTTGAATCATTTTTCCTTGTTTCGGGTTGTGAAACAATTCCTATAAGGGAATTATTCTTGGAACCCGCTACCGGCTTTGTGATTGCGGCGTAAGTGGGAGATTTTGTCATATTATTGCGGGTCATTTCCTCCCTCAAGAGGCGCATCTCACCGACCAACTGTGACACAGTTTCAGTCAGTTTGACTATTTGAGCTTTCAACTGCCCATTTTCTTCTCTGAGCTTTACAAGCTCCTCCTGTTCGCCTTCGCTGAACTCTTCAGCATCGGTCGCTTCCATGTAGGAGCCCTCATTATCTGAGGTTTCCGACATGGTTTTATAATCAAAATTCTCAAAATATCAAATAATTTGAAAATTAGGAAAGAAAGAATATATTGGGAGTGTTGGACACTGTTTATTATCTATTGTTCACTGTGTAACAATGCCGACGTTTCGAAACAAATCGTTTCTTTTTCAAGGCTGTAAAAGCGTACAATATTGTTCTCGTAACTAGGTAATTTATTTTCATGTTATGTCATATTGTGTGTCTTATAGTATACTTTTTGTATTTATTTACAGCCTTGAAAAAGAAACGATTTGTTTCGAAACGTCGGCATTGTTACACAGTGAACAATAGATAATAAACAGTGTCCAACACTCCCAATATATTCTTTCTTTCCTAATTCTAATACAATGGATGATAACCAAGTTACTATAATTTGAAAATAATAAAATATTCAGAAATCTTCACTATAATAGTCTAATATAAAACTATGGTATAAAGCCGAATGTTTTATACGCTATGATAAAAATCAGAAAAGAGATACGAAAAATAAGCTCACCTGATGTTTTCTGCAGTACCAACGAGAAAATTCTCTGGACACTTAGGATGAACACCAACTTTGAAAATTTTAACGAATTAAAATTCCGATAACAAATATAGAACCTACACAAACTTCACAGACAGAATCAAATATTCCGTAGCTTGGTTAGTGGGCACTTTCACCTCCGCTTTCTCTTTTACGGCACTGTGACACTTCGACTTTCTCGTCCGCTTTCTCTTTTATAGCACTAGGAGCACTGTAGCACGTCTTCTCTTGTCAAGCGAATGACTCGGAATGTTTGGTTTTGTGTCTGAGGAATACTCAGGCGACGCTGGTATATATACTGCGCCGCCGTCTCTACGACCAATGAGCTGGTAGAAGGTATCCCCTCCACTCGATAACTCTTCCGTCCGTCTAACGGTTCAAGGCAGTTCCGATCTTTGGCGAAGCTAACCAGGCTAGAACTCAATCTGAATCTTTTCCGAATTCATCATCTACCTCTCGAAAAGCACCACAACATAAACATAAAAATGATGATTAACTTGTGTCGGAAGAAAAATTGTTAGGGAGTACATATGGATTTTTTATAGTGATTGACTTAGAAATAATTGTTAAGGTTGAGTCCCAACTGTCATAAATATGATATTTGTTGCCAAGAACAACTCAGAGTCAACAAAACTAACTATATCGAAAGAACAACTAAGAGTCAAAAAAACTAATAATATCGAAAGCGCAAGCAGATTTATAGCCTCATCGAGCGATGATTTGTTTTGACTTTCTGCTCAGAGGAGCATAAACTCCAATTTCTTGGAATTGTCAAAGCACGCGTTTGTTGAGTTATTGTTTGTACAAGAACTTTTTTTTGAGTGGTATTTTCTCGGAATGATGAGCGAGAGAAATCATCATTCCGAACAATACTCACACCAAATTTTGGATTCAGCAGTCGCCTCCGCTCTTCTCTCCGCAATTCAGTCGTTCTCGAAGTGAGCTTACGCCTGAGCATCGGGTCATGAAGGCAGATATCTCTGAATCTGCGACTCGTCGAATAGACGGATAACAATGAATCAGCATCCAGATATCGAAAAATGGTTTAAACCATTTCAGCAGGAAGGGATCTGAAGGGATCCGAACTGCTTACGAAACATCTGGGCAAAACTCTGTAATCCATTTCACTAAGCGTTCTTGAACAGACGAGTTAGTCTGAGGAATACTCAGGCGACGCTGGTATAGATACTGCGCCGCCGTCTCTACGACCAATGAGCTGGTAGAAGGTATCCCCTCCACTCGATAACTCTTCCGTCCGTCTAACGGTTCAAGGCAGTTCCGATCTTTGGCGAAGCTAACCAGGCTAGAACTCAATCTGAATCTTTTCCGAATTCATCATCTACTTCTCGAAAAGCACCACAACATAAACATAAAAATTATGATAAACTTGTGTCGATAGAAAAATTGTTAGGGAGTACATATGGATTTTTTATAGAGATTGACTTAGAAATAATTGTTTAGGTTGAGTCCCAACTGTCATAAAGATGATATTTGTTGCCAAGAACAACTCAGAGTCAAAAAAACTAATAATATCGAAAGAACAAGCAGATTTATAGCCTCATCGAGCGATGATTTGTTTTGACTTTCTGCTCAGAGGAGCACAAACTCCAATTTCTTGGAATTGTCAAAGCACGCGTTCGTTGTGTTATTGTTTGTACAAGAACTTTCTTTTGAGTGGTATTTTCTCGGAATGATGAGCGAGAGAAATCATCATTCCGAACAATACTCACAACAAATTTTGGATTCAGCAGTCGCCTCCGCTCTTCTCTCCGCAATTCAGTCGTTCTCGAAGTGAGCTTACGCCTGAGCATCGGGTCATGAAGGCAGATATCTCTGAATCTGCGACTCGTCGAATAGACGGATAACAATGAATCAGCATCCAGATATCGAAAAATGGTTGAAACCATTTCAGCAGGAAGGTATCTGAAGGGATCCGAACTGCTTACGAAACATCTGGGCAAAACTCTGTAATCTATTTCACTATGCTTTCTTAAATCGGCCACACACGGACGTTCATGCTACGCGCATCATGCAAGTTTTCAGGATGGTTCGGAAGAGATGAATGACGGACAACATGCAACATTCATGCCCACACACGAGCGTTGATGGTTGTCATTCTTTGCATGTTGCATGTTGCACGCCGGCTTCTCTCTGTGTCTGTGGCCGGCTTTAAGCCGGCGTGCAACATGCAACATGCAAAGAATGACAACCATCAACGCTCGTGTGTGGGCATGAATGTTGCATGTTGTCCGTCATTCATCTCTTCCGAACCATCCTGAAAACTTGCATGATGCGCGTAGCATGAACGTCCGTGTGTGGCCGATTTTATGCACGAACGGACTTCTACACCAGTGAAGTAGTCAATTTACATACAGCAAATCGAATCGAGCAGCTGCGGCTTCAGGCTTCAGTAATGTTTCGGCTCGAAATATACCAAGGACGATGTCGAACCTGAGAAATCTCTCCAGCGAATTCCTTTCGGAGTTCATAGAAATTCATAGGTCTTTCCCATCTTTGTGGAAAACAAAATCGAAAGAATATATGGACCGATCGAAGTAGAATTACGAATTACTTACTTGCTAAGTCGAAAGATGTTGAAAAATCCGCAACAATTGAATCTGTAAAATCAAAAATTAACACCCTTCGTGGTGGTTTCCGACGGAAATTCAAAAAAGTATTGGAATCCAAACGATCGGGTGCAAGAAAGGATGAAGTTTATGTGCCGACTTCATGACATTATGACCCTCTTTTTGTCTTCAACTTCCAAACGTAATGCTTGTAGAATATTGATATGGGAAAATAAGTCTCAATTAAAAAACCATTCTAACCCATTTAATGTTTGGTTTCCTCTCTCGAAGCGACTTCAATTGCTTCTTTTTCACCAAACAAGCGTACGCCAATGCCATCAGACAATATTCCTCATCTCCCACTTCTGACATTTTCGAACTGACGACTTCTCGCACTAATACATTCTTTGCGCATTATTCGGCGTTCTTTTCTCTCATGTGTGTGGGCAATAAATGCGAAAGTTGATGGTTGTCATTCTTTGCATGTTGCATGTTGCACGCCGTCTTCTCTCTGTGTCTGTGGCCGGCTTTAAATAGACGAGTGAGTCTGAGGAATTTTTTTTTTTTTTTGGTGTAGCAGGGGGAAAATCTGCAAAACAGACGAACACGCCCTCTGCTGAGGGGGAACAGTGTGGGGATTCTCACTCTCTGAGCTCGAGACCCACTAAAAACCCTTAACTGCTTCTTCATAGGTTCCGGGCATTATGCCTATTAACCAGTTGACTCTTATGGTTTCTGGACTCTCACACGATCATAGTCGTGTTGATAGTTGTATGCTGCCTATAGCTTTTATAGGTTAAGCTCTTCTTTGGTTACATTTAAATCCTTAACTGATCTCTCGGTCTTCGGTGGTAGGTTCTTGACCTTCTAGCTTCTTCCGTTGGATCGTAGTCGACTAATCTTCGTAGTTCCTCATTTGGATGTTGTTTGGCTTTGACGAATATCCTTTCCGCCTTTCTCTTCATAAATTCTGTAACTGGTTCCCATTCCAAGTCTTTGTAGATTTGTTTGTTCCTAACAAACCAGGGTACGTCTTTCGCCATTCTAAGGAGTTTATTCTCAGTGGCCTGTATTCTCTTGATGTGGGTCTTGGCTGCGAAGCCCCATGCCGCCGATCCATATGTGAGTTGTGGTCGCGCAATAGTTTTAATCATCGTCAACTTGATGTTCTTATTCATATGACTTCTTCTGCCTATGAGTGGATAAAGTTTACTCATTGCGGCTTTTGTTTTATCAAAAGCACATTTGATGTGGTTTTTCCATGTAAGTCCTCTGTCAAGCGTCACTCCTAGGTATGTTGCTTCATTTTTCCATTCAACCTCTTCTCCATCAACTTCAAGGTTTTCTTCCATCCTCAATCTTCTCTTTTGCAGTAATATTGCTTGAGTCTTTCTTCCATTGATTTGGATTTTCCATTTGATGCACCATTTGAGTAATTCATCTATGGCTTCCTGCATTCTCCGGTGTATGATCTCTGGGCGTCGATGTCTGAACGCTATTCCTGTGTCATCTGCGTACAAGGTGAGCAGATTTCTAGCATTCTTCGGGATATCATAGACGTATATTACGTAAAGCAGAGGTCCAAGTACCGATCCTTGAGGCACTCCCGCTTCCAATTGTCTGGTTTGAGAGGTTGCTCCATCTATTTTCACATAAAAGTTTCTATTCCTCAGATAGTTCCTTATAATCTTGCATAGCTTGGTCGAATATCCTGCTTTTTTCATCTTGTAGATTAGGCCTTCGTGCCATACTCTATCAAAAGCTCTCTCGATATCCATCAGAACTAATCCTGTGGCCTGTTTGGTCTGCATTCCTTCGGTGACGTATTCTATGAGCCGTAGTAATTGGAGTTCAGTCGAGTGTTCTCGTCGAAATCCAGATTGTTCGGGTGGAATTATCTCCAACATTTCTGTTTCCTCATTCAGCCTTTTGGCGATAACCCTCTCGACGACTTTTCCTAGTGCTGATAGTAGGCTTATTGGTCTATAATTTTGAGGAAATTGTTCTTAGGTTATCGTCCATTTAGTTAGATGAAATGAAAGAATATTGGGATTCTTGGACTAATTTTCTTTATTGTTCTTCAATACAACGCCGACGTTTCGAAACGACTTGTTTCTTTTTCAAGGCTAAAAATTTAAACACATCAAAATTTTCATTCGAGATCCTTCGTACACATAATTACCTAGTATTTTGAACAATATCGTCGAAATAAATTTAAGTTTGGTTTCATATTTCAAAGAGGAAGGATAAGACAACATAAAAGGGACTGTGAAGACATGGCCAACTATAACAAAACAGCGGTTGCACACCACCAGATGACTACCGGCCACTGTCACATATCATAGTTCATTACTGGTGTATTGTATTGTTGACGAGCCGCCACTGGAGGTCGTCTGTCATATATATTGTACTTGATTGTGAATAGACAGTTCCCATCTAGATCTTGCATCATTCACATCCTTCCTTATTAAAAATGTAACATGGCGCAGTCGTATAAAACCTAGATATATAAAAACTAGTTATAAAAACTAGATAAAAGTGAGAATAATAGAAAAATTAAAAGTAGAAAAGTGCTACAACCAAAATATAAATGGGGGACTATAGAGGAATATCACCCATGAATTTCACCGGCAATTTGTCAGAAAATTGGAGGTTATGGCGTCAAAAATTTGAAAATTATTTGATTGCTTCAGAGGTCAGTAAAAAGGACCCGAAAGTTCAAATTGCTCAATTATTGCATTACATTGGTGAAGAAGGTATGTCAATATATAATACATTCACCTTTGCGAATGAAGAAGAAAGTGAAAAATTATCCACGGTAATTAATCAGTTCGAGGCTCACTTCATGCCGAAAAAGAATTTGTCCTATGAAAGATTTAAATTTTTTACTCGAAAACAATTAGAAGGAGAAACGATTGAACAGTTTGCCACTGATCTTAAAAATAAAGCTAAGTCTTGTGAATTCGGCGATTTGAAGGAAAGTCTTATCAAAGACATATTAACATGTGGCTTACAAAGTCAAAATTTAAGAGAGAGATTACTTCAGGACGATCAAAAAACATTAGAAGAAGCTATCCAATTGTGCTTATCTGTTGAAAGTTCAAGAAAGCAGTCAAGTTTAATTTCGAAGGCAGGTTCTACTGTTCCAATAAATTCTCTCTATAAAAGTCAAAATGGTGTCCATCCACAGCATGGAAAATCCTTACGCTCCTTCTCGAAGAAAGAAATGGCCTATCAACAGAGTCACGCGCAGTCACAAAAAGGGACAGGTAATCAACAGGGAACTACTTCGGCCCACTTCAATTCAAAATCGAACCGTCGAACAAATTTTCAAGGTCAAGATTGTTGTTACAAGTGCGGAAGTAAACACGAGAAGTATTGCTGTCCGGCATATAGACGAAAATGTGAAGTGTGTGGGTTATACAATCATTTTGCGAAAATGTGTAATAAAAGAAAAGTGAATGGTGTTAATATGGAAAAGAATTGCGAGGAAATTGACAACAAGCCTGTTTATGTGTACAGTGTTGATCAAACATACTCAAGAAATAATTCATGGTATACGTCTTTACTCTTGAATAACAAGGTAACTGTCTGTTTTAAATTGGACACGGGAGCCCAAGCGAATTTAATATCAATGAGTAAAATGAAAAATTTAAGGGAAAATAATTTAATAATTCAAACTGACATAAAATTGAAGTCATATACTAATGATTTTCTTCCTGTTATTGGCAAATGTTTTTTGAATTGTAGATATAAAAATGTTACTGCCTTATTGGAGTTTTTTGTAGTGGATTCCAGTTTAGAGTGTATACTTGGTCTAGAAGCTTGCCAAAAGTTAAATTTAATAAAACTAATTGATTCAAACGATAAAATCGATCAAAATGAAAGAGGTATGATAGAATACCCATTCAAAGAAAGCAGTGTTGCTATTATGGATAGATTTCGCGATAGATTTTCAGGCTTAGGATGTTTAAATGTAAAATACCATATAGAACTGAATAACAATGTTCAGCCAGTGGTTCGCCCTACTCGTAGAATACCCATCCCATTGATAGATGACTTTAAGAAAACTTTGATTGATTTGGAAGAAAAAAAAATTATTAAAAAAATCAATGAGCCAACAGATTGGGTCAATTCATTGGTTGTATTACGAAAAAATGATGGATCTCTTCGTGTTTGTTTGGATCCACGTGATTTAAATTTGGCCATTAAAAGAGAACATTTTCAATTACCTACTCTTGATCAAATTGTATCAAAATTAACAGGAGCTAAATATTTTAGTAAATTAGATGCCACAAGTGGTTTTTGGCAAATTAAACTTGATGATGCTAGTGCCAAAATATGCACATTTGGTACGCCATATGGGCGATATTGTTTTTTGAGAATGCCTTTTGGTATAAAATCAACTCCGGAGGTTTTTCATAAACATTTCAAAAATATTTTTGACATGGATGGAGTTGAGATATATTTAGATGATATTATCGTATGGGGTGAGACACTGGATGAACATAATTTACGATTGAGAAAGGTTTTAGACATAGCAAGAAAAAATAATGTCACTTTCAATAAAAATAAATGTGAGATTTTAATGTCGGAAATATCTTTTATGGGTCACAAAATAACATCTGAAGGATATTATCCAGGGTTAGATAAGGTTGAAGCTATAAAAAATATGACAATACCTACAAGCAAAAAAGAATTACAAAGGTTTTTGGGGATGATTACGTATGTCGGTCGTTTTATACCAAATTTGTCAAATTTAAATTCACCATTAAGGGAGCTCATAAAAAAGAATAATTTATTTGTTTGGACTGATCAGCATACGGAATCCTTCCAAAATTTAAAAAGAAAATTAACTGAAGCCCCGGTTTTGCAATATTATGACTTAAACAAGCCAGTTGTTATTTCTGTTGATGCCTCCAAAGATGGAATTGGTGCTTGTTTACTACAGAATGGTCTACCTTGTGCTTATGCTTCGCAAGCTTTAACTGAAACTCAGAAAAGGTGGGCACAGATTGAAAAGGAACTGGCAGCAGTTCTTTTTGGCTGTCAAAAATTTTATGAATTTGTGTATGGGCGCTCCTTTTCTGTGGAAACTGATCACCGTCCTTTGATAGGAATTTTTAAAAAACCTTTATTAGAATGTCCTGCACGATTACAGCGTATGGTACTTCAGTTACAAAAATTTGATTTTGAATTGATTTATAAGCCAGGTAAAGATTTATTCTTATCTGATGCTTTGTCCAGAGCATACATTAAGAATAATGAAAATTCAATACCACTTGATGATGGTTTAGAAGTATGTGTGATAGAAAATAATAGTAAATTTAGCGATGAGAAGTTTAGAGAATTGTTGAAACTTTCAAATGGAGATTCAGAAATGTGTTTATTGAGTAAATATATTAAAAATGGTTGGCCTAATACTATTAAAAAAGTTCCTGATATGTTAAGGGATTCCCAGTTGACCATATCTCATAACAGTTATGAAGCAGAAATGTATCCCACGCTCCTTGTTTTATAACAGATATATCACACTAAGAGTACAAATACAGAGCGCTTATGTAGCAGCTATGCTCCTATGTCCGCCTCAAACAAGGAACACATCTCCTTTCTGAAAGGAGCATAAATAGTTCAAACATGGATCATGCAAATATTTGTTTCATGGGAGATCTATATATATTACGTTCATGTGCTATGTTTATTATGTTTCATTTGTTATTGAAAATGCTTTCAAAAAAAGCATGAAAAATTATGGAAATTAATATAAACTATTGCAATATTGAACTCGTATTTTGATTTTTCAAATAGTGTGTATTTATCGATCATTTTTGAAAATAGAATTGATTATTGTTCTCCAAGAAAAATTAGGGCATGTCTTTCTGGTCATTGCAATTTCCTGCATTCCAAAAAAAAATAATCAACAGTTCATTATTGCAGGAAAGTGCAAAGACCAGAAAGACATGCCTTAATTTTTCTTGGAGAACAATAATCAATTTTATTTTCAAAAATGATCGATAAATACACACTAATTGAAAAATCAAAATACGAGTTCAATTTTGCAATAGTTTATATTAATTTCCATAATTTTTAATGCTTGAAATGAATACTATATGCATATTTCATATCTTTCTGAAGAAAATTTTTAATATAAGTATATGATTTATTCATTTATTTCTACATATGAGGTACATGCAACACGTGAGGAAATAACTTATATCGAAATTTACACCAAACAGGACATTATTTATTCAAATATAATTTTTATATGCTGGATATAATAAAAACATAGCCTATTATGTGTTATAGGACTGCTATGAAAATACGAGAAATGATTTTATTGACCTACAGTTCGATATCCATAGCACTTTTAATTCTTTTCAGTAATTCACCATTTCACTGGAAAATCACTATGACACACAAATAACTTATCAAACGTTCAATATCTGCACTTATTAACTTTGAGTAATCCACTATTCAACTGAAAAAACGTCTAAATGATAATAAATACATATCGAAACGACAGCAGTATCAATAGCATTTCTCACAATCCTCCATATTTGTTTACGTTTTACAGCGCCCTCGACGGTAGTTTAAACGCTTATGGTGTCATGCTATGTTCATGATCTCAAAATGATATATGGCAAATAAAGAACAATGTTACAAATATAATACGTGGATATCAGGGAGCGGGAACATGAAATTTACAAAATGTGGATATAATTTCGATACAGCACAGGTACATCTCAAATATCGCATCAGACACGTAATGGTTACAGAAAAATAACACATAACAGAGTTCCTCATTCGATCTCCCAAGAAAACATAACAGATATGTTACTGGTCACTTGGGTTATTATAGATTTAGGAATGAGATTGTTGAAAGCAATGGTCTTTTATTCAAAGGAAATAAAATTATTGTGCCTAAAGGGTTAAGGTCTAAGATTATTGATAGTATTCATTATGGTCATTTTGGAATTGTAAAATGTAAAAATAGAGCCAATCAATCTTTTTTCTGGCCAGGAATGATTTCAGAACTGGAAAAAACTGTATCGAATTGTGGAATATGCAATAAATATAGAGTAAATAATCAAAAGGAGGAATTGAAACATCATGAAATACCTGAAATTCCATGGAAAAAATTAGGTATAGACATACTGTATTTAGGGTCTCAAATGTTCTTGTTAGTTGTAGATTATTATACAAAGTGGGTTGAGTTGATAAAATTGGAGCAGAATGCTCATTCTATTAGTGTTGTAAATATTTTGAAAACATTATTCGGCAGATTTGGCATTCCAGCAGTTATAATTTCAGATGGGGGACCTCAATTTTCTTCCTTAGCTTTTAACAATTTTTCAAAAAAGTGGGGTTTTAAACATATATTCACTAGTGCACAATATCCACAGTCTAATAGAATGGTCGAGAGAACAAAACAAACCATCAAAAAATTACTCAGAAAGGCCAGAGAGGAGGATAAAGACATAGAGTTAGTTTTGCTTTTGTACAGAAACACGCCCTTGGAGTGTGGTTTTTCTCCGGCACAGCTTATGTTTTCTAGAAATTTAAGAGATATACTACCTACCACTGCTGAGGCACTTAGACCCCAAAATGTAAATTTTCAAAATTATAATAAAACGTTGTCATCAAGAAAAACTAGAGAGAAATATTATTACAATCGTAGTCATAAAAATTTAAAACCATTAAAAAAGAATAATAGAGTCAGATATCAAGATTATTCGGATTCTAATTAGAAAGTTGGCAAAATAATTGATATACCTCGAGAACGTTCTTATGTTATAGAAAAAGAAAATGGAAATCAAATATTTAGAAATAGGAGGTTTATAGAAGGTTTGTCAGAACCTGAAACAGAACTAGTAAAAGCGGAAGAAGCGGAAATAAGTGATTTTAATTTAAGTAAATTATATGAGCCTGAAGAGGTTTACAATGTAGTACCATCAACATCTTCAGGTAGGGTTGTAAGAAAGCCCGAAAGATTCGGATTCACTTAAAGGTATTTGTACTGTATAATATTTTTTAAGGGACTTTTACAGTGTTATGCAAAAAATAAGTTGTTTTATATATTATAGGAACTTTTGTTTAGTTAGGTAAATTCTTTAAAAAAAAAAAAGGAGATGTCACATATCATCGTTCATTACTGGTGTATTGTATTGTTGACGAGCCGCCACTGGAGGTCGTCTGTCATATATATTGTACTTGATTGTGAATAGACAGTTCCCATCTAGATCTTGCATCATTCACATCCTTCCTTATTAAAAATGTAACAGCCACAAGTTTGATTTTGATAACGTAGAGATCCTAGATAGAGAGAAGAACGGATACAGAAGGAACATAAGCGAGATGATACAGATCAGACGCAACAACACCGTAAACCACCGAGAAGACGTTGAACACTTAAGTATCATCTACAGCAACTGGATGACTAAATAGATGGCAGGAATTCAACTAAAATAGTACCGTTACTGAAGTTTTATTGATGAGTCTGTGATTGACACCGTATAATTGAGATGTTTTTTACATATCCTTGCATATTTCTGTATGTTTTTGTATATTTTGTGTTTTTAACCCTCATTGATCAATCGATACGGAATTTCCTGATATATAGTCCGGGAGGTGGCGTCACTTTTGAACTAGTGATCGATCTTCACACGAATTTTTTAGGATGAGTAGTTCTCCACTTGTACATATGAGGTCCGCGCGTCAGTCAGTCCAATAGCGGTGGGCGTGGGCGTGGGAGGCGGTGAAACTCGCCGGAAAAATCTAAAAAAAAAGTGATTGATCTGCAAGTGAAACTTTGTAATAAGGTAAATTATTCATGATTATGAGTGAAAATGGGCGTCAGTCACTTTTCCGATGGTGGAAACATCGTCAGTCAGGCGGTTGAAGTAGTCGGAAAAATCTGAAAATTGACAAGTGACCGATCCTCACTTGAGATATGATTATTTTTATCAAATTAAACGTGAAAATGGACGTCAGTCACGTTTATAGTGGTGGATTCTGCGTCAGTCAGGCTTCCAAAGTCAAGGGCAGTGACCAGCTTCCTTTGGCGCGCTGCACCCTATGCAGTTCGAATGACGCATATTCCACCGGCATCGTGCCGGCTGACGATTATTTATCGAGTGTACATAACAATTGTTTATACAGGGTGTTTCATCATATAAATAAATGAATAAACTTTATTGATTCTTTTGGATACTTAAGAAATGTATAGGACAAGTCATATATTATAACAAATAGAAGAGAAAAAAAAATAACAAATTCAACAAATGGAGTCCTTAAGGAACTCCTCCACACTGTAGTAACACCTGTTAGTTAAAGATTTTCCACTCATTGATTTCAAGCGACTGGGCAAATGGTTATATAATTTGATACCTATATAACTCGGTGAGGACTCATATTTAACTGTATGATGCCTGGGGAAGCCTATGGTATCAGTGTGTCATGTTTCATACCCATGAAAATCAGAGCATTTCCTGTATTTTCCGATGTTCAGGTGGATATAATCAAGACAATTAAGGATGAATTTACAAGGGAAGGGAAGAATACGAAACTAACTGAAAATCGGACGACATGAATCACGTGACCGAAGTTTGAATATAAGGCTTATGACGCGTTTCTGAGAAATGAAAACTCGAAATTGTTGAAATGTTTCTTGATTGTAGGAAACTACAAGGAAATTGTTCGAAAATTGTGTTCATTCAGAAAATGAAATTCAATTTGGAAAAAAAAATCACGGACATCGAAGGTTTTCCGCGATTTTGAAATTTTTTTTCGGAGTTCATCTTTTCTGAATTGAGCACTCAAAAATACTCCGATATGACCAGAAACCGTTACTTTGAGGTTTATACATAAATTACAAGAAATGCTCTGATTTTCATGGATATGAAACATGACACACAGATACCATAGCCTTCTCCAGGCATCATACAGTTAAATATGAGTCCTCACCGAGTTATAATATATTGGTATCAAATTATATAACCATTTGCCCAGTCGCTTGAAATAAATGAGTGGAAAATCTTTCAGGAGAGAAGTTAAGTTCCTTTTAACTAACAGGTGTTACTATAGTGTGGAGGAGTTCCTTAAGGACTCCATTTGTTGAATTTGTTATTTTTTTTTCTCTTGTATTTGTTATAATATATGACTTGTCCCATGCAAGTGTCCAAAAAGATCAATAAAGTTAATTTATTTATTTATATGATGAAATACCCTGTATAAACAAGTAATTGTTATGTACACTCGATAAATAATCGTCAGCCGGCACGATGCCGGTGGAATATGCGTCAGTCGAACTGCATAAGATGCAGCGCGCCAAAGGAAGCTGGTCACTGCCCTTGACTTTGGAAGCCTGACTGACGCAGAATCCACCACTATAAACGTGACTGACGGCCATTTTTACGTTCAACTGGATTAAAATAATCATTTTTCAAAATTTCAAGTGCAGATCGATCATTTCATTTTCCGATTTTTCCGACCCTTCAAACGCCTGACTGACGATGTTTCCACCATCGGGAACGTGACTGACGCCCATTTTCACTCATAATCATGAATAATTTACATTATTACAAAGTTTCACGTGGAGATCAATCACTTTTTTTTTAGATTTTTCCGGCGAGTTTAACCGCCTCCCATGCCCAGGCCCACCACGGTCGCGCTGACTGACTTTCGATTTCGAGTACAGTAATAGTGTAACTCTCTAATTAATCACATTTGAGTTGCAGATAAATCACTGATGAAAAAGTGACGCCACCTCCCGGACTAATAGTAGAGTACACCCCTGACAAAGACTAGTGGCGGTGACAGATGAACACGAACTCGACGAACGTTAAAATGCCAACAACGACGTCATCTGTCATAGCCAATATTCCGCGTCTTGCTGAAACAACCTTAAAAGTTTTTTTTTTTAAATTAGATCTCTTTGAAATATGAAACCAAACTTGAATTTATTTCGACGATATTGTTCAGAATACTAGGTAATTGTGTGTACGAATGATCTCGAATGAAAATTTTAATGTGTTTAAATTTTTAGCCTTGAAAAAGAAACAAGTCGTTTCGAAACGTCGGCGTTGTATTGAAGAACAATAAAGAAAATTAGTCCAAGAATCCCAATATTCTTTCATTTCATTTTGAGGAAATTTCCGTTCCTTTCCAGGCTTGTTGAAAAATATCATTTCTGCAGTTTTCCATCTCTTTGGGTAGTATTCGGTCCTCATCACTCCGTTTGTTATATTCGTCAAGGCTGCTATTCCTTTTCTAGGCAATTTCTTCAACATATAATTCGTTATCCTATCTTCTCCCGGTGCTTTCCGGTTTTTCAGTTTCATTATGATCTCTTTGATTTCTGTTGGTGAAGCCGGTTTTGGAATGATTTCGGTTTCCGGTGGTTCCATCATCAGTTCTTCGCTTGCCTCCACTTCTTCTTCTAGATCTTCATTGTCATCATCATTTCTGTAATTTATTCTGGCTTCTCTCTCAATTGAGTCGGCACATGCTTCGGCTTTTCAAGTCTCGTATATACTATTCCGTTTGCTCCATGCAGTGGAGGTATAACTGTCTGTTCTCGTCGTAAGCGTTTTTGCATTTTCCAAGCCGAGTGATCTATTGTATTCAGTTCCCTTAATCTCTGGTGCCATCTGTTATTACGCAGTTCTGTTAAAGCATTTTTCAATATCTGACTATGCTTATTCAGTTTCTTCTTGTCTTCTTCTCTTTTTGATATCGATTGAAATTTATTCTGGGAGGATTCTGCATCTCTTCATAAACTTTTTAGGGTTTTCACTCCCAATCTCTGAAACAAAATCAATTAAAAATGAAATCAACGATTTGCTCCTGCGCAAATTCTTGCACTAATTTGTCAGGATCAAATTAACTAGAAAAAATTGTTGCCTGACAATGAACTCAAAATAAATAACGTTGAAATTATAATTCTGTAACGTTTCGGAGTCTATATCAGACTCCTTCATCAGACGAAAAATCTATTTTTTAGAAAATCTTCTGAGTTGTGGTTTTTGTTTGACATTAATTGTCAACACACAGAAACAGAGACTGCAAAGAAACGTTGATTCATTTAATTTTGAAATTACCGGATGACAGTTCCTTCTTTAGTAAATTTACTTTAATTTCAAAATTAAATGAATCAACGTTTATTTGCAGTCTCTGTTTCTGTGTGTTGACAATTAATGTCAAACAAAAACCACAACTCAGAAGATTTTCTAAAAAATAGATTTTTCGTCTGATGAAGGAGTCTGATATAGACTCCGAAACGTTACAGAATTATAATTTCAACGTTATTTATTTTGAGTTCATTGTCAGGCAACAATTTTTTCTAGTTAATTTGATCCTGACAAATTAGTGCAAGAATTTACGCAGGAGCAAATCGTTGATTTCATTTTTAATTGATTTTGTTTCAGAGATTGGGAGTGAAAACCCTAAAAAGTTTATGAAGAGATTCTTCTCTTTTTGTTGTTCTCTAGATTTTCCTGAGTCTTCTGTTCTTTTTTATAAGTTCCTTTATATCCCTTGGCGTATCTCCATGTGAATGTTTCGGAATTGGTTTCCTTATTCTCTTGGTGCTTTCTTCATAGGCTTCTTTTATGTGATTTTCCAATTTTTCAACTGCTTCATCTAATTCATCCCGGGTGTTTATTTGGGGAATTTCCGTGATTTTCTCCTGAAGTAAATTCTTATATTTCTCCCAGTCTGTGCGATCCTTGGTTTGTGTCTCTTCTTCGTTTCTTGGGCCATGTCCCACTATGAATTCTATGGGATTGTGGTCTGAAGTTCCGTCTTCTATTGTATCAATGCTGATTTCTTCAGTGATGTCTTTCATTACGACAATGTCCAGTACATCGGGTAGTCCATTTACTCTTGGTATGTAGGTCGGTATATCAGGTCCTATCACAACTGCATTAAGTTTTTCAGCATAAATCTTCAGTCTTCTCCCGTTGGTATTTTCCACCCTACTGTTCCATTCCTGCGATTTGCAGTTAAGATCACCAATTATGATTTTCGGGTGTCTTCCTTCTAGTAGCATTTTTAGATCCTCTTCCAGCATGTCCTTATCATTTGATATGATTTATAAGTCGAAATAATCTTCACTTGTCCTCGATTGGTATTCACAATAATCGATATTGCTTCTACTTCTTGACCATTGAATATTTGGTCGAAATGGTGATCCATATTACTTCTAGCCAGTATAGCAACGCCACCTGTGCTGTTAGGTCTATCATTTCTGTAGATATCGTAATTGGGAAATGCTATCCGAGTTGGGGTTAAGTCTTGTTTCTTGGAGAGCTATGACATCCGGTCTCTTCCCTTCAATCAGTTCTTCGAATTCTGGTCTGCGGGCTCTCAATCCTTCGACATTCCAAGAGACGATTATGAGATTGTTCTTTATCGTCGTATCAGCCATTAAATATTCTTAATAATTTGCTGCATCTTCTTCTCAATCTCTTTCTCCAGATTCTGCATCATCGTGCTGAGGAGGTTTTTCGTGAACTTATCCAGTTCCTCAGTGATTCCAGAAATTCCTTTTCTGGTTTCGGCTTTTTTGACGGTTTTTGCCTTTTCCGTCTATTTCTCTGGTTTCTTCGTCTCTTTGACTGCTTTGGTTGCAGTTTCCTGGGGTTTCTTCTCTTCCGAGGAGTTTTGGGCTGGCTTCGGAGTATTTTGTGTTGGCCTCGAGCTGGTTTGGTTTGATCTTGGCGAACTCTTGGCCTTTTTAGTGACCAATTTCCATTCGCTACATCCCTTGTAGCTGGTTGGATTTCCTTGCTCTCCACAGAGAACACAAGAAGCATTTCGCTCCTCGTTCTTCCTGGTAAGCGTACACTCCTTGGAGCTGTGATTTCCGGAGCATTTCACGCACCTCCATGGAAAAGTGCACTTACTTTGGGCATGTCCATATCGCTGACAGCGATAACATTGTCCAGGCCCGGTCGTCCTTCTCTTAGGTTCAACAACACAGTTCATGTTGTAGAGCCTTCTCACCTCGAAGATACCCTTATTCTGGGTTTTAACCAGCAATAAGGGCATCGGCTTTTTTGTTATATTTGAGGTCATCCTTATGACCTCAGCATCGACGATCCCTTGATCCTTGAGGTCGTCAAGGATCGTCGGGATATCTGCATCCAGCGGTAGGTATCTCACTACCGCGTAAATTTTCTTTTCCTCCTCTCGTTGGAGAGTGTAAAACTCTCTGTTGATTTTGTGGAGGAATTCAGTCATCCTTCGATGATTTTGTGGGGTTTGTGGGACGACCCTAATTCCGTCCTTCACAGTTGTCGCTCTGCTGTAATTAATGCCGTTTCGCATTAACGCGTTGGAAATTGACGTCCTCTCAGTTACCTCTCAGGGTAACTGGGGGGATTTTTTCTTTTCTCTCCACTGGAGTGGTTTTCTCTTGGGCTGGGGTTTCCAAGATTCTTTTTTTGTTTGAGTCTTCATTGGACGAGGAGCTATCCTTTCTCACTCTTTTGGCGGGTGGGGAAATTTTGTTTTGAGGGGTTTTGACCACCTCCATCTTCTGTTTTTGAACCGGTAAGGTCACCTCTTGGACATTTTTCAAAATAATGTTCTTTTTGAGTGCTTTGGAGTAAGGACTTTCCTTATTTCCCTCCTGCAACTCGAGCCTCTCCCTGAGATTTTTCATCTCAGCAACTAAGCTAGATACGCATCTATCTAGCTCATTCACCCTCGCTTTCAAACTTGCGTTCTCCTCTCTCAAAATATCGTGTTCGGACACGACATTAGCGATTTCTGGCGCGTCTTCTTCCATTACGGAATCGCAGTCCGAATGGTCAGACATTTTAAAATCTAATTAATAATTACTTTGCTACTCAAAGAAATTGGAAATAAAATTTTTCAAGACAAAAAAAGGAAATGTATCTCATGCATAAAAACAAAACGACTCATCAAAAATTCTCTACGCTATGAGAAAAATCAGAAAGAAAGATACGAAAAATAAGCTCACCTGATGTTTTGTGCAGTACCAACGAGAAAAAAAAAATCTCTGGACACTTAGGATGAACACCAACTTTGAGAATTTTAACGAATTAAAATTCCGATAACAAATATAGAACCTACACAAACTTCACAGACGGAATCAAATATTCCGTAGCTTGGTTAGTGGGCACTTTCACCTCCGCTTTCACTTTTACGGCACTGTGACACTTCGACTTTCTCGTCCGCTTTCTCTTTTATAGCACTAGGAGCACTGTAGCACGTCTTCTCTTGTCATTTAACCTTTACGACTGTCATAGATAACCTATAGATATGCAACTCTTTAAAAAATTATGGTTCCTTATATCGCGACATCTATTATCTCTGTGCCACTTTTATCTGCTTGCTTTTGACAGCGTTGTTAACAAAATTACAGATGCCTATTAAACGTTCATCGCATTCGCGCCTCCTCTGGTGGATTTTTTGTGAATCTTTTTTGAGAGTTGAAAGGATAAGGAAGCAAAAAAGGTAGTAGAATTCAAGTGTATAATAATAAAAATAAATATAATAAATAAAAACAATAAAAATTTAAAGATAGAACAATGATTAAAATGCAATGTGGAAAAACAATCATTTTCTCCTTTTTTATCAAATTTTTCCGCGGCCATCTTCATTATAGGATCGTTGAATCGAATTGATTTTTTTCCATATAAAATTTTGTTTACAGTTCTTTCATAAAAATATATTATGAATTTCAACGAAAAATTTACTAATTTATTTCCTATATGTTGATGGTTTGAACAGAACAGAGCTCGGATATCAGCAATATTAATATAGTTCTTAATTTCTTCTCTCATATCAAACTGATTGATGAGAAGAGGTATATGGGTAAGGACATCTTTAGTAAAACAATGAAAGATACTAATAAATGTTCGGGAAGGTCTCATCATTTTGCAGTGGCGATACGTTTTCGCTTCAATCAAGGAATTTGCTGGTATACTGCAATATGCCTCAATAACCTCCAAGCAATTTGAACATTTATTAATATCTCTCATTATTTTTTTGGCTAAATAACCTGCCACATAGGGTGTTCCCAAATCACTATCGATGTCAAAATTCTGCATCGTCCAATTTTCAAAAATAGGTGGAAGTACTTTCGATTTGGATCACGTGTCACCAATTTTTTTTGTGAGGAACTCTTTGAGAGTGTCCAATGCTTCACAAGCAGCATCCTCTTCGCAATTCGATCCAGGTGAGTGTGATGACAGCAAATTGTTAATAGGGAGGGACTTAAAGGAAGCAATAAAATTGGAACATGTAGGATTAACATTTCGATATCCATGGCTTCTTATAAGAGAAAAAAAATTTTCTAATGGGTCCTGGTTGAAACAACGAGGAACCATCATTTTTACACCTTTTTTCCTCAAAAATTCCCAAATATATAAGAAGCCTTTTACTGTGAATATGAAATGTTTCAAGGAGGGGGTTATGACGGGATTTTTGGAAGGTCTTTCAATGAAATACATGGATTCCAGGATAGGGAGGGAGGTGTACCAAAACTGGACATGAGGGGATTTTGCTGTCACCACACCTGTCAAGGGTTTATCTTTAGGGGCGCTTTGGGAGCGTCCATTGACACTGTCAAAGAGTCCATCAAAAAAAAGTAAGGCGGAAGCAGTCTGTGACGCCGAGGGATCTAAATAAGTTCGAGATGTTGGCAGTTTCTCTCGGCATGACTCGGCTAAGAGATTCATAACTGAATACAGTGACCGGCTGAAAACTTGTGCTGCATTCTTTACCTTCATTTTTTTTTTATTTTATGGGGCAAGACATGTTCGTCAGTCAGCTTAGAAATTGAACTGTAAATATTAAATGCAGCATCAATTTCATAGACGTCAACAATATGTTTCCAGGAAGCAACTTTTTGAACACCATCTTGACAGAAGTGTAAGTCTTTTGTCAAGAGGGCATTCCGAATACCTTTGAGGAGATGTGGTGGGTCATAAAGATGAACAATTTCATCATTGTCCACTAGATAACCTTGTAGGTTTTTCTCCACTTCGTTCCTCAAACAATATTCTCTTGTTGCTTCTATAAGTTTATTTATAGCAGCAACATTAGTTGCTCCCTGGTCAGATATTGTTGCCACTATCTGCAAGCCTGCCTGGCGAACATGTCTTACTACATCTTTTATAATTTTCACCAAATCATTGGTTTTTACAGAATTTTGCACGAAATAATAGCAAAGGGGCTGCTTCCATTGGCCACTAATACTTTTCAGCATGAATACGAGAGCATGGTCTGCCAACTGCCCTCGACGATCACCACTGCCCAAATCAACTGGTCCTTCCATACAATCTTTGGAAAAATTGTAGGAAAGACTAGGGCTCAACGCAACCTCATCGAACATGAGAACACAATATTTATCCGAAACTTTCAATTTGCCCACTGCATTTTTCAAGCTCGAAAAAATTTGACTATTGATGCCACAATCAAAAGGAATTCCATTCAGTACATTTAATAGTGTTCTTCTCGAGGGCAAACTGAAAATTTTGGACAAATATCTGTATCCCTTTCCACTCTGCTTATAAACTGAAAGTGCAAAAATTTTGTCTTCGATAGTGAAACGACGACCTCTTCCCCGCAATCTTTGATTTCTAACTTGAGACAAAAAGAAATTTTGAGTTGTTCTGTTCAACTCTCTAGATTCTCCAGATATTTTGAAACCTGAAGAGCTTTTATCTTGGATTTCATACTTTGATGTTTAGCGCAGGCCTGTTTTTCCTTCCTGCGGAAATATTTCAATTGCTTCTTCAGGGGGACAGTTTGAAAACAAGTTTTTCTTCTTCTTTTTACCATTTTTGGCAAACTATTATATCTATTGGTTCAAAGTCTGAAAAATGATCTTGATGAATGATTTTATATAAAGAATAAACAAAACAAGAAAGTATAGTTAATTTAGTATATAGCAACAATAAGAACCTCTTGTATCTCTGCTGGTACTAGGAAGCTCTTCAGATGTAGGAATATCCTCGATAAGATTGGTTTCTGTTCCAATCTGCACCTCACTTGATTCCAGTTCCGAGACTAAAAATATAAAACATTAGTAATGAATATCACCCAATAATGAATATCATCCATGAGAGGCTTTCAAATTTTGAAATGACAGAAAATATAAAAACCCTCTGCATGTCTGCTGGGACCTGCCAATTCGTTCCCAATAACATCCCTGGTATATGTATTCAATGGAAAATATTTAAAAAAATTCAGCTTTGTTGAAATATATTTACATGCCTTGCATTTTCCTGGACGAGTCTGGCTTAGATGCAATAGGTGAATATAAAAACTAATCGTCATTTAAAGGACTATTCACGTACTCTGGAAATAAATCTTCTAATTGAAAAAGAATTATAATAGAGAGGAGTATTAAATTACCTGGTAAATTCAGTGTAGGAAGTGCAAATCTTTTCAATTTTCCATCTGTGCCTATGCAATCTGCATGAAAATGCTTCCTACAAATACTTGCACTTGATGCATGACGCAAATTTGCTAGGTCTGGATTTCCAATTCTCTCAATCCCAATTTTTTGAGCGTCCTTCATTTCTGTTATTCTATAGCTAGGAATTAAATAAGTGACGCCATGTTCAGATGAATGGGTTTATTGCATTTACTAATTACGTGGATTCAATAATATATTTAACTTACCATTTATCATCTTTATTGTAGAATTTAGGAACACAACAATATTTCGAAGGCATTCTCAATAACCAAAAAGCTAACAAAATCAAAAATTTTCAAATTTGAAATTCGACAAACTTTGACTTGCGCAAAACGATTTGCCAAATGTTATCTAAAGACCAACGAAACATAGTTTATATTCTTCTCCTTTAGTCATATTGGCTGGTTATTCGACAAAGTGACATTATAACTTATTACTGTGAAGAAACCTACCTTTCGAAACCTATTAGTAACTATCAAAGTGGGACATACTCTATAGATGTCAGCACTTCTGTGCGAACCAACATTATTCTATGGAAGTTGCACCCCCCTGACGACTGTCGTTGAGGAATACTCAGGCTACGCTGGTATATATACTATGCCGCCGTCTCTACGACCAATGAGCTGGTAGAAGGTATCCCCTCCACTCGATAACTCTTCCGTCTGTCTAACGGTTCAAGGCAGTTCAGATCTTTGGCGAAGCTAACCAGGCTAGAACTCAATCTGAATATTTTCCAAATTTATCATCTACCTCTCGAAAAGCACCACAACATAAACATAAAAATGATGATTAACTTGTGTCGGAAGAAAAATTGTTAGGGAGTACATATGGATTTTTTATAGAGATTGACTTAGAAATAATTGTTTAGGTTGAGTCCCAACTGTCATAAAGATGATATTTGTTGCCAAGAACAACTCAGAGTCAAAAAAACTAATAATATCGAAAGAACAACTAGGAGTCAAAAAAACTAATAATATCGAAAGCGCAAGCAGATTTATAGCCTCATCGAGCGATGATTTGTTTTGACTTTCTGCTCAGAGGAGCATAAACTCCAATTTCTTGGAATTGTCAAAGCACGCGTTCGTTGTGTTCTTGTTTGTACAAGAACTTTTTTTTGAGTGGTATTTTCTCGAAATGATGAGCGAGAGAAATCATCATTCCGAACAATACTCACACCAAATTTTGGATTCAGCAGTCGCCTCCGCTCTTCTCTCCGCAATTCAGTCGTTCTCGAAGTGAGGTTACGCCTGAGCATCGGGTCATGAAGGCAGATATCTCTGAATCTGCGACTCGTCGAATAGACGGATAACAATGAAGCAGCATCCAGATATCGAAAAATGATTGAAACCATTTCAGCAGGAAGGTATCCGAACTGCTAACGAAACATCCGGGCAAAACTGTAATCCATTTCAATAAGCGTTCTTGAACAGACGAGTGAGTCTGAGGAATACTCAGGCTACGCTGGTATATATACTGCGCCGCCGTCTCTACGACCAATGAGCTGGTAGAAGGTATCCCCTCCACTCGATAACTCTTCCGTCCGTCTAACGGTTCAAGGCAGTTCCGATCTTTGGCGAAGCTAACCAGGCTAGAACTCAATCTGAATCTTTTCCGAATTCATCATCTACCTCTCGAAAAGCACCACAACATAAACATAAAAATGATGATTCACTTGTGTCGGGAGAAAAATTGTAAGAGAGTACATATAGATTTTTTACAGAGATTGACTTAGAAATAATTGTTTAGGCTGAGTCCCAACTGTCATAAAGATGATATTTGTTGTCAAAAACAACTCAGAGTCAAAAAAACTAATAATATCGAAAGAACAACTAAGAGTCAAAAAAACTAATAATATCGAAAGCGCAAGCAGATTTATAGCCTCATCGAGCGATGATTTGTTTTGACTTTCTGCTCAAAGGAGCATAAACTCCAATTTCTTGGAATTGTCGAAGCACGCGTTCGTTGTGTTCTTGTTTGTACAAGAACTTTTTTTTGGGTGGTATTTTCTCGAAATGATGAGCGAGAGAAATCATCATTCCGAACAATACTCACACCTAATTTTGGATTTAGCAGTCGCCTCCGCTCTTGTCTCCGCAATTCAGTCGTTCTCGAAGTGAGCTTACGCCTGAGCATCAGGTCATGAAGGCAGATATCTCTGAATCTGCGACTCGTCGAATAGACGGATAACAATGAATCAGCATCCAGATATCGAAAAATGGTTGAAACCATTTCAGCAGGAAGGGATCTGAAGGGATCCGAACTGCTAACGAAACATCCGGGCAAAACTCTGTAATCCATTTCAATAAACGTTCTTGAACAGACGAGTGAGTCTGAGGAATACTCAGGCTACGCTGGTATATATACTGCGCCGCCGTCTCTACGACCAATGAGCTGGTAGAACTCGATAACTCTTCCGTCCGTCTAACGGTTCAAGGCAGTTCCGATCTTTGGCGATGCTAACCAGGCTAGAACTCAATCTGAATCTTTTCCGAATTCATCATCTACCTCTCGAAAAGCACCACAACATAAACATAATAATGATGATTCACTTGTGTCGGGAGAAAAATTGTTAGAGAGTACATATAGATTTTTTATAGAAATTGACTTAGAAATAATTGTTTAGGTTGAGTCCCAACTGTCATAAAGATGATATTTGTTGCCAAGAACAACTCCGAGTAAAAAAAAACTAATATTATCGAAAGAACAACTAAGAGTCAAAAAAACTAATAATATCGAAAGCGCAAGCAGATTTATAGCCTCATCGAGCGATGATTTGTTTTGGCTTTCTGCTCAAAGGAGCATAAACTCCAATTTCTTGGAATTGTCGAAGCATGCGTTCGTTGTGTTCTTGTTTGTACAAGAACTTTTTTTTGGGTGGTATTTTCTCGAAATGATGAGCGAGAGAAATCATCATTCCGAACAATACTCACACCTAATTTTGGATTTAGCAGTCGCCTCCGCTCTTCTCTCCGCAATTCAGTCGTTCTCGAAGTGAGCTTACGCCTGAGCATCAGGTCATGAAGGCAGATATCTCTGAATCTGCGACTCGTCGAATAGACGGATAACAATGAATCAGCATCCAGATATCGAAAAATGGTTGAAACCATTTCAGCAGGAAGGGATCTGAAGGGATCCGAACTGCTAACGAAACATCCGGGCAAAACTCTGTAATCCATTTCAATAAACGTTCTTGAACAGACGAGTGAGTCTGAGGAATACTCAGGCTACGCTGGTATATACAACTGCGCCGCCGTCTCTACGACCAATGAGCTGGTAGAACTCGATAACTCTTCCGTCCGTCTAACGGTTCAAGGCAGTTCCGATCTTTGGCGATGCTAACCAGGCTAGAACTCAATCTGAATCTTTTCCGAATTCATCATCTACCTCTCGAAAAGCACCACAACATAAACATAATAATGATGATTCACTTGTGTCGAAAGAAAAATTGTTAGGGAGTACATATGGATTTTTTATAGAGATTGACTCAGAAATAATTGTTTAGGTTGAGTCCCAACTGTCATAAAGATGATATTTGTTGCCAAGAACAACTCAGAGTCAAAAAAACTAATAATATCGAAAGAACAACTCAGAGTCAAAAAAACTAATAATATCGAAAGCGCAAGCAGATTCATAGCCTCATCGAGCGATGATTTGTTTTGACTTTCTGCTCAGAGGAGCATAAACTCCAATTTCTTGGAATTGTCAAAGCACGCGTTCGTTGTGTTCTTGTGTTCATGACTAACTCACATTATTGGAACGACAATTCCTTCGGAATTGTTGTTTCCATTAATATTTCGTTGTGTTCTTGTTTGTACAAGAACTTTTTTTTGAGTGGTATTTTCTCGAAATGATGAGCGAGAGAAATCATCATTCCGAACAATACTCACACCAAATTTTGGATTCAGCAGTCGCCTCCGCTCTTCTCTCCGCAATTCAGTCGTTCTCGAAGTGAGGTTACGCCTGAGCATCGGGTCATGAAGGCAGATATCTCTGAATCTGCGACTCGTCGAATAGACGGATAACAATGAATCAGCATCCAGATATCGAAAAATGGTTGAAACCATTTCAGCAGGAAGGGATCCGAAGGGATCCGAACTGCTAACGAAACATCCGGGCAAAACTCTGTAATCCATTTCAATAAGCGTTCTTGAACAGACGAGTGAGTCTGAGGAATACTCAGGCTACGCTGGTATATATACTGCGCCGCTGTCTCTACGACCAATGAGCTGGTAGAAGGTATCCCCTCCACTCGATAACTCTTCCGTCCGTCTAACGGTTCAAGGCAGTTCCGATCTTTGGCGAAGCTAACCAGGCTAGAAGCTAGAACTCGATCTGAATCTTTTCCGAATTCATCATCTACCTCTCGAAAAGCACCACAACATAAACATAAAAAACAAACAGTTGTTGAAAAATTTGAATGAAAAAACTGCCTTATTGAATGAAGCTTGTACTAAAATTAAAGTACTTGAAAACAGAGTGAATAGAATTGAACAGGAAAATAGACAAAATAACCTAGTGCTGGTTAATGTCCCCAAAATGGATAATGAAAACCCTAAAGAGATTGTTCATTCCATTGCTCAAGTATTGGGGTGCTCTCTGGACGAAAATGATTTTACAGGATATAGAACAACAAGGGACCCGACCGCCCCAATTTTGGTCAGGTTTGGTGATATTAATGATAAAAAGCTTTTACTGAAAAAGTACAGGGAGAAAAAAATATTAAAAACAAAAGATATCAATTTGCCAGAAAATAAAGATAAAAATAAATCTAATATTTACATTAATGAAGACCTAACTCCTGACAACCAACATCTATTCTATAAAGTCCGAAAATTCAGGAAGGAAGCCAAATACATGTTCGCCTGGACCTCCGAAGGCAAGATATTTCTGCGTAAATCTGAAGAATCGAGAATTATTTTGGTTGGTTCTGAAAGAGACATTCCGGCTTTACGGGGCTGACCGGGAATTTTTGTTTGTTTTTTTTTTTTTTTTTTTTTTTTTTTTCATGTTGGGGTAAATATGTTTTTTTTTAGCTTGATTATGCCAGGAAGTGAAATTTCGGTATATTATCAAAACGTTAGGGGTCTAAACACAAAGATGACTGAATTTTTTTTGAACACGTTGATCAATGATGGAACAGACTTGTTTGTTATAACCGAAACTTGGTTACAGGGTGACACTTATAATAATGAACTCTTTTCAGATAGTTATTCGGTATATAGAGGAGATAGAAACATTAAATTAGCTAATAAAAAATGTAAGTCTGGTGGGCTTCTTATAGCAATTAAAAAGAAGTTTAGCTCACGCTTAATTAATTTAAATATTGAGAGATCGAATTTTGAAATTGAATGTATTGAAGTTTTCCTCACACATTCTTATAAGTTTTACATTTTTGCTGTATACTTACCGCCTGATAGGTCCACTTTTGAAAATTATGAATTATTGTTTTCTTTTGTTGAGTCTCTGCCCTTTGCATTAGTGAATGACTTCGTTATAATTGGAGACTTAAACATAACAGAACTTAGTCAATATTACAATTTTGGCAAGTCTACTAGAATAGTAAACGCACTCCTCAATTTTCAGGGTCTTTTTAATCTTACACAGTGTAATTCTGTTTTAAACAACAAGAATAGACTCTTGGATGTGGTGCTATGTAGTGAAGATGTTCACTGTACAGTTTTAAGACATGAATCTTCTTTGGTAAGGGAGGATGCCTGTCATCCTGCTCTTGATATAATCCTTTCATTTTCTTTGACACAACCGAAAAAAATTAATACAAATAACTGTCCTGCTTATAACTATGCAAAAGCAGATATACTGCTGATGAAAAACCTGCTTTCACAGGTTGACTGGGATGTTCTTAAGCATTTTTCGGATGTAGATTTGGCATTTGATAGATTTTATAGACTTGTTCTTGATGTGGTGGATGTTTGTGTTCCAAAAACTATTTCCAGAGCATTTCTATATCCTCCTTGGTTCAGTAGTGATATAATTAATAATATAAAACAAAAAAATAAATATCATAGACTATATAAGAGGCATTTGCTAAGTTGTTACTATGAAAGATTCAATGAATTAAGATCCAAAATTAAAAAAGATATTAGAACTGCTTATAAAAAATATTTGATGAATGTAGAAGTAGAACTTCAAGAAAACCCTAAAAAGTTTTGGAATTTTATCAATAACAAAAAAGATATCACTAGGATACCAGGTGAGATGGAGTATGGGGGTGAAATCTTATCAGACGGTTCACAAATAGTAAATGCATTTGCAGATCACTTCTCTAAAAATTATACAAGGCAGGAACCGGGTGGTTTAGATAATGTTTGCAATGCTGATCGTGGTGGGTTTTTCCATATAAGTCAGATAACTGTGGAAGATATTGAAGAGGCTATTCAAAATTTGAAACCAAAAAAAAGTATGGGTCCTGATAATTTACCGGCATGTGTAATTAAGCAGTGTGCAGATATTTTTGCGAAACCATTTTTCATATTATTTAATTTATCCTTGAAAACAGCTAGTTTTCCGACATGTCTTAAAACAGCCTTCATATGCCCAGTATATAAAACGGGTGAAAAAGAAAAAATAGTGAATTACCGGCCTATTTCTATCATTTCAAATATTGCAAAAGTGTTTGAATCGGTCTTATATAAATATATTATGTTTCACGTGAAGAACAAAATCCCAGTTCAACAGCATGGTTTCACTGCTGGTAGGTCTACATCATCAAACTTGATCGAGTTTGTTGAATATTCCTTGAATGCCTTTTCTAATCATTCTCAAGTAGATGTGCTTTATCTGGATGCAGTTAAAGCCTTCGATAGGGTACCCCATGACATTATATTGTTTAAGCTTCTGCATATACACAATTTTTCACCTCATTTGGTTTCTTTTTTTGGTTCTTATTTGGGTGGGAGAACTCAGTGTGTGAGGATAAATCAATTTTTTTCTGAAAACTTCGAAGCCACATCAGGGGTACCACAGGGTTCAAACCTTGGGCCCTTGTTGTTCCTTCTTTATATCAATGATATTGTTGATGTTGTGACTTTCTCTGAGATGAGTCTCTATGCTGATGATGTGAAGTTATATAAGATTATTAGAAATCCTAATGATGCAGAGGAACTGAGGTCTGATTTGGATAGGGTTGTGGCCTGGGCTAAAAGAAATAAACTGACATTTAACAGTGCGAAATGTTATCTTGTAACATTTTCTAGAAAAAAGGTGGACCTTATCTATAATTATGCTGTGGACGGTGATCCCTTGACTAGACTCGAGAAAATCAAAGATTTAGGTGTATTATTTGATAGATCTTTAACCTTTAATGATCATATTGATGAAGTAGTTAAAAATTCTTATAAGATGCTTGGGTTCATTTTGAGGAACACTAGAGAGTTCACAAACTTTAGAACATTAAAAATCCTATTTGATTCATATGTTATATCTAGACTTGAGTATTGTTCGGTTGTTTGGAATCCTAGTTATTTGTGTCAACAAAGAAAGATTGAAGGTGTAATCAAGAAATTTCTTAATAATGTTAACTTTATATTACGTAAGAGTAAAAATAGTTTTAACAATAATGTAACGTTTTCTTCGCTGATTAAAACGTCCAACTTATTAAAATTATTTATTTACACTTAATACACTTATAATTCACAAACTAAGTATCACACTACTATTTATTTCCACTCTTGTTTATTTCCACTAGTCGCTTGCACTGTTACTGTAGTTGTACTTCCCTACCTGCTCCTCCGCTGGGCTTATATAGGCGCCGGAAACATTCAGGTACCTTCGCGAACCTTTCTGGAATTTCTCGACCGCTCTGGTTTTCGAAAGGTCCGACCGCAAGGGCCGGACTGGTTACACTGTCCCCTCCTTAAGCCTGTTCTGTCCCAGAACAGATTTAGTGAATTCCTCCGAGGACCGTGGCGAAACTTGCAGTCATCACCATTCCTACAGTAGCCATTCTGGTGGAAGTAGCACTCCACAGTTTTTCCAGGCTCCCTGGCCTGCTTTGGGTTGAAACTGCATACCAGGATCCGTATACCAGTCCCCTGAAATACCACCTCCAGCATGCTTCGCACAACTCGCCAATTCAGCTGGTCCAATCCACAACCGAGCTTGGGAACAGCTAATTTCCTAACTCCAAAGCGTTGAAGGTCTTCTTTCAAGCTATGCAGTGCCGTCCATAGATTCTGATAGGTTGGCTTCTGATAGGAATGTTGCTTGGTGACTAGGTAATAAATGAACCGACCTTCAGCCTTCAATTTCAAAACTTTTCCGATTCTTGGCTGCTGTCGCAATAGTTGTTCCTGACGTCCAAATTTATTTCTGAATACTCTGGCTATTCCTTTGCTCATACGAAGGTCCTCCGCTACGCAATGAGCGAGAGAGTATTCCTCAGACACGGTAAAGAGATCTTGATGTACTTCCTGTGTAACGCCGAACCGTGCAACGCGTGTCTCACCATAACAATCCATAAACTTCTGGTAATCGCTGCTACATTGCATCGGGGCTTCCACAAGACGTACCTCTTCTTTGTCCTGCGCGTACGGGGCTAATCGGTTGAAATGGACAACCTTTGGTTTTCCTCTGGGGAGCTTCCTTATCCGGTAAACTACATCATTTATCCTCTTGATTATTTCATACGGTCCCTCCCACTGTCTCTGCAGCTTTGGTGAAAAACCTTTCCTCCTTTGTGGATTATGTAGCCACACCAGATCTCCAGTGGTGAATCCACCTTCAATAGCCTTGATGTCGTAGCGCATTTTCATTCGGTCACTTGCTTGCTGCATTTGATTGCGTACCTTGTCATAAATGTAATCCAGCTTGTTCCTTAATTTACTAACGTAGTCCTCCCCAGCTACGTCTTCTCCAGGCTTACATCGAAACTCTAAGTCGCAAGGCAGCCTTATTTCTCGGCCGAACATTATACTGGCTGGAGTTTCCTTGGTAGATTCTTGAACCGAAGATCTATATGCCATGGTGAATAGATGTAAATATTCATCCCAATCCCGCTGGTGATCAGAAACTACTTTGGCCAGATGTTTTCCCATGGTCCGATTCATTCGTTCGACCATGCCGTCTGATTGTGGATGAAGAGGTGTAGTCCTTGTTTTATGAATCCCCAATTTGCTGCATACTTCTTGGAATAACTTCGACTCAAAATTTCGGCCTTGATCACAATGCAGCTCCAGAGGTATTCCAAATCTGCAGAAGAATTCTCTGACCAATTTATCAGCTACCGTACTTGCCTCTTGATTAGGAATACCGTAGGCTTCCACCCATTTCGTGAAATAGTCCATCGCTACCAAAATGTACTTGCTTCCATGGTCTGTTTCGGGAAAGGGGCCAGCGATATCGATAGCTACTCGTTCCATGGGAGATCCGACGTTATATTGCTTCATTGGTGCTTTTCCTCTACCATAAGGTCCGTTAGCAGCAGCGCAAACCTTGCATCTTCTACACCAATCTTTAACGTCCCTCTTACAATTTAGCCAATAAAATCGCTGCCTGACTTTTTCCAACGTCTTGGTTATCCCGAAATGTCCACCTGAAGTTCCATTATGTAGTCTGGTCAGAATGTCTGTCACACGGCTCTTTGGCACAATCAACTGAAGTCTCTGCTCAGTTCCATCTTCATTTTCCCAACAACGTTTCAGAAGACCTCCATCAATCTTCAATGTTTCCCATTGTGCCCAATACGACTTTACATTCTGGCTCAGTCTGGATACTTCTTCCCAAGTAGGTCGTCTACCGCTCTTCTTCCAACTCAGGATTACTTTCAAGTCGTTATCTTCCTCTTGTGCTCTTTGAATTTCTTCAGGTAGCCAGTCGTCTTCGATTACGGTGGTCCGCCTTAAATCGATCTTTTCTTCCAGGCGCGAACAATGGCTGCAATTCTCGGGACAAGATCTTCTTGATAACGCGTCTGCATTGCGATGGCTAGTCCCCGCTCTGTGTTCAGTGTCAAAGTCATACTCTTGCAGCCTCTCAATCCATCTAGCCACTTGTCCTTCCGGGTTCTTGAAACTCAGGAGCCATTTTAAAGCAGCATGGTCCGTTCTTAGTAAGAATTTCCTTCCGTACAAATATTTGTAGAAATGTTCTGCGGACTTGATGACTGCTAAAAGTTCTCTCCTGGTCACGCAATAATTTCGTTCTGGTTTGGACAACACCTTGCTGAAGTACCCGATGACTCTTTCCTGTCCATCCTGGACTTGCGATAGAACGCCGCCAATGGCTGTATTACTGGCGTCGGTGTCGAGCACAAATTTACCTTCAGCCCTTGCGTAACTCAGAACTGGAGCTGTGACCAGAGCCTTTTTCAATCGTTCGAAGGCTTCAGTGCAATCATCGGACCATATGTACTCCTGTCCATCTTCCGTCAATTTCGTCAGCGGCTTGGCAACGTTAGCAAAACCAGATACAAATCTTCTATAATAAGTGCAAAGGCCTAAGAAACTCCGCAACTCACTCTTGTCTTTCGGTATAGGCCATTCCTGCACTGCCTTGATCTTATCCGGATCAACCTTGACACCTCTACGTGAAACTACGTGTCCTAAATATTTCACTTCTGTTCGAAACAGATTACATTTTTTAGGACTTAGCTTTAGGTTGGCATCACGAAGTCGCTGGAAAACCTCGGATAGGTTGCGTAAGTGATCTTGGAATGATTTTCCCACTACTACCACATCATCCAGATACACCAGACAAGTTTTCCAGGAGAGCCCTCTCAATATTGTCTCCATCAGACGTTCAAATGTGGCAGGAGCATTGCATAGACCGAAAGGCATAACTTTAAACTGCCACAGACCCGTTCCAATACTGAAGGCAGTCTTTTCTTTGTCTTTTGGATCCAAGCCAACCTGCCAATATCCACTCTTCAGATCCAAGGTGGAAAACCAACGTGATCCCGAGAGTGTATCCAGGGTATCATCAATTCTCGGTAAGGGATAGCTGTCCTTTTTCGTGGCCTGATTGAGCTGCCTATAGTCTACGCAGAATCTAGTAGTTCCATCCTTCTTCTTCACTAATACTACGGGCGATGTCCAGGGGCTATCTGACGGTTCGATTACACCTTCTCTCGCCATGTCTTCAATAATCCTTTCAGCTTCTTCTCTTTTTGCCAGAGGAAGACGTCTAGGATGCTGTCGGATAGGTTGTGCATCACCAGTATTGATTTTATGCTGCACAACATCAGTCTTCCCTGCTTTTCCGTCCGTAGCAAAAACGTCGGAGAACGTTTGAACCAATTTTCTCACTTCGAGTAGTTGGTATCGGTCGAGCTCTTGACATTTTGAAGTGAGGAGGGACACCAGTTCTTCAGAATTGCTTTGCGATTTTGAGACTTCTGCAGTACTTATCCCACCCGAAATATGGTACACAGGTACACCACGTCCAATCAAGGTATCCTTCTTCAGGGTGACTGGAAACATGTTGACATTGAGCAATCGGATGGGAATGTTGTCTCTTACCCTTACCAAGGTCTTCCCAAGTAATAGTCCTTTAGCTAAGGTTGTATCGTCAGAGGGCTCAATTACTCTCACGCAGCCACTCCTCGTTACATCCTCACATCTACCAGTCACTATGCCTTCAGTTCGGCCCGGCAACGTGATGTCCTCGGTCAGTCGAATCCGATATATCTTGTCGTCCACATCATTGAATGGAATCTCTTCACTTCCTAGCCGAAGTACATCACTCTTCATATCCAATTGGCATCCAAGCTTCTTAACAAGGTCCAATCCCAGAATAACTTCTTCCGTGATTCCAGCTACCAGAACTTCGTGGCTAACTGTTGTGTTTCCCAATTCAATAGTGGAGACGATCGATCCATAAGTCGGTATTTCCTGTCCAGATGCAGTTCAAAGTTTGATCCTAACTGGGCGAATCTTGAATCCTTCAGCAATTTCTGGACGCACAATGGTTTTAGTCGAGCCAGTGTCTACCAGTATTTTTACACTTCTATCATTTATCTTTCCTGGGATAACTATGCTTGATAAATCCTTAGACATTATTCCTCGGATTATCACTTCGGGGGCATTTTTGTCTTGGGTCGATTTATGCCCCTTATCACCGACCCCTTTTAGTTTTCCTGCTGAGACTCTTTTTCCAATTCTGGACAGTTTCGCTTAAAATGCCCACTTTTGTTGCAGTTCCAGCACACAGCATCCTTTTTCCTAACTTGTGATATTCTGCGGATTTCTTCTCTGACAATGTCCTGAATAGATCGGTCTGTTTCTTGGACTTGTCTTACACGAAGGTGTCCTCTATGTGACGCTTGCTTTGCTGCCTCAATTTCTAAAGCCTGGGCTAAGGCATCATCAATGGTTCTAGGGCGTGCTAGTCTCAGGGCTTGTTGTATTTCACTATCCTTTATCCCATCCACGAATGTCTGGATTGATAGCTGTTCCAGGAAGCTATCTGGGGCAGATGGATAAGCTAACCTGACTAATCTCGCCACATCAGCTTCAAACTCTTGGAGATTTTCCCCTGTTTTCTGCACTCGGTTCTTTATTTGTGCATGGTATACTTGTTGTAGATGAGCATCACCATATCTCATCTGAAGTTTCGATGTAAGAACTTCGTAACAGGCTTGTTGACTCTCCGGGATCGTCTGGAGGATGTTGAGTGCCTCTCCTCGTAGAGCTATAATTAATGCCGTGGCTTTTTCGTTGTCGTTCCAATTGTTTACCAGGGCAGCAGCTTCAAACTGTTTTTGATATGTCGACCAGGGTATTTTTCCATCAAACGTTGGAGGCTTGATCTTCATTCTACTACCTTCGCCGTCATTTTCCGCTTTCGCTGTGCTGTAGGGTGTTGAAGCCAGAATATCTGTTCTGTTTGACATTCTTTTCAAGGAATCTATCAACTTGGAATGATGTTCAATTATTCCTGCCATTTCTTCAAACTTGTCGTTAACCTTGTCAAACTTTTCATCAACTCTTTCATAAACTTCGTCAAATTTTCCGTTCACTATATCGAACTTCTCGTCCACTTTATAAAATTTTTCATTTATGGATTCCAGTTTCTTATCCATTTTATCTGTAAGTTGACTCACCACATCATTACAATTTTCCTTAATCTGGTCCATTTTCTCATTTAATTTTCGAGAATTTTCTTCCATTCTTTCGTTCATCTTACTCAAAAGGTCCATTACAGCTTGAGTCTCCATTGCGTTCTGTAATCTTGTGGTCACTGGCATGAACAAATAACCGAAAATATTCATTTAATTCGAGCGATGTTGAACCCCACACCTGACACCAATGTAACGTTTTCTTCGCTGATTAAAACGTCCAACTTATTAAAATTATTTATTTACACTTAATACACTTATAATTCACAAACTAAGTATCACACTACTATTTATTTCCACTCTTGTTTATTTCCACTAGTCGCTTGCACTGTTACTGTAGTTGTACTTCCCTACCTGCTCCTCCGCTGGGCTTATATAGGCGCCGGAAACATTCAGGTACCTTCGCGAACCTTTCTGGAATTTCTCGACCGCTCTGGTTCTCGAAAGGTCCGACCGCAAGGGCCGGACTGGTTACAATAATTTAAAAAATTATAATTTAATAACACTAGAAAATAGAAGATTTATTGCTGAAATAGTTTACCTACATAAAACTATCACAAATGAAAATACTGACAGTGCTACACTTGATAAATTACTTTTCTCAGTACCGAGGATTAATGTGAGATCTCATTCTACATTCTATTTACCTTGCCCTAGAACAAATTATATGAAATTTTCTCCAATACATTCAATGTGTGATAAGTACAATAGGGTTCAGGATGTATGTGATTTGTTTTCGCAATCAACATCTCAAATAAAGCGAAAACTGTATGACTACTTCTATGATTCAATAATTGCAACTTGAGAGTTCAAACTTGATTTCAATTTTTTTTTTTTTGTTTCATTCTTTTGTTGATGATTTCAATTATGTATTGTATATTCAAGAACCGTAATGGTTAAAATTGAATCGGATTGATAATTATTAGTGTACAATTGTTATTAGTAATAGCCGACTCAAGAATCGGAAACTAGAATACTTGTATTGTGGAATCTGTATGAATTGTATCAATAAATAAATAAATAAATAAATAATAAAGATGATTCACTTGTGTCGGAAGAAAAATTGTAAGAGAGTACATATGGATTTTTTATAGAGATTGACTTAGGAATAATTGTTTAGGTTGAGTCCCAACTGTCATAAAGATGATATTTGTTGCCAAGAACAACTCAGAGTCAAAAAAACTAATAATATCGAACGAACAACTAAGAGTCAAAAAAATTAATAATATCGAGAGCGCAAGCAGATTTATAGCCTCATCGAGCGATGATTTGTTTTGACTTTCTGCTCAGAGGAGCATAAACTCCAATTTCTTGGAATTGTCAAAGCACGCGTTCGTTGTGTTCTTGTTTGTACAAGAACTTTTTTTTGAGTGGTATTTTCTCGGAATGATGGGCGAGAGAAATCATCATTCCGAACAATACTCACACCAAATTTTGGATTCAGCAGTCGCCTCCGCTCTTCTCTCCGCAATTCAGTCGTTCTCGAAGTGAGCTTACGCCTGAGCATCGGGTCATGAAGGCAGATATCTCTGAATCTGCGACTCGTCGAATAGACGGATAACAATGAATCAGCATCCAGATATCGAAAAATGGTTGAAACCATTTCAGCAGGAAGGGATCTGAAGGGATCCGAACTGCTTACGAAACATCCGGGCAAAACTCTGTAATCCATTTCACTAAGCTTTCTTAAACAGACGAGTGAGTCTGAGGAATACTCAGGCTACGCTGGTATATATACTGCGCCGCCGTCTCTACGACCAATGAGCTAGTAGAAGGTATCCCCTCCACTCGATAACTCTTCCGTCTGTCAGACGGTTCAAGGCAGTTCAGATCTTTGGCGAAGCTAACCAGGCTAGAACTCAATCTGAATCTTTTCCAAATTTATCATCTACCTCTCGAAAAGCACCACAACATAAACATAAAAATGATGATTGACTTGTGTCGGAAGAAAAATTGTTAGGGAGTACATATGGATTTTTTATAGAGATTGACTTAGGAATAATTGTTTAGGTTGAGTCCCAACTGTCATAAAGATGATATTTGTTGCCAAGAACAACTCAGAGTCAAAAAAACTAATAATATCGAAAGCGCAAGCAGATTTATAGCCTCATCGAGCGATGATTTGTTTTGACTTTCTGCTCAGAGGAGCATAAACTCCAATTTCTTGGAATTGTCGAAGCACGCGTTCGTTGTGTTCTTGTTTGTACAAGAACTTTTTTTTGAGTGGTATTTTCTCGAAATGATGAGCTAGAGAAATCATCATTCCGAACAATACTCACACCAAATTTTGGATTCAGCAGTCGGCTCCGCTCTTCTCTCCGCAATTCCGTCGTTCTCGAAGTGAGGTTACGCCTGAGCATCGGGTCATGAAGGCAGATATCTCTGAATCTGCGACTCGTCGAATAGACGGATAACATAGAATCAGTATCCAGATATCGAAAAATGGTTGAAACCATTTCAGCAGGAAGGGATCTGAAGGGATCCGAACTGCTAACGAAACATCCGGGCAAAACTCTGTAATCCATTTCAATAAGCGTTCTTGAACAGACGAGTGAGTCTGAGGAATACTCAGGCTACGCTGGTATATATACTGCGCCGCCGTCTCTACGACCAATGAGCTGGTAGAAGGTATCCCCTCCACTCGATAACTCTTCCGTCCGTCTAACGGTTCAAGGCAGTTCCGATCTTTGGCGAAGCTAACCAGGCTAGAACTCAATCTGAATCTTTTCCAAATTAATCATCTACCTCTCGAAAAGCACCACAACATAAACATAATAATGATGATTCACTTGTGTCGAAAGAAAAATTGTTAGGGAGTACATATGGATTTTTTATAGAGATTGACTTAGAAATAATTGTTGAGGTTGAGTCCCAACTGTCATAAAGATGATATTTGTTGCCAAGAACAACTCAGAGTCAAAAAAACTAATAATATCGAGAGCGCAAGTAAATTTATAGCCTCATTGAGCGATGATTTGTTTTGACTTTCTGCTCAGAGGAGCATAAACTCCAATTTCTTGGAATTGTCAAAGCACGCGTTCGTTGTGTTCTTGTTTGTACAAGAACTTTTTTTTGAGTGGTATTTTCTCGGAATGATGAGCGAGAGAAATCATCATTCCGAACAATACTCACACCAAATTTTGGATTCAGCAGTCGCCTCCGCTCTTCTCTCCGCAATTCAGTCGTTCTCGAAGTGAGCTTACGCCTGAGCATCGGGTCATGAAGGCAGATATCTCTGAATCTGCGACTCGTCGAATAGACGGATAACAATGAATTAGCATCCAGATATCGAAAAATGGTTGAAACCATTTCAGCAGGAAGGGATCCGAACTGCTTACGAAACATCTGGGCAAAACTCTGTAATCCATTTCACTAAGCTTTCTTAAACAGACGAGTGAGTCTGAGGAATTTTTTTTTTTTTTTTTTTTTTTTTTGGTGTAGCAGGGGGAAAATCTGCAAACAGACGAACACACCCTCTGCTGAGGGGGAACAGTGTGGGGATTCTCACTCTCTGAGCTCGAGACCCACTAAAAACCCTTAACTGCTTCTTCATAGGTTCCGGGCATTTTGCCTATTAACCAGTTGACTCTTATGGTTTCTGGACTCTCACACGATCATAGTCGTGTTGATAGTTGTATGCTGCCTATAGCTTTTATAGGTTAAGCTCTTCTTTGGTTACATTTAAATCCTTAACTGATCTCTCGGTCTTCGGTGGTAGGTTCTTGACCTTCTAGCTTCTTCTGTTGGATCGTAGTCGACTAATCTTCGTAGTTCCTCATTTGGATGTTGTTTGGCTTTGTCGAATATCCTTTCCGCCTTTCTCTTCATAAATTCTGTAACTGGTTCCCATTCCAAGTCCTTGTAGATTTGTTTGTTCCTAACAAACCAGGGTACGTCCATCGCCATTCTAAGGAGTTTATTCTCAGTGGCCTGTATTCTCTTGATGTGGGTCTTGGCTGCGAAGCCCCATGCCGCCGATCCATATGTGAGTTGTGGTCGCGCAATAGTTTTAATCATCGTCAACTTGATGTTCTTATTCATATGACTTCTTCTGCCTATGAGTGGATAAAGTTTACTCATTGCGGCTTTTGTTTTATCAACAGCACATTTGATGTGGTTTTTCCATGTAAGTCCTCTGTCAAGCGTCACTCCTAGGTATGTTGCTTCATTTTTCCATTCAACCTCTTGTCCATCAACTTCAAGGTTTTCTTCCATCCTCAATCTTTTCTTTTGCAGTAATATTGCTTGAGTCTTTCTTCCATTGATTTGGATTTTCCATTTGATGCACCATTTGAGTAATTCATCTATGGCTTCCTGCAGTCTCCGGTGTATGATCTCTGGGCGTCGATGTCTGAACGCTATTCCTGTGTCATCTGCGTACAAGGTGAGCATATTCCTAGCATTCTTCGGGATATCATAAACGTATATTACGTAAAGCAGAGGTCCAAGTACCGATCCTTGAGGCACTCCCGCTTCCAATTGTCTGGTTTGAGAGGTTGCTCCATCTATCTTCACATAAAAGTTTCTATTCCTCAGATAATTCCTTATAATCTTGCATAGCTTGGTCGAATATCCTGCTCTTTTCATCTTGTAGATTAGGCCTTCGTGCCATACTCTATCAAAAGCTCTCTCGATATCCATCAGAACTAATCCTGTGGCCTGTTTGGTCTGCATTCCTTCGGTGACGTATTCTATGAGCCGTAGTAATTGGAGTTCAGTCGAGTGTTCTCGTCGAAATCCAAATTGTTCGGGTGGGATTATCTTCAACATTTCTGTTTCCTCATTCAGCCTTTTGGCGATAACCCTCTCGACGACTTTTCCTAGTGCTGATAGTAGGCTGATTGGTCTATAATTTTGAGGAAATTTCCGTTCCTTTCCAGGCTTGTTGAAAACTATCATTTCTGCAGTTTTCCATCTCTTTGGGTAGTATTCGGTCCTCATCACTCCGTTTGTTATATTCGTCAAGGCTGCTATTCCTTTTCTAGGCAATTTCTTCAACATATAATTCGTTATCCTATCTTCTCCCGGTGCTTTCCGGTTTTTCAGTTTCATTATGATCTCTTTGATTTCTGTTGGTGAAGCCGGTTTTGGAATGATTTCGGTTTCCGGTGGTTCCATCATCAGTTCTTCGTTTGCCTCCACTTCTTCTTCTAGATCTTCATTGTCATCATCATTTCTGTAATTTATTCTGGCTTCTCTCTCAATTGTGTCGGCAAGTGCTTCGGCTTTTTCAAGTCTCGTATATACCATTCCGTTTGCTCCATGCAGTGGAGGTATAACTGTCTGTTCTCGTCGTAAGCGTTTTTGCATTTTCCAAGCCGAGTGATCTATTGTATTCAGTTCCCTTAATCTCTGGTGCCATCTGTTATTACGCAGTTCTGTTAAAGCATTTTTCAATATCTGACTATGCTTATTCAGTTTCTTCTTGTCTTCTTCTCTTTTTGTTGTTCTGTAGATTTTCCTGAGTCTTCTGTTCTTTTTTATAAGTTCCTTTATATCCCTTGGCGTATCTCCATGTGAATGTTTCGGAATTGGTTTCCTTATTCTCTTGGTGCTTTCTTCATAGGCTTCTTTTATATGATTTTCCAATTTTTCAACTGCTTCATCTAATTCATCCTGGGTGTTTATTTGGGGAATTTCCCTGATTTTCTCCTGAAGTAAATTCTTATATTTCTCCCAGTCTGTGCGTTCTGAGGAATACTCAGGCTACGCTGGTATATATACTGCGTCGCCGTCTCTACGACCAATGAGCTGGTAGAAGGTATCCCCTCCACTCGATAACCCTTCCGTCTGTCTAACGGTTCAAGGCAGTTCAGATCTTTGGCGAAGCTAACCTGGCTAGAACTCAATCTGAATCTTTTCCGAATTCATCATCTACCTCTCGAAAAGCACCACAACATAAACATAATAATGATGTCTTCATAAACTTTTTAGGGTTTTCACTCCCAATCTCTGAAACAAAATCAATTAAAAATGAAATCAACGATTTGCTCCTGCGTAAATTCTTGCACTAATTTGTCAGGAGCAAATTAACTAGAAAAAATTGTTGCCTGACAATGAACTCAAAATAAATACCGTTGAAATTATAATTCTGTAACGTTTCGGAGTCTATATCAGACTCCTTCATCAGACGAAAAAATCTACTTTTGAAAATCTTCTGAATTGTCGCTTTTTGTCTGACATTAATTGTCAGCACACAGAAACAGAGACTGCACAGAAACGTTGATTCATTTAATTTTGAAATTACCGGATGACAGTTCCTTCTTTAGTAAATTGATCCAAATATGATTTATTCCTACCGAACAATTTGCCAAATTATTATCTTGATCTAATAGAATACACGTAGACTCTTTAATTTTTCGTTTAAAATGGTCTGGTTCTGTCATTAAAATTTTAGTGTTGTCCCAATCCATCATGTGGTCTTCCGTATTAGAACAAATGTGATCTGCGATTTGTGATCGATTAATTTCTCTATTTTTAATATTATTTTTATGTTCGCGTTTTCTTATTTCTAGAGGTCTATACGTTTCACCTGTATAAGTTTTACCACAAATACAGGGTATGTTGTAAATACAATTTTTTGATTTTTGTTTTTCGTTCAAAGGTTTAGTTTTTGTTAATATAGATCTTAAATCATTTTGCGTTTTAAAAACAAATCGTATGTTGAACTTCGAACCGATTCTTCTTATTTTATCTGAAAGGCCATTAACATAAGGAATTACATTCAACAAATTTGGTTGTTCTTGACGGTTTGTTGGTTGTTCCTGATCATTATTACGATTTTGGTTAGTCATTTTTCTCTCTAAATTTAATATTGTTTTTTCAATAAAATTTTTTGGGTATTGATTATCCCTAAGAAAATGTTTAATGAAGTCAACTTCATTATTTCTAATTTCGGGTGTAGATGAAATTAAATTAGCTCTATCATAAAGTGTTTTAATGATACCTCTTTTGACACTCACTTGGTGATTGGAATAAAAATTTAAATATCTATTAGTATGTGTCTTTTTTCGGTATACGCTCGTTTCAAAATAATTCGAAAACTTTTTTATTGAAACATCTAGGAATGAAATTTTGTTATCCTGCTCTAATTCCATTGTAAATTTTATTGTAGGTTCTTTGTTGTTGATATGATCAAAAAAATTCTCTAGTTCATCTCTACCATGTTGCCAAATCACAAAAATATCGTCTACATATCGCCACCAAGTCTTTGGTTTTAGTGGGTATGTGTCTATATATTTTTGTTCGAAAGATTCCATGAATATGGTACTCATTACTGGTGATAAAGGAGAACTCATAGCCATACCAAATTTTTGTTTATAGAAAACATCATCTAATTGAAAATATGTGGAACTCAGGCAAACTTCTAATATCTCCATTATATGATCAATAGTCAATTTCGAATTTTCATAAATGGTTCTATCATTAATCAATTTTGTTCTCACTATTTCAAGAGTTTTATCAACTGGAACATTTGGAAAAAGATTTACTACATCAAAACTTACTAAGATGTCTGTTGCATTTAAATTAGAATTTCTTAATTTTTCAAGAAAGTGTTGAGTATTTTTCAAAAAACTAGTTGATTTTCCTGTTAATGGGTTCAAAAATTGTAATATATATTCAGCAAAATTTTGAAAGGGGGATCCGAGTGAACTTACTATTGGTCTCAAAGGAATAAGAGGTTTATGTATTTTAGGTAGGCCGTATAAATGTGGGGGTTTGCTATAAGATGGTGTGATAAATTTCTTTTGAGCATATGTGAATTTTTTGGAATTTTTTGAAATAATTTTCTTCACTTTATTCTCTGTGAGAGAAGTTGGATCTTTTTTGATTTTGGAATATTTATCGGTATCATCAACAATTTCTAAAAGTTTTCTTTTATATTCACCTAAATCCATAATAACTGTTGCATTTCCTTTATCGGCAGGTAGAATTTTAATGTTATTATCATTTTTCAATGAAGTTATAGTTTTATTCTCAATTTTATTTAGATTTGGTTTTATTTTAAAAGGTTTATCAAGTAACAATTTATTTAGTACTCTAAATTCATTCGATTCATCAAGCGGAAGTTTTTGGGCTGTTTTTTCAATAGCTGTAATTATATCTAATGTTGGAATGTTTTTTGGAGTTATAGCAAAATTGAGTCCTTTTGATAATATTAATTTTTCATTTTCATTCAAATTTCGTGAAGATAAGTTAATTACCGTTTTATTAATGAAGTTTTTACTGATTTTTGTATTGTTGAATTTTTGTTGGTTTTCCTCCATTAGTATATTAAATTTTTTGAAATTAGATCGTTTGCTCTTCTCATATTCATGGAAATACGAAATATTCACACAATGTAAAATATGTTCAAAGTCTTCCTTTGAAAGGTTACGGAAAATTTCTTCTTCTAACCTTAATATATTTTGTTGAAATCTTACCTTATTATATCTGAGAAAATTTATTCTTTCTCTTACCAACGCATAACCGAACCTGTTTTTAATCTTTTCCGAACCATTACTCCGAAATGGTAGCCTAATTCTCAGGAATTTTGGAATCAATCTATTATCTCTGCATCTACACATGAAGGTGAGACTGTTTTCCGTGTGGGATAGTTTTTTTTGTACAATTCTTCCAATTTTCTAAAACTGGAAATAGAAAATTGGAAGAATTGTACAAAAAACTATCCCACACGGAAAACAGTCTCTCCTTCATGTGTAGATGCAGAGATAATAGATTGATTCCAAAATTCCTGAGAATTAGGCTACCATTTCGGAGTAATGGTTCGGAAAAGATTAAAAACAGGTTCGGTTATGCGTTGGTAAGAGAAAGAATAAATTTTCTCAGATATAATAAGGTAAGATTTCAACAAAATATATTAAGGTTAGAAGAAGAAATTTTCCGTAACCTTTCAAAGGAAGACTTTGAACATATTTTACATTGTGTGAATATTTCGTATTTCCATGAATATGAGAAGTGCGAACGATCCAATTTCAAAAAATTTAATATACTAATGGAAGAAAACCAACAAAAATTCAACAATACAAAAATCAGAAACAACTTCATTAATAAAACGGTAATCATTTATCTTCACGAAATTTTAATGAAAATGAAAAATTAATATTATCAAAAGGACTCAATTTTGCTATAACTCCAAAAAACATTCCAACATTAGATATAATTACAACTATTGAAAAAACAGCCCAAAAACTTCCGCTTGATAAATCGAATGAATTTAGAGTACTGAATAAATTGTTACTTGATAAACCTTTTAAAATAAAACCAAATCTAAATAAAATTGAGAATAAAACTATAACTGCATTGAAAAATGATAATAACATTAAAATTCTACCTGCCGATAAAGGAAATGCAACAGTTATTATGGATTCAGGTGAATATAAAAGAAAACTTTTAGAAATTGTTGATGATACCGATAAATATTCCAAAATCAAAAAAGATCTAACTTCTCTCACAGAGAATAAAGTGAAGAAAATTATTTCAAAAAATTCCAAAAAATTCACATATGCTCAAAAGAAATTTATCACACCATCTTATAGCAAACCCCCACATTTATACGGCCTACCTAAAATACATAAACCTCTTATTCCTTTGAGACCAATAGTAAGTTCACTCGGATCCCCCTGTCAAAATTTTGCTAAATATATATTACAATTTTTGAACCCATTAACAGGAAAATCAACTAGTTTTTTGAAAAATACTCAACACTTTCTTGAAAAATTAAGAAATTCTAATTTAAATGCAACAGACATCTTAGTAAGTTTTGATGTAGTAAATCTTTTTCCAAATGTTCCAGTTGATAAAACTCTTGAAATAGTGAGAACAAAATTGATTAATGATAGAACCATTTATGAAAATTCGAAATTGACTATTGATGATATAATGGAGATATTAGAAGTTTGCCTGAATTCCACATATTTTCAATTAGATGATGTTTTCTATAAACGAAAATTTGGTATGGCTATGGGTTCTCCTTTATCACCAGTAATGAGTAACATATTCATGGAATCTTTCGAACAAAAATATATAGACACATACCCACTAAAACCCATAGATTAATAAAACAGGAGATAGAGCATCTCGACAAAAACGCGTTCACAAAATACTGCCATAAATATGAATTTGGATATCTTGGGTGGGGGAACTGGACAGGGGCGGATTCAGAACTAGTCACACTGTGAATATTTCAGGTAGTCGGCAATAATTTTATATCGAATGGAAATATGTTTCAATGCAAAGATTTCGAGTATTTTTCTTATGACAACTAATCAAAGGGATGTAGAACTAATATGTAATACCAAAACACCTCATGTAAAAAAGAATTTGTTTTGAATACAATGTTACCATAGTCAATATGACCCTAACCTACATACAGATTATTTGAAATTTCATTCACTAAGTATAAACTGAAAACCAAAAATTACTTTCATGAAAAAAATTCCCTTTAGAATGGTTAATTCTCAAATCAATAGAAGTGGAAGCGGCTGTAGTTTATGGAATTTGTATAATGAGAATCTAAAAGAGTTTGTTCATTGGAGAAATCCTCAAGTCTTCCGTACAGATTTTGCGGAATGAAACAGTAATGTAATACTGTAAACATGAACCAATGATTGTGAAATAGGAAATGATTTCTTATTGTATACAGTAACTCATAAAAGAATCCCTCAATTCTAGATGAAGCATCAATATTTTTTTTTACGGGCAGTATTAAATTGAATTAAGTTATAATGCATATAAACTAAAGAGCAGTGTTTTTCAGCAACTCAAATACCTAGTTCAACAACCTGCTTCCCCCTTCAAATTTTTATACCACCTCGAAAGTGCTTTTTGGTGTTGAAGTGCATAATAATCAAGAGTTATTTTACGAAACTGTTAGCTCTAACTCAATAATAATGTAACTTTTAAGCAAATTGTTCGAGGCCATTGCCAAATTTATGTATTTTATGCATGCAGCTGTCTTCGAAGAAATTTTTCATTAGGTATTTGCCTCAGCTTTCCAAGCTTTCATCTTGAATTTTTCTTTCCAATGAATTGGGAACTGCTTGTTGGGCAGCAACTTTTTTCTTGAAGTACTGACGACTCACTCGTAATCTGAAATCGGTTTTTTGACGTCAATAAGCTGTTTTTTAATTTCTGTTCTCGGCTTGTCTCCTGCAACAATTTTTCAACTGAAGTTTTACTTCGAAATATGATGTATCCTGATAACAGATATTTTCATTTAATAAATCATAAAAATAATGGGAATATCCGAGCTCTAATTGAATGGTCATTATTGTTATCATAATTACAGTAGTAGCATAATTTTTACATTGAAATACATTTTAGAAATAAAGGAAACTTTTTTGATTTTCACAAAAAGTTCCAAACATGACCTCAGCTCATTTTTATGGATTTTCATTCCTAAGACGAGTTCTATTAGCCATAGCAGTTTATAAGGAATTTTGTATACCTCCCTGGGTAGGTATGTACCTCACTTGTTTTATCCTTGAACTACAAGAAGCTTTCATTTCTGCAAATCCTGAACTGGCATTCGTGTTTCTTGATATTGTTTCCATTTTCCTTCCATTTTCCTCAAAAACTCCAGTACTGATAACAGGTTTGGCACAGTATTGGCTATAATTACAACATTATTGAAGCAATTAAAATCTCGTTCTACTGTTTATCTCGAAACCAGGAAGAATGTTTATACAAAAAAGCATGATATAATAAGAAAAAGAGAATCTACTATAAATCTCAAGTTCAGAAGTAGTCAGAAATCACTTGCAAGATTCCAAAGAAAGTGATTATCAGACAATAAAGCGAGTTGAATAAGTGATAAACTACCTATCTTACCTCACTCGGGATGGCATCTTTTTTCAAATTTACGGTAAAAGTCGATTACTCTCAACTCTCATTATACTAAAATCTGGAGTATAAATTACAAGAGAAGTGTAAATTGTTTTCTAGACCCAGTGCAACTCTCCACTGCCGTCGTCTGGTTTCATTTCTGGGAAATCTAAAATTGAAATCAATTATTATATTTGATTGTATAAACTCAACATTTCAATCCCATCATTAAATGGGATTCAAACATAATTCGACCCTGGCGTCCCCTAACTCCCTCCCCTGATTTCATAAAGTCGTGAACTCAAACAAGAATAAAATATCAAAAACTTACCAGAATAAATAAATCGCTTTCCTCTTTCGTGTATAAATTGCACTTTTATTTCAAACACACGCTTTTACGGCACATCGCTGCTTATTTTCCAAAATATTACGACGTGAATGATTGAAATAATATTTTGACAATTACAAATACACACGCCGTCTTAGAAATTTTAGAAGCGATCTGGAGGGGAATTCAAGCGAAAATTCATTTCATTGGTGGTTGCATGGAGTGGGAATAATTTGAAAAATGAACAGTCTGGGAAAATAGCTTATGATCTATCTATTTAATCTATGCTAAAACCAAAGACTTGGTGGCGATATGTAGACGATATTTTTGTGATTTGGCAACATGGTAGAGATGAACTAGAGAATTTTTTTGATCATATCAACAACAAAGAAATAATTGTTTAGGTTGAGTCTCAACTGTCATAAAGATGATATTTGTTGCCAAAAACAACTCAGAGTCAAAAAAAAACTAATAATATCGAAAGAACAACTAAGAATCAAAAAAACTAATAATATCGAAAGCGCAAGCAGATTTATAGCCTCATCGAGCGATGATTTGTTTTGACTTTCAGCTCAGAGGAGCATAAACTCCAATTTCTTGGAATTGTCAAAGCACGCGTTCGTTGGGTTCTTGTTTGTACAAGAACTTTTTTTTGAGTGGTATTTTCTCAGAATGATGAGCGAGAGAAATCATCATTCCGAACAATACTCACACCAAATTTTGGATTCAGCAGTCGCCTCCGCTCTTCTCTGCGCAATTCAGTCGTTCTCGAAGTGAGCTTACGCCTGAGCATCGGGTCATGAAGGCAGATATCTCTGAATCTGCGACTCGTCGAATAGGCGGATAACAATGAATCAGCATCCAGATATCGAAAAATGGTTGAAACCATTTCAGCAGGAAGGGATCTGAAGGAATCCGAACTGCTAACGAAACATCCGGGCAAACTCTGTAATCCATTTCAATAAGCGTTCTTGAACAGACGAGTGAGTCTGTTTTTTTTTTTTTTTTTTTTTTTTTTTTTTTTTTTTTTTTTTTTTTTTTGGTGTAGCAGGGGGAAAATCTGCAAACAGACGAACACACCCTCTCCTGAGGGGGAACAGTGTGGGGATTCTCACTCTCTGAGTTCGAGACCCACTAAAAACCCTTAACTGCTTCTTCATAGGTTCCGGGCATTTTGCCTATTAACCAGTTGACTCTTATGGTTTCTGGACTCTCACACGATCGTAGTCGTGTTGATATTTGTATGCTGCCTATAGCTTTTATAGGTTAAGCTCTTCTTTGGTTACATTTAAATCCTTAACTGATCTCTGGGTCTTCGGTGGTAGGTTCTTGACCTTCTAGCTTCTTCCGTTGGATCGTAGTCGACCAATCTTCGTAGTTCCTCATTTGGATGTTGTTTGGCTTTGTCGAATATCCTTTCCGCCTTTCCCTTCATGAATTCTGTAACTGGTTCCCATTCCAAGTCCTTGTAGATTTGTTTGTTCCTAACAAACCAGGGTACGTCCATCGCCATTCTAAGGAGTTTATTCTCAGTGGCCTGTATTTTCTTGATGTGGGTCTTGGCTGCGAAGCCCCATGCCGCCGAACCATATGTGAGTTGTGGTCGCGCAATTGTTTTAATCATCGTCAACTTGATGTTCTTATTCATATGACTTCTTCTGCCTATGAGTGGATAAAGTTTACTCATTGCGGCTTTTGTTTTATCAACTGCACATTTGATGTGGTTTTTCCATGTAAGTCCTCTGTCAAGCGTCACTCCTAGGTATGTTGCTTCATTTTTCCATTCAATCTCTTCTCCATCAACTTCAAGGTTTTCTTCCATCCCCAATCTTCTCTTTTGCAGTAATATTGCTTGAGTCTTTCTTCCATTGATTTGTATTTTCCATTTGATGCACCATTTGAGTAATTCATCTATGGCTTCCTGCAGTCTCCGGTGTATGATCTCTGGGCGTCGATGTCTGAACGCTATTCCTGTGTCATCTGCGTACAAGGTGAGCATATTTCTAGCATTCTTCGGGATATCATAGACGTATATTACGTAAAGCAGAGGTCCAAGTACCGACCTCTAATTGTCTGGTTTGAGAGGTTGCTCCATCTATTTTCACATAAAAGTTTCTATTCCTCAGATAGTTCCTTATAATCTTGCACAGCTTGGTCGAATATCCTGCTTTTTTCATTTTGTAGATTAGGCCTTCGTGCCATACTCTATCAAAAGCTCTCTCAATATCCATCAGAACTAATCCTGTGGCCTGTTTGGTCTGCATTCCTTCGGTGACGTATTCTATGAGCCGTAGTAATTGGAGTTCAGTCGAATGTTCTCGTCGAAATCCAAATTGTTCAGGTGGAATTATCTTCAACATTTCTGTTTCCTCATTCAGCCTTTTAGCGATAACCCTCTCGACGATTTTTCCTAGTGCTGATAGTAGGCTGATTGGTCTATAATTTTGAGGAAATTTCCGTTCCTTTCCAGGCTTGTTGAAAACTATCATTTCTGCAGTTTTCCATCTCTTTGGGTAGTATTCGGTCCTCATCACTCCGTTTGTTATATTCGTCAAGGCTGCTATTCCTTTTCTAGGCAATTTCTTCAACATATAATTCGTTATCTTATCTTCTCCCGGCGCATTCCTGCTTTTCAATTTCATTATGATCTCTTTGATTTCTGTTGGTGAAGCCGGTTTTGGAATGGTTTCGGTTTCCGGTGGTTCCATCATCAGTTCTTCGTTTGCCTCCACTTCTTCTTCTAGATCTTCATTGTCATCATCATTTTTGTAATTTATTCTGGCTTCTCTCTCAATTGAGTCGGCCAGTGCTTCGGCTTTCTCAAGTCTCGTATATACCATTCCGTTTGCTCCATGCAGTGGAGGTATAACTGTCCGTTCTCGTCGTAAGCGTTTTTGCATTTTCCAAGCCGAGTGATCTATTGTATTCAGTTCCCTTAATCTCTGGTGCCATCTGCTATTACGCAGTTCTGTTAAAGCATTTTTCAATATCTGGCTATGCTTATTCAGTTTCTTCTTGTCTTCTTCTCTTTTTGTTGTTCTGTAGATTTTTCTGAGTCTTCTGTTCTTTTTTATAAGTTCCTTTATATCCCTTGGCGTATCTCCGTGTGAATGTTTCGGAATTGGTTTCCTTATTCTCTTGGTGCTTTCTTCATAGGCTTCTTTTATTTGATTTTCCAATTTTTCAACTGCTTCATCTAATTCATCCCGGGTGTTTATTTGGGGAATTTCCGTGATTTTCTCCTGAAGTAAATTCTTATATTTCTCCCAGTCTGTGCGATCCTTGGTTTGTGTCTCTTTTTCGTTTCTTGGGCCATGTCCCACTGTGAATTCTATGGGATTGTGGTCTGAAGTTCCGTCTTCTATTGTATCAATGCTGATTTCTTCAGTGATGTCTTTCATTACGACAATGTCCAGTACATCAGGTAGTCCATTTACTCTTGGTATGTAGGTCGGTATATCAGGTCCTATTACAACTGCATCAAGTTTTTCAGCATAAATCTTCAGTCTTCTCCCGTTGGTATTTTCCACTCTACTATTCCATTCCTGCGATTTGCAGTTAAGATCACCAATTATGATTTTAGGGTGTCTTCCTTCTAGTAGCATTTTTAGATCCTCTTCCAGCATGTCCTTATCCGGTGATTTATAAGTTGAAATAATCTTCACTTGTACTCGATTAGTATTCACAATAATCGATATTGCTTCTACTTCTTGTCCATTGAATATTTGGTCGAAATGGTGATCCATATTCTTTCTAGCCAGTATAGCAACGCCACCTGTGCTGTTAAGTCTATCATTTCTGTAGATATCGTAATTGGGAAATGCTATCCGAACGTTGGCGTTAAGTCTTGTTTCTTGGAGAGCTATGACATCCGGTCTCTTCTCTTCAATCAGTTCTTCGAATTCTGATCTGCGGGCTCTCAATCCTTCGACGTTCCAAGAGACAATTATGAGATTGTTCTTCATCGTCGTATCAGCCATTAAATATTCTTAATAATTTGCTGCATCTTCTTCTCAATCTCTTTCTCCAGATTGTGCATCATCGTGCTGAGGAGGTTTTTCGTGAACTTATCTAGTTCCTCAGTGATTCCAGAAATTCCTTTCCTGGTTTCGGCTTTTTTGACGGTTTTTGACTTTTCCTTCTTTTTCTCTGGATTCTCCGTGTCTTTGACCACTTTGGTTGCAGTTTCCTGGGGTTTCTTCACTTCCGAAGAGTTTTGGGATGGCCTCGGTGTATTTTGTGTTGGCCTCGAGCTGGTCTGGTTCGATCTTGGCGATCTCTTGGTCTTTTTAGTGACCAATTTCCATTCGCTACATCCCTTGTAGCTGGCTGGATGTCCTTGCTCTCCGCAGAGAACACAAGAGGCATTTCGCTCCTCGTTCTCCCTGGTAAGCGTACACTCCTTGGAGCTGTGATTACCGGAGCATTTCACGCACCTCCATGGAAAAGTGCACTTACTTTGGGCATGTCCATATCGCTGACAGCGGTAACATTGTCCAGGCCCAATCGTCCTTCTCTTAGGTTCAACAACACAGTTCATGTTGTAGAGCCTTTTCACCTCGAAGATATCCTTATTCTGGGTTTTAACCAGCAATAAGGGCATCGGCTGTTTTGTTTTATTTGAGGTCATCCTTATGACCTCAGCATCGACGATCCCTTGATCCTTGAGGTCGTCAAGGATCGTCGGGATATCTGCATCCAGCGGTAGGTATCTCACTACCGCGTATATTTTCTTTTCTTCCTCCCGTTGAAGAGTGTAAAACTCCCTATTTATTTTATCAAGGAAGTCTGTCATCCTTCTATGATCATCGGCGCTTTGTGGGACGATTCTTATACCGTCCTTTACTGTCGTCGCTCTTTGGTATTTAATACCGTTTCGCATTAACGCGTTCGAAATTGAAGTCCATTCGGACGTACCTCTCAGGGTCACAGGGGGGATTTTTTCTTTTCTCTCCACTGGAGTGGTTTTCTCTTGGTCTGGGGTTTCCAAGACTCTTTTCTTGTTTGTATCTTCATTTGACGAGGAGCTATCCTTTCTCACTCTTTTGGCGGGTGGGGAAATTTTGGTTTGAGGGGTTTTGACCACCTCCATCTTCTGTTTTTGAACCGGTAAGTTCACTTCTTGGACATTTTTCAAAATAATGTTCTTCTTGAGTGCTTTGGAGTAACTTTTTTCCCTCCTGCAACTCGAGCCTCTCCCTGAGATTTCTATCTAACTCATTCACCCTCGCTTTCAAACTTGCGTTCTCCTCTCTCAAAATATCGTGTTCGGACACGACATTAGCGATTTCTGGCGCGTCTTCTTCCATTACGGAATCGCAGTCCGAATGGTCAGACATTTTAGAATCTAATTAATAATTACTTTGCTACTCAAAGAAATTGGAAATAAAATTTTTCAAGACAAAAGAAAAATGGCTAAGTTATATATTTTCTATACTATGAGAAAAATAAATCGACTCACCAGTGATATCCGTGGAACCAGCGATCTTGGAGGTGATCTGGACTCTACACTGAACACACTGAATTTGAACGAATTTCCGCTCTATAACGCATACACTTATAGAACTTACAAAAAACTTCGGAAGTTTCGTAGACGGAATCAAAAATTCCGTAGCTTCGCTAGTGTCAACTTTCACTTCGACTTTCTCTTTTACAACACGAGAGATGACGTATCGCACTGCATCGCTAGTGTACACTTTCACTTCGACTTTCTCTTTTACAACACGAGAGATGACGTATCGCACTGGTATCATTCAACACATCTACCTACTTCAACGTCTCGAGGTGAACTGAGTCTGAGGAATACTCAGGCTACGCTGGTATATATACTGCGCCGCCGTCTCTACGACTAATGAGCTGGTAGAAGGTATCCCCTCCACTCGATAACTCTTCCGTCCGTCTAACGGTTCAAGGCAGTTCCGATCTTTGGCGAAGCTAACCGGGCTAGAACTCAATCTGAATCTTTTCCGAATTCATCATCTACCTCTCGAAAAGCTCCACAACATAAACATAAAAATGATGATTAACTTGTGTCGAAAGAAAAATTGTTAGGGAGTACATATGGATTTTTTATAGAGATTGACTTAGAAATAATTGTTTAGGTTGAGTCCCAACTGTCATAAAGATGATATTTGTTGCCAAGAACAACTCAGAGTCAAAAAAAAAAACTAATAATATCGAAAGAACAACTAAGAGGCAAAAAAAAAAAAAAAAAAAACTAATAATATCGAAAGCGCAAGCAGATTTATAGCCTCATCGAGCGATGATTTGTTTTGACTTTCTGCTCAGAGGAGCCTAAACTCCAATTTCTTGGAATTGTCAAAGCACGCGTTCGTTGTGTTCTTGTTTGTACAAGAACTTTTTTTTGAGTGGTATTTTCTCGGAATGATGAGCGAGAGAAATCATCATTCCGAACAATACTCACACCAAATTTTGGATTCAGCAGTCGCCTCCGCTCTTCTCTACGCAATTCAGTCGTTCTCGAAGTGAGCTTACGCCTGAGCATCGGTTCATGAAGGCAGATATCTCTGAATCTGCGACTCGTCGAATAGACGGATAACAATGAATCAGCATCCAGATATCGAAAAATGGTTGAAACCATTTCAGCAGGAAGGGATCTGAAGGGATCCGAACTGCTAACGAAACATCCGGGCAAAACTCTGTAATCCATTTCAATAAGCGTTCTTGAACAGACGAGTGAGTCTGAGGAATACTCAGGCTACGCTGGTATATATACTGCGCCGCCGTCTCTACGACCAATGAGCTGGTAGAAGGTATCCCCTCCACTCGATAACTCTTCCGTCCGTCTAACGGTTCAAGGCAGTTCCGATCTTTGGCGAAGCTAACCAGGCCAGAACTCAATCTGAATCTTTTCCGAATTCATCATCTACCTCACGAAAAGCACCACAACATAAACATAAAAATGATGATAAACTTGTGTCGGAAGAAGAATTGTTAGGGAGTACATATGGCTTTTTTATAGAGATTTACTTAAAAATAATTGTTTAGGTTGATTCCCAACTGTCATAAAGATGATATTTGTTGCCAAGAACAACTCAGAGTCAAAAAAACTTATAATATCGAAAGCGCAAGCAGATTTATAGCCTCATCGAGCGATGATTTGTTTTGACCTTCAGCTCAGAGGAGCATAAACTCCAATTTCTTGGAATTGTCAAAGCACGCGTTCGTTGGGTTCTTGTTTGTACAAGAACTTTTTTTTGAGTGGTATTTTCTCAGAATGATGAGCGAGAGAAATCATCATTCCGAACAATACTCACACCAAATTTTGGATTCAGCAGTCGCCTCCGCTCTTCTTTGCGCAATTCAGTCGTTCTCGAAGTGAGCTTACGCCTGAGCATCGGGTCATGAAGGCAGATATCTCTGAATCTGCGACTCGTCGAATAGACGGATAACAATGAATCAGCATCCAGATATCGAAAAATGGTTGAAACCATTTCAGCAGGAAGGGATCTGAAGGGATCCGAACTGCTAACGAAACATCCGGGCAAAACTCTGTATTCCATTTCAATAAGCGTTCTTGAACAGACGAGTGAGTCTGAGGAATACTCAGGCTACGCTGGTATTATACTGCGCCGCCGTCTCTACGACCAATGAGCTGGTAGAAGGTATCCCCTCCACTCGATAACTCTTCCGTCCGTCTAACGGTTCAAGGCAGTTCAGATCTTTGGCGAAGCTAACCAGGCTAGAACTCAATCTGAATCTTTTCCAAATTTATCATCTACCTCTCGAAAAGCACCACAACATAAACATAAAAATGATGATTAACTTGTGTCGGAAAAAAATTGTTAGGGAGTACATATGGATTTTTTATAGAGATTGACTTAGAAATGATTGTTTAGGTTGAGTCCCAACTGTCATAAAGATGATATTTGTTGCCAAGAACAACTCAGAGTCAAAAAAACTAATAATATCGAAAGAACATTTCAGCAGGAAGGGACCTGAAGGGATCCGAACTGCTAACGAAACATCTGGGCAAAACTCTGTAATCCATTTCACTAAGCTTTCTTAAACAGACGAGTGAGTCTGAGGAATACTCAGGCTACGCTGGTATATATACTGCACCGCCGTCTCTACGACCAATGAGCTGGTAGAAGGTATCCCCACCACTCGATAACTCTTCCGTCCGTCTAACGGTTCAAGGCAGTTCCGATCTTTGGCGAAGCTAACCAGGCTAGAACTCAATCTGAATCTTTTCCGAATTCATCATCTACCTCTCGAAAAGCACCACAACATAAACATAAAAATGATGATTAACTTGTGTCGGAAGAAAAATTGTTAGGGAGTACATATGGATTTTTTATAGAGATTGACTTAGAAATAATTTTTTAGGTTGAGTCCCAACTGTCATAAAGATGATATTTGTTGCCAAGAACAACTCAGAGTCAAAAAAAATAATAATATCGAAAGAACAACTAAGAGTCAAAAAAACTAATAATATCGAAAGCGCAAGCAGATTTATAGCCTCATCGAGGGATGATTTGTTTTGACTTTCTGCTCAGAGGAGCCTAAACTCCAATTTCTTGGAATTGTCAAAGCACGCGTTCGTTGTGTTCTTGTTTGTACAAGAACTTTTTTTTGAGTGGTATTTTCTCGGAATGATGAGCGAGAGAAATCATCATTCCGAACAATACTCACACCAAATTTTGGATTCAGCAGTCGCCTCCGCTCTTCTCTACGCAATTCAGTCGTTCCCGAAGTGAGCTAACGCCTGAGCATCGGGTCATGAAGGCAGATATCTCTGAATCTGCTACTCGTCGAATAGACGGATAACAATGAATCAGCATCCAGATATCGAAAAATTGGTTGAAACCATTTCAGCAGGAAGGGATCTGAAGGGATCCGAACTGCTAACGAAACATCCGGGCAAAACTCTGTAATCCATTTCAATAAGTGTTCTTGAACAGACGAGTGAGTCTGAGGAATACTCAGGCTACGCTGGTATATATACTGCGCCGCCGTCTCTACGACTAATGAGCTGGTAGAAGGTATCCCCTCCACTCGATAACTCTTCCGTCCGTCTAACGGTTCAAGGCAGTTCCGATCTTTGGCGAAGCTAACCGGGCTAGAACTCAATCTGAATCTTTTCCGAATTCATCATCTACCTCTCGAAAAGCACCACAACATAAACATAAAAATGATGATTAACTTGTGTCGAAAGAAAAATTGTTAGGGAGTACATATGGATTTTTTATAGAGATTGACTTAGAAATAATTGTTTAGGTTGAGTCCCAACTGTCATAAAGATGATATTTGTTGCCAAGAACAACTCAGAGTCAAAAAAAACTAATAATATCGAAAGAACAACTAAGAGGCAAAAAAACTAATAATATCGAAAGCGCAAGCAGATTTATAGCCTCATCGAGCGATGATTTGTTTTGACTTTCTGCTCAGAGGAGCCTAAACTCCAATTTCTTGGAATTGTCAAAGCACGCGTTCGTTGTGTTCTTGTTTGTACAAGAACTTTTTTTTGAGTGGTATTTTCTCGGAATGATGAGCGAGAGAAATCATCATTCCGAACAATACTCACACCAAATTTTGGATTCAGCAGTCGCCTCCGCTCTTCTCTCCGCAATTCAGTCGTTCTCGAAGTGAGCTTACGCCTGAGCATAGGGTCATGAGGGCAGATATCTCTGAATCTGCGACTCGTCGAATAGACGGATAACAATGAATCAGCATCCAGATATCGAAAAATGGTTGAAACCATTTCAGAAGGAAGGGATCTGAAGGGATCCGAACTGCTTACGAAACATCCGGGCAAAACTCTGTAATCCATTCCACTAAGCTTTCTTAAACAGACGAGCGAGTCTGAGGAATATTTTTTTTTTTTTTTTTTTTTTTTTTTTTTTTTTGGTGTAGCAGGGGGAAAATCTGCAAACAGACGAACACACCCTCATCTCCTGAGGGGGAACAGTGTGGGGTTTCTCACTCTCCTGAGCTCGAGACCCACTAAAAACCCTACTGCTTCTTGAATTTTGGTTCCGGGCATTTGCCTATAAACCGTTCATCTCTTGTTCGGTTTTCTTCTCGCACACTATCGTGCTGGGATTTATGTGTTTATCCTCTATTGGATTAACACTTTATTGAATTTTTTCAATAAGTTTCTGTTGTTATTTTAATCTCTTTTTAATTGATCTCTTGGTCTCCTTCGGTAAATTCGCATTCTCCTTTTGTCTTCCTCTGGGTCGTAGTCCACTAGTCTCCTGAGTTCTTGATTCGGATGGTTTTTCGCTGTTTCGAATAATTTCTCTGCTTTTCTGTTCATGAATTCCGTTATGGTTTCCCATTTCAGGTCCTTATAAATCTGTCTATTCCTGACAAACCAAGGTGCATCTATTGCACATCGTAGCAGCTTGTTTTCAGTGGCCTGAATTCTTTTGATATGGCTCTTTGCCGCGAAACCCCAGGCAACTGATCCATAAGTCAGTTGAGGCCTAGCAACGGCTTTGATTATCTTCAATTTTGTCTCTTTCGACATGTGGCTTCTTCTTCCTATCAGAGGATAGAGTCTATTCATCGCTGCTTTCGTTTTGTCGATTGCTTGTTTGATATGACTTTTCCAAGTAAGTCCTTTGTCAAGCGTTATTCCTAAATATTTGGCTTCATTTTTCCAGTCGATTTCTTCGCCGTCAACATCCAGTTTCGTTGAGGGTCGCAGTCTTCTCTTCTGTAGTAATATTGCTTGGCTCTTTTGTCCATTGAGCTTGATTTTCCACTTTATGCACCAGTCATTTGTTTCGTCAATCGACTCTTGTAGAACTCGTTCTATTATTTCAGGGTTTCGGTGTCGAGTTGCTATGCCTGTGTCGTCAGCATATAACGTTAGCATGGTTCTTGGATTTTTCGGAATATCGTGGATGTATATGTTGTACAGAAGTGGCCCAAGTACTGATCCTTGGGGTACTCCAGCCTCTATATCTCTTGTTGAGGAGCATTCTCCTCCCACTTTCACGTAAAATCTTCTATTTTTGAGATAATTCCTGATCAACTTGCATATTTTGATCGAATATCCAGCACATCTCATCTTATATATTAATCCTTCATGCCATACTCTGTCGAATGCTCTGGCGACGTCTAGTAAAACAAGACCTGTAGCTTGTTTATTTTGGAATCCCTCTGTTATGTACTCTGTGAGCCTTAATAATTGTTGTTCTGTTGAATGCTCTCTTCTGAATCCGAACTGTTCTGGTGGAATTAGTTCCAGATTTTCGGTTTCCTCATTTAGCCTCGTGGCGATAATTCTTTCTACTACTTTTCCTAAAGCCGACAGTAGACTTATCGGTCTGTAGTTTTGTGGAAACTTCTTCTCTTTGAATGGTTTATTGAATACTATGACTTCTGCTGTTTTCCATTTTTCTGGGTAGTGTTCTGTCCTCATAATTCCATTCGCGATATTTGTTAGAGCGGCTATACCTTTTCTAGGTAATTTCTTTAACATAACATTCGTTATTTTATCGCTTCCGGGAGCTTTCCTCTTCTTCAAACTTCTTATTATTTCCCTGATTTCATTTGGCGATGTTGGCTTGTCTATTTCAGCAGTCGCTGGTAATTCATCCATTTCTTCATCATTTTCTTCAACCAGTTCTTCCAAATCTTCATTATCGTCGTCTATCCTGTAATTTATTCTCGATTCTCGTTCGATCGAGTCCGCCAATGCATCTGCCTTATCAGTATTGGTATAAGCCATTCCCCTTTCTCCGTGTAGGGGTGGAATTTTAGTCTTTTCTCCTCGTAAGCTTTTTTGCATTCTCCATGCAGAATGATCGATTGTATTCAGTTCTTGAACCCTTTTGTTCCATCTGCTTGTTCTTAGATCTTTCAGGGCATTTTTCAGAACTTGGCTATGTCGGTTGAGGTTCCTTCTATTCAGATCATTTTTGTTCATCCTATATATTCTTCTTAGTCTTCGATTTTCTTGTATAAGATCTTTTACTTCTTTAGGCGTATCGCCATGCGGATGACTTGGAGCTGGTCTCTTCACTCTTCTCGTGCTTTTTTCGTAAGCTTTCAATATAATCTCTTCCAGTTTATCAACCGCACATTCCAGATCGTCTGGAGTGTTTATTGTTGGAATTTCTGTTATTTCCGATTGTATTAAACGACTGTATTTGGTCCAATTGGTATATTCTCTTATTTCCAACAGTTTTTCCCTTGGTTCTTCTCCAATTGTCAATTCCACGGGATTGTGGTTTGAGGTTCCATCTTCCAAAGTTTCAATCGAGAATTCTTGAGTTATATTTTTCAATATCGCGATATCTATTACATCTGGTATTCCTCTTCCAAAAGCAAGATATGTCGGTAGCTCTGGTCCAATAACTATGGCATTTTGTTTTTCGGCGAAATCCTTGAGTTTTTTGCCATTTCTATTCTCTGTTGTGCTATTCCATAATGGGGATTTACAGTTGAAATCTCCGATGGAGATTTTCGGGTTTGATCCTTCCAACATGTTGTTTATCTCTTCTTCCAATAGATTGTTTTGTGGTGGCTTATACGCTGAGGTTATTTCGACTCTTTGCCGATTTAATTCGGCAACAATCGTCACTTTTTCTGTTTTTCCTTGTGTTTCGTCGGATCTACTTTTAAAGTAGTGTTTCAGATCTGTTCTCACCAATATTGCTACTCCTCCTCCGGTGTTTGTAATTCTGTCACATCTATATGTTTCATAATTCATGAAATTCAGTCTTCTGTTCCGGTTTATTCTTGTTTCCTGTAGGGCTATAATATCAGGTTGTCTTTCTGATATTATTTGTTCTATCTCGGCTTTCCGAGTGTTGATCCCGTTTATGTTCCACGAGATTATCTTGAGGGATTTCTTCCTAATATCCGTAAGGTCCATTAATTCAGTTTACTGAATAATGCTTGGAGTTTTTTCTCCATTTCCCTCTCAATTTTCAACATTATCTTGTTGAAAATTTTTTCCGTGAAAATATCTAAATCATCGGCTGATTCAGATATATTTTTCTTATCTTGTTGACTGTTCACAGCTTGTTTCATTGTAAGCTTTTTCTGTCCTTCTTTTTTCTGGACGGGTTTTAGAGTCTCCCTCTTCTTTTCCTGCTCTGTAGGTTGGGTCTTCGCTACTTCCTGAATTTTTTGTTCAGAAGTTGTTGTTTTTGTTACCTTCTTTTTCTGTTCAACTGATTTTCGGGAATTTTTCTTTCTGGTCACCAACTTGAACTCGCTACATCCTTTGTAGCTAGCTGGATGGCCCTCTTCTCCACATAAGACGCATGTGGCATTTCTCTCTTCACCTTTTCTGGTGAGTGTGCAGTCATTGCTGCTGTGGCTACCTGAGCACTTTACGCATCTCCACGGGAAGGAGCATTTGTTTTGTGCATGCCCGTACCTTTGGCACCTAAAGCACTGGCTTGGACTTTCAGGCCTCTTTTTATGCTCAACCACAATACAGAGGTTGTAGAGTCGCTTCACTTCGAATATTTCCTTTTTCTGGGTTTTAACCAGGTAGAGAGGTATTTGTTTCTTTGTCTTGTTCGATGTCATTCTGGACACCTCAGCGTCTGTTATTCCCTGGAATATCAGGTCGTCCTTAATCAGCGCAAGATCAGCGTCGATTGGTAAATGCCTAATAACGGCATATATCTTCTTCTCCTCCTCCATTTGGTAGGTAAAAAATTCTTTACCACGCTGTTCGAAGAATTTCGTGATTTTTCTAAAATCATCTACGGTTGACGCGATGATTTTTATACCGTCTTTAACTGTAGTTGCACGGTTGTAATTTATCCTTTTTGTGTAGAGAGCTTTAGATATCTCTACCCAATCTGAGGTGCCCATCATCGTGATGGGTGGAATTTTGTCTCTTTTAGGCACTTCCGTTGCCTTCTTGACAGTCTCCTCATCAGAAGAGGAGCTTTCTTTTCGCGCGCGTTTAGTTGGGGGCGCGTTTGGGGCCTTCGCGACTTGCGTTGACTCATTTTTCCTTGTTTCGGGTTGTGAAACAGTTCCTATAAGGGAATTATTCTTGGAACCCGCTACCGGCTTTGTGATTGCGGCGTAAGTGGGAGATTTCGGCATACTATTGCGGGTCATTTCCTCCCTCAAGAGGCGCATCTCACCGACCAACTGTGACACAGTTTCAGTCAGTTTGACTATTTGAGCTTTCAACTGCCCATTTTCTTCTCTGAGCTTTACAAGCTCCTCGTGTTCGCCTTCGCTGAACTCTTCAGCATCGGTCGCTTCCATGTAGGAGCCCTCATTATCTGAGGTTTCCGACATGGTTTTATAATCAAAAATCTCAAAATATCATACAATTTGAAAATAATAAAATATTCAGAAATCTTCACTGAAATAGTCTAATATAAAACTATGTTATAAAGCCGAATGTTTTATACGCTATGATAAAAATCAGAAAAGAGATACGAAAAATAAGCTCACCTGATGTTTTCTGCAGTACCAACGAGAGATTCTCTGGACACTTAGGATGAACACCAACTTTGAAAATTTTAACGAATTAAAATTCCGATAACAAATATAGAACCTACAAAAACTTCACAGACGGAATCAAATATTCCGTAGCTTGGTTAGTGGGCACTTTCACCTCCGCTTTCTCTTTTACGACACTGTGACGCTTCGACTTTCTCGTCCGCTTTCTCTTTTATAGCACTAGGAGCACTGTAGCACGTCTTCTCCTGTCAAACGAATGACTCGGAATGTCTGAGGAATACTCAGGCTACGCTGGTATATATACTGCGCCGCCGTCTCTACGACCAATGAGCTGGTAGAAGGTATCCCCTCCACTCGATAACTTTTCCGTCCGTCTAACGGTTCAAGGCAGTTCAGATCTTTGGCGAAGCTAACCAGGGTAGAACTCAATCTGAATCTTTTCCGAATTTATCATCTACCTCTCGAAAAGCACCAAAACATAAACATAAAAATGATGATTCATTTGTGTCGGAAGAAAAATTGTTAGAGTGTACATATAGAATTTTTATAGAGATTGACTTAGAAATAATTGTTTAGGTTGAGTCCCAACTGTCATAAAGATGATATTTGTTGCCAAGAACAACTAAGAGTCAAAAAAACTAATAATATCGAAAGCGCAAGCAGATTTATAGCCTCATCGAGCGATGATTTGTTTTGACTTTCTGCTCAGAGGAGCCTAAACTCCAATTTCTTGGAATTGTCAAAGCACGCGTTCGTTGTGTTCTTGTTTGTACAAGAACTTTTTTTTGAGTGGTATTTTCTCGGAATGATGAGCGAGAGAAATCATCATTCCGAACAATACTCACACCAAATTTTGGATTCAGCAGTCGCCTCCGCTCTTCTCTACGCAATTCAGTCGTTCTCGAAGTGAGCTTACGCCTGAGCATCGGTTCATGAAGGCAGATATCTCTGAATCTGCGACTCGTCGAATAGACGGATAACAATGAATCAGCATCCAGATATCGAAAAATGGTTGAAACCATTTCAGCAGGAAGGGATCTGAAGGGATCCGAACTGCTAACGAAACATCCGGGCAAAACTCTGTAATCCATTTCAATAAGCGTTCTTGAACAGACGAGTGAGTCTGAGGAATACTCAGGCTACGCTGGTATATATACTGCGCCGCCGTCTCTACGACCAATGAGCTGGTAGAAGGTATCCCCTCCACTCGATAACTCTTCCGTCCGTCTAACGGTTCAAGGCAGTTCCGATCTTTGGCGAAGCTAACCAGGCCAGAACTCAATCTGAATCTTTTCCGAATTCATCATCTACCTCACGAAAAGCACCACAACATAAACATAAAAATGATGATTAACTTGTGTCGGAAGAAGAATTGTTAGGGAGTACATATGGCTTTTTTATAGAGATTTACTTAAAAATAATTATTTAGGTTGATTCCCAACTGTCATAAAGATGATATTTGTTGCCAAGAACAACTCAGAGTCAAAAAAACTTATAATATCGAAAGCGCAAGCAGATTTATAGCCTCATCGAGCGATGATTTGTTTTGACCTTCAGCTCAGAGGAGCATAAACTCCAATTTCTTGGAATTGTCAAAGCACGCGTTCGTTGGGTTCTTGTTTGTACAAGAACTTTTTTTTGAGTGGTATTTTCTCAGAATGATGAGCGAGAGAAATCATCATTCCGAACAATACTCACACCAAATTTTGGATTCAGCAGTCGCCTCCGCTCTTCTTTGCGCAATTCAGTCGTTCTCGAAGTGAGCTTACGCCTGAGCATCGGGTCATGAAGGCAGATATCTCTGAATCTGCGACTCGTCGAATAGACGGATAACAATGAATCAGCATCCAGATATCGAAAAATGGTTGAAACCATTTCAGCAGGAAGGGATCTGAAGGGATCCGAACTGCTAACGAAACATCCGGGCAAAACTCTGTAATCCATTTCAATAAGCGTTCTTGAACAGACGAGTGAGTCTGAGGAATACTCAGGCTACGCTGGTATTATACTGCGCCGCCGTCTCTACGACCAATGAGCTGGTAGAAGGTATCCCCTCCACTCGATAACTCTTCCGTCCGTCTAACGGTTCAAGGCAGTTCAGATCTTTGGCGAAGCTAACCAGGCTAGAACTCAATCTAAATCTTTTCCAAATTTATCATCTACCTCTCGAAAAGCACCACAACATAAACATAAAAATGATGATTAACTTGTGTCGGAAAAAAATTGTTAGGGAGTACATATGGATTTTTTATAGAGATTGACTTAGAAATGATTGTTTAGGTTGAGTCCCAACTGTCATAAAGATGATATTTGTTGCCAAGAACAACTCAGAGTCAAAAAAACTAATAATATCGAAAGAACATTTCAGCAGGAAGGGACCTGAAGGGATCCGAACTGCTAACGAAACATCTGGGCAAAACTCTGTAATCCATTTCACTAAGCTTTCTTAAACAGACGAGTGAGTCTGAGGAATACTCAGGCTACGCTGGTATATATACTGCACCGCCGTCTCTACGACCAATGAGCTGGTAGAAGGTATCCCCACCACTCGATAACTCTTCCGTCCGTCTAACGGTTCAAGGCAGTTCCGATCTTTGGCGAAGCTAACCAGGCTAGAACTCAATCTGAATCTTTTCCGAATTCATCATCTACCTCTCGAAAAGCACCACAACATAAACATAAAAATGATGATTAACTTGTGTCGGAAGAAAAATTGTTAGGGAGTACATATGGATTTTTTATAGAGATTGACTTAGAAATAATTGTTTAGGTTGAGTCCCAACTGTCATAAAGATGATATTTGTTGCCAAGAACAACTCAGAGTCAAAAAAAACTAATAATATCGAAAGAACAACTAAGAGGCAAAAAAACTAATAATATCGAAAGCGCAAGCAGATTTATAGCCTCATCGAGCGATGATTTGTTTTGACTTTCTGCTCAGAGGAGCCTAAACTCCAATTTCTTGGAATTGTCAAAGCACGCGTTCGTTGTGTTCTTGTTTGTACAAGAACTTTTTTTTGAGTGGTATTTTCTCGGAATGATGAGCGAGAGAAATCATCATTCCGAACAATACTCACACCAAATTTTGGATTCAGCAGTCGCCTCCGCTCTTCTCTCCGCAATTCAGTCGTTCTCGAAGTGAGCTTACGCCTGAGCATAGGGTCATGAGGGCAGATATCTCTGAATCTGCGACTCGTCGAATAGACGGATAACAATGAATCAGCATCCAGATATCGAAAAATGGTTGAAACCATTTCAGAAGGAAGGGATCTGAAGGGATCCGAACTGCTTACGAAACATCCGGGCAAAACTCTGTAATCCATTCCACTAAGCTTTCTTAAACAGACGAGCGAGTCTGAGGAATACTCAGGCTACGCTGGTATATATACTGCGCCGCCGTCTCTACGACCAATGAGCTGGTAGAAGGTATCCCCTCCACTCGATAACTTTTCCGTCCGTCTAACGGTTCAAGGCAGTTCAGATCTTTGGCGAAGCTAACCAGGGTAGAACTCAATCTGAATCTTTTCCGAATTTATCATCTACCTCTCGAAAAGCACCAAAACATAAACATAAAAATGATGATTCATTTGTGTCGGAAGAAAAATTGTTAGAGTGTACATATAGAATTTTTATAGAGATTGACTTAGAAATAATTGTTTAGGTTGAGTCCCAACTGTCATAAAGATGATATTTGTTGCCAAGAACAACTAAGAGTCAAAAAAACTAATAATATCGAAAGCGCAAGCAGATTTATAGCCTCATCGAGCGATGATTTGTTTTGACTTTCTGCTCAGAGGAGCATAAACTCCAATTTCTTGGAATTGTCAAAGCACGCGTTCGTTGTGTTCTTGTTTGTACAAGAACGTTTTTTGAGTGGTATTTTCTCGAAATGATGAGGGAGAAAAATCATCATTCCGAACAATACTCACACCAAATTTTGGATTCAGCAGTCGCCTCCGCTCTTCTCTCCGCAATTCAGTCGTTCTCGAAGTGAGCTTACGCCTGAGCATCGGGTCATGAAGGCAGATATCTCTGAATCTGCGACTCGTCGAATAGACGGATAACAATGAATCAGCATCCAGATATCGAAAAATGGTTGAAACTTATGTATCCATTCAATAAGATGAACACATAAATATTTGTGTTGCTGGTTTTTATTAGGGAACGAAGAATTGAACAATACTGTAGGTCGGTCCTGGTCACTCAACGAATATTCTTTTTAGAATTGATTATTTTAGAATAGAAAATTGAAAAGCTTCTGATGAATTGACTGATGTATTTTCGACTATCTTTTTATATTAACGAATCACCCTAGTAACTAATATGACATGAACACGCACGCTATTTTAATGAAAATTAAACAACCATTTCAGCAGGAAGGGATCTGAAGGGAACCGAACTGCTTACGAAACATCCGGGCAAAACTCTGTAATCCATTTCACTAAACTTTCTTAAACAGACGAGTGAGTCTGAGGAATACTCAGGCTACGCTGGTATATATACTGCGCCGCCGTCTCTACGACCAATGAGCTGGTAGAAGGTATCCCCTCCACTCGATAACTTTTCCGTCCGTTTAACGGTTCAAGGCAGTTCAGATCTTTGGCGAAGCTAACCAGGGTAGAACTCAATCTGAATCTTTTCCGAATTTATCATCTACCTCTCGAAAAGCACCACAACAAAAACATAAAAATGATGATACATTTGTGTCGAAAGAAAATTTGTTAGAGAGTACATATAGATTTTTTATAGAGATTGACTTAGAAATAATTGTTAAGGTTGAGTCCCAACTGTCATAAAGATGATATTTGTTGCCCAGAACAACTAAGAGTCAAAAAAACTAATTATATCGTAAGCGCAAGCAGATTTATAGCCTCATCGAGCGATGATTTGTTTTGACTTTCTGCTCAGAGGAGCATAAACTCCAATTTCTTGTAATTGTCAAAGCACGCTTTTGTTGTGTTCTTGTTTGTATTATACAAGAACTTTTTTTTGAGTGGTATTTTCTCGAAATGATGAGCGAGAGAAATCATCATTCCGAACAATACTCAAACCAAATTTTGGATTCAGCAGTCGCCTCCGCTCTTCTCTCCGCAATTCAGTCGTTCTCGAAGTGAGCTTACGCCTGAGCATCGGGTCATGAAGGCAGATATCTCTGAATCTGCGACTCGTCGAATAGACGGATAACAATGAATCAGCATCCAGATATCGAAAAATGGTTGAAACCATTTCAGCAGGAAGGAATCTGAAGGGATCCGAACTGCTTACGAAACATCCGGGCAAAACTCGGTAATCTATTTTACTAAGCGTTCTTGAAGAGACGAGTGAGTCTGAGGAATACTCAGGCTACGCTGGTATATATACTGCGCCGCCGTCTCTACGACCAATGAGCTGGTAGAAGGTATCCCCTCCACTCGATAACTTTTCCGTCCGTCTAACGGTTCAAGGCAGTTCAGATCTTTGGCGAAGCTAACCAGGGTAGAACTCAATCTGAATCTTTTCCGAATTTATCATCTACCACTCGAAAAGCACCACAACATAAACATAAAAATGATGATACATTTGTGTCGGAAGAAAAATTGTTAGAGTGTACATATAGATTTTTTATAGAGATTGACTTAGAAATAATTGTTAAAGTTGAGTCCCAACTGTCATAAAGATGATATTTGTTGCCCAGAACAACTAAGAGTCAAAAAAACTAATTATATCGTAAGCGCAAGCAGATTTATAGCCTCATCGAGCGATGATTTGTTTTGACTTTCTGCTCAGAGGAGCATAAACTCCAATTTCTTGGAATTGTCAAAGCACGCGTTCGTTGTGTTCTTGTTTGTACAAGAACTTTTTTTTGAGTGGTATTTTCTCGGAATGATGAGCGAGAGAAATCATCATTCCGAACAATACTCACACCAAATTTTGGATTCAGCATTCGCCTCCGCTCTTCTCTCCGCAATTCAGTGGTTCTCGAAGTGAGCTTACGCCTGAGCATCGGGTGATGAAGGCAGATATCTCTGAATCTGCGACTCGTCGAATAGACGGATAACAATGAATCGGCATCCAGATATCGAAAAATGGTTGAAACCATTTCAGCAGGAAGGGATCTGAAGGCATCCGAACTGCTTACGAAACATCCGGGCAAAACTCTGTAATCCATTTCACTAAGCGTTCTTGAACAGACGAGTGAGTCTGATGAATACTCAGGCTACGCTGGTATATATACTGCGCCGCCGTCTCTACGACCAATGAGCTGGTAGAAGGTATCCCCTCCACTCGATAACTCTTCCGTCTGTCTAACGGTTCAAGGCAGTTCAGATCTTTGGCGAAGCTAACCAGGCTACAACTCATTCTGAATCTTTTCCAAATTTATCATCTACCTCTCGAAAAGCACCACAACATAAACATAAAAATGATGATTCACTTGTGTCGGGAGAAAAATTGTTAGAGAGTACATATGGATTTTTTATAGAGATTGACTTAGAAATAATTGTTTAGGTTGAGTCCCAACTGTCATAAAGATGATATTTGTTGCCAAGAACAACTAAGAGTCAAAAAAACTAATAATATCGAAAGCGCAAGCAGATTTATAGCCTCATCGAGCGATGATTTGTTTTGACTTTCTGCTCAGAGGAGCATAAACTCCAATTTCTTGGAATTGTGAAAGCACGCTTTTGTTGTGTTCTTGTTTGTACAAGAACTTTTTTTGAGTGGTATTTTCTCGGAATGATGAGCGAGAGAAATCATCATTCCGAACAATACTCAAACCAAATTTTGGATTCAGCAGTCACCTCCGCTCTTCTCTCCGCAATTCAGTCGTTCTCGAAGTGAGCTTACGCCTGAGCATCGGGTCATGAAGGCAGATATCTCTGACTTTGCGACTCGTCGAATAGACGGATAACAATGAATCAGCATCCAGATATCGAAAAATGGTTGAAACCATTTCAGCAGGAAGGGATCTGAAGGGATCCGAACTGCTTACGAAACATCCGGGCAAAACTCGGTAATCCATTTTACTAAGCGTTCTTGAAGAGACGAGTGAGTCTGAGGAATACTCAATAGGGTTGTTGAAAAAATGTTGAAAAAATATCGATATATCGATATTTTCAGTTCGATATATCGATATTTTTTGGCGATATTTTATTTTTCGATATATCGATGTATCGATATAAAATTCGAACTATCGAATCTGTATAGAAAATCGATGTTTTTACAGACCGATAAAAATTTCTTCATAAAAATATTGATTAAATTTATAAATCATCAATATTTTTATCGTAGTTCTTGATTTCAGATAATTTTTTAGTTCAGTGGAGAAAGTGTCTGTTGACAAGTATTTACCTACTACTGTTGCATGAATTCTCAGAGCTGTAATACTTGCCTTTTTTGAAATCGTACCGATATATCGATATTTTTTTGTAAAAATATCAATATCGATATCGATATTTCTAAGAAATATCGATACGATATATATCGATATTTTTTTTCATTTGCGACATCCCTTATACTCAAGCTACGCTGGTATATATACTGCGCCGCCGTCTTTACGACCAATGAGCTGGTAGAAGGTATTCCCTCCACTCGATAACTTTCCCGTCCGTCTAACGGTTCAAGGCAGTTCAGATCTTTGGCGTAGCTAACCAGGGTAGAACTCAATCTGAATCTTTTCCGAATTTATCATCTACCTCTCGAAAAGCACCACAACATAAACATAAAAATGATGATTCACTTGTGTCGGAAGAAAAATTGTTAGAGTGTACATATAGATTTTTTATAGAGATTGACTTAGAAATAATTGTTTAGGTTGAGTCCCAACTGTCATAAAGATGATATTTGTTGCCCAGAACAACTAAGAGTCAAAAAAACTAATTATATCGTAAGCGCAAGCAGATTTATAGCCTCATCGAGCGATGATTTGTTTTGACTTTCTGCTCAGAGGAGCATAAACTCCAATTTCTTGGAATTGTCATAGCACGCGTTCGTTGTGTTCTAACTTTTTTTTGAGTGGTATTTTCTCGGAATGATGAGCGAGAGAAATCATCATTCCGAACAATACTCACACCAAATTTTGGATTCAGCATTCGCCTCCGCTCTTCTCTCCGCAATTCAGTGGTTCTCGAAGTGAGCTTACGCCTGAGCATCGGGTCATGAAGGCAGATATCTCTGAATCTGCGACTCGTCGAATAGACGGATAACAATGAATCAGCATCCAGATATCGAAAAATGGTTGAAACCATTTCAGCAGGAAGGGATCTGAAGGGATTGATATATCTTCCGTCCGTCTTACGGTTCAAGGCAGTTCAGATCTTTGGCGAAGCTAACCAGGCTAGAACTGAATCATTTTCTAATGATTTGTGCTTGTTATGCATTTCAGTAAAAAAAACGTTTCTCCACAGATCGATCAAAACATAGATGGACCCTGCAACGACGCCTTCGTTTTCTGTGGAATTAAGGATAAATTATATCCGGATAGAAGATCAATGGGATTTCTTTTCGACAGAGAACCAAGGAGTGGTGTTAACACACTGCAGCAATTTTTGACTGCCAACATGAGAGTGCAGGATGTGACCATACAATTTTCGAACAGAACTCTCAGACCTCGAAGTAATATGGCTAACTGAACCACCCAGAGGATCAAACTTCTATAAAAACAGGACGGAAAGGGAAATTGGATAAATGAATTACTTTTTCTTTGAATAAACATTAACTGCAAAACTCAGGCTTCGTTACATTATCTGCTTCTTTTGAATAAATTATACTTCATCATATTATATGGTTTCATTAAATTCTGTCCCACTAAAACAAAATTAAACAAAACACACTGAGAATAAAGGCTCAAAAAATCTGTAATTAATATATAAAGATGCTGATAAGCAGTTTTCGAATCAGAAATCAAATAGAATAATGTTTTCATCAGGGTTTTCAAAAAACTATGCTAGAGTGAAAAGCTTCTTGAAGTGATTGTTAGGTGGAACTTTTGAATCTGGAAATCAACAGCTGACTGCCTAAAAAAAATTGATCAGCCTACCTACATGATTTTGAATAAGATATTTCAAAACTGCAAAAAATCCATAATCCGGCAGCGGATGTTCATCAAAACAAAATAAACAGCATAACCACAGATAAATCACCGATGTCAACCCGTCGTTATTTTCATCAAAATATGTTGAAAAATCGTCGAAAAATGATTGTGAAAAGTTTTTTTTCACATAAAAAATTAACTAAATTAGAAAAATAAGAGACGGGGTGACATCAAGACATCCTTCAACTTCTAGTAAAAAAAAATCGAGGCTTCAAGTAAGAAATTGAAAGCGAAAATTAGGAACCAATGGATGCCGTTTTTGAATGGAGATTCTTGAGGTAGTACTTCCCCTTACTGGAAATCAGAAAATACTGATAACTGAGAGCAATTTTGACGAATCCATCCCTCACAGCTGCCAAAACAGTTAATACAGTATTCGCTCTTCTGTATATACAGGGTCTTTCACGAGGAACCTATTTATACGGGAAACTACTGAACGTATTTTCATGAAATTCAGCACTTATGAGTATTTCACGATGCTGATGAAATCTAAAATATTCTCAAGGCATGAGCACCTCCAGTTTTTCCGGAAATGACGTCAACTTCCGTTTTTCAAATTAGAACACCATTTTTTTATTGCAGAAATAGATTCCTTAGAAAATTTCAAGTTATTTTGATGTAACATTTTTCAGTTTTGGTTGGAAAATTCTCTCTGAGCGGGAAAATTCGAAAAAAAAATCGTAAATAGAGCTCCGCTGAAACAAGAACAACTTCGAGGTTTTTGAATGGAAAATTTTCATTTTTGGGATTTTTCAAGATGTAAGATTGATGTATCCACTTTGAAAATCGAAATCGTGATTTATGATACAGGGGGTGAAAAAATTGCTTTCAAAGTTAGGGATGACAAAATCGTGAAAAATCAATTTTTTCAAATTAGAACCCCATTTTTTTATGGCAGATATTGAATCTACGTTAAAAAATAATGTGAGTGTATGCATCACACCCTTGCCCTAAAGTGGATATTTTATGAGTTATTCACAAAAAACTGTTTTTCGTCTTGAATTTTCAGCTATTTCTTTTCCCTTCACGCCAAAAAGATGAAATTTTCAGGAACTGTTATTTGAACCATGCTGTAGATTTTTCACCCCTTCTTGAAAACGACTTCAAGCAATGACGGCTCGTCAGGGTATGCAGGGTCGGCCGGGCCGACCCAAAAATAATCGAGAAATAGAAAATAATTATAATTATTTTATTCTTCGAAACTTATTCCAAATGATCAATTTCGATAATCAAATCTCGATTAATTCCCTAGTATAACGTACTACAACTTGATTCGATCAACATGACGCCCCAGTCGCCCTGAATTACTTTATTTCGAAGTTCTCTTTCCTTACGCTAAACACGCTAGGTCGGCCAGCCGCAGGAGCCTAGCGAAACGCTTCAAGTTATGGTACCGTACAGCACCTACGTCGCACGCAGTTATCACCAAGTTGAACACATTGAACTAAAACTTTCTAAACTTTCTTTAGTTCAATGGTTGAACATCGTATTACGTCGCTGCTAGATACATACACGGTCGGCCGGCACGCCCACTATGGTTTGGGCGTTTAGTTTTCATATTTCTAGATTTCCTCATTTTCTATTGACTCTATTGCAAGATATTATATCATCAAATGAATAGTTAATCATTAAATATTATGTCTATTTTAGAAAAGAGCGTATTCGTACCGTTTAAGAGTAGTTTAGTCAATGAAAATATATCCCTTATTATAGTGAGAGTTAGATTTTTTGTTTATTAAATGAATAGTTGATTTTTGAAAAAGGGTATTCGTACGGAATAAAAGTACTTTAGTGATTTTTTGACCACAAAAATTTGTAATTCCTAGTGAATTTATAAGGGCACGGTGATTTCGAAGCTTCTTGAATTGAATACGCGTAGATCGGCCGGCCGAGCCTCGGAGTGGGGATATAAGAATGGCATCCGCATCGCTGTTCCCATATTGAATTGAATTAGGTCAGTGTCGTAGAATAAGAGAAAGGGGTACACGTACGTGTTTATCAGTTTTCTTCGATTCATTTCGTAAATTTTGATAATCTGAGTGGATTCTAAATTTCTTGGATTGTTGAATAATTGGAGTGGTAGCAAATCGAAACAAACTTTGCACCCTGTCACAAGATCATGTGATAGTAGAAGGAGGAATGGTGAAATAAAGAAAGAAAAAATTATTACATTATCACTCAAAATCAAAATTGGAGATGTGTTGTAATAAATTTGTTATCGGTATTTACAGAAAGACCCCGAAGAAGAATAAAACTATTATTGAAAAGCTTGGCAAAAACAAAGAAGTGTAGTACATTCTTTCTCCAAAAACAAGCCTAAACTCTTATACACTGCGGTTGTATAAAGAAAATCAGATTATATCTGCAGGGTGGGACATAAGTCTGGAATAAAATTAATGTTTCTTCAATATTGATCAACCTCTCAAAGTGAAGACGCTGAAACCCACCAATTGCTTTTCAATTAAATTCTTCTTCTATCTATTAATAGTTTCTCAACCAATAACTTAACATTAAGATGCTGAAAAACATGTCAATTGAGTTCTGATTGCACTTATTTTTGGGACATAAAATTGAATATTACGCGTTTTCATTTCCAGTTATTGGTTGAAAAAATAGATACTAATTTTATTCCAGGATATTCCCTGTATATCCTGGGTCGGGCCGACCCACACCTTATGGGCACGAGCCGTCACTGACTTCAAGTTACTATTAGGAGAACCATGGCAAACTCTCGCAGTTATAACTAGAGAAGATGCTCAAAGTTTTGACCGTTAATTTCTAGACATTTATTTATACGTCTCAGGAATGCTTCGTGCGTTGCTCTTCTTATTTCATCGGGAGGAAGAGATCTGCGAAAGTGTTTAAAAACCAAATTGAGTTTCAAAACTATGAATCTAAAAATCTGAACAAACCTGAACGCATTTCTGACTCGTTCTATTATCACCAAATTAATAGTAAACACAAAATGCTACTGAATAAAGAGGAATTTGGCAGATGTAATTAATGATATCTATCATTAAAAAAAAGAATGTAAAACATGGTAAGTTTTTGCATATGGTTCATAAGGAATTATTTATTTATCACTGGAGAGAAAACCGATGGCCGATTAGTTGATATAAAGAGGTTTCCGATACAAATTCGAATCAAAATTCGCCATCTATTTAGGAACAACCTGTAACTTTTTTCTCTTGCATATTAGGGTAGTAAATTCTAAAACATGGTTTAAGTAACAGTTCCTGAAAATTTCATCTTTTTGGCGTGAAGGGAAAAGAAATAGCTGAAAATTCAAGACGAAAAACAGTTTTTTGTGAATAACTCAGAAAATATCCACTTTAGGGCAAGGGTGTGATGCATACACTCACATTATTTTTTAACGTAGATTCAATATCTGCCATAAAAAAATGGGGTTCTAATTTGAAAAAATTGATTTTTCACGATTTTGTCATCCCTAACTTTGAAAGCAATTTTTTCACCCCCTGTATCATGAATCGCGATTTCGATTTTCAAAGTGGATACATCGATCTTACATCTTGAAAAATCCCAAAAATGAAAATTTTCCATTCAAAAACCTCGAAGTTATTTATGTTTCAGCGGAGCTCTATTTTCGATTTTTTTTTCGAATTTTCCCGCTCAGAGAGAATTTTCCAACCAAAACTGAAAAATGTTACATCAAAATAACTTGAAATTTTCTGAGGAATCTACTTCTGCAATAAAAAAATGGTGTTCTAATTTGAAAAACGGAAGTTGACGTCATTTCCGGAAAAACCGGAGGTGCTCATGCCTTGAAAATATTTTAGATTTCATCAGCATCGTGAAATACTTATAAGTGCTGAATTTCATGAAAATACGTTCAGTAGTTTCCCGTATAAATATGGGTGAGGTTCCTCGTGAAAGACCCTGTATTCTGAGCATCCTTTCCATAATTGTCCTTTATTCGCCATTCTACCGAACTAAAAGGCCTTCGCAAGAAAGAATTGGAATCTTACAAACACTCGCCTTACAAGGGAAGATGTCTTATCCAACTGATAACGTGACAGGTTTTTGTACTTTCTTATATCCTAATGAACTAGTAACAACGTTTCTGAAAGTTTTTGAGCCCTTCATCCAATAGATTTTTCGGAATTATATTTCAGTTTTGGATGGGATATATAACGTTTCTACGAAGGCGTAGAAGGGCCAAGGAATTATTTAATTTATTATTAAATATTTCATCAATGCCAAATATTTAAGATGGTGAGGAAGGCAAGGAATTATTTTATTTTCAATCCCGACCTTTAAGTCGGGATCTCGAGATCCCAAGAATATAGATAAAAGTCGGGATTATAACCTATCAATTTCGAATTCAATGCAGTCGAGGTTATGAACACAACAAAGCATGATGGAAAAGTTGGAAATGTCACATTTTCGATTATATCGATCGGAAAAGAAACCAGAGACGAATCGTCTGGAATTTTGTTGTCGAAAGGCGTTCTGACAAATTCTGTATTCCCAAACAGAATATTTTATCAAAAACTGTTCATGCTCTATCCAAATTTGGAGGAAAAATCGAAAAATGTGTCTGCAAAAATTAAGAATAGAATATCCTAAAACAAATGCTACATCTGTGGAGGCCCGTAGGCGAAAATTATGGATGGGTATGCAATAAAAGACATCTTGATGATTGATGAAATCTATTTAATATAAGAAAAAAGTTCCAAATAAAAACTCATTTTTCAATATTGGGGAAAAAACTTGTAGGGTTTTTGGGCTATTTCCATCATCATGGATCCTTCGCTCCAAATAGAAATAGATGGATCGGAGGCGGTGAACCTCAGCCATTCAAATACCCAGTAGGAGTAGATATAGATTTCTTTTCAAGGAGGAATCTGAAATCCCTAGTTTTTCGTTGTAATTTGTTGTAGTTTGCGTTATGATTATTTTCCGAGTTTTTCTTGAATTAATATTATGTATGTATGTATCTAAAATAGAATTTGCCTTTGTGTGCTCCGGTATCGCCTATCGTCTATGTTTTTAAAAGAATTTCGTTTGTTCATTATCGCTATAATATATCATCTACATATAGTTGGTCAACGTTAACCAAATAATTAACTTCGTTAATCGCTATTCCGTTACTAAACAGCGTTAAAGCGGTACTTTTCGGACGATTAAGTGTATGTAAACGTTAATGGTTGATTGTTAACATATCAGAAATGCTCTTCTTTATTGTTGCGTTCAAGATCTATTTATGCGAATTGTTGATTAGGGTTATAAAAATTAACAGTTAACTGTCCGTAGTATCTGACAGGTGAAATTGACTGGGGTAAATGGTTTCTCTATTTTTCTTTTGTGGAGCAACACAGGATAATACACAGGCTCGGGTTGATATTCTGAAAAGGATAGCTGGGATAGGGGCGAACACAAGCTGAAACTACACATGCAAAGCAAGCGGATGCAATAGAGGGAAAGACGTCAGCACCTCAGAAAATCTAATATCGAGTTCATTGTCTCATTCCTGTTCGAAAAGAAAAACTCTGAGGCTATGAAAGGTTTCTGAAACCCAAGAGCAAGCAGTCTATTATACAGGGTGGCCATTTGAAAACGAAACAGACGAGATTACAGACGAAATAAATTTTTTCGATAGAAATGCTCGGACAGGTCGATTTCTGTTTCGAGGGGGACAACTTAAGATGTAGGTTACGGACGCATAGCGCTTCAACCCTTGCTACTACAACCCTCACCCCCAATTTTTGAATAGGGAAGATGGAGTGAGTGATACCTCATTTGAAAGGTATTGTTATACTGATTTCAGCACAGTAATTGTTTTTTCATTTCATGCATTAGTTCTCGAAATATTCTTAACTAAGTATTTGAAAATGAAGTGGTGTTTTCATGGCACTTGTAGTGTTTTTTTGTGAAAAATCGACATTTTGAGCTTCAAAACAACCATGACTGTGGCTTCCTTCCTCCAATCTACTGACATAGTAGTAATGGGCATTACTACCTTAACTACCTTAAGAGAGTAAGAGAGTAATTGGGGGTGAGGGTTGTAGTAGCAAGGGTTGAAGCGCTATGCGTCCGTAACCTACATCTTAAGTTGTCCCCCTCGAAACAGAAATCGACCTGTCCGAGCATATCTATCGAAAAAATTTATTTCGTCTGTAATCTCGTCTGTTTCGTTTTCGAATGGCCACCCTGTATAAGATGTCGACATTGTGGGCATTGTCGGCGTAGGAGAGAAATATATGATTTGAGTCTTCTAGAGCACCACATTCACACAGGGGAGAATCCCTTACCCCAATTCTACCCAAGTGGGCAGGAGACAAACAGTGACCAGATCTCAGTCAGCACTCAAAACAGAGCCCTGAGTTAGGCCATTGTCTAATAACCGGAGACCTCGGCGTCAGAAGAACTCTGAATAGAAATACCTCTTGAAATAGCTGGTATATTAAGTTGGCGATATTCTTAGGAAATTTGCACTTAACTATGTCCTGCCAGAGGATGTTGAGATCTACGAGCGTGATCGAATGCACTCGCTGTATCCAGGAAAACCACGACTGCGACATGGCCGCTATCGAAAGCGGAGTAAATCTGGGTGGTCAGAAGGGTAAGGTAGTCGTTAACTGATCTTCCCCAATTTGTAGTTTGGTCGGTTGTAGAGCCATTATGCTGTATTCTGGCAGAGTTGTCGGTATGGAGGCTCTTGCACACTGCTAAGAATTTTTCGGGTACTCCAAGGCGTCACATGATTTTCCATAGCGTTCTCCGATTCACCGAGTCGAAGTCCTTACTTAAATCGATGTAGGCTGTATAGATCCTTGATTGTTGTTCACGGACCTTCTTTTGTAGCTGTCGCAGTGTAAAAATTAGGTCCACCGTACCACGATTTTGTCGAAAGCCGCACTGGGATTCAGGTATTAGCTTTTCTAAGAGTGGAATCAGATGATTAGCCATAATCTTCGAGAGAATTTTACCGGCCACACTAAGCAACGATATGCCCCTGTAGTTGATGCAATTTGACGTATCGCCTTTGTTCTTATAGAGGTTAATAACTAAAGCGTCTCTGAAGTCTTGTGGCACATCTCCTGGTTCCCAGATCTTGGGGAATAATGTTAGGAGACCATTAACGATATCTTCATCGAGAGCTTTGAATATCTCCGCTGGAACGCAGTCTAGACCAGGTGACGTATACCATTATTCATATTTTTTATCGCACTTATGATTTCCGACATAGAGATTCCGTCATCAAGCGATGTCATCGGACTATACGCGGGGAGCCGGTCTAAAATGGATAAATCCGAGTCGTTATTTTGATTCAAGAGCTGTGAGTAATGCTCCTTCCATCTTTCGAGGTTTTTTCTCTCATCAGTTAGGATAGCTCCATGAGCATCTCTTATAGGAAAGTTAGCTTTTCTGCTTGGACCATAAACAGTTTTAATAGCTTCGAAAAAACTCCTGTGGTCATGGTTATCGGCGTAAGCTTGTATTTCCCTAGCTTTTTTTTTCCACCAGCTATCATTGATTTTTCTTATTTTTAGACGGACCTCGCGGTTTATGTTTATAAGACTTTTATGGGCTGCAACATCACCAGGCTTGTTGATTGCTGTTTTCATCGCTTTGTGTTTTGCCTTCAAAAGGAGTTCGATATGAGTTTTGCTGTCGGCGAACCAGTCTGGGGACTTTCGGGAGCGTTTTGTGCCCAGTATTTCTATCGCTGTATTTGTAAGAGATGATTTGAAGCGGAGCCAATAACTCTCAATGTCGTCGTTATAATCCGGTGATGTTCGGCAGTTGTGAATCTTTCTTTTGTATAAGGATTCTGTAGTTTGGAGATTTGAAGGCGCTCTCTTAGTAACTTTGGCTTGCGTAGGTATTTTGGGAGCATTGAGATCTTCATTCTCGAGATTACCAGCCTATGATCAGTCCAGCACTCCAGATCTGCTCTGGTTTTAGTGCCCAACACCTATTTAAGATCTTTTATTCTCACAATTAGAAAGTCAAGAGTATGCCAATGCCCTGAGCGCGGGTGGCACCAGGTCCCCCTTGAATTGGGTCTCGTAATAAAATAGGTGTTCGTTATACACAGATTGTATTCTGCACAAAGAGCCAGCAGACGTTCCTCGTGCAAATTGATGCTATCTGTGCATAAGCATTAAGGTTCCTTCACACCAACGCGGTACTACGGGAGCGCGAACGGGAACGACGCGGGATCTTCTTCATAGGATGAGGAATCCATTTCTTTATCAATCGATTTTTTTCGCCGTAAACACACAATAATCGTTACGTTACTGCGTACTTCACCGTTATGGTGTGAGAAAAAACATCCCGCTTCCCGCAATACACTGCGTCGTTTCCGCTACCGTTCCCGCAGTACCGCTTTGGTGTGTAGGAAGGAACCTTTAGCATCATCCATAGCCGGCACGAAAAAGTGATAGTTTGCAGCTTATATTAGTGTTCTGTGGTTTTGCAGCTTGCAAGAAATTTTGCCAATCTCCAATTCCGTGCTAGTCTTGAATTTCATTATGAATGGTAACAGAGAACGCCGTCTGCTAAGCCGAAGTGCACTTCGGCCTGCGAATTGATTGTGAATGCAGCTTTAGGCTCGATTCACATGGGCGAAGCGATCCAACGAATAAAACGCATGAGTGCAATTATTACTTACCAATGTTTTCTCACCCAGACGCTCTGGCAATATATATAGTTTCGAACCAACTTGTCAGAACGTGTCTTTCACGGCGGCGCAGAGCGAGGCTTGCTAAATAGTTGGTCCGGATTAACGATTAACGAACTTGGTGAGAATTTAACGGATGTTAACGAGTCCGTTAGTAAAAAAATTAAGTTAACTCAAAAGTTAATCCGTTAGTGAAAATCTTCTATCTTTATATATACCGTCCAATAACCCAATTTGATCTTGTTAAGCTGCATCCACACTAGGTATGCCGCTGCGTGCCGAGCGGCCATGCCGATCGGCAGAATCTCATCGGGGAAGCCATCGGGATAAAACGCATCCACATGTGCGGTTTCTCGACAGTCCCATAAAATGGGATGATAATGATATAGATGATAGATCAAACGTACCGTACAACGTTTTCGTTTGTCCATTCCAACCAGTAGCGGAATTACCATAGAGGCTGAGTAGGCTGCAGCCTAGGGCGGCAGATTTCAGGGGGCGGCAAATTTGGGGACAATTTTGTTTACACTAATTATAGAAACATTTCAGTTTCTATAATTAGATATTTTAATATCTATCTACATCTGACTCTCCCTAAATATAAAAAAAAACTGAACAAGTAGTGCATCATTACTATATTTTCCTGTTTCCCCTCTTATTTCGGCCGCATTGAACTCTATACTGAAACTTCGTGGGGGTGAAAAATTTTGGTGAAACTAGATTCTGAATCGTTGGGATGTGTTTCTTCAGTTCCTACGAAAACACAATTCAAGAAATGTTTGTCCAGACGTTCGTATCTAAGGCTCTACGTACAGGGTGGGCAAAATTAGTTGTCTACTGAGGGGATCTCGAGAACTATAGCAGCTAGGAAAAAACGGATGACATATTTTCAAATCTGAAAACAGAACCGGTCTATCATTTTTAGATTTTGAGTTATAAACAAAAATTGGGATTTTGACGATTTCGGAAAGTTCTCATAACTTTTTTGTGTTTGAAGTTACAGATCTGAAACTTAACCTTCTTTGTCATTTTTGTACGTAGATTCTACTCACAGAATCTTTTTGTTCATTTCAAAAATAACAAACTCAATGAAAGTTTGCATTTAAAAAAACGAAAGTTCGCCTAATGTTTCGAAATGAAAAATTATTTGGTGCTCGTCAGTAGATTCTACGTAAAAAAGGGTCTGTGAAAGGTTCAAGTTTCACATAACTTCAAAGACAAAAAAGTTATGAGAACTTTTCGAAATCGTCAAAATTTTACTTTTTGCTAATAACTCAAGAACGGTTTTTACTATTTTTTTTTCTGTGAAAGAGAGCTCGGGAATGTGTCATCCGATTTCTTCCAGCTGCCATAGTTCTCGAGTTTCCTCAGTAGACAACGAATTTTGCCCAACCTGTATAAACCAGCGACAAATTATTCGGAAGAGAGAAGCTTTTTTTGCTAGAAAAGGGTGAAAAGTTAGGTATCTAAGAACCACATTTAAGACAAGAAAAGCTGAACTCTTTGGCTCTTTTGTGTACTCGTATAAAGTCAGAACTAATGAAAAACATTTCGTATTACGACATCGCAGAAAGATATTTTAACAGCGGGTTTCATAAAACTTTGATTGTGCGATCAACGATTTGACACTCACTTGATTTCTAAAATGAACTCACTGACACCTTTTCATTGCTGAATATATTGAAGAAGTAGCAATTGAGAATAATTTAATGGACGTATAAACATCATAATTTGATGCGAGAATGATATTCTGAATGATCATGACTGAATTAACGATTGAAAACAAATTGACGTCTGTTGGTCGATCAAGCATTGATTCCCTGATCAAGCTTTATGAAACCTGAGGCGAGACTCTTATGACTTACGTTCCTATTTTATTGTTTTGAATCAAGCAGATATTTTATACGGGCGGAAATGCATTAAAAAAATTTTGGTTCTGTTCGTCTATGATAGAAAGGGGTAGAAAAATCCATCCCTGATCCTTGCTTAGCAAGAAACTTTTTCGATATTCATATCTTATAATAAATAATTAATTTTGGATAACTTAATCCATTCTCAAAAAATCATCTTGAGATTTTATCACATATACTCATTAAGATGATTGTGTGCACAATTGCAAAAATATTCGATATGCACTTTGTTTACGGTCTCTTTTTTTCCTGAAAAACCGTGAATTCTCCCAAGAAACTACAAGAGACCTTATTTGTTAAGAATGGATCAAGATATCCAAAATCAATCTTTTATTGTAAAATCTGGATATGGAAAAAAGTTTCTTGCGGAACAATGTTTAGGGGTTTTTCTGGCACTTTCAATCATAGAGGAACAGCACCGAAAATTTCTACCGCGCATAAAATATCTGCTTGATTTCATTTTTGTCAGTTTCTCGATCCTCAAGGAAAAAATTAAAAACAGCTTTTCGGGCTGTAACTAAGTAGGGGGGCTCGGAAAAGTAAATTTTACATTAATGGTCCACCCTATTTTCTGACGAAGAATCACCCCCTTTATTTTTTGCAACTATTCCTATGGACCATGTTACCATGTATATATGGTGTACCATACTTAATGATAATAAATTTAGTCTTTCCGTTTGATATAAAATATATCTATTCTATTTTAAAATGTGTGCCCAACAAAAATGATTTAATTACGTTTACTGAATGTATATCACTGTGTGACGAACATCAATTAATATATCCATTACTTCGCCTCATTAGAAGTCTTTGACTAAATTTTATTTCATTCAGAAATAAACGTTCTATTTCTTGTGAAATCTCAACTTAATCGTTGCGTTGTAAAAATGATCTGGGAACTCGGTAACTGACACATCGATTCCCTAGGCCACAATAATTATGAATAGTTATTAGGACCACAGTGTACAAATCTCAAAGTTACATTTTTACTGACACAAAAATTGTCATTAATATTTTGAACTAAATAATTATGGTAAGGGCGGCAAAATTCAAACAGCCTACTGGCGACAAATATGTAAATCCGCCACTGATTCCAACGTTAACAAGTGTATAGTGTACACCACAGAACACTAATATACAAGAAGTGAAATGTCCTAAGTAATCTCAGGCAACACCAAATGTCATTTATATGCCGCCATATTTGGTTGTGAATCTAAAATCCTCAGAATGATAACCAATGCCCCGTGGTTCGTTACAAATCAAACCCTACACGAAGACCTGAAGATACCGTATGTAAAGAGCGTCATAACAGAAAACAGCACCAAACATCACACAAAGCTTGAGAGCCACACAAACACTTTGCTACAACCACTGACTCAATTGCAGAACGATCGGCGACTTAAAAGAAAATGGCCATCAGATTTGAAGGAGACTTGAAGAGGAATTGTCACTGGACAGGACCTCATCATGACACTTAGGAGCGTTCAGCTCTGAAGCCATCAAATGAGCTTATAGAATGTTTTTTTTTCTGATTGCTTGTAACAACTATTACTATTTACAGGCGCACTATACCTATGTATATACATACTTTTCGTTGTTTTCACCTTCATTGTGAATTTACAGCTTCTACCATTAATATTGAAACAGATTTGGAATTCATGATAGAAGCTGTAAATTTATATTACATAAAAAATAACATCAAGGTAGGAGAAAGTTAGCATTTCAGCAATTTATTTATTTTTCGTAAAAATTCTATAAATAGTATTTTCCAGAGAAGCACATCTATATATCAGTCAGCAAAATGCAAATACATATTGAGGATGAAATATATCAAACGATATGGTATTTGAGAAGAAATAGAATTATTAATCGTAAAACCTGTTCCCCATATAAAATCTCAGTACAAGCGGAGGAAATGGAAATCAAGTAACATCCACATTATTGTATGATAAAAAAAAACCAAGATAAGAACCTCAGCAAAAATCTGTCTCTATAAAAGTGTAGTTATATTGAATTTATTCACATAATGAGCTATTTAAATTATCGGGCCGGCTCTTTCATTGTGATAAATTTTCTTTCTTGTTCCCTTGTACATCTCGAAATTGAAATCATATCTGAAACAGAAAAAAGAGAATGAAGATAGAGAAAACTTAGTAAATAACATAGTAACTAAGTGATTGATGTAGAATTGGAATGATAGGAAATTCGGAGATCAAAAATAGCTAAACCTACCTAATCACGAGTATCAGAATAGATGAAAATAATATTCAACATTCGGTCGTTCGTAAGTTACATCTCCTTGAATTTCCTAAATAATCCGCCTCGTTATGTAGTAGGGAAGTAATTTTTCAGTTAAATAATGAAATGTGAATATCAAAAACATGATTTTTGAAACGTCAACAGGTTGTCAACCAAAAGAATTAGGTTCATTTGGTTTTGACAGCAAGCAGATTGAAATTGTTACGACAAATACTGATGGTAAGTCATCCTAGATATCTGTGACAAAAATAATTGAATGAATTACTCATTCATCTTGTATATGAGATAATTTATTCAATATATTGAATTAATTGTTTTATTATGGAAGTATATAGATTACAAGTACTTCCCCTTTTTCAGATATTCTTTCGAGTGTACCTGAAACTCCTGAAAGAAGTTCTCACACTCTGTAGAGTACTTCCAAGTCTTTCCGCAGAAGTGATAGAAAGATCCAAAAACTGAAAACAACAATCAACTCCTTGGAATGCAAAATACAGGGTCTTCCACGAGGAACCTCACCCATATTTATACGGGAAACTACTGAACGTATTTTCATGGAATTCGGCACTTATAAGTATTTCACGATGCTGATGAAATCTAAAATATTTTTAAGGCATGAGCACCTCCGGTTTTTCCGGAAATGACGTCAACTTCCGTTTTTCAAATTAGAACACCATTTTTTTATTGCAGAAATAGATTCCTTAGAAAATTTCAAGTTATTTTGATGTAACATTTTTCAGTTTTGGTTGGAAAATTCTCTCTGAGCGGGAAAATTCGAAAAAAAAAATGAAAATAGAGCTCCGCTGAAACAAGAATAACTTCGAGGTTTTTGGATGGAAAATTTTCATTTTTGGGATTTTTCAAGATGTGAGATTGATGTATCCACTTTAAAAATCGAAATCGCGATTCATGGTACAGGGGGTGAAAAAATCGCTTTCAAAGTTAGGGATGACAAAATCGTGAAAAATCAATTTTTTCAAATTAGAACCCCATTTTTTTATGGCAGATATTGAATCTACGTTAAAAAATAATGTGAGTGTATGCATCACACCCTTGCCCTAAAATGGATATTTTCTGAGTTATTCACAAAAAACTGTTTTTCGTCTTGAATTTTCAGCTATTTCTTTTCCCTTCACGCCAAAAAGATGAAATTTTCAGGAACTGTTATTTGAACCATGCTGTAGATTTTTCACCCCTTCTTGAAACCGACTTCAAGTTACTATTAGGAGAACCATGGCAAACTCTCGCAGTTATAACTAGAGAAGATGCTCAAAGTTTTGACCGTTAATTTCCAGACATTTATTTATACGTCTCAGGAATGCTTCGTGCGTTGCTCTTCTTATTTCATCGGGAGGAAGAGATCTGCAAAAGTGTTTTAAAACCAAATTGAGTTTCAAAACTATGAATCTAAAAATCTAAACAAACCTGAACGCATTTCTGACTCGTTCTATGCAGTCCTCTTTATCAGTCAGGGGAGTTGAGTAGACAATATTTTTTATCCTACCCCGAACATAATAGTCTAAAGGAGTTAAATCGGGAGAACGTGGTGGCCAAAGATGTGGACCATTGTTCGCCAACCATCGATCTTCAAATAGCCTCTAGAGGATATTTGACACATTGAGTGAATTGTGTGGAGGCGCGCCATCTTGTTGATACCATAAGTCATTATGGTTCTGTACTAGCGGCTCAATTATTTGAGTCAATATGTCAGAATATCTATCTCCTAAGGGAGAACATTCTTTAAATAATGCAAACATGTGTAGTGTTCTATCTTACCAGTTAAAGTCCCATCATAAATGTGAACATCGAGAATTGCATTATTTTTGATGGCGCAAAAAACATTGAAACTCCAAGTCTCTTGAAAGTTCCATTGTCTGAAGTGGTGGTTGTTCTCTTCATCCCAATAATGACTGTTATGCCTATTGAAAGAACCATTCTTTGTGAATTTAGATTCATCTGTCCAAATTATACAGTCCAAAAAGTTTTCATTCTCTTGAAATCGAATCATCATAGCGTCGCAAAACTCTGTTCTCCTGACGAAATCAGTTTCCTTCAAATGCTGTACCCTATTGAATTTATATGGGTGCATTTTATGTTTTTTTAATATTCTCCGAACACTCGATTGAGATAATCCCAGATCAATCTCGGCATCTTTGAAAGAATTTTGAGGATTCACACGAAAATATGCAAGAACTGTAATTTCGTTGTTCTCATCTTCTACTACACTTTTTTCTCTGTGTATAGTTTTCTTAACGAAAGATCCGACATTTCTCAAGTTTGTCATGGTTCTGTTAATGGTATCTCTCGTTGGTCTGGGTCGGTCAGGAAACCTCTCAATGAACAGTCGAATCGTTCTATCTACAACTTTATTACATTCTCCATGAAGTAGAATGAGATTTAAATAATCTTCATTGGTAAAATTAGGCATAGTGATCGATTTTATAACTTAATACGAATTATCACCAAATTAATAGTAAACACAAAATGCTACTGAATAAAGAGGAATTTGGCAGATGTAATTAATAATAATAATAATAATATAATAATAATAATAATAATAAGTTTATTTCGAAAAATAAACAGAATACATCACAGAGGCGAATTATATTACAACCTGTTCGTGACTTTGAAATAAAAATAATTCTTAATATTGCTTCACGAGGATGAACGTTGAAAGAAAACAAAACATGAATATTTATATTCTCCACATAAAATATCATGATATCCAAGGAAGGGTAAAAAATTCAGTCATCATCGGGTATAGCTTTTGTCGTATTCGAGTGAAGTTTCTTGTCATCATCAGGTATATTATTCAGTCGTCGTCGGGCATTTTTTTCTCTAATCGGTAAGTAAGTTTTTTTTTTTTTATTTTAGGCTATGTGGGAATCGGAGCCAGCTTTTTTTTATAGTTCAATCATTATTTATTAAGCTGTGTATTATTTGTCTGTTTACACTGTTCATCCAAGCCTTCAATCGTCGTTTGAATTTCTTAATATTTGATATATTTTTCAGATGATCAGGGATTATGTTGAAAATTTTCTGTGCAAGATATGCAAAACTTCTTTGGCCTATACTTTTGTTTCACATAGGTGGTGGGTAAGTATATCTTTCTCTAGTAGCATAATCATGATTAAGCGTTGCGATGGGTATCCTCCCCAAGATGACGTTGGATAGAATTTTCAAAGCATACAATTGCCTTACATCTGGTACTCCTGCCTCCTCAAACAACCTCTGGCTTGGAAAAGCGCGGTTTTTCTTATGGACTATCTTCAGTAACCATTTTTGGATGATCTCTAAAGGTTTGATGTGGTTATTATACGTGCCGCCCCATCCCACTATCCCGTAGGTGATCTGGGACTCAACCAAGGCTTGATAGAATATTTTTAAGGATTTTTTTGAGACCAGATGCTTACTCAAGTACCTGAACTTGAAAAGAAGACCCCTCAGCTTGTTTACAACATTCTTTATATGTTTATTCCATCTCATTTCTGAATCAATTGTTATTCCTAAATACTTTATATGTTCTGTTTCAGCTATACAGATTCCATCGTCAAAAACAAGATCTCCCAGATGCGGAAGACTCGAAGCATAAGAGCTGAACACCATATATTTAGTCTTGTCTATATTTAAAGTTAGTTTATTATGCTTGAACCAATTTATTATTTCTGGAAATATCACCTGAACTTTTTCTCTCAGCTCTTCCCTTGTTTTCGCCTGGTATTGGATAACGGCATCATCAGCAAAGCAAATCGCACCTTCAGACTGTTTCATCTTGAGTAAACTATTTATGTAAATGAGAAATAGAACAGGACCTAATACGGTACCTTGTGGAACTCCGTATGTTATTGTCTCTTCTTGACTCCTTGAGTCTCCAATCTCCACAACCTGCTTTCTATTTGACAAATAGCTCTTTAATAAGTTATATATCGAACCTCTAAATCCGTAATTTTTTAATTTTTTGAGCAGTCGAATAATATGGCATACTGTATCAAATGCCTTACATAAGTCCACAAATATACAAAGTGAAGGGATCGTTTTATCCAGACATTCATACAGCTTTCCTCTTATGGCATCTTCTGTTGATTTTCCCTCAATAAATCCGTATTGTTTCTCGTCGATAATATTATATTTTTTCAGGTAGTCCATAATACGTCTTTTCATAGCCTTTTCCACTATCTTGGCCAGGTTCGATATCAGAGAGATGGGTCTATAGTTCGTAACTTCGGATCGGTCTCCGTTTTTGTATACTGACTTGATAATACCTGTTTTCAAAGTATCAGGAAAACATCCCCTCTCAAAATAGTTGTTTATAAGAAGAACTAAAGGTGCCGATATTTCCCACTTAATTTCTTTTAGAGTTTCAGATCTAATGGAATCATGACCAGCAGCCTTTCCAGACTTGAGCTGACCTATGATATCCTGTATCTCTTTAGTGTCGACGGGAAGCAGGTAGAAGGAATTACACTGGGAAGTATCTCTTTCTTTATACTCCTTAGGTGGATCGATTCTATCAGAATAAAGTTTTCCTATACCACTGAAATGTTTATTAAATATATTAGCTATTTCTGTCTTATCCTGGTAGTAAACTGCTTCATACTTTATATGTTGGATTTCCATTTTTGTATCTTTCGGATTTCCGCACAAATAATCCATACTTTTCCATACCGCCTTAGATTCATTTTGAGTTCTATGTACTATTTTCTGTACATAATCTTGTTTTGAACTATTTATAAGTTTTCGAATTTCATTCTTACATTTATTGTATTTAGATTTTAATATTGCATTATTAGGATCTTTTTTTAACTGCATGTAAAGGTCATTTTTTATGTTGATTGCTTTTATCATACTAGGACTAATCCATTTTTTACGAGGAGACTCATTATTTTTTATCTTTACAGAATGTGTGTTGTTATTTATATGTTCATTAAGAATTTCAATAAAGCAGTGAGTCATTTCATTCACGTTCTCTTTTTCATACATTAGTGACCACGTTTCATTTTGCAAATCTTCTCTTAATTTTACATAGTTCACATATTTTTTTACCTTTTTTTTTTTTCGTTTTTATGTAGCAAAGTTTGGTGATCTGAATCCATAGTTAGAATCGTTGAAAAATGATCGGTAATAAGATATTGCAGTACGTATCCGTTTATGTGATCTAATCGGTTTTCGAGATTGCCTTTCTTGAGGAATATATGATCTATACAGGAATTTCCTGCAGGTCTAGTGCATTTATTTATGATGGACATGAAACCGAAGGAATATAAAGTTTATTCGTCAACAAATTCATCATCTGTGAATAAATTGATATTCATGTCTCCGATCAGTATGTGTGTTTTAGCCTGGCACTTACTCTGCAAATAATTATAAAGTTCTTTATTAAAGGTATACACACATGTATCGGGAGATCTATAAATAGCTGTCAGTGTGGGATTATTTTCACCAGTTAGATTTACTTCTATTGTCATGCTTTCACCCAAAGGTATTAAATTATACGTGAATTCTATGTCTTCCTTCATGTAAACCAAAACCCCGTCATTTCTGTTGAATTTCCCCTCGTTATAAATGGTTCGATATCCAGTAATATTGAAAATTTCTAAGTTGTTTATTTGAAATGTTTCTGATAACACTATTATATCGAATTTAACTGAAAGGGTATCTAGTACTAGTAGTAATTCATCAAGGTTTTTTGCGATACTTCTAATGTTCACATGAAATATCTTGAATTGACTCTGCTTGTTTTGTTTGAAAGTGTTAATATTCTCGATAATTTTTGTATCATATTTAACTTCTTGGTATTCTCTTATGTATGGATTCATGTTCTCTTGTAATTTATGGATAAACGAATTGAAAAAAAAGAAATATTAGACTGTTTTACATAACTGTATTACATAACCTTAGGATCTCGTAGAGCCAGTTCTCAACTTTCTGCTTATCTTGGGTTCTTTTTTGGGTGGTGATTTCTTCTTAGGGTTTTTGTGAGTTCCTAGAATTTTTCGACTGTTAAGAGATGTCGAACATGGAGTCCCCGCAGTCGCAGCAGAAGTTTCTCCAGTATCTTCCACAGTTTCCCAGTCCGTTCCAGTATCTTCTGAACTCTTGTTTTGTGAACTTTTCCTCAAGATTGATAGACTCTCAGATGCTGAGGGTGTTGGGGGCGCACTATGAGGTTTTTTTTCTTGCTGATTATTCTTTAGGTCTTCAACAGTATATTCTCTTGTTCCAACTACTAGTCTGTTTCCACGTATGTATGATTTGAGCTTTGAGTTTGCTCTTACTTGGTGAAGATTTGTCCTCAATATTTTGAAATCATTTCGTTGAATGCTAACAGGTGTTTCTTTTAATCGTTTTGCTTTCGAAAATATAGCTCTCTTCTTCAAAGTTGAAATTAACTCCACCTTGATTGGGGAATTTTTAGTTTTTCTCAATCTATAGCAGTCACTTATGTCTGCTTCGGTCAAGTCAACCTCCAACAACCCAGATAACTCATCACAAACTATCTTTGGCGCAACTTTACCTTCCGGGGTATCCAACCCGAAAATGACTAAATTGTTCTTCCTATTGATTCGATCAACGCTTTCAATTTTCTCCCTTAGTGTAAAATTTTCTTGTTCCAGTTGGTCGATTCTATTTTTAAGGGAATGAATCTCCAGCACTAATCGTGTTTCGGTAGCTGCGATTGAGCTTTTTACTTCTTTCCTGCTCCGGATTATTTCTTCATATAACTGCTTCAGTGTGAAGTCCTCGTTGTTATCCGAAGTAATTTTATCCCCCGTCATTACAATACTTAATAGAATCGTGTGTGGTAGCCTTCATTTCCTTCTCGGGTCTGCTGGCATATGCAGTCTTTGTTTACTCTTCGCGTACTTTGATTGATATGTCCAGCCAAAAAATCAGAACATTGGTCTCTAATTCTTTTTCATAGTAATATTTCGAAAATATTTTCCAGAAATTTGATCCTCTGCACTATTTATATGTATATGACTCACAAATTTGAAATTAATTACTTAATGATAAACATATAATACGGAGCGCAATTCGAAGATGTTCATCGCACGATAACGATATTGTGAATATATAATTAATGATATCTATCATTAAAAAAAAAGAATGTAAAACATGGTAAGTTTTTGCATATGGTTCATAAGGAATTATTTATTTATCACTGGAGAGAAAACCGATGGCCGATTAGTTGAAATAAAGAGGTTTCCTATACAAATTCGAATCAAAATTCGCCATCTATTTAGGAACAACCTGTAACTTTTTTCTCTTGCATATTAGGGTAGTAAAATCTTAAACATGGTTTAAGTAACAGTTCCTGAAAATTTCATCTTTTTGGCGTGAAGGGAAAAGAAATAGGTGAAAATTCAAGACGAAAAACAGTTTTTTGTGAATAACTCAGAAAATATCCACTTTAGGGCAAGGGTGTGATGCATACACTCACATTATTTTTCAACGTAGATTCAATATCTGCCATAAAAAAATGGGGTTCTAATTTGAAAAAATTGATTTTTCACGATTTTGTCATCCCTAACTTTGAAAGCGATTTTTTCACCCCCTGTATCATGAATCGCGATTTCGATTCTTAAAGTGGATACATCAATCTTACATCTTGAAAAATCCCAAAAATGAAAATTTTCCATCCAAAAACCTCGAAGTTATTCTTGTTTCAGCGGAGCTCTATTTTCGATTTTTTTTTCGAATTTTCCCGCTCAGAGAGAATTTTCCAACCAAAACTGAAAAATGTTACATCAAAATAACTTGAAATTTTCTAAGGAATCTATTTCTGCAATAAAAAAATGGTGTTCTAATTTGAAAAACGGAAGTTGACGTCATTTCCGGAAAAACCGGAGGTGCTCATGCCTTGAAAATATTTTAGATTTCATCAGCATCGTGAAATACTCATAAGTGCTGAATTTCATGAAAATACGTTTAGTAGTTTCCCGTATAAATATGGGTGAGGTTCCTCGTGAAAGACCCAGTATATGGTAACTATATCGAAGATTTGTTCATTTAGATTTCTGATAAAAATTGTACAAATTCAACAAATTCTATTGCTTCAAAAAAATATATTGCATGGAAATAAGAACTTTGATATATAATAGTTCAATATGTACTTTTTTATCCTTTATTCAAAGCTGTAATATTTGTATACAGGTGTTTTTAAAGGTGAGAATTTCGACAAAATTATTCTCACCAGTTGTACCTGTCAAAAAAAACCTCACTTTTAAATATACCCTGTAAAATCTTCAATTCTGTCATATTTTTTTATGAATTCCGAATAAAAATATAGCAAATCTAACAGAGTATTTCATTAATATTAATTGATTCAAAACAATGTTTACATGAAAAAAACATCCTGATCACGAAACAAAGTCCTGGTTTTGTTTAGTCGCTCAGGATGTTTTTTTTCTGGTCTCGACTAAGTCGAAATTCGAATCCAATACAAGGAATAAAATTCGAATTTCGCGCCCTTCAATTATAAAGCAGACAACTGTAATTTTACTATTTCACATTACGATTTCAGCGCCATCTAATTTCTCAGTATGTGAAACACAGGCCCAAAGTGTAGTCGGTTTTTAGTACTAGAGATATAGGGTCGTTTCCCATCTTCCTACTCTATAATCTTTGCTCACTATATATTTCTATCGGCTTCTTTTGATGGAGACCAAGAGTTGAGCCACAGATTACTCTGTAATCTGTGAGTTGAGCTATGTGTGCCGATCGGCACACAGCGGCATAGGTAATGTGGATGCATTCAAGAAGATATACAACGTGTCCCAAAATTCAACGATAAGCCGGCGCCGTAGGGTGGACATGGTCATAACTACCTCAGGAAAAATAAGAAAAAAATCCAGCTCAATTATTTATTTAATTATCGGCAATTTAAGTAGTAATGCTGCCCACCACAACTCCTAAAACTCCTAGAATACTTATAGTTTTTACACAAAAAATAATCAAAATATGTTTTTTCCATAAAATTTTGAAAGATTTTCACTTTCAGCCCACTTTCCCTCATTGTTTTGTGAAAAACTATATGGACACTATGGCGGCAAGTTTTTTTAAAAATTTACACAACTAACTAAGATTCTAAAATGGTGTATAATACTTCAAGAAAACTAGACGCAAAAGGATCCCTATTATTAGAAACAATAATGAAATTTCTTAATTGTTCTTGTTGGTAGTAATCAACAGTGTGTCAAAAATAGCTTTTGTTGTTGAATTAATTGAAAAATGGTATTTATTTATTTATTTGATAATAAACCTTATAATAAATTAATGTTCAACATCAATACACTCACGACTTCGCCTTAAAAATGAGTTTTTAATGCTTCGTGCATATCTTCTTCCACTAATATGAGCCGCAGCTTGACTGATTTTTTGCCGAAGTGCGTCCAGTGTCATGATGGGTGTCTCATAGATCCTGTCCTTGAGGCAACCCCAAAAGAAAAAGTACAGAATATGCCAAAGGTCCAATTCACAAAACACAATCACAGTCCAAACTAATGGCAGGTCAGTTTAGTTTACAGATCACTTAAACTTAAATCCAGTCCAATAAACCATTACAGAAAACAAAGGAGCAAAACGTACTGACCACAGAATAACAATACTCATTGGTACTGACTTTGCCGAGAATAGGAACTTCTTTATCTGCGCTTTTATTATTACAAATAAGAACAGCTTCTATCCTTCTTTAAGGCAGGCCCGGATCTAGGCGGGGGGACAAGCGGGGCGCTTGCCCCGGGCGTCAGCTTAAGGGGGCGCCAAAATCAACCAGAGTTTAATTTTTTTTTTTAGTTTCTCGGAAAAAATTAATTTCCTAGTGCTAAAATCGAAACTGTAGAATGGAAACATGATAAACCATCACTATGCCAAAAATCTTCGAAATCAATGAGGGATCAATTAACTGTATATGTATTATTCAGTCATCTAGGAATGACCGCCACACTTGGGTGAAAAAGGTTAAAAGATAGGATATGTCTACAATGTGTCGCAAGCATAGAGCCAGTAATTTCTTTGCCTGGGGAAATACCGACTCATCCCCATTTCATCTGGAGCTAAGGGCCAAAATTTCCGATTTTTGATGGACCATAACTTAAAAACTAACTCTTTCAGCAAAATTCTGTTCGCATATTCGTAATCTTCGCCCTCGATTTAGTAAATACACCAATATTGGTGGAAATCGCAGAGATCGAAAATTTTTAAAATTTTCCATACTGTATGGATTTTTTGAAAAATATTTTTGGTCTCCGATCAAAACCAAATTCGTACTGTACACTAATACGAGGGCGTAGAACACGAATATGCAAACAGATATTTTTTTAAAATTAAGTTTTCAAGTTATGGTCGATGGAAAATCGGAAATTTTGGACCTTCGCGGAAAAATTTATAAAATCTAAACTGTTAGCGGTAGATGAATGAAGTGTGGTTTTTTCTATTTGCGAAGAACCAATCTATCACAAAAAAATCAGCATATGACTAGTGCTTTTTTTCTGGCTGCTACACCTCTTCAAAGTTAACCAATTTCTTCGAAATTTTGCACTAAAAGTGATTTTTTTCTCAAAATACTGATGATACTACAAAAAATAAAATTGCATATTCGTGATCTACGATCTGGAATTAATAAGTAAAATGACTCTGGTCGATATATGTCGCTGAAAAAATTAATTTTCGTTCGGAATAATTTCGTTCGTAAAGCGCGGGTAAAAATGATGGGTGAGCGAGGGTTGCAAACGACATTCTTGTAAAAACAAACTTTTTTATTTTTCGAACGATTTCAAACCGAGTCATTTTTTCCACTAATTCGTGGTCGAAGATTACGACTAAGCAATTAGATTTTTCCTAAGATGAGATGGGAAGAAAATAACTTTTAATGGAACAATGGGAATAAAATAAGAGTGATTTTTTTCCTAAAGTACTCATTTTAGGAAAAATCTAATTGCATATTCGTAATCAACGACCTCGAATTAGTGAAAAAAATAACTCAGGTTGAAATCGCAATGACGAATATAGCAATTATGATTTCCTAAGAACCTTAGAGGGGGGGGGTGCCATCATGAATTTTTGCCCCGATCAGAAAAAATCTTAGATCCGGGCCTGCTTTAAGGTATATCTCTCGCTATCTTTCTCTCTTTAATTTCTAAATTTTATCAATTACACACGTCTCCCATTGAAATTCCAAGAAATATGACTATACACAATCTTTTATTTATTTATTTATTTATTTATTTATTTAACATAAACAGGAATCCTAACAGGAAAACCCAATAACAAGGATTCACCAAAATACAAGAAAACAAACACCTACAATAATGATCGTGAACTTATATTACAAGAATAATAATAATAAGGGAGGAAAAGTTTAAAAATATCTTCTTTTTCTAATAATTTCTACACGTATAAGCACACAGTCTTCTCCTAAAAACAGCTTGTGAAGAGTTGAATATGTCAATGAAAGAGATATGCCAGTTATAAAATCGTGTAATTCTCAGAAAAGTGGAATTGTAATACAATGATGTGCGGGCTCTCGGGATATAAAAAAGATCTCTATGGCGACCAGTAAAAACACGAGTATTGAAATAAATTTCACGAACAATGGGAAAATCGAAATGATTATTCATTACTCGAAATAAAAACATTTGATCGAGAATAACTCTTCTTTGCTCTAGGGTAATAATTTTGTACATTTTCAATCTCGTCTCATATGGACAAGCAACCTGCCTGTTACCGAATCTGTAATATAGAGTTTTTGTGAACTTCTTCTGAATTCTTTCAATTCTGTTGATATATTTGTGATAAAAAGGGTTCCATATTGGGGTTGCATACTCGACTATACTGCGGACTAGAGAAAAGTACAGAACCTTCATGGTTTCTTCATTCTTGAAATTCCGTGTAATTCTCAGAACAAAACCGAGCATTCTGAAGCCTCTAGAAACAACATTATCAATATGATGTTCAAATGACAACTTCGAATCCAGAAATATTCCCAGGTCTTTAACAACTGTCACCTCCTCTACAATCAAACCAGACAGGCACAGAGGTGCACTCACAATGTTCAAGTTCTTGGTGAAAGTTATATGTTTACACTTACTAACATTCAGGGACAGGTAAAGCGAAGAACAGAACTCGCAAAATCTGTTAAGATCATCCTGAAACCTCTGAACGTCCTCCAAGCTTTTCACAGCTAGGTACATTTTAATGTCATCAGCGTAAAGCTCAAAATTCACATAAACAAGATACCGGCAGACATCATTGATATACAAGCTGAAGAGAAGTGGTCCCAAATGAGACCCCTGGGGTACTCCCGATTCAACATTGTAAAGAGACGAGCAAGCATCACCCATAACAACATACTGAGACCTTTCACACAGGTATGACTCAATCCAACTTAACAAATCTGGTCCCACACCATAATCTAAGAGAACCTGCAGAAGTGTTGCATGATGTACTTTGTCGAAAGCCTTGGACAAATCCGTGTAAACAGCGTCTACCTGGACACCCCGATCCATATTTTCGGATATGTAATTGATGTATGGCGACAGATTAGTGAGAACCGATCTGCCTCTGAAAAAACCATGCTGTCTGATGCTAATTTTCGATTTCAGTGAAAGAAATAGGTAGTCAGTTACAATAGATTCGAGCAACTTACCAAAGTGGTTCAAAATGGAAACGGGTCGATAGTTGGACAACAAATTAATTTTTCCACTTTTATGAATAGGGGTAATTTTAGCAGTTTTCCACAATTTCGGAAACATACCGGAACGCAGAGATTGGTTGAAAATAATATGAAGAGGATAGACAAGTGAAGCGGCACACGACTTGATAAATATTGAAGGTATCAAATCTGGACCTGATCCTTTGTTTGTTTTCAATTCCTTCATCTTATTCATTATTTCATCAGAACTAATGTGATCAAGGTGTACATGTGTGGAGTCCCGCACATTGTCAACATTGGATTTTCTGATAACGGGTCTGAGGGGATCCTCGAAAACATCTGCGAAGAATTTACCAAACGCATTTGCAACATTCTGATTACCACTATATTCAACATTTTCATGAGTCACCGATGTGGGTACAGTGAATCCCTTGTTATTTTCCGAAACATAAGACCAGAAATTCTTCGGATTCTCAACAATATTATCTTCTACACGTGAAATATGAGCTGTATAGTCTGTCTGAATGGATTTTTTACACTGTTTACGTAAAAGAGAGAACTTGTTATAATATTCCGCAGTTTTGAACTTTTTGAATTTACGATGAGCATTGGCCTTCTCTTTAACATATTTAATAGTACGATTCGAGAACCAAGATGGAAATTTAGACTTATCATTTACAACTCTAACTGGAATAAATCTTTCAATTAGATCATTGAGAACATTATAAAAAACTTCGACATTTACATCAACATTGTCGCTACTTAACAATATATCCCAATCGATCAGTGACAACTCCTCGTTGATAGTACGGTAATCCGCGTTGAAAAACTTGAAAATGGATCTTGACTTCCCGCCATCCACCATTCCACCGGGAAGTTCCACCAACACATCCAGGGCAGGATGATGCAAATCCTCAACAACAAAGGGAGACAATGAACGTTTCGTGATCACGGTCGAACTGGAAGACAACACTAAGTCCAGTATTTTACCATTACGATTGCGTTGGTAGTTGAATTGACCCAGTGAGTTATATGACGTGAAATCTCTAAATTCTGTGTAGGAATCACCTTGTACCATATCACACAGGACATCTCCATTCGTTCCCACAATCCAGGAGAAACGAGGCAGATTGAAATCTCCCAGAAGAAGGAAATGATCATCGCAGTTCTCGTCCATCAGGGCTGTAACAGCATTAAAGTACGACAAGTAATCGCCGGAAGATGTACCCGGCGGTATGTAACACACACCAACGAATAGATTTTTCGTTCCACTCAAATTTATTTTGATCCACAAGTCCTCGATTAGTGTTGAATGAAGACAATTTGACACAGCAACACTCTGCAGTCTCTTCGCGACACCGATGAAAACACCACCTCCCTCTCTCTTACTGCTAGCTGTATCGGATCTGTCTCTGCGGTAGACATTATAATTACTGCAAATAAATTCGGAATTGTCTATCGTAGGTTTCAACCATGATTCTGTAACGCATATTAATTCAGCAGAGCAATTCCAGGAAGACAACAAAAATTCAGTTGTCTTGGTCCTGAGACCTCGACAGTTCTGGTAATAAACACTGAAAGAGACCGCCATGGCGAAAAACTACAACAAAGAAAAACGAATGTACACTACTGAGGCAACTTCGCCAAATCTTTTTCTGAGGTAACACGCAATATTTTGGAGGTTTCGTCCCTTCTCAACAAAACTCTTCCATCTTGGACCCAGCAGAATTTGAACTTATTGTCCTTGGCAAATTTCCTTGTAGTATTAAACAAACTTCTGCTATCCTTCGAAAGACTTTCATTAACGTAAATAGTAGTCTCGACGCCTTCAAAACCAATGTCGCTCGACCTAATGGTATCTTTTTTACCCTTGTAGGCTCGCAGGAAATTGTCCCGGTATGACTTGCTCTTGAAGTCAATCACAATGGGTCTGTTATTATCTTTCCTCGGCATGAAATGAATTCGGTGACAACCCTCAACAAAATCTTTTATATTGGAAATATTAAGTCTCAGTGCAATCCTCTCAACAATACTTGATACATTCTCATTCTTCCTCTCGGGAACCCCGACAATATCTAAGGACCTCGCCTTCAACTGTTGCTGCAAAATATTGACCTCTTGATGAAGCCTCATGTTTTCCCTCTCCAAAGTTCCAAGACGAACATCCATCCCATCCAGCCTGTCATTTATCTTCTCGAAGGTTACCAATTTAGACTCGAAGTCATCAATTTTTTGTCCAAAATAGTTGAGAGACCTAATGAACTCGGATTGCTGACTGGTTATAGAAGCTAGGTCCGATACAATTTTATCAAGCTTCCCTCCGATATTAACATAGCTAGAAGTGGCCGATCCAGAAGAGCACTCGCTGCAAACCCATTTAATTCCTCCGGCATCTCCAAAATTCTTCAAAACATTGGACTGCACTCCGAGGCAAGACAAATGTATCTCGTTATTACAAGAAAAACATCGCACAGCCGGCTTGTTTCTGCTACCGGGTGTACGACATGACACACAGTTGACCGGCATGTTTTATCAATCCGTGACAAACGAAATGTTAATTAATCAAGGAAAACCACTCAGTCTCTCAATAAAAATCAAAAAATCCAACTATATCGGATAGTACAGGCAATAAGGATTACGATGATATAGATTTTCAAAATTAATACGGGAAAAAACAACCAAAAATACTCGAAAACTCTCGGAGTGCACGAAGAGATGTATTTCTCATCTGTTCACGAACACGATATTTTTCAGCACATAATAAAAATTGTCACTATGAACGAGAACAATTAAGTAATGTAGTCTTTCTAAGAAATGGTACACATATTTTTTTTTCGGCATGTTTTCTTAGATTATTATACTATTTTAGAATCCTGGTTGGTTGTGTAAATTTTCAAAAAACTTGCCACCATAGTGTCCATAAATTTTTTCACAAAACAATGAGTGAAAGTGGGCTGAAAGTAAAAATCTTTCGAAATTTTATGGAAAAAACATATTTTGATTATTTTTTGTGTGAAAACTATGAGTATTCTGGGAGTTTTAGGAGTTGTGGTGGGCAGCAGTACTACTTAAGTTGCCGATACAAAAAAATAACAAAAATTTTCGAAAAAGTTTAGCCGTGGTAACTTAAAATATTATGAAGGGTGTTAATTTTTGAAGAATTTCATGACTTATTTTGTAATTAAATAAATAATTGAGCTGGATTTTTTTTCCTATTTTTCCTAAACTCCACCCTACGGCGCCGGTTTATCGTTGAATTTTGGGCGTTTCAGATGTTGGCATGATGACGTCAGAAAAATTGTCCAATGTACGGAGTATAGGGGGAACAGACTATGGAGGTACTACCCTCCATAGAACAGACCTACCCTCGTACCCTCAGAGGTTGTCTCTCTCTGCCTACCCTCCATCCATAGTATGGAGATAGTGACTGAGTCATCCTGTTGGTCTATAATTTCTGCAACGATGCAACCAGTAACGGTTTTGTGGGTTGCAGATCAAGCACCCAACAAGAGAGCCCTAGATTTTGTTGATTTGAAGTTGAATTGTTCTTGGAATGAATATACTCAAACTCAATATTGAATAAATATAAAAAATTTGGAATCAAGTGGTTTAAATATAAAGACTTGATTCGAGATAGTTTTTTTATGTTTTTTTTTTCTTACCTTGGTCAATCTACCTATCGAACGAAAACAGAAGGTTGGCAAAACTGCTGAAATGTCAGGTTTTCTGTTATTAATTAAATACGACGTAATAAACTAGTTGCGAAGGGTAAAATGAACATTGTAAACGAAATAAAGTGTTTGTTATGTGTTTTTGGTTCTTGTAATTCTTTGTATTACAACAGTCTCAGATCGAACTGAACATAACAAGAGTGAATATCGTTTTCTAAAAGTTCCAACTGTTAACCATTGTGTTTCATAATCATGGAGGAAGCGAAAAAAGTAGAACATTCCATACCAACGGAGATTCTGGATGACCTTCTCACTAGATTTCTCATTAATGTCCCAGAATCAGCGAAGAAAGACTATGTACGAATATGTTTTCAGATTGAAAACGCACATTGGTATTATCTGGATTTTTATGTTAGTAACGACAGTAATTTAAAGTCTTGTACTATTTATGAATTCGCAACACACGTCTTTCAACATAGCCCGTTTCTGCAGAAGGAACTTTATAGACTACCTGAAATCATGGCCGAATGGAAGCAGTACAAGCAAACTGTTCCTACTTACGGAGCCATATTATTATCTGAAGGACTCTCTCATGTCTTATTAGTGAAAAGTTATTGGACCAAAACGTCTTGGGGTTTTCCAAAAGGAAAAGTAAATGAGGAAGAATCCCCTGTACACTGTGCCATCCGAGAAGTACTTGAAGAAACAGGGTTTGACATTACATCTTATGTAGATCCAGAAGATTGGGTCGAAGCAATTATCAATGAGCAATTAGTTAGACTGTATATTATTAAGAATATACCTATGTCTACTAAGTTTCAACCAAAGACGCGATGTGAAATAAAGTCGGTTGGTTGGTTTTCCATAGCTGATTTACCCACCAACAGAAAGGACCTCACGCCAAAATTAAAATTAGGTGTTAATCCTAATGCATTCTACTTGATCCTTCCTTTTGTAAAAAAGTTGAAGCAATTGTCTAATTGTGCTACTTCGAACAAGAGAAGTCGAAAGAAGTCTAACAGTCTAAGCGATTGTGAAAACTCTGTGTCTAAACATAAAAGCAGACCTAATGTAAAAACTGAAGAAGAGAAAGGTAAGATCAACAAGAAAACTGAAAGAAAAAACGTCACAAAAAGGGAACTGTTTCCTAACATGATGGACCAGTTACCGGAATTGAATGGGGCCTCCTGCTGGGTCAACTTTAAGTTTGACCAAACTGCGATTATTGAATGTATTCCATAAGGGATAATCGATGTAGGGTTCAGTTTTGAATGAACACTTTGAAATTCAAAATTTTAATATTTCTTATTTCTTTTGACTATTTTTATCTTTTCAATAGAATATCCTCATTCTAGCCTTTTCAATTAGTTTTTCTTTTTGAGTATTTAACTTGACCTCACAAAATCTAAAAAGTTGAATATAAAATTCAGCAACAAAAATAAATTTTTTTTCGTAAATACCATATAAATATCTATTGAGAAAGCTACAAACTTTGAAAAATCCTTTTGATGATGTTTTTGCTGCAATAACATTGTTTATCTAATAACTTGCTATTTCATTCTTAGTTCTTCAAGTTGCAGTAAATCAATAAAAAAATTCGAAATGAATATAAAATCGATCAGCCAATCAAAATGCAATCTTTTTCTCAACTAGCCCGCAACTCAAAATGTCATATTTTCTGTACCTTCGAGATTTTTTAATATTTCAGTTTTCCTTCCATACAGGCTCGAAGTTAACACAGGTTTGATGAATATCAAACAAGAATTTTTTTTTTTTTATTTAGAATCGCTTTTTCTGTTATTTTACGTATTATGGATGTGACTGATGAAGAAAGCTTTAATTGCTAACAATTTTAAATATATCTTCAGGAAGTTATTTGTTAAAAATTCCTGAAGAGAATAAGAATTCTAAAAAAATTATATGTTAACTTCTTATTGGAACTTGAATAATTCAAAATGAGTTTGAGTTCAAATCTAAAGGATTCTAAAGAGTTTGTTTCAACACGAGAGGAAGTACATTAAATTAAATGTAGTGTGGTGAATTATTCAAATAAACTTCCAATTTTCATTGTTTTCACTTGAATTATGCTCATTTTGAATATTTTTCAAAATTCACTGTAAATTCTTGTTGATGAATGTTTGTCTCCAATAAGAAATTGATGTGTTTGAAGCTTGTATCCCAGTTGTTTATAATGAGCAAATATTTTTTAAGAAAATTATTTTTATAATTGATTTTTAATGTTTTATCTGGAATACTAGTCATTTAATTCTTGTATGTTTGTAAAATTTATTCAACAAAGACGTAAGTGGCATATCTTAACCTTATTTTGTAAAAGTAAAAATTATTGATTTCGATGTTCAGTATTATTATGAAAATGTCAATTGTAATTGTATATCATGCAAAAAAAAATTACTTTGAAGGAACTATCAATTTGTTATGGACGTAATTAAAAATTCTATCAGATTGGATCAATTGATTTTTTATTTCTTCTGCTCAGAAATTATATATTATTTCTTAATTCCTTCTCCAACAGTCAATTTGATTTAGTTGCTCACGAAAGTTCTTAGCAGTGTGTAAAAGCCTTCATACCAACAACAACGCTAGAATACAGCATAATGGTTCTACAACCGACCATTTCTCAACCAACTCTGGAATGAAACAAGGCTGCGTGTTTGCGACTTTACTGTTCAATATTTTCGCCATAGCTGTATCGATAATTTCTGGCATGAGTATGCCCGTAAGAGGTGTTGGGATAAGATTCAGATTTGATGTAGGCCTGTTTAACCTGAAGCGCCTCAGAGCAAAAACCCGTACCAAGTTTATCACTGAACTTCAATATGCAGACGACTGTTCACTTATCGCTAGCAGCTCAGAGGATCTACAGATAATGTTGGACACCTACAAACATATATACGAAGCTTTAGGCCTTAGACTCAATATCGACAAAACCAAAATCCTGGTAAGTCCGCCAGAAAGTCTTCAAACAGATATCAGCCTGGAGAATGAAATTCTAGAACAGGTCGAGCAGTTCAAATACTTGGGAAGCTTCATAAATACTAGGGCTAACCTAGACACGGAAATACAAAACCGTATCAATTCGGCATCACGGGCATTCTGGAAGCTAAAGGACAGAGTGTTTCAAAATCACGACCTCAATCTGAAGACCAAGACAGCTGTTTACAAAGCAGTGGTCTTCCCAACGCTTCTTTACGGAAGTTAAAGCTGGACGCCCTATAGGCGACATATTAAACAGCTTGAACAAACGCAACAACGTCATCTAAGACAAATAATGCACATCAGATGGTTCCACAAAGTTTCGAATGCAGAAGTCTTGCAACGCGCGAGTTGCACAACAATGGAGACTCAAGTAACGAGGGCCCAACTCAGATTGAGCGGCCACATTCTGAGGATGCAAGACACAAGACTCCCCAAAATAGCCCTGTATGGGGAATTCACAGAGGGAGCCCGAAAACCAGGAGGCCAGTATAAGCGGTTCAAGGATATACTGCATGAATCCCTAAAATCAGTTAATGCCAATCATAACTGGGAACAACTAGCGTTGGACAGGTCACAGTGGAGGTCTTTGGTTCACAGTTATAATGGAGACTCGAGAAGGATTCAGCGGCGGCCAGATCTGGTTTGTGACTATTCATGCCCTGAGTGTGGAAGGATCTGCAGGTCACGGTTGGGTCTCTTCAATCACAGGAGGGCACACAATCGCAACTATCCCTAAGAAATTGCAAGTCTGTTCGCAATTTTTTTTTCTTCTTCTTTTTGTAGATTTATTCCCGGTAACGGGATACAGCAATGAATGAATGAATCACGTGGTTTACCCTTTGAGAGCCTTGCATATTCATGGAGTTGCAAATTAATAGCTAATACTGAATTGGAACTAGGGGCGTAGCTACCGCGGTATCAGCGGTATCAGTGATACGGGGCCCCCAGGCTTTAGGGGCCCCCGAATGTCTGTAAGCAAAAAATTCCTAAAAATGTTTACCAAAACCTCTTACAGGTTTTACGATACCATTTTTGAGAATAACTGCCGTTCATTTCAAAATCCCTTTCATTACACCGAATCGATCATTCAGATAGATACGAATACTTAAAATCTGAAATTCGTGCCATCAAAGAACTTTCAGAATTGGTCCTGATAAAATTCAATAGCCTTGCATCCAGTTTTCCGGACGTTATTACTGCATGCATTTCATTTTTGACCCTTCCGGTTACAACTGCAACCGCTAAAAGGAGTTTTTCAAAATTAAAACTCATAAAAAATTATCTGAGGACTTCTATGGGACAGGAACGGCTGTCAGACATGTCGTTATTGTCAATAGAGGGGGAACAACTTAAAAAACTGTCAGTATTCCCAGAAACGATATCTATTGGCCCTGTCGTAGAGCTGGCAGCAAAATCAACTACCTCAAGTTACCAAAGGTGTTGATGAGCACTTTGGTAAAAAAAGTTATTGTGAAAATTATGATGAAAACTATCATCAGTCGCAATACATTCTGAAAACATTGAACTCTAAAAGAACTTCTTTTAGAGTTCAATGTCTGAAAAGAACCATTTTTCTGTTGAAAACAAGAAATTGGTTTGGGAATGCTTGTCAAAACGTTGAAAAGAGTGATCCGGAACTATCAGTCATTTGGTACCCCATGAGAAAGATGTAGATTTTCAAAGATGAAAGTAATTTTTTTGTAATTGATATGCATATGGGCTACTGTCAAAATGTTGAATCTTGTATTTGAGAACTAATGGCCGTATGCCATTAGTCCCTAGTAGTATGCCTTAATATGACATTTATGAAATTCAAAAGCGTCTTTACGAACTCTGACTTTGACCTCAACCTCAGAATAAGATTCACAAAATGCTATGGTCCGTGCTATTGTACTGCATATGGAAGGCTGGACACTGAAGGTTAATACCATGAATAGGCTGGAAGCATTTGAGATGTGGATCTACAGAAGAATACTGAAAGTTTCTTGGATAGGAAGAGAACGTGAATTACTGCTCACGATAAAACGCAGGAAAACAGCATACACTATATTCGCCAAATTGTGACTCGTAGGTAATTGTGACAATTACTTCGAAATAAAATTTTCTGCTCATTACCGTTATTACTAGATTAATGAAATCCCGAATTTATTTAGTTTTTGCGAGTTTATATTTTTTGTCCAAATAAATTAGCTTATTTTCAAAGAATGATTGGTGTAAATGAAACTCAATGTCACAGATACCCCTTATCACTCGATCACAACAAAAAGGTGGTCAGACTGTCGTAGCTATCGACCGTTTTCAAACGACAACTGCTCGACAACTATTATAATGATTATTTTGTGGAAACCATTTCACGATATATTTCGGAAGGATGAGAAGTATTGGGGTAATTACCCTCCTAAGAGTCCTAAGTATTTCTTATTCGCTCATATTTTTTTTTATTTGTGAAGAAAAACAATATTTAATTTTTTTTTTGGAATTAACCTCCCATACCAAGTGTACTCAACGAAGATACACTCTTAAATTAATAAAACGGGGTGAACTCAGTTAGCGCACATACGACGGCGCGGCGGCGACAGTGAAAAATCCAAATCAACAAAAAACGCCAAGGCCTAAGCAGAGACAACTTGTCTCTGGCCCAAGTGTGTTTCCAGCGTAATGCTCTAAACGTCTCAACCCAGACGTTTACAATAAAAATAGCCTGAATGAGGAGAAAACACCGATTCATTATCAAACATTTATCTAAAGGCGGCTACAGAGAGGGCATGGTAAGCCTTGTCCAGCTTTTTAACGAACGTTTGTGGAAATGTTGGTATATTCTCGATATTCGACGACGACCATATACACGACATGCTCATCTTGCCAGTCTTTTCGAGGATAGTGAGAACGTTCAACAAGCGTGCGAACAATTGGAATCTGATTTTTATGACTGACGTTATGTGGATCCCAAATAATGGTGTCCGTGAAGTTAGCACCCACTTTTTCGAAAATGAAGAATTTTTTTTTTCATTCGTTAGTAACTCGTTAGTAACTATTTGTAACACCAAAATTTTCGTTTGTACTTTAAAGATACTGGTAGAAAAACACCGCATTCCGCTAGGTGCTAACTACACGGGCACCCACTGTTCGATTTTTCGCGAAAGATAAAATACACTTGGGAAGTCCATCGTTAGTAACTATTTGTAACACAAAAATTTTCGTTTGTAACCTAACCTATGATGGGAAAATGACACCCCCAAAACGTGAAGTTAGCACCCACATTTTCGAAAATGAAGATAATTTTTTTTGCATTCGTTTGTAACTCGTTAGTAACTATTTGTAACACAAAAATTTTCGTTTGTAACATAACCTATGATGGGAAAATGACACCCTCAAAATGTGAAGTTAGCACCCACATTTTCGAAAATGACGAAAATTTTGCGAAAAATAAAGTACAGTTGGGAAGTCCATCGTTAGTAACTATTTGTAACACAAAAATTTTCGTTTGTAACCTAACCTATGATGGGAAAATGACACCCCCAAAACGTGAAGTTAGCACCCACATTTTCGAAAATGAAGATAACTTTTTTTGCATTCGTTTGTAACTCGTTAGTAACTATTTGTAACACAAAAATTTTCGTTTGTAACCTAACCTATGATGAGAAAATGACACCCCCAAAACGTGAAGTTGAAGAACCCACATTTTCGAATATGAAGATAATTTTTTTTGCATTCGTTTGTAACTCGTTAGTAACTATTTGTAACACAAAAATTTTCGTTTTTAACCTAACCTATGATGGGAAAATGACACCCCCAAAATGTGAAGTCAGCAGGCACATTTTCGAAAATTACGAAAATTTTGCGAAAAATAAAGTACAGTTGGGAAGTTCATCGTTAGTAACGACTCGTAACACACAAATTTTTGTTTGTAACCTCACCTATAACGGGAAAATGACACCCTCAAACTGTGAAGTTAGCACCCACATTTTCGAAAATGAAGATAATTTTTTTTGCATTCGTTTGTAACTCGTTAGTAACTATTTGTAACACAAAAATTTTCGTTTGTAACCTAACCTTTGATGGAAAAATGACACCCCCAAAATGTGGAGTTAGCACCCATATTTTGGAAAATAAAGATAATTTTTTTTGCATTCGTATGTAATTAGTTAGTAACTATTTGTAACACAAAAATTTTCGTTTGTAACCTAACCTATGATGGGAAAATGACAACTCCAAAATGCGAAGTAAACACCCACTTTTTCGAAAATTAAGAAAATTCGTTCTGCATTCGTTCGTAATTTGTTAGATACTATTTGTAACAAAAAAATTTCCGTTTGTACCTCAAAAATACTGGTAGAAAAACACCGCATTTTGCTGGGTGCTAACTTCAAGGCCACTGTTCGATTTTTCACGAAAAATAAAGTACGGTTGAAAAGTTCATCGTAAGTTACTATTAATTTTTTTGCATTCGTTTGTAACTCGTTAGTACCCTGTTACTAAATGTTCGACACACATAATTTTTCATTATTCCTACTCTTCAATTGACAACACCCCTAAAGTGCAAAATTAGCATATACACATTCTGGAGAATTCTGAATTAGTGTATTGCTTCCGTAAAATTAGTACTTCCTCTGTAACTACATATGTATTTATTGAGAAATTCTGAAAGTTTTGAGAAACTGAATGTGTGATATAACCTATTAATGTAATGATTATACCCGAAAGTTATATCTACCATACATTACTTTGAAATTTGTTTCACGAATATTAACAGATGAAGTTTTATCGAAAGCAATAAAGTAATTCAGTATTTTCCAAAATGTGTATGTGCCAACTTTGCATTTTATTGGTGCTATTTGGTTTATTCCATATAAGGTTACAAATAAAAATTCTGTTTTACAAACACGCTCCCAGCGGAATGCGTTGTTTTTCTAGCACTATCTTTGAGTTATAATACGAACATTTTTTTGTTACAAATAGTTACTAACGATTTACTAACGAATGTAAAAAAAATTATCTTCATTTTCGAAAGAGTGGGCGCTAACTTCGAGTATTGGGGGGGTGTCAATTTCTCATCATAGCTGAGGTTACAAACGAAATTGTACAAATAAAAAAAGTTACTAATAACGTTCATCTATTGGAAACAAAGAGCAAATGGAAATTTTCCCAAAAATGTGTATTTGCTAACTTCGCATTTTGAGGGTGTCATTTTACCAATATATGTTAGGTTACAAACCTTGTTACAAATAGTTACTATGTTTTTCTGGCATTATCTTTAAGGTACAAATGAAAATTTTCGTGTTACAAATAGTTACTAACGAGCTACGAAAGAACGAAAGAATGCAAAAAAAATTGCCTTCATTTTCGAAAAAGTGGGTGCTAACTTCGCATTTTGGGGGTGTAATTTTTTCATCATAGGTTAGGTTACAAACTAAAATTTTCGTGTTACAAATAGTTACTAACGAGTTACAAACGAATGCAAACAAAATTATTTTCATTTTCGAAAAAGTGGGTGCTAACTTCGCATTTTGGGGGTGTCATTTTTTCATCACAGGTTAGGTTACAAACTAAAATTTTCGTGTTACAAATAGTTACTAACGAGTTACAAACGAATGCAAAAAAAAAAATCTTCATTTTCGAAAATGTGGGTGCTAACTTCGCATTTTGAGGGTGTCATTTTCCCCTTATAGGTGAGGTTACAAACAAAAATTTGTGTGTTACGAGTCGTTACTAACGATGAACTTCCCAACTGTACTTTAGTTTTCGCAAAATTTTCGTCATTTTCGAAAAGTGGGTGCTAACTTCGCATTTTGGGGGTGTCATTCTCTAATCATAGGTTAGGTTACAAACGAAAATTTTTGTGTTACAAATAGTTACTAACGATTTACAAACGAATGCAAAAAAAATTATCGTCATTTTTGAAAATGTGGGTGCTAACTTCGCATTTTGGGGGTGTAATTTTCCCATCATAGGTTAGGTTACAAACGAAAATTTTTGTGTTACAAATAGTTACTAACGATGGACTTCCCAAGTGTATTTTATTTTTCGCGAAAAATCGAACAGTGGGTGCCCGTGAAGTTAGCACCCAGCGGAATGCGGTGTTTTTCTACCAGTATCTTTAAGGTACAAACGAAAATTTTGGTGTTACAAATAGTTACTAACGAGTTACTAACGAATGCAAAAAAAAATTTCTTCGTTATCGAAAAAGTGGGTGCTAAGTTCACGGACACCAAATAATGGGGTACTTCTCCTATAACATATACCTATAAAACCTGTGAAACTAGTCAAGTATTAAATTTCCTTTGTTAGTATAGAAATAATGTTTCACCAAGTGATAGAGTCATTCGGGGCAACTGTGCGCACTTTGGCCTTTGAAGCCATACACTGTTTCAAATGTTGAAGCTAGGAAAATTAAAACATAGTAATAAGATAGAGACTTTTCTAATCTATGAAAAAACATCAAAAAGCAAACAAACAAAAACGTTTTTTTTTTCGGCAAAAAAAAATTGAATAGTGAAAGTCGGAATGCGTTCACTTGCCCCGTATAGCGTACAGTGACTATATACTCTGACTATATACTGTAGTATAGCGTGCGCACCCTCACGGTGTAAGTGAACGCAGTGCTTAGTGAACCACACAATCAAAACAAATTACAAAATAATTTCATCAAAATGTTACAATACTAGAGAAATACTGTTTATTGTCAATACAGAAGCGCCTTTTTACAAGCAGTGCATTATTGTTCGTATACCATCATTCCTGGTGAACACAACACTTGATACATTCCTCTGTTGGTAGCTCTTCATATTTTTCTGAACAAATAGGACAATATTGATCGAGTTTCAACCAAGAAAATCAAGGATGTCGTCATTTATTCCTCACTGAACTCATTCCCATATAATGAAGCTATGCGCACACTTTCCCCAGTAAGCCATCAAAATGTGAATTGACGTTCTTATAGAGTTGAGCAGCTAACAGAACTTAAAAATTTTTATTATATATTTAGATTAATGTTCGCATGATCGAATAAAATATTGTTTAACACTATCTGACTCGGAACTTGAACCTGGAAGAATTCGCAGAGATGCTAAAAATTAACAAAAAAACTAGTAAATTTGATTGATTGCAAATAAAAAGTTAACGAAACGTCGCACGGCGCAGTCCTATGAAAAAAATTATTTGGCGATTCTGCGCCTTCGCTTCACCCAAATGAACCCCTCTTTCATACATTTCTTAGTCGAGATATACGCACTGCGCACACTTACCCTCTGCGTTCAGTTTTCCCGAATGACTCTAAGCGAGGAATCAATTTCGACTTCTCCTATAAATTAAGGAACCCTATAATGGTGTCATTGCTCCAGTTTTCGGTCATTGTCGCATAAGGGAAAGTATTACATACGATTCGAGATCAAGACGATCTTCTGGTTGCTTTACGGATGCTACACCCCAAATACGAAAATGTGTCACATCTTTGAGCAATAGCCTAAATTACCTACGTACTGAGTCAGTTGAAAAGTAGAAATTACCACGTGAGAGGTAATATTAGGAATGTTGCATAATTTTCAGCTATTCCTGAATTTCAGCGTAATTTTGGCATATGGGGGGTTCAGAACTGAAGTGAACCAAGTCCATTCAGCCTAACTTTGAGATGAATGGCTTAGAAGTTGTTCATCACCCATTAATTCAAAAGTGACTTCTTCGTTTATGATTAATCATATGTAGGCATATGCTTACATTCTAGCCTTTTTAAATCTAAAGAAGTCACTTTTGAATTAATGGGTGATAAACAACTTCTAAGCCATTCATCTCAAAACTAGGCTGAATGGACTTGGTTCACTTCAGCTCTGAACCCCTCATATATCGCTATGGAAATCTTTGCAATATATAAAGAATTGAATCGCCGATGTCACCCCGTCGTTATTTTTATCGAAATATGTCGAAAAACCGTCGAAAAATTATTGTGAAAACAAGTTTTATAGACACTAAAGTTCAAGTTTTTTTTCTCATTAAAAAACAACTAATTTGGAAAAAAAAGAGACGAGGTGACATCAAGACGTGCTTTAACTTCAATTAAAAAAAAATCAAGGTTTCACGTAAGAAAGCGTAAATTAGAAACTAGTGAATGCCGTTATTTTCGAATGGAGATTCTTGAGTTAGTACTTCCCCTCAAAGAAACAATAATAATTGACAAAAAGAAACATTATTGAATCAATTGAAGTTCTAACCATTCACGACGACACGACGTACTTAACGAAACATAAAAAATTACTCAATAAGGGATAGGTACCTACCATAACCATTCAAGCCAGATTTTGAGATTTAACACCTTATAATTTCAAATATGTCTCGCATGTCGTGTGTGCGGTGATCAAGTCCACTGGCGAGTCTGAATAAGTCCCTTTGATGTGTGCGTTCTAGGCGAACCCGGGCCAACGTTGGCTTTGCTTTGCCATATGTTTTGCATACACACGATGCGAAAACGTTGGAACGAGCAGACGTTGGCCAAAGCTTGTAACAAGAATGGTGACCAGGCATCCACTAGCGTTCAGATTGCAGTAGGAAATTCAACCAATTCCCAAAAAAAAAAAAAATTCAAAATTCAAAAAATCGAATTCCTAGAACAAATTCGACGAGAAAATCAGAACTGTGAAACCACGCCTCCTTCGTCGTGCAATTTCATTGATGCAAGTAAAATTTTCCGAACATGGTATATAAAGAGCCAATATGTGAACCAAAAATCATTCAGAATCAGCGATCGAGACTTCAAGACAGACGAACACCAGCAAAGAAAAATACACAGATCATTTCCGCATTCCAAGCCTGCAGGCACAAAAGGTTTTTCTCAAAACCAATCCAGCTACCCGAAGACGTGCAGTCCCAACGTCTGTTAACGACATAGATAAAGGAGGTTTATCTATGGTTAACGATTATCAGGTCACCACTTGTCCACTTGACCTGCATCCCGGACGACCACAGATTACAGAGTAGACGACAACAGTGTCCGCACATATTCGTGTTCTGTGCCGCACATCCTCGGACCAACATACTCCAGCGAGCTTCTATATATCGGGCCATATCCTACTAGAATTTCTAGTACTTCTAGTAGGCTATGATCGGGCTTGTAATAGTGCTAATAAACTTGGTCTTAATGTGTACCAAAATAGTGTAATTGTTTTTGGTTTCGATCTTGTTTATATTTCTAGGTTAAATTTTTTGAGCTATGGGTATATTTGTTAATTATCAACCTGTAATTAGGAATTCTACATTTGGGTATGATAAAGTATGACTTTAGCCTTGCGGCTTTCTCACTCCTCTCCAGAGGAACATTCACTTATCCCAGATATCTCAGATATCGAAAAGATTAAGCTCTGTTGGATCCCTTTTCAGGTTTTCAGGATCGTGGTGGTTGTCGGGTTCGGGTCGTTCCTCGGCCTCTTGCTGTCGGATGGAATCCTGATCCACCCGCACTTCCTGTCGGAGCAGACGGTGTTTCATGAATATTTTCCCCATGTATTTGCGTACAGTTCTCGCCGTTCCCAGCAATACCGCTTTTTGCATGACTTTATAAATCTTTTCGTCCAACTGAAGTTTCCTCAAGTTCTCTGGTAGTTTATATCAGGCCTGTAGATGAAATGACAATGGGGATGGTCTTGATATCTTTCAACTTCCACTGTCTCCTGGTTTGTTCCTTGAGATCTCTGTATTTTGAAATTTTTTCAGTGTGCCTATCTAAAGGGTTGTAATTATTTGGAATCGCCAGGTCCATGAATAGTGCTCTGTTCTCATCATTATTCAGCAATATGAGGTCAGGTCTATTGTGAGATATTTTCCGGTCTGTGGGAACCGCGCGATCTCAGTAAAGCTGGTGATGATTATTTTCTAATACAGCATCCGGATGGGATGATAATTGTAGAAGGGAACCTTTTTTGACCTCAGAAGTTGGTATTTAATTTATTGCCAATTCTTGGTGAAGAATCTTGGCAACAGCATCATGTCTATTTTTGTACTCCGTGCCCGCGAACTTCTGACATCCCCCGGTGATGTGCTGGATAGTTTCGTTCACGTGGACTCCTGACACTTCCATCCATGTATGTTTACCACATCATGATTTATATTCATGACATGAGATTCGGGATTCCTAGACTTTGTGACCATCGTTCATATGATACTCGCGGTTGTTGAAGATTCTACCACTCGGGCTTGAACCATGCATTTCATGAGAAAACTCCGATGATATCGGGTATTCAGAAATATGATGTTCTACCGAAGTATTCAATTGAGAAACGTCCTTCGGAGTTCAGGCGTGAGCTGAGATCGATTCTCGCCAATGGCTCTTATTACATCGTCAGTGAGTTCGTCTCGGCAATGAGGGTCCTATAATTTTTTTGTTTTATATGGGTTTGAGTATTTGTTTTTTTGACTTTTTGGTTCACTTGTTTTTTACTCTTTTTTCCTGTTCATTATAAAACTTTTCAAGTTACTAACGTCACTGTATATTCAGTGGAATAAAGATATGACTTTAGCCTTGCGGCTTTCACACTCCTCTCCAGAGGAAAATTTACTTATCCCAGATATCAAAAGGATTGAGCCCTGTTGGAGCCCTTTCCAGGTTTTCGGACTCGTGGTGGTGGTCGGGTCCGGGTCGCTCCTCGGCTCCCTGTTGTCGGTTGGATTCCTGCTCCATCCGCACTTCCTATCGGAGCAGACGGTGTTCCTCTGCATTCCCCATGTATTTGCGTACAGTTCTCGCCGTTCCGAGCAGTACCGCCTTCTGCATGACTATAGATATTTTCGTCCAACTGAAGTTTCCTCAAGTTCTCTGGTAGTTCCTTCGGTATCAACCGTGCGATGAAATGACAATAGGGATGGTCTTGATATCTTTCAGCTTCCACTGTCTTCTGGTTTGTTCCTCGAGATCTCTGTATTTTGAAATTTTTTCAGTGTGCCTATCTAGAAGATTGTTATTATTTGGAATTGCCACGTCGTTGAATAGTGCTCTGTCCTCATCCTTATTGAGCAATATGAGGTCTGATCTATTGTGGGTTATTTTCCGGTCTGTGAGAACCGTGCGATCCCAGTAGAGCTTGTGATGTTCATTTTCCAATACAGCATCCGGATGGTGATTGTAATAAGGAACCTTTTTCGAACTTAGAAGTTGGTGTTTTAGTGCCAATTCTTGGTGAAGAATCTTGGCAACAGCATCATGTCTATTTTTGTACTCCGTGCCCGCGAACTTCTGACATCCCCCGGTGATGTGCTGGATAGTTTCATGTGTCGCACAGCCATAACGATAACTATCGTCCGCCACTGAGGGATCCTTGGCGATATATTCCATGTAGTTCCTTGTTGAAATCAGCTGATGGAGAGGATGAAGCCCCCGGTCTGGGGAAACAACCTTCCGGAAGTCAACCAGTAGTTCGACGCAGATATGTCGACTGAGGCATCCTTGACGATATATTTAATGTAATTTCTTGTTGGAATCACCTGATCCTGGATGGCGGACATGAAGCCCTCTGTCTCAGGAAACAACCTTCCGTAAGTCAACCAGTAGTTCGACGCAGATATGTCGACGTAACAATGGTTGACCTCATTCTGGTGCCTTCCATGCAAAGGTTTGCCAATGAATTTCTGCATTTTGCTTTCTGCAAAGTGTTCGACGGTTTCCAAGTGGTCCTGTAGTAGCTTCAACGGAGTAGAACTATCAGCAACACAAACTACTCGATGGAGTTCTGACGAAGCAGCCTTGTTCAGAAAATATTGTCCTTCAATTTCCTGAGACATGCGGTTGGACAAATCAACAATTCCTCAGCCTCCAAGGTGTGTCGTGGCAGCTCTCTCCTTGTTCTATTGAGCTTTTGGGGTGATGTTTATTGTGTTTTGACAGCATCGTCCTCGAATTTTTCCCTGCAAGGCTGCTAAATCGGTGGTGGTCCAAAGATATGATACCGAATGAGTAGCTCAGTGCTGAGCAAGCCTAGGTATTAATCGCTTTTATCAGATTCTTGCTATTAAGACCAGTTCTCATTATTCCTTTCAATCTTCGGGTGAACTCCCTCTGTTAATTCTTTTTTCATCTGGCTCTGATTGATTTTTCTTACATCTTTTATGCCTAGATACTTGTACTTGTCCCCTTCCATTAATGCTTCAATTTCTGCACCTACTTTGAATTATTATTATTGTCCTATATAGTATGCATGCTTTACTTTCATTTCGGCTACAATTGGTATTCATTTCGTCTTTTTCTGAACATTTATCGGCTGTTTAAATCTGTTTGTTTCTTTTTCTATTTTCATGTTTCATGTCTTTTGTTTGTCTACCTTTAATTCATTTATTATTTGGTTATTATGCAATGTCTGAATAAAATGAGCAAAGGTCAAGGTCAAGATGGACTTTGTAGTTGAAATACTGCAACTGGGAGGCGATCCAATATGTTAAAGATGCTCGCGAGAACCTATACAACAAATGTCTCCGTGAAATTGACATTCCCACTGATTGGGACAATGCAATTACGATCCTTTTGTAACAAAAGCGACAGATGCAAACGGTATAGACATTATAATCTTACTCTCGGTATTGTACAAACTTTTCACCAAATAATAAGGATAAATTCAGATGCATACCACCCGCTGATAATACGATCTGAATTGAACTAGCCAATTTGCCGTCGTCAAGGCCCCAAATGGAATATACGCTCCATCGAAGAAAGGCAGATGCTGACCATGATTTCGGTTTCATTTGATCTCATCAGAGCAACATAGCTTTTTTCTCCGATGGAGAACGTTGGAAATTATTGTATTCATTGCCTCACCGTTTAGGCGAGATCATTCCTATTATTACTTTTCACCAAATTTTGGCAGAGAGGACAAACAAATTTGAGTAACACCAGCCAAGAGAACAGGCACGATTTAGATAATCGTAGTATATAGTACTTTTGGACTACCTTCAAATTATTCCTAATATATGTTAACGATATTGGTGACAGTCTACTCTTTTTATTGTTCACAGACGACTTCAAGCTGTTCAGGACCATATCTACCTTTCATGACTGTTTGATGCTCCAACAAGATCTGGATAGGCTGAGCGAATGGTGTAATGCGAATGCTGCCACTAAACATCAATAAATGTAAAACTATAACCTATACACCCTGATGAACACATCCATTGTGTACGACTACACTATAAACCACGTAGCGTTGGAGAGAGTGCGACAAATGATTTGGGATTGAATTTCACCATAAATTAACATTAGTTCCTCACTATAACCACAGCCCTCTTAACACAGTGTTTAAGAGGGCTGTGCTATAACTATGTCACAATAACGGCTGCGAAGCGAATGCTTGGCTTTATTTTCAGGGTATGTCGTGATTTCGAGGATCCTAACTGCTCTACTTCCATCTTGAATTCCTTTGCTCGTTCCAGACTCGAATACGGCTTGTATGGGGTCCAATATACAACGTTCACATCAACCAACTAGAGTCTGTTCAGAGGCAGTTTTTGAAATTCCTAGCATTTAAATTGGACGGTGTTTACCCAGCCCGGGTTTTTAAGCATCACACGCTTCCTAATAGGTTCTCCTACTTATAATTATTGGAGAACAGGAGAGCCTGCTGTTTATGTCTTGTCCTCTTCAAGCTGCTCAATTGTCCTGATTTGCTGGCCAAGCTAAACCTTCATATTCCACGCAATGGTAGTCGACTTGAGAAGGTTCTGCACCTCCCTTGACCTAGCACTAACATTATGTTTAGATCACCAATGTATATTATGTCAACAGTTCAATGCGATATGTGCTGATGTTGATGTCTTCAACGATGGTTTGTGTAAATTTTTCTCCTTTATGTTTTCTAAGAGTTAGCATTTGATTTTGTTATATATATTCATCAACTTTGTACAATATAATGTCTTGCAAAGATTATAGAGTTAGTTAACACTATAATCTTACCTGTTCAGTTCAGACAATAAACTTCTTTTTTTAATTATGCTGATACGCTTATAGAAAGAACTAACGAATATAACATCAGTATTGGTATTGCGTTCGTTGACTATGAGCATGAGAAAGCGTTCGATTCTGTTGAACTTGGTCTGTTCTGAACGCCATGGCCAACTTCAGGATAGACGGGAGATATATTGCACTCGTTAAGAAAATTTATAGTAGAGCAACGTCTCAACGTTCTGAGAGAGGAAACCAGAAAAATTCAAATGAAACGAGGCGTACGACAGGGAGTTACAATGTCGCCAAAATAATTTATACAGGGTGACTGGTGACGTAAGGGACACCTGATAAAACACTGAATTCGAGGAGCTAGAATGAGCCTAGCTTCAAATATTCCTTCAAATCTTGAAATCCATTTTTATCAATTAATCGTTCAATTTCATAAAAAATTTTAAAATACAATTTGTTTTATGTAGGGTGATGAAATAGTTGGATACTCAAAAATAGAAAAAGTTTGCATCATTTTGATGAAGAGTAAATTCTGTTGGAAAAATACCAGGTGGATTAGGATTATTCTTCCACATTTTTCAGTTAAGTAGAATGAACAGGAGTTATTAAAGTAAGCCAAACAAATCTTTGGCGAGATGTGCAGGGCGTGGTGAGAACAGCTCTGTTAGGGCGCACAATAGACCTTGAGGGCGCCGTGAGATGTAACCCCTTCCTAACGATCAACTATCCTTGACTCGAAATTAGTGTTTTTGTTTCATCAGGGATATTATTTTTCATGAGGGTAATATAAAAATATTGTAATATTCTGATTTCAACATATCATAAAAACGATAGAAAATTTGTGGCATTCAAACAAAAAACAGATCTTTCATCAGTTTTTCGCTCTTCAAAAATTTCTATTTGAATTTATTTTATCTCATATACCGTGTGATATTTCCCACCTGACAAGTGAATTGAAATTTTTGAATACAGGCCTGCAATTTTTTCTATTTTTTTTTCTTATGCTGACGGTAAATGCCTATAAGGAAAAGCTTGTGAAATATCAGCGAAAAATTTACCATATTAACGAAGATATGGGAGTTTATAGATTAAGCATTTTTTCATAAATCACCCTATATCTCCGAGACAAATACCCTTATGGGATATTTGGAACCCAAATTCTCATTCAGTTTGAGGTCCTCTATCTCCACTTAGCCGTTATACCTTACGTCTCCAGTCACCCTGTATATACTGGCCTTGTAAGATGTGTTCAAAGAACTTAACTTACAAGATAAAGGTATAAAGATAGATGGTGAATATCATTTACAGCTGATGATATAGTGTTGACAACATCCAGTGAAGAAGAACTGAGAGAAATATTGGAAGAATTAAATAACGAATAGAAAGATATCGCTCAAAAACTACACCTTGAAAGCGATTCACATTTGAAGTATTCATCCCGTGCTTATATACGGGACAGAAACTTTGGCACAAATAAAGGAAATTGTAGCATTCTGTGGATGTCTTTACCAACATTCTATTACTGAACGAGCCCAACATAAGAATTTTTTTAAGCAACTTTTCGAAATTCAGAAAACACTACACACCTGTCTTAAATTTTTTTTATTAAAAATCTCAACAAAAAAAATAATTGCAGATAAAGGAAACAAACGATCCTTTATATAGTTCAGAATAAGATTATCAGAAAATTCAATGGTACAATAATTCACTCCACTGAATAAATCTCTCATATTTTCTCATATACAGATAAATACAATAACAAATAATGCACCGCATCGAAATATGAAGCCATTATTTCATATAAATCAATAAACAATGTATTAATTTAATAACTTTACAATTTTGTACAATTATAATATGTCATGAAGATACATGTATAAATATTAACAAAAAAAAAATGATATATGTGAAAAACAATATCGTTATAGTAACTCCTCAACAGTAAAAAATCACAATACCTAAAGTATTCGATAGTTCGACATAAACACAAAAAGCAGACTCTTAAGGTGATTTTGAAGATTTAAGGAATCGAGAAACTCCGCTAGCATCACTCTCTCTCTCTCTCCTGGTTTCTTAATCTTCCACCACTAGTTACCATCCTTTTCTATAGAGCTGCATCCATGGGATGCACTTAGTTATCCTAATTCGACCTTGGCTTGGTTCTCTCAACCGGATTCTCACTCGGAAGCTGCGAAAATGATGATAATTTAATCCGTTTTTATTTATTTACTTTTTTTTCGGCATCTAATGTTAAGTTATTGGTTGAAAAAATATCAACTGATAGAAAATTAAGATAATTGAAAATTAATTGATGGGTTTCAGTGTTTTAATTTTGAGTTTATGTTCGAAGAAATATTAATTTTATTCCAGACTTATGCCCAACTCCGTATTTAGTCTGATTATCTTTATACAATCTCAGTGTACAAAACTTTTGTTTTCAATGTGTTTTGGAGAAAGAATCTACTATACTTCCTTGTTTTTGCCAAGCTTTTGAATAAGTTTTATTCTTCTTCAGGGCCTTTCTGTAAATACCGATAAAAATTTTATTACTACACAAAACATCATCAATACGAAGCACAATTTCAAGTTCACTGAAACACATCTAGAATTTTTATTTTGGGTGATGATATACATATTTCTTTCGTCACATCATCTTGTGACCTTTTAAAAGTAGATTGTTTACATTTGTTTGGTATCTCGATTTCCTTTCGCTTTTTTTTCTCATATTTCCGATCTGGTCAGAGTGTTTGCTGGGCATGCTATGGATATTCGTCTTTCGTTTGTAATTTTTCGTGGCTCTCCCAACCCTCTTAAAGCTGATTTTCCCCTTTACATAGCGACTAATCCAATCTAGCCTATTAAAATCGGGAAAAAAATTCTTTTATGGAAACTTGAATTTTGAATGGACTATCGGGCAAACTCCGATAATCCATAGTGGCATTCGCACTTAGAGAAAAAATAATATCAATATAAACAAACTTCGTGAAATTTACCGTTTAAGAATGACAATGACAATTGGCAAAATACTAGACAATTTCAAAGATAAAGCCTTGTTCCCAGTGCTTTGTACTGTTGCCACGACATCCCCCCCTCCAAATGAAGTGTCAGCGACACTTTGCTAAAGTCAATTCAACTGTTGAATACATTAAGGATGGCAACCTCCTGCGACAGAGAAGTGGGGATTAGGGGAAATCGCAAGGTCGTTTCTGATTGGTTCCCAAATAGTCACTCGCGACCTACGAATCTCTGAGAACGAGACTTGTTGCGACGTTGCCATTTTGCTTTCGGAAGTAGATCGCCAAATGTATTTTGAAGCCGTAAGTATTTGAAATATAAGATGCAATTACATTTTTCAAGAGTAATTAAATACCAAATAGTAATTTGTATTTCAATAACGTATCTTAGCTACAAGTAACTTAAATACTGCCCAATGCTGGTTGTATCAAGCAAGTTAATGAAGCAAAACAAATTTTCACATCCGACTAAGTATAATGAAGAAGGAAATTCCTTGAACATAGAATATAGAGATGTTTCGAAAGTCGACGGATGATTCATATATCGTTATCCGTTGTAGCAAATGAAGTTTAAATAATTTTAATTATTCGTGAGATCTTCAAATAAACTGATGAGTATCTGCGAATGAAGATAAAACAATTCAATTAATACTTACGTGGAGGTGATATAGATGTATCTGAATTCAAAAAGTCCCATATCAGTATGGTATCGTCATGCGAACTACTCACAATTTGAAATTCGTCAAATTGCAGTCGGAATACTCTGCCAGTATGTTCCTGGAAGAAAATGCGATTAAAACAATTATGATCAATTAATTCTTTATATTGGCAATACTTGAAACTGGCATGCTAAGGAAGGATGAATTCGCCAAACGATTTAAAAGTACAACGAAGATCGAAGTAGTTACAGTCACTTCAAATAGTGCGGGACGTTTTCATGTTTCCTAGCTGGAGGATGCTCATTCTGATTCGTAAACATAACGAGCGCAATACACTTCACATTAAAGATTCGTCATTCTCGGAAACTTGAACTAGCTTGAACCCGCGGCTTCGCCCGCGTTATAATTTAGTATAGAAAGCTATTGGAGATATATTTGGAATAATTCAGGAGAAATAATGAGCAGAGAATCAACAAACCTCACAACGAAAAATGAAAGGGAAAAATAAAATCGACAATACCTTCCTGAAAAAAACTTCGGCTACGGTCTACGACGCGACGTTATCACGGTTCTAGTTCAAATCGAAATGATCACATTATTATCGATCAGCAACGTGTCTAGACCTTCGGAATACTCCATATTTTTTTTTATTTTTTTTTTTTGAACACACATTTATATGATATAACGTGCATTTAACAAAATTTGTCTTCAAGTCCATATTAAATTTACGAATAAACTACAGATCTTTTAGTATCTATATGCATATTTTGGAACAAAAACGGAAAATACATATACTCCATTCACTTTTATTTTAGCAGTCGGTTGGCCAGGAAATTTGACACATTTCACTCTGTATAGTACGAAAATGTGTGGTTATGACGCTTGTCAAAACATTTTTGGGTTTTAAATCAACGCTATGTTGCCCGTTCTATGTAAAAGTTTCTGTTATGTATTTTATCACAATGTCGAATCTCTTCGGAAAATATGTAAGAACATAATTGAAGTTTTATACAAACTGATTGAAGGCATACCAAATCCAGTTATTATATTTGCATGGAAAATACAAGATATCAGTATAATATCATAATATGCACTAGCTTGAGAGTTAATCTTCTTTGGCTAAAGTTTGAATACGTTACATCAGTTGTAGATTTCAAAAATATTAACCCGAAGATGAAATGCATATGTTGCAGTGGTTGGGAATGGGTATCTCCCGAAGGAATTAACAGATAATTACAAGAATGTTAAATTCTTCAACAAAAATCATCTTGCATCAATAAGTAAAAGAAATTAAAGGAAGTTTCAATCAAGATGAACTTCACCTTTGAACAAAAATTTCCCATGAATAAACAATTAGCAGGAAAACTGGCGCGTATTTGTGGCTGTTCATCTTAATGCATTGAAAAAATACTATAATAATTAGGTATTTATTGGTACCTTAAGACATTTACAATGTATAGGACAAGTCAAATGAAAAATAGAAAAATCAATTTTCGGGAACCTATTCTACGATGACATCAATCGAAAATACTGTAGTAAACTTTCCGCATTAATTCACTCAATTATTTCATGGCCAACCGATTGCTAAAATAAATGTGAATGCAGTATAGTAGATGATATAATTATATCAATTTTTGTATTCCAACACTAGTCGTTGATTTAAATGTTAATTACAGCAAATAGGTACTTCAATCGACGCAATAGTATTCTATTCTCTACTTTGCAAAGCAGAAAATTTTTTTGACATTCGAAATCATTAAATCTGTGTACCGAAAAATCTTCTATAGGAAGCCAATATGTATATTCAAAATCATAGCAGTTAAAACTGAACCGCTAATGTACCGGCACCCGGCACTACTACCATGCGGTAAGTAATCGGTAGAATCGCAGCTTACAGGCGAATTTCTCGTACTTTTCAAGACCCGTAAATACTTATAATGGTCAAATAAGAGAGAGATATTTCAAACTGAGAAAATATAAATAGCCAACAGTTAGAAATTCAAAGCAAAACACTTAAATTTCACGTTCCATTGATGACATTTAGAATTTACGTTTATCGTTATCGATCTTATGGTTGTATTCTGCTTTTCATCTGTAAGTTACAAACAGGGGCTTGACACTTCCTTACCCCCACCCCAAATACGGTTTTTAGTTCTGCAATCAAACGCTATGTGGCACTGCATACGAAAATATATGTCATGTTCTCCACAGATTACTGTATTCTGACATATCGGATTTGTCAATGCCAACAGTGTCAATGTCAATATGTTTTAATGCAAATTCTTGTTTACAAACGACATCTTATACGAGTGTAAATTAAAAATACCCATTTATTGAAGTCGGCAGTTTTATCAGGAAATCGATTTTCTTGTAAGAAATGTTTGATTCAAAGAACCACGTAATTATAACATTAATCGTTTATACTAGAACCAATCCAACCAAACCCTTTAAAAATTGTGATAATGGAAATGAAAGTCAAACTGTGTAGTCAGGTATTAAGCCACTCCGTGGGGTCAATGATGAAGCTCATTTCTCAATGGGGTAAGTATTTTTTTCAAACATAATAATACAAAAATTTACTATTTTCCTTTTTAGAAATCAAGCATCCGCTTCAGCTTCCCAGGGAGGCTATCGACACTGCTGACTTTATACTATTCTTGGATGAGTTATTTGATTCGTTGAATGTATCCAGAGCTTGGACATCCACTGCGAAACTCTTAAAGAGGAAGGTAAGTATTCAAACGGAACACAATGTTGTTTGGGAGCAGGCGATACAAATTTTCAACAGTATTTCATTTTATTGCCCTCGAAAGAAAAGATCCATTGTGGTGCCCACTTTGAAGAATATAGTGACAACATTGAAAGCATTCCTTTACCTTAGGCAAAAACTGTTCAATGATTATCACTTTAAATATATTCTCACTGGGGCTTTCAATCAGGATTGTTTATTAAACTTTTTTGGGTACATTAGAGCACATGGAGTGAGGAATACTAACCCAAATGTTGAACACTTTATTTCATCATTCAAAACTTTAGTTATTAATAATTTCATGTCAGTGCATTCCTGGGGATCTAACTGTGAGGAAGATAAAACAGGGAGTCGTTGTTTAGACACTTTGAAATCTTTCCTGCAGGAAAATATAAAATCCACATAGGTCTTTGGGCAACTTATTTTTTCTTTTCCAAATTATTCATGCATTCTAAGCTTTGGCATGCTGTTTTTGATTTCTATGGCCGACTCCCAACAAAAATTGTGTCCTGTTTGGATAATGTTGAAGATTTCTGAACATATAATAATTTCAACTGCATTTTTTTTATGTTAATGTATTTAATATTTTTAATTTTAATTTTATGCTTTATAAGCAGGCATTAGTTGTGTTGTTCTGATGAGGTCAAATGAGACCAAAAGCATGGACAGCATCTTCTTTTTCACAACAAAATTGTAGTATTTATTATAATTATTGTCAATTTTATGCTTTAAGAGCAGGCATTAGTTGTGTTGTTCTGATTAGGTCAAATGAGACCGAAAACATGGACAGCATCTACTTTTTCACAACAAAATTGTAGTATTTATTATAATTATTTCAATATTCATAGCTTTTGATATTGCAGAGTGGTATATAATAATTAAATTGCATATTTAATTTTTTTTTGTATTGATAGATTTTTAATTTCAACTTCATTTCCTATGAACAATATTATTACTGTTTATTATAATTATTGTCTTACGGAGATATGTGACCCTATCGACATTTTACCTCTGCTCATATATTCATTGCCATAATTATAGATTATGTATTTCCATTTTTTTTTCCTGTGCTGGAAATATCAATATATGTATATTTTTCATGAGAAGTTTTATTTCTCCTTAAAATTCGCCCTAATGATCCATATTATTCTATCGAAGTCTAAAACACCAGTGAATGGGCTAATTTAAATTTCGCGCCATGCGATTGCAGTTTCCTGTTATACCGACATTACTCCCGGTTAGTTGGGTGGCAACCGCATGGGGGCGTTGAGGGCGGAACAAACTGTATTTTTCCCGTAGAACGTGAGTGTCAGATCTATTCTACTCTGTAATCTGTGGTTACAAATCTGTAGCGTACGATCGATGTGTCAGTGTCCGATTGACAGATTAGTAAATAATGCAATTCTGGAAATGTTCCTGTTACTGTCTTCTTTACTGTGTTACGTTTGAGCTATCGTAAATAGTTACGGATTCCTGTAAGCTATTTTTGCTATTGCAATTTTCCTGTAAGCTTATGAAAAGTTACAGATTTGCTTACAGATGAAAGCAGAATACCACCATTAGACACGCGGGTACCGAGCGGAATTCTATACAAAAATCCACTACGGGCTTTAAGCTGAAAGACCTTGGCTTACAAGGCGTTTCAGGGCTAGGTCCGTGGTTCCTATCGTAGTTTTCCAGCTACTACGTTGTTTCGTAAGAATAATGCAAATAGTTAATTATTTTGATTATTTTTCTCGATTATTGTTTTCGTTCCATTATTGTTATACTATTGGGTCATTAATTTTACTCGAATTTGTTAGGGAAGCTGTGCTTCCCTAGCTTCCATGGAAAACACGCCCCTCTTATCGATGCCCCTTTTAACCTCACTTCACAGCAGCCTTCAAGTGATACTGGGTAGATTTTATTTTTTTCTTAGATTCCTATTTCTTTAACCTGTCATATCTCGCGAAATATCCGTTAATAAAACTATGCTGGTAATGAGCACATTTCATCAGAAATGAATGGCGCAGATCAGGGTCATATTCATTTTTATATTCATTCATTCCATGCCAGTCGAAAGCCCTCCTCAAATTGAACGGCTTCACTCACGACTTCTTCACGAAAAATTCGATATTTTTCGTAATTTATTCATTACATAATAATTAATTTCACACGAGAAACCTACTCGAATAATTCTTTCTATAAAGAAATTTCCATGAAGATCAGGCATCTGGTTCCTAAGTTATGTAAATACCCGCTTCTGATAGAACATCATTTTGGGTTGAATTCAAAATGATAAAATTGGTTATCGTGGGTTATCCTCAAAAGTTAGATATATGCCATCGCGGACTTTTTACAAATTTGTATTTGATCATTTCATGGTTTACCCAGCGTCGTTCATAATAGCCTGAAATCAAGGGCTTAATTCACGACTTGTTTATGAAATATCGATATCATCTTATATGGTCCATTCAAGAATGATTGACATCTCGATTGGATATGGAAAATCGAATTTAAGTTAAGGTAATAGCACATAAGTTAAGATTTTGTGTTGTGGAGTTCAGGTTTTATGCACTGACCGAAGAAGGTTGTACAGGCACCGTTTTAGGTATATGGAAGGAGTTTTTTCGGTACAATTTCTGAGCAGCAGCCCCAAATTGCGAAAAAGTATTTTTAATGATATAGATAGACCGTTTGTCTAACGTCAGTCCACTTTTGTCCACCCAACCCATTTGTCTACCCACAGAACCATAGGAATCAATCTTTGAAAATTTTTGAAATTGTTAAGTTGACACCCCCAAATGCGAATTTTGAAACCAAAATTTCAAGGTCGTTTGTTCATCGTAGGTCCATCACTGTCCACCCTTTTTCATTAGTCCAGGCACCGTTTGAGAGATATAGTTAAAGAAGTTTTTTCGGTGCATTTTCTGTACATACTGCGCACACAAATTGCGAAAAAGTGGGACAATAGTGAACGTAGAATAAACGATATATGCCTTCAAAAACACTTTTCCCCTACATGGAGTCTACTCAGAAAATGCACGGAAAAAATTAGCATTTAGGGGTGGCAACTTCACATTGTCAAAAATTTTCAATGATTGATTTCTACAGTTCTGTGGGTGGACAAATGAAAAAAATGGATTGTCAAAAGTGGATTAACGTTGGTCTTGAACGATCTATACCATTAAAAGTACGTTTTCGCAATTTGTATGTGCTGCTCAGAAATTAGACCGAATTTTTTTTTCATATCTCTCAAACGATGCCTAGACAAATTAAAAAAAAAACGTTGGACAAAAATGGATCTACGATGGACAAACGACCATGAAATTTTGGTTTCACAATTTGCATTTGGAGGTGTCAACTTCAACTTTCAATATTTTTCAATGATTGTTCTCTACGGTTCTGTGGGTGGACTAATGAAAACATTTCATTGACAAAAGTGGACTAACGTTGGTCAAACGATCTATAGCATTAAAAACACGTTTTCGCAATTTGTGTGCGCTGCTTAGAAATTGCATCGAAAAACTTTTTTTTCCATATCTCTCAAACGGCGACTGAACAAATGAAATAAAGGTGACCAAACATGGACAAACGAAAAAATTATTAATTTTGACGTTGCCGAATTAATCGAAGTGAATTATAAAAACTTGATAAAAGCACTATTTTCTAGTTCAATTCGACTTTGAACTAGAGAAAAGAAGTCTCACAGTAGGATTGACTAGTCCGAACAATATTTTTTTTCGCTCTCATAAAATTCTTGTCAGTTTTTTGGTTTCTAAGAAAAAAAATTAGAAACTGTTTATCGAACGCCATCTTCAGGGGGTTGTAACTGAGCGGGGGGTTCAGAAAAAAAAAGTTTATATGAAAAACCCGCCCTATTTTTGGACAAGGAATTACATCCTTAATTTTTTCGCAACTACATATTCATATAGTCCTGTATAGCAAGAAGTTTCAGAAGCTCAACGCCATTTTCTATGGGAGTATGTATTCTGGATCTGGATAATCAATTGAACAGTTAAGAAATTTGCAGCGAAGTAAGAAGAGTTAAGGGTTCTTAGCCTTCATTTTAAAAACTTCAGGGTGATAAATAACATTTTGTGGTTATTTTCCAAATTTGAGGAAAACGTTGGCAATACGGATTTATACGAGTATCTGCTGGGAATTTTTCTCAAAATGTTTTCATATCGAAAATTACGATAGAGGTTGATTTCACTTTTCGAATAATACATAGTAGTACAAGCTGAGCGTCACGTTTAGATTTTTTTAACGTACTTTATATTCATCGATCGACTACCTGCCAGAGATTGCCAAGACGAGAGAGACAAAATAAATGATCGATTCATAACTCACCACAAGGGTTCTCAAACAAAGTGAACTTGTAGGCGCTCTAGGATCCAATGCAGCCACGAGATCCCAAACCTTAATTTTACCGTCATAGGCTCCGCTGACTATCCGTTTCGTGTCGAATCGAATACAACGGACCAACTCCTCATGTCCCTCTAGCGTCCGCAAACACACTCCACATTCGATATCCCATAACCTTAAAAAGAAACAATAACCAATTAAATCTAACATCCAAGGCACAAAGATATACAAGCAAATACAGGGTGTTCCTAAATTGGACGAACAAACGGAGAGGCGAGGTTCCGTAAGTAATTTCAAGAAAAAAAGTCCCATAAACATGGGATCGCTACAGTTTCGTTTTCGAAATAAAAGAAGTTTGAATTGTTAGATTGGTGTCATAACAAGTTGTGAAAACACATGTAAACTGACAGTGAATTTATTCACCATAGCTTGCTTTCTGAATTTTTATGACAATTTGGATTTTTCTAAGTATTTCAAGAGGATCATTCAGAATTTTTTTCTCGAAATCGGTAGCAGATACTATATTTCTTCAAATTAACATTAAAAAAAAGTTCTGGAGTAAAACAGGTGACATTGTTTCATGAAACATATCATCCTGTAGGTTTGATATCGAAATTGTCACATGGTGTGAACTATCAATTACAACATTTATGCCAAATTCCAGTTGAATACCTTGTTTAGATACTACAAGAGAAAAATTCTAACTTTAACACACTGTATGTCGAAAACGAATCGTTTGCGGTCCCATTTTTATCAACTTTTCTTAAATTTCTCGAAGAATCTTCCTTTCCGTTTGTAGTTTGTACCTCCAATTTAGGAGCACCCTATTTATCCCAAGAGTAGCACATTTCAAATGAAACACTTTTTCAAATATAAATGGAAGTGAAAATGAGATTATAAATATTTGATTAGTACCAAGTCTCTGATATACAGAGTGTCTCGAAATAGGTGCAACTAAATTTAGTCGCAGATTCTCGAAACTAAATAAGAAGGCCATTATCTTAATTTTTGCCAGTAGGTCATCTCTTTCGAAGATATAGCCACCTGAATTTCGCCTTAAGAATAGTCTTTTCTTCTCATCTCAGAATCCGAAGATCACTGAATTTGGGCTACGTTTGGAACCACTTAACATCAATCGCGAATTGGAATTCATTTAAAATTGTTAAACCGTTTGGAAAATTTTCTTGTCTCTTGAAATTTTTTCAAAAAAACGCATATGTATATGTACATATGTTACAAGAAAAATTTTGAGGTCAGTTTTAACTTTGCTCAATTGTCTCGAAATCCAGTGACCAGCTCACGGAAAACACATTGCACAGTTTCGCGCTTTCGATAGGTACGATAGGGTTGAAAATTGGTGTTTGGTAATAAAAAACTTCAGAAGTTTCGTGCCAGATTTAACCGCCATGTGGGGAATAGTTTCTAAGATATAGAATATTTCCAGTTTTTTTGAAGTGTTTTGATCCCCATAATGTACCCTAGTAAAATTTCAGGGAATATTTGAGAGGAAACTTACTTGAATACGCACTTACACAATATAGTCCTCATGACACTCAATGCCTCGATAAAAAAAATTACTGCCTGTTCAGGGATGAGTCCAGATTTCGTATGTATGAGTCTGACAGGCGAATGTTGGTCTGGCGAGAACGGAGTCAACGGTATAAGGTATAATAATCATTTCATGACGCCAATAACTAAGGTTATCCTCATTAACCATGACAGAGGTAAGGTTTCGTAATTTGATTTATTTATGATAATGCTTGTCAACGACCGTATGGACCGAATGGATTGGCTCGCTGCCTCTCCAGACCAAAATTATATGGAACATGTCTGATCTGCAATGTTACAGCTTTGACAGACATTTGGCAAAAATATTCCTCAAACATTCATCGATAACCTCATTACTACAATGCCGAATAGGGTAAGAGCACTGCGAAAAGCTAGAGGAGGCCCAACCCGATATTAAAACAAGATTTCAGGGTGTAATAGAAGAAACTTTCAAGCCTGCAGCCTCCACCAGGAAGAATCTCTATTTTGTTTATTTCTCTACCATGTTGTCGCTTTGAAGCAGTCTTGTTCACTGTTTACCTGCCAAAGCAAAAAAAAAACAAAATAGTTTTTTATTCCCATTTATGCAGGGTTAATTTTGACTTGTACATATATTTTAACAGAAGAAGTCTGAGGTCAATAAAAACACTTTTTCCCTTTACCATTTTTCTAATATGGCTCGGTTGAAGATACAGAAGATACAGGTTGCTGAAAATCCATTAAAAAAAAATGTAATTTTGAGTTAGATGTTACTTTCACTAAGGATTTCATCGAATTAAATGAATTCCGCAATGTAGCTATTCCTTGATATGGTAAATCTTCTCCGAATACAAAACTCCAACCACACCCAACTCTTAAAAGTAAGTTGAACCCCACTAATAAATAATTGACCATTGTGGAAAATAAGAGTATTTTCATATTTTCTCGCACTTATATGAAAAAATCTGTTGAATTCGAAAAATTGGGACTTTGCTTTGGTTGAAAGCAACTCTGTTTGAAAGATCCACAAACGTGTAGTGTGTCATAGGTTTGATGCGCGTTATTCTGAAGAAAATTTTGTTTTTCCATCGAATCCAAAGTGTATGGGTGATCGTGGCTTAGTCGATAATTATAGACCAATTACTATGCCGATTGTTTTTTCTGAGATTTTTGAAAGGGCAGTTTATACACGATTAGTTGATTTCATTGAGGGTCACGGTTTGTTCACCGAGTGTCAGCATGGTTTCCGCGCTCGCCGATCCACTACAACTGTCATCTGTTGTATGGTGCAGTCCATCTCCAAAAGGCTGGATGACGGCCATTATGTCACAATGATTAGTTTCGACTTGCGTCAGGCGTTCGATTGTGTTAATCCACTGTTTCTTTCGAGAAAATTGTATCGCTTGGGAATTCGCGGCAATCTGAATGAATGGCTCATATCCTTCTTGAGCAATAGGCGATTTAGCGTGAGGGTTGAGGATTCTATTTCAAGAGAATTTGACATCTTATTCGGAGCCCCCACAGGGAAGTTCATTGGGACCGTTACTATTCCTCCTATTCATTAACGATCTACCTGAGTATAAACTTGATGGAGAAGTATTTCTCTATGCTGATGACACTGGTGTTGTGGTGAGTGATCCATACCCCAAAGTATTGAAGGAGAAGTGCGACGCTGTGCTCGACCAATTCTCAAAGTGGTGCGATAACAACCATTTGATAATAAATAATGACAAGACTGTATGTATTGAGTTTCACAGCCCTTACAGGGAGCCTTGCCAACCTCGTCTTGTTTTCGGAGGTGAGGTTTTGAGGATGTCAGATCAGGTGATGTTTCTTGGCTGCACTTTTGACAAACATTCGCGCTGGACATCTGAGATTGACAACGTTTGCGCTAGGTTGAATAGATGTTATTTTACCCTATGTCATCTCAAAAGACATATTGGCTTTCGTTGTTCTGTGACTTTCTATCACTCAAACATCGCCTCAATGCTGCAATATAGTCTGCTGGTTTGGGGGCGTACTGCGTGATCTCACCGAGCATTTGTTTTGCAGAAGCGTATTATTCGCGCGTTGTTTGGGCTCGATCCCCAAACCTCGTGAAGGGAATACTTTCGTTCACGTGGACTCCTGACACTTCCATCCATGTATGTTTACCACATCATGATTTATATTCATGACATGAGATTCGGGATTCCTAGACTTTGTGACCATCGTTCATATGATACTCGCGGTTGTTGAAGATTCTACCACTCGGGCTTGAACCATGCATTTCATGAGAAAACTCCGATGATATCGGGTATTCAGAAATATGATGTTCTACCGAAGTATTCAATTGAGAAACGTCCTTCGGAGTTCAGGCGTGAGCTGAGATCGATTCTCGCCAATGGCTCTTATTACATCGTCAGTGAGTTCGTCTCGGCAATGAGGGTCCTATAATTTTTTTGTTTTATATGGGTTTGAGTATTTGTTTTTTTGACTTTTTGGTTCACTTGTTTTTTACTCTTTTTTCCTGTTCATTATAAAACTTTTCAAGTTACTAACGTCACTGTATATTCAGTGGAATAAAGATATGACTTTAGCCTTGCGGCTTTCACACTCCTCTCCAGAGGAAAATTCACTTATCCCAGATATCAAAAGGATTGAGCCCTGTTGGAGCCCTTTCCAGGTTTTCGGACTCGTGGTGGTGGTCGGGTCCGGGTCGCTCCTCGGCTCCCTGCTGTCGGTTGGATTCCTGCTCCATCCGCACTTCCTATCGGAGCAGACGGTGTTCCTCTGCATTCCCCATGTACTTGCGTACAGTTCTCGCCGTTCCGAGCAGTACCGCCTTCTGCATGACTATAGATATTTTCGTCCAACTGAAGTTTCCTCAAGTTCTCTGGTAGTTCCTTCGGTATCAACCGTGCGATGAAATGACAATAGGGATGGTCTTGATATCTTTCAGCTTCCACTGTCTTCTGGTTTGTTCCTCGAGATCTCTGTATTTTGAAATTTTTTCAGTGTGCCTATCTAGAAGATTGTTATTATTTGGAATTGCCACGTCGTTGAATAGTGCTCTGTCCTCATCCTTATTGAGCAATATGAGGTCTGATCTATTGTGGGTTATTTTCCGGTCTGTGAGAACCGTGCGATCCCAGTAGAGCTTGTGATGTTCATTTTCCAATACAGCATCCGGATGGTGATTGTAATAAGGAACCTTTTTCGAACTTAGAAGTTGGTGTTTTAGTGCCAATTCTTGGTGAAGAATCTTGGCAACAGCATCATGTCTATTTTTGTACTCCGTGCCCGCGAACTTCTGACATCCCCCGGTGATGTGCTGGATAGTTTCATGTGTCGCACAGCCATAACGACAGCTATCGTCCTTCACTGAGGGATCCTTGGCGATATATTTCATGTAGTTCCTTGTTGGAATCACCTGATCCTAGATGGCGAGCATGAAGCCCTCTGTCTCAGGAAACAACCTTCCGGAAGTCAACCAGTAGTTCGACGCAGATATTTCGACGTAATCATGGTTGACCTCGTTCTGGTGCCTTCCATGCAAAGGTTTGCCAATCAGTTTCTGCATTTTACTTTCTGCAGAGTGTTCGACGGTTTCCAAGTGGTCCTGCTGTAGCTTTAACGGTGTAGAACTATCAGCAACACAAACTTCTTGATGGAATTCTGATGAAGCAGCCTTGCTCAGAAAATATTTTCGAAGTCCTTCAATTTCCTGGGACATACAGTTGGACAAATCAACAATTCCTCTACCCCCAAGATGTTGTAGCAGCTCGGCCCGTTCTATTGAGCTTTTGGGGTGATGTTTATTGTGTTTATTCAACATCGTCCTTACTTTTCTCTGTAAGACTGCTAAATCGGTGGTGGTCCAAGAGATGATACCGAATGAGTAGCGCAGCGCCGAGCAAGCGTAGGTATTAATAGCTTTTATCAGATTCTTGCTGTTACGGCAATTATTATTATTATTATCGTACTTGCTAATCTCCGTCGTCGTTGCCGTCGACATCGCTTTCAGTTTCAAGGCTGACTGGGAACCGAATGCAGCTAAGCTATGCTCAACTCCGAAAACCGAAAGCTCCACTTAGCTCACCTCAGCTCAGTCTCGCTCAGCTCAGCTCAACTTCGCATTCGATGGCCGGTCAGCCTGATTTTGAAACTGTTGTATGAGGTTCGGTGAACCGGCGTGAACCTATCAGACCGTTTTACGAAAAGACCCGAACTAGGTGACCAGAAGCGTGCGCAATGGAGGTCAAATTATTCATGATGGAATAAGGCCGATTTGCATAAATAATGAACATGGGGATCTTATCGTATTTACTTGGGGTTAATTTCCAACCCCTAATTTGCAAATGCCTATATCTCGGTTACTGTTTAACTGCGCATAAAGAGAGTTGGCATGTAAAATTGTAACATGAATGTGATTATTAACCACTCATGAATGGTTCCCAAGATATCGAATTTGAAACATTATAAGTTTGAAATTAAATCCTTGGCTCCCAAGGGAAGTGGTGCGAATAATCACACCCATTCAACAATTCTACATGCCTAGTCTCTTTATGCGCCGATGAACGATTCTATTAATATCGAATTCTTGAAACTTCTCAGTGAATAATCACATTCGGTTAACAATTCTACATGCCAAGTCCCTTTAAGAGACGCTGAACGGTTCCCGAGATATCGGCACGTGCCCCCGTGCACCCACCCCCTCTGTATGCGCCAAGGTAACGATAACAATCACTTCAAAAATTCTGAAGTATGAACAAAAATACTAATGCCCACAATTATATTTGATTATTTACTCACCTAATTGTATTATCTGAACTGCCACTCACAACCAAACGATCTCTGTACTGCAAACATGCTATGCCTCGTTTGTGGCCGGTTAAAGTACGCACGAACTCACATGTGGAAGTGTTCCAAACTTTTATTGTCCGATCACCACTAGCAGACACTATGTACTTCTCGTCGAAATCGACAACGTTCACAGCCGCCCTATGACCAACCAAAACTCTCCTCAAGTTTATCTCGGTTTGTGATGTCATATCCCAGACTGCAATGGAACGATCCTGCAAAAAAAAATATCAGGCTTTGTTGAGTTGATCCAATATTGTCAGTTGGGAAACTTTTAAGTAGCTGTAAATAGTGATTCCAATAACCATAATGATGAGCCAGTGCAAGAGTATCGTACACACATACACTATATGTACATACTAGGTATTTCATTGAAAAAATATAGAATAAGTAAAAAATTCATAATCAAGTATCTGAACTAAAAACATAATAACATGATATTCACTAACATGAGTTATTTAACCATGTCACAGTTTACCTTCACCCACCTGAAGACGCTACTGTGACAGTGTCGTGGTCAAATATTAGTGAAAATCATGTTATTCTGTCTTTAATTCAATTATTATTATTTTCATCAAGTATCGGCTTTTGGTCACATAAATTCAATATGTCCTGTACCTACTATTTTGTAGAAAAATAATTGAACCAGTCAAGTAACAATTTTTAAACTACTCAACTTTTCACATACTGGGTGATTGACTCAATAGCTATCTCAGTTAATATTGATCTTACAAAAACGTTTGAATGGTAATGAAGTATTTTTTATGGGTACTGGGAATTCAGTTTGTAACAGGAAATGCAAAAAAGTATCGGAAAATTAAAATTTTCATGTAACCAGGTATGTTTTAAAACGAACACCCTGTATTTTATTTTCCAAATCGATAGAGCTTTTCCCTCTGATTTTAAATATACATATATACTTTATTGGTGTTATCTTGTATCGTCTTGTTGTTGCTCGGCAACAGGCAGGTCAATTTCTAAGCAAAAAAATCATGTCGCTGTTGCGTAGCTCATGTGGGACAACGTCCTTACGCGGCTGTAGAACGCCAGTAGCCAGTGGATAAAACGATAAAAAAAAAATTTGACATTGACGTTTCTTTTTATTCATAATAAGAGTGAAGTCACCTATAATCAGGACGTGCCAAACGTTGGTTTTGCTTAATTTTTTTAAAACCTGACACAATATCATCTCTTTCTACCTCAGAATTGTCTGATTATGAGTCAATAAAGTGTCAGAAGTTTTTTTTAATTTCTTCCCCGTTTTTTCAATTTTCTACTGAATAACCACTGGCATTGTATAAAGACCACTTGGTCTTTATACACTGGTGTATCTATAGGAGATGATTCCCCAATATAAGGGTCCTGTAGCGTTCCTCGACCAACTGAAGAATAAAAGAATCATCACTTGGAAGACTGGACCTGGTCGATAGAACCTCCCAGTCAAAAGCAAGATTTGGCTATTATTAATTTGAGAATTTCTAGCGACGAGGGTGATCCTCCACCAAGATCAGCAAAACATTTTTGACGCAGAGATGATATTCCTCCCAGTGCAATTGAAAAACGAGTTATGTACCTATGATTATTTATTTTTTTCTTCAGTCATCATCAAGTCTTAGAATAAGTTTGGATGAAGGCTTTATTATTCACTTTTTTTTTCTCGTTTTCTGCTGTTTCCTTGTTTCAGATATTATTTCGAAATGGAAAGAGGATAAAGAAATTTTTATGTCAATGGAAAGGAAGCCATGGATAATAAATAACACGACTCTACAAAAAAAATTTCGTTCTTTGTCCTAACGTTTATACTAGGATTTTCTGGTTAATTAGGCACAAAAACGAAAAGAAAACACCTTTTTTTGGTTTAAAGTTTGCTTTTGTGATAGTTATAGTATTAATACTCATTCTTCATTTTTTTTTTATAATTTTTAATATTTCAAAAACCGCGCGATGAGAGTGGGGTGTTTACCCTTACAAAGTATCACTAGTAGGCACTCGAGTCATAAACAACAATAAGGTGTTGTTTACAAGCCCAGACAAACTTCAAAATGTGGTCAAAAAAGTGTAAACATGATGCTGATGCATTTTGTTTGATATGCGGTCAATTTATTATAATTGTGACGTGAAATACGAATTAAAGACATTTCACGTTCTCTCTGAAGCCTATGAAGCATATTTTGATTTTCCTGTTTGGAATCAAGACAAGCCATGGGCTCTACATGTTGCTTGTAGTTATTGTGAATGATAAAGTTGAATCAGTCTCCTAAACACAGAAGCAAACTTTTTCATGCAATATATTTTTTTTTCGTCTGATTAGGATCTGAACTATCGAAATTTTATGCTTTGCAGTCAAAGTCAAATTTGGTGTTGACCCGTGTAATCCATGGCTACTAATATGGAGGGCTCTCCCCTGCATAGCTACTAACTGTCAAATCTATATTTTTCGAAAAGTGACAAAGATTACCTCATAGTAGAATCAGAAGAAGGAGCTCTACCGATTAGGAAAATAAAATACAGGGTATTCCATATTTGCCAATTTCAACGTTTTTGGTTTTTTAAATTTGAATTCATTGCCACATTCTATTCATAATTAAAAACATAGTGTGTGAAACACGTTGGGAAATTATTTTTCGTATTTCGCGTTATTTTGAGCAGAAATGCTCTCATTACGAAAAATAATGCTTTACTCAACTGGTTGCTCAAATAACTATATTCAAATTGCAAACCACAACTTTTTGTGCCAGAAATAGGCACAATTTGTTGCCGAAGATGATTTCGTCATTGATGGTTCTTTTAATCAGCCTTTTTTATTATAGCCATGAAACGGTTAAACACATCGAATTCGTATTTTCAGTTTAATTAGTATATTGCGAGGTCAATGTCATACACTTTAGGAGTGTTTGATGTATCTGCTGCAAATTCTGGAGTCATTTTTAGAAATAATTGAGAACAATGATATATTTTTGGAAAGCCCGCCACATGCCTCATGAATATAGTACATAATATACAGGGTGCTCCTTAAAAAACCTATTCTGCTTCATAAACAAAAGTTGTTGGGAAAAAACTGAGTCACTTGATTCTAAGAAAAAATCAGAACAAGTTTCAACTTCTTCGATAAGTTGAAAGATAACAGAGATACGAGGCGTACCTAAAAAGTGAAGTGACACTCTTCAATTCCACCCTGTATTTCAAAAACCAAAAATAATATTAAATTTCTACTTGGGCCATTTTTGATTTCATACAAAATTAGCAGACTACCGCGAAACCCTTGCAGAAGTGTACCCTGCAGAGTGTGTTTCACGTAAGCAGATCTCTGGGATTTTGCTGTCTTTTGGGATTGGACAAAATTGAAAAGTAACTAGCAATATGGAAGTTTTGTCAGGAGCATTTCATAAAAAACCGCCGTTACAGGATAATTAGAAAAACACTAAGTTACCACGGCGAAAACCTTATGATTGATTCAGTCATCACTTTTTAAAACCCTCTATACATAGGAAAAGCCCTAAGGCTTGAGAAATTTTGACAAGGAGTGATGTATGTTTCAACTTTCGAAAAATATTGTTACTCCACAACTGGAAAATATTTTAATCAATCTCAACTGACCTTGGAGCAAGTAACCATCATTCCATTGTTGAACCTCAAGTGCAACACCGCCTCGCAGTGATGTATCAGAGAGTGTACCATCTGGCCGGAATGGACGTTCCATACTCTCACAGTCGAGTCACTGGATCCGCTTATTATGACTTTGTCGTCGTACTGGAGGCAGAGCACAGAACCAGTGTGACCTGTCAAAACTTTTGTGCACTGCAAAGTGCTCCTGTCCCACAGCTTGATCGTGTTGTCCCTCAGGCCGGACACGATCTTCTGGTCGTCGTACTGAAGACAGTATACGCCCTTACTGTTCTCCGATCGACAATTGATCTTCTGCAATATGTGTCTGCCGTTGCGCCAGTTGCTTTCGATTGTCTCGATGTCCTTGATGATTCTTGGATAGAGTGATCTGTAGAATGCATGTGGCCTGTGATGCTCTCCAGGTCTGGGCTTGAATAGATACTGGATCCTTGAATAAAGTAATAAAACTTTGACAATTTTCACTTTCGACTTGTAACAAATAACGCTTGAAAAATTACTCTAGACAATTATGCTATGGAATTTAGAAGTTTAATATTTGATGCTCGGTATATTTTGGTGTATTAGGGATGATATACATCCCAAAAGAGTTCACGAATGCCAGTGGATTAGTCGCCATCTCTTTTAGTTCAGAGTTATTGAAGTTGAACTTGCAACTTGACTGCATTTGAATTCATGTTTTTAATAAAATGGATTTGCCTTAAGCCTTGAGATGACTGTTTGTATTACAAAGTAAGAAGGGGTCAATCTGAGAGATAACATAGAGACATTGATTTTGAAGAAACTTACCACTGCCTTCTCTCAGCCAAACCCCTCCACAGAGTGTCAGTCCTTACTTTTCTTTCTATGAGCTTTTTCCATAGCATACCTTCGGATATGACACGATACCACTCTTTGCATACAATTTCGGCATTTTTCAAACTTTCGGCGTCCAAATAAGACAGTATATTCTCAGCCACATGATCCAGACCTTTCTCTGAAAAAAATTAATATGATATACTCCAAACATTCCTAGACAAAACTCATCTGAAGAATTCAATTACAGAAGGTACATACTACTGATATACCACATCAAGAGTCATCCACAAACAACAATTTAATTGTTGAAAAAATTCAACACATTTAACAATATCCTTAATCCTTTGAGCGACTTATAGAGTTCCGTAATCAACTTTTAAAACCCTTCTATCTTAAAGAATTTCCTCTACATTTCCTCTACCAATACTACCTATTCTCTGAATCGAGAAAGATCTTCAAAACGGTAAACAAAATGCTCTTGTTCATAAAAGGCATTTTTCTTGAAAAAGAATTTTTTCCCAAAAAAGGATGTTCAAATTTTCCAGTGGGATCAAAATTCGTGGAAACATTTCTGATAACTGTTTGCACTGTTTCGGTGAAAAATAATTAAATTCTTAAACCGTGTATAGTTCATAGAAACTATTCCTTTATTCGCAACCAGCGACATGGAGTCTCCAGACTCCTGGGTGTTGAAATTTATCGCTATTTTGAACTGAACAAATCATCAACCAACATGTCCTTAAATAAAGAATACACATGTAAGAAGTAAAAAGTTGCTTTTCGAAAAAAAATAAATCTCACATTTGACATGTATAGTTCAAAATGTTGGGCAGGAGTCTGTGGGACTCCAGGTCTCTCCTTATGTAATAAAAATTGTACCTCACAAGTTGCGGGTTATATTTATCACTAATACATTACTATTCAACAAAATCAGAACTTTGCAACAGATATAATTTTTGGGAGATCTTCTAGTTGCTCAACACTATACCTACATGAATGGGACAGAACTGCACTATAATTCAGTATTCTTATTGGTGCTGAGACATTAAATCAGATTTCCATGTATTAAATTTTACTTGGTATGTTTCATTTCTATAATGAAATTATGAAGAAAATCCTCTTGAATACTCAAAAGAAGGAAAACGAAATCAAGCTAAAGTAAAGAAGGAAAGGAAAACACTCACTTGGCAAAAGAGATATAAAGTCACGCTGTAACATTGGCTTGAGATAGGAATTTATGTGTCCATGTTGATAATGACACATCCTAGCTAAAAGGTTTTCCACGAATTCCACTTGATCAGTCTCATTCCACTTTTCAAACATCTTTAAGCAAGTCTCCCGCTCTGCAGTTATTTCTTTTTTTCTTGCTGTATCATAGGGTTGCAACAGCGTCATTGGATACTGAAAAGGAACATGAATTAGGAACAAGCATTAATATAGTTACAAGGTAGTTAAAATATAATAAGTATATTTCATGGCTTTAGCTTCAAGTCTCTTTCAATATTCCCTACTCTGAAGCCTGAACAATATTCAAAAAATTCACAACTGCTTCCAGCTTATGATTTCAGTTGATCACAATGTCTTTAAGATGGCAAAATTATATTATATTCCCCAATCATTTAGCCTAAAAACTTGTTGCTGGTAAATGATTAATTTTTCTGGAACCTTCGATATGAGTTAATTTGTTAAAAGGTTTCAAAGTATTTTATGTCATGAAAGAAACTTAGGGAAACCAGATAAATAATTATTGATTTTCTGCCACCTAAACTGGGAATAAAACACTCAAATCAAAACTTGTAATGAAGAACACATCAATACAGTTATAATTACAGTTATCATTGTCAAAAAAATTACACTATCTCTTACAATCTTACACAATTATTGCAAGAAATAATTAATACTGTGCACCCTGCTAATTTCATCATTTCTTGTACCAAGCACTGAATACTAAAAGCTATTATGAGAATTTCATTGATTACTCCTTGTATTTAGAAACTCTGTTAAGAAATATTTCTCAAGTTATTATTGCCTAGGTCACAGGAATCGCTAATGAGAGAAGGAAACAATGAATCATAAAAATCATAATATATGCTGAGATTTACTAACTGATGAAAACGGCGAACTAAAAATATTTATAGAATTAATGGAAAATATAATAATAATAAAAATTTAATCCGCATTTTTAATTCAAACAAACGAGAAGGGATTTGCATTTTCATATAAACAAAGGGCTCAAAAACAACCAGTGATAGAGAACGAAAAAACTGGCTAATAACAAATCGAGGATACTTATAAAGTAAACAAAAGCCGTAGATGTAACAATTTATAGTAGTAGTGAAGTTTACGTCCACCTAAAACTGAATTTGAGCAGACAAGGAAATCCAACCATCAAAAGAAGCCATATGGCATTTATGAAGAACTCACTTCACTATTAGTCGAATCTTCTATTTTATCAGTTTCCATTTTCAGCATCTTCTCAGCTACAGTTAAACACTAGGAACTAGATGTGAATTTTTCGTAATCACAAAATATGGAGTTTACACGGAATTAGATTTCATTCACTGCTCACTGGACACATACCAGCTTAACGAAAGCTGGAAGTGCAAATATAAATGATGAAAAAGCATCAACTTAAACATTAATTTACGGGGTTGAATAACACTATAAGGTTTGTTTCATTCACTTGGTTATTTTGATGAGGAACCTGAATTACGGAAAGAAAAGAATGGCTAGATTAGTATGGCGATGACGAGCATAGGGATTTACGCAAGCGTAAACCAAAACGTCAATCTGACAGGTAGCTGGAGGTCACAGAACACGATATAATTAGGAGGTGTCCATATAAGGAAAGAATTTCTATGCAAGTACGACGTCATAGAGAGACCTGTAAAAAAATAGCATTTGCTGTTTAATTCTGTGGATGTTGGCGATTTTTAGCGCGTTACCGTTTACTTGCATAGACAATCTATGTTTACTTGTGGTCAAAGATTATAGAGTTACTCTAACTCTATAATCTTTGCTTGTGGTTATGTCATCTGAATTTGTATTCAGAGACAAGAGAAACCTTAGATTAGGGTCTAAGCTCAGATCAATTGATCAATTGATCAATTGATCTGAGGGTCTAAGCATAGACCTATAAAACACATGGACGCGCCCTTTCAGTGAGTTTCAATAGCCACGAGTGCGGCCAACATAAGATGGAGCTAGTATGGGCAAGATGGTATTAATTTCCGAGCTATATTTGTATGTTGGCGCCCGTTAGAGATAAAAATAAGTACCTATAATCGAATATAAAAAATTGAACGAATATTAGTATCATTTAGATTGCGTTTAATGATCCAATTAGAACTAAAGAGCACAATGTTTGCTTTCGGCAACTATTCCTCGGAAAATACAACAGATAAGTTCATGAAAAGTTTGTAAATAAATTGATTTGAATAAAAACAATTGAGCACATTTTTAGCCAACACAATATTCTGATTTCTTGTTCAATATCTGAAAAAATATTTCATTGATGAATATTGATCAAAAGGTTGAAAAATAGACATTACAATCAGCATACTAATTTTCTCTTCTAATCTCAAGTGCTTCTTGAGTATTATTTTAGCTAGATGAGAAAAGAATTGACATACATTTATTGATTTGAAATGAATAATTCAACTATGATATAATAAATCGATTAATACATTCGAAGTTACTATACCTGTGAAATTTCACTTTATCTGTCTTTTCAAATCATTTCGTACTATTAATTGCACTCTACGAGGACACCATTATTACTTTCATAATAGAAAAAGGATACGACATTCAAAGTTGATCTAAAATTGATGAGAAAATTCTGAAAATTTCGATAAATACAAAGTTCAAACGGATGTTTATTTCGGCCGCACCCCCTCTCTCTCTACGCCGTGTCCATGTGTTTAATATGTCTATGGGTCTAAGAGAGTATTTTAGCCACACACTACCCACCTGGGTAATGTTTTTGATCCGGGAATCAACGCTTGATTGACAAATAGATATCAATTTGTTTTTAATCCATAATTCAGCCATGATCATTCAGAATATCATTCTCGCATCAAATATGATGTTCATACATCCATTCACTTATTCTCAATTGCTACTTCTTCAATATATACAGAAATGAAAAGGTTTCAGTCAAAGATTATAGAGAACTCTTTAATCTTTGGTTTCAGTGATTTCGTTTTAGAAATCGAGTGATTGACTGTCATATCGTTGATCGGACAATTGAAGTTTTATGCAACCCACTGTGAGGGTGGCAAAAAGGATTGAAATAGTTATTTTCCTAAAAAGATACCAGAGACTTTTCTTCATGCGGGCAAGATATTTTCCCCAAGAGCAGTTAGGCATAATATTTTTTCTACAAGCGCTTGAAATATATCCACTTTGCAAAACAGATCAAATTTGATTTGATTAATTCATATACAGGATGATTCCGGAGGAAACCGTCAAATTTAAGGTGAAGTTTACACTAGTCAAGACAGTTTCAAAACAATTTTTTTTTTGATTTATGGTTGGAGGCCTTAATTAAGAGTCTACAGGGGGATTTGTCCGATTCGACCGAGTTTTCTTTTATTCATAACTTTGGTATGGCTTGATCAATTCTGATGAAATTTTCAGTGTAGAACAATTAATTGTTCTACGAAAATCCATTTGCGCTTGCTCTGTACAATTCACAACCGTTGTGAACCACACTACGAACAGGCCTAATACTTTCAATACTTCCAATTCTTTTTTAAAAATACAAGGTGGGAATTGTTTTAATTTCAGATTAATTTTGCAAGTTAAAAAACACCCTGTACATTCCGTTTTTAATCATTAGGTACCTGCTGTTTCAGATTCTACCATAATATAACATTACTCAGGTGTTTTTATTTTCACCCTTTAGGTCTTCTAAGAAATTTTTTTTTAAATAACAATATTGTAATTTCGCTCCAATGTAAAACAAATTCGTTAAGCATCTATGATGGTAACCATCCAGTAACCAGTGAATAACATAATGTGAATATTAAATGAATAATCTATCCCAAGATGATTATTTTTACATGCCACACCTATTTATACACATGCGGAATATACAGATTTTTTATTTTTGTTTACGATTTTTGTAACGGAAATGGAAATAACGCCAAAATGGCATAACAAAATGAAATGGTGGAGGAGCAACCATCTGTTAGTGCTAATCAAATTTGTACCGAATTAGAAATTTCGCAAAGCAAAGTGTGCAAGACTTTGAAGAAAGAAAAATTCCACCCATACCACTACCAAAAGGTTTAAGAACTGTTGCCACAAGATTTGTCCCAACCCAACACTTCCAACGATTTTATCGCTGGGTTTAGACACCAACAAACTATTTTTCGTGTTCGATTCAGCGACGAGGCTAAGAATGGATAAGGGACAACCCGCATTTGAAGAAAAGTCATAATAGCCAACACAGATTTTCTGTCAATATTTGGCTTGGAACAATAGACGGAAATTTAGTTGGCCCTCACATTTTTGCAGAAAGACTAAATAGTGAAATTTACCTCAACTTTTTGGAAAAAATTTTACCGAATCTATTGGAAAATGCACATTTCCCCTCTATGTACTTTCAGCATGACGGAACACCACCCCCATTGACTAAACACATGTTATGTCTATGACCACCACATTTTGCATTGAATGTGAGGAATCACCTGAATATAAATTATCCGAATAGATGGGTTCGACGTGGAGGCCCTATTGCTTGGCCACAAAGATCGCCTGATTCGAACCCTCTAGATTATTCTGTGTGGGGATATCTAAAAACAAAAGTTTATAATGATGAAATAATCAGGAGTAGAGAACATCTAATTTCTAATTGACAGAATTTTAGAGGAATGTAATATCTTGAAGCAAAACTCTCGTTGGAAGGTCAATTGGAAATTTAATAAAAAGGTCGCGGATATATTCAAAAAAGAGGAAACCATTTCGAAAATTCTATGTGAATTTTGTGTTAATCCTGAGTTTTGTCTTCCATATGTTTTATTTGTATGTTTTTTTTATCAGTATTTATTTTCATTTATGTAGATTTTTTTAGTTTATGTGCGTATGAAGATATTTTCAGAATTAAACCTATTTCATAAGTACGTCAGGATATAAGCGATTAAATATTTTTTTTTATTATTATTTTCGTCAGCAATCAGAACTTACATTCTATGAGCTAATTTATTAATATTATAATTCCCTCCATCGAGAGTAACTTATTCTAGTTCTTCAGTAAATCAGCTGGCCATACTCTTCTCAGTCTTCTTGGTTGGTTGTATTCTCAGTGCTTTGGAGCGAAATTACGATATATTGATTGTTCTCTTCTTTAGAAATTTTTTCTAGAAAAACTGGAGGTGTGCCAAAAAAAAAACGCCTCAGTAATATCAGTAATATCATATTATAGAATCTGAAACGGGTAGCGAATTTTCGACTCCCACATACACTCCCAGTATTGGAATTATTGAAAGTACACAATCATATTGTTCTACCCTGAAAATATCATCATAATGGATCAAGCCGTACCAAAGTTAGGAATAAAAGGAAAATTGGTTGAATCGGACAAATCACTCTGTAGACTCCCAATTAAGGCCTCCAGCCACAAAACACACCTTGTTTCGAAACTGCCTTGACTATGAGCTCTATCTACTCTGTAATCTGTGACTATGAGTAAACTTCTCCTAAAATGTGACGGTTTCCTCCGGAAGCACCATGTTAAGTAATTTAGTAATTAGGGGAACAAAGGAGTACTTATACTTTATATAGAAGTAGTTGCAGTCTTACTTCTTTGTTGCTTGATACTCCCAAATATCATATAGCTCAAACTGTTTTTTTAGGTCTAAGGTAGTACCCAACAATGTCTATTGAGTACTTTCCTTGATATGCAACAACACCTCTGAGATTTGGTTTGAGCTTTGAGCCTGCTCTTAAGGATTCGGGTATATCACATAGATTTGTTGGTTGGAAGGAAAGCACTTCTGATAAGTTTTTAGTTTTTTTGTAACGTTATTGTTATTGGAACATATTTGTATCTCTATGAATGAAGATACACATATATTTCAACTGTTTAGTCCAGTTTTGGGTGAAAAAGATCAGAAGAGAAAGGGTCTCTGGATTTAGCAGTCCAATGTCGGGGTCCTACTCTTTCAATCCATCCGTCTGCATATTCTCTATAAGCATTGAGTATTAAACCCCCGAGAATCAACGCAGTTCAGAGAAATGAAGCCAATAAGTTGTAGTTCCTTCTCCGGTTCGTAGGGGCGCTGCTGTGCTTCGGAGGGTTTAATACTCAATGCTATTAGTAAAATTGTGAGGGATTCTGAAAACTTGTAACTACTCAACTTAATAAAGGATCTGAAGTACTGATAAATACTTTTTTCTGTGCATGCATGCATATGATCAAAGTTTCAATAAGAAAGGGTAATAAGACTAGACCTATAGATCTTCATAGATCCAATAATGGCAATAAAGGAGTCAATGAAGAATTCTAAAGAGGATTTATAATACATATTCGAATTACATTCGCTGAAGGTGCGAATGAGTTGAAAATCAATCCGGAAAATTACTTCAGGTCCACGTTGTCTATAAAAAGCGATGCATTCTGAAGATATCAAGTTATAATTATTATTTTCATGGAAGCGTTTTCTTATTTCTATTTCTGTTCATTATCAGTAATAAAGCTTATTATCACTGTAAATGAAAATTCTGAATAACTTCCTACTATCAATATCAAAAACAAATGCAAGCCATATATCGAGAACGAAAAGAGTCAGTTGAACACTTAGACTAAAGACTTTTGTCTAAGGTTGAACATTTCCGAATCCATTCGTATGCAGCGCTGATTTTTCAAGAGGCGTTTATAAACACAAAACAATTATTCATTAAAAATAATCCACGGATGAGGTATACCAACGGTTCATTGAATTTGAGAAAATCGTACATGCAGATAACTGAAATATTAAAATTATGATGAAAAACCACAAACATGTTTTTCATGAGTTTGAATTTGAATATAGCCTTAAGGAGTACGGTCCTGAGTTTTGTTCTGTATGTTCTGTATCATTGACCCTAACAACTTTAACCTGATAATAAATTTTCAGTCGAATGCATCGAAAATATCAGAGGTTATGACCAAACGAAAATTCGGGGAATTTGTGAACCCCCCCCCCCCTCTGTTTATCGGAAACGGAATACCTAAGAGTCACAAATGAGGTATTTTTGAATTCAGCTCAATGCCCCCTATTCACTGTTTTCGTTTGTCTGTTTACTCGTGAAACACCCTGTATAGCATTATGGACTTTTTCGATAAAAGTCGAGAATCACCAGAAAATCTTTTGCCTATACAGAAAAGAGAATCACGTTCATAAAGGGTGGTTGCTTCAGTTGGAATAGCCAGTAAGCCAGTATGTCCGTTTTAAATTATGTGTATTGAACTGATATGAACTGAATTACCTACTCATACCTACTAAAACCATGATGATACTACTGTTATAGCAGAACAATGGAATCCAACGTTTCATGAAATTCTTCGCTAAACTGTTATTAGGTTATTCATTTTCATAATGTTATTGATTTTTGGAGGCATCTTCTGAATTATTCCGATCTTCAGATCAGTGACAAAAAATCTAGTCATTTTCAGAACTCATATAATACGATAGTGGATTTTTTTTCTGATGTCCTATAATTCAATCCAAATACTAAATTCACTTTACTTTGAATAAGTTCATCATAAGAATCCAGAATTATTATTTCGTGCAGTAGGTATAGAAGTCTAAATTGCCCCTTCCCATTATTATTGTGTTAAAAACGGTGAACGAATCGGGAGTTCTTATTCTCAATTGGTTCCTTTGATGAATTTCATATGAGAGCCAAACTAGAAAATTAACTAGAGTTTGCATATCTCTGAAAAGTTAGACTTTGAGAAGACGTGAACTTCGTGCTTCAGTTGCTAACGCAAACATTCGGCAGGTATTCTCAATTCTCATTTTATCTGATATAAGGAAAACTTACTTAGGTGAATGAAACTTTTATTTATCCGTTTGTTTATTAATTTGAATGTAATTTAGCCAGATTTCGGAAAAAACTCAGGACTTACTAGATAATTGAATGCTGCTGTAAAAACATCTATTTTACATAATATTGTAACGTTTTCTTCGCTTGATTAAAACGTCCAACTTATTAAAATTATTTATTTACACTTAATACACTTATAACTCACAAACTAACTATTACACTACTATTTATTTCCACTCTTGTTTATTTCCACTAGTCGCTTGCACTGTAACTGTACTTGTACTTGTCTACCTGCTCCTCCGCTGGGCTTATATAGGCGCCGGAAACATTCAGGTACCTTCGCGGTTATTCTAGAAGCTCTCGACCGCTCTGGTTCTCGAAAGGTCCGACCGCAAGGGCCGGACTGGTTACACTGTCCCCTCCTTAAGCCTGTTCTGTCCCAGAACAGATTTAGTGAATTCCTCCGAGGACCGTGGCGAAACTTGCACTCATCACCATTCCTACAGTAGCCATTCTGATGGAAGTAGCACTCCACAGTTTTTCCAGGCTCCCTGGCCTGCTTTGGGTTGAAACTGCACACCAGGATCCGTATACCAGTCCCCTGAAATACCACCTCCAGCATGCTTCGCACAACAGGCCAATTTAGCTGGTCCAATCCACAACCGAGCTTGGGAACAGCTAATTTCCTAACTCCAAAGCGTTGAAGGTCTTCTTTCAAGCTATGCAGTGCCGTCCATAGATTCTGATAGGTTGGCTTCTGATAGGAATGTTGCTTGGTGACTAGGTAATAAATGAACCGACCTTCAGCCTTCAATTTCAAAGCTTGTCCGATTATTGGCTGCTGTCGCAATAGTTCTTCCTGGCGTCCAAATTTCTGAATACTCTTGCTATTCCTTTGCTCATACGAAGGTCCTTTGCTACACAATGAGCGAGAGAGTATTCCTCAGACACGGTAAACAGATCTTGATGTACTTCCTGTGTAACGCTGAACCGTGCAACACGTGTCTCACCATAGCAATCCATAAACTTCTGGTAATCGCTGCTACCTTGCATCGGGGCTTCCACAAGACGTACTTCTTCTTTGTCCTGCGCGTACGGGGCTAATCGGTTGAAATGGACAACCTTTGGTTTTCCTCTGGGGAGCTTCCTTATCCGGTAAACTACATCATTTACCTCTTGATTATTTCATACGGTCCCTCCCACTGTCTCTGCAGCTTTGGTGAAAAACCTTTCTTCCTTTGTGGATTATGTAGCCACAACAGATCCCCAGTGGTGAATCCACCTTCAATAGCCTTGATGTCGTAGGGCATTTTCATTCGGTCACTTGCTTGCTGCATTTGATTGCGTACCTTGTCATGAATGTAATCCAGCTTGTTCCTTAATTTACTAACGTAGTCCTCCCCAGCTACGTCTTCTCCAGGCTTACATCCAAACTCTAATTCGAAAGGCAGCCTTATTTCTCGGCCGAACATTATACTGGATGGAGTTTCCTTGGTAGATTCTTGAACCGAAGATCTATATGCCATGGTGAATAGATGTAAATATTCATCCCAATCCCGCTGGTGATCAGAAACTACTTTGGCTAGATGTTTTCCCATGGTCCGATTCATTCGTTCGACCATGCCGTCTGATTGTGGATGGAGAGGTGTAGTCCTTGTTTTGTGAATCCCCAATTTGCTGCATACTTCTTGGAATAACCTCGATTCAAAATTTCGGCCTTGATCACAATGCAGCTCCAGCGGTATTCCAAATCTGCAGAAGAATTCTCTGACCAATTTATCAGCTACCGTACTTGCCTCTTGATTAGGAATACCACCCATTTCGTGAAATAGTCCATCGCTACCAAAATGTACTTGTTTCCATGGTCTGTTTCGGGAAAGGGGCCAGCGATGTCGATAGCTACTCGTTCCATGGGAGATCCGACGTTATATTGCTTCATTGGTGCTTTTCCTCTACCATAAGGTCCGTTAGCAGCAGCGCAAACCTTGCATCTTCTACACCAATCTTTAACGTCCCTCTTACAATTTGGCCAATAAAATCGCTGCCTGACTTTTTCCAATGTCTTGGTTATCCCGAAATGTCCACCTGAAGTTCCGTTATGTAGTCTGGTCAGAATGTCTGTCACACGGCTCTTCGGCACAATCAACTGAAGTCTCTGCTCAGTTCCATCTTCATTTTCCCAACAGCGTTTCAGAAGACCTCCATCAATCTTCAGCGTTTCCCATTGTGCCCAATACGACTTTATATTCTGGCTCAGTCTGGATACTTCTTCCCAAGTAGGTCGTCTACCGCTCTTCTTTCAACTCAGGATTACTTTCAAGTCGTTATCTTCCTCTTGTGCTCTTTGAATTTCCTCAGGTAGCCAGTCGTCTTCGATTACGGTGGTCCGCCTTAAATCGATCTTTTCTTCCAGACGCAAACAATGGCTGCAATTCTCGGGACAGGGCCTTCTTGACAACGCGTCTGCATTGCGATGGCTAGTCCCCGCTCTGTGTTCAGTGTCAAAGTCATACTCTTGCAGCCTCTCAATCCATCTAGCCACTTGTCCTTCCGGGTTCTTAAAACTCAGGAGCCATTTCAAAGCAGCATGGTCCGTTCTTAGTAAGAATTTCCTTCCGTACAAATATTTGTAGAAATGTTTTACGGACTTGATGACTGCTAAAAGTTCTCTCCTGGTCACGCAATAATTCCGTTCTGGTTTGGACAACACCTTGCTGAAGTACCCGATGACTCTTTCCTGTCCATCCTGTACTTGCGATAGGACGCCGCCAATGGCTGTATTACTGGCGTCGGTGTCGACCACAAATTTACCTTCAGCCCTTGCGTAACTCAGAACTGGAGCTGTGACCAGAGCCTTTTTCAATCGTTCGAAGGCTTGGCAACGTTGGCAAAAACAGATACAAATCTTCTATAATAAGTGCAAAGGCCTAAGAAACTCCGCAACTCACTCTTGTCTTTCGGTATAGGCCATTCCTGCACTGCCTTGATCTTATCCGGATCAACCTTGACACCTTTACGTGAAACAACGTGTCCTAAATATTTCACTTCTGTTCAAAACAGATTACATTTTTTAGGACTTAGCTTTAGGTTGTCATCACGAAGTCGCTGGAAAACCTCGGATAGGTTGCGTAAGTGATCTTGGAATGATTTTCCCACTACTATCACATCATCCAGATACACCAGACAAGTTTTCCAGAAGAGCCCTCTCAATATTGTCTCCATCAGACGTTCAAATGTGGCAGGAGCATTGCATAGACCGAAAGGCATAACTTTAAACTGCCACAGACCCGTTCCAATACTGAAGGCAGTCTTTTCTTTGTCTTTTGGATCCAAGCCAACCTGCCAATATCCACTCTTCAGATCCAAGGTGGAAAACCAACGTGATCCCGAGAGTGTATCCAGGGTATCATCAATTCTCGGTAAGGGATAGCAGTCCTTTTTCGTGGCCTGATTGAGCTGCCTATAGTCTACGCAGAATCTAGTAGTTCCATCCTTCTTCTTCACTAATACTACGGGCGATGTCCAGGGGCTATCTGACGGTTCGATTACACCTTCTCTCGCCATGTCTTCAATAATCCTTTCAGCTTCTTCTCTTTTTGCCAGAGGAATAAGACGTCTAGGATGCTGTCGGATAGGTTGTGCATCACCAGTATTGATTTTATGCTGCACAACATCAGTCTTCCCTGCTTTTCCGTCCGTAGCAAAAACGTCGGAGAACGTTTGAACCAATTTTCTCACTTCGAGTAGTTGGTATCGGTCGAGCTCTTGACATTTTGAAGTGAGGAGGGACACCAGTTCTTCAGAATTGCTTTGCGATTTTGAGACTTCTGCAGTACTTATCCCATCCGAAATATGGTACACAGGTACACCACGTCCAATCAAGGTATCCTTCTTCAGGGTGACTGGAAACATGTTGACATTTAGCAATCGGATGGGAATGCTGTCTCTTACCCTTACCAAGGTCTTTCCAAGTAATAGTCCTTTAGCTAAGGTTGTATCGTCAGAGGGCTCAATTACTCTCACGCAGCCACTCCTCGTTACATCGTCACATCTACCAGTCACTATGCCTTCAGTTCGCCCTGGCAACGTGATGTCCTCGGTCAGTCGAATCCGAGATATCTTGTCCTCCACATCATTGAATGGAATCTCTTCACTTCCTAGCCGAAGTACATCACTCTTCATATCCAATTGGCATCCAAGCTTCTTAACAAGGTCCAATCCCAGAATAACTTCTTCCGTGATTCCAGCTACCAGAACTTCGTGGCTAACTGTTGTGTTTCCCAATTCAGTGGTGGAGATGATCGATCCGTAAGTCGGTATAACTTGTCCAGACGCAGTTCGAAGTTTGATCCTAACTGGGCGAATCTTGAATCCTTCAGCAATTTCTGGACGCACAATAGTTTTGGTCGAGCAAGTGTCTACCAGTATTTTCACATTTCGGTCATTTATCTTTCCGGGGATTATGCTTGATAAATCCTTAGACATTATTCCCCGGATTATCACTTCGGGGGCATTTTTGGCTTGGGTCGATTTATGCCTCTTATCACCGACCCTTTTTAGTTTCCCTGCTGTGACTCTTTTTCCAATTCTGGACAGTTTCGCTTGAAATGCCCACTTTTGTTGCAGTTCCAGCACACAGTATCCTTTTTCCTAGTTTGTGATATTCTGCGGATTTCTTCTCTGACAATGTCCTCAATAGATCGGTCTGATTCTTGGACTTGTCTAACACGAAGGTGTCCTCTATGCGACACTTGCTTCGCTGCCTCAATTTCCAAAGCCTGGGCTAAAGCATCATCAATGGTTCTAGGGCGTGCTAGTCTCAGGGCTTGTTGTATTTCACTATCCTTTATCCCATCCACGAATGTCTGGATTGATAGCTGTTCCAGGAAGCTATCTGGAGCAGATGGATAAGCCAGCCTGACTAATCTCGCCACATCAGCTTCAAACTCCTGGAGATTTTCCCCTGTTTTCTGCACTCGGTCCTTTATTTGTGCATGGTATACTTGTTGTAGATGAGCATCACCATATCTCATCTGAAGTTTCGATGTAAGAACTTCGTAACAGGCTTGTTGACCCTCCGGAATCGTTTGCAGAATGTTGAGTGCCTCTCCTCGTAGAGCGATAATTAATGCCGTGGCTTTTTCGTTGTCGTTCCAATTGTTCACCAGCGCAGCAGCTTCAAACTGTTTTTGATATGTCGACCAGGGTATTTTTCCATCAAAAGTTGGAGGCTTGATCTTCATTCTACTACCTTCGCCGCCATTTTCCGCTTTCGCTGTGCTGTAGGGTGTTGAAGCCAGAATATCTGTTCTGTTTGACATTCTTTTCAAGGAATCTATGAACTTGATATGATGTTCAATTATTCCTGCCATTTCTTCAAACTTTCCGTTAACCTTGTCAAACTTTTCATCAACTTCGTCAAATTTTCACTATATCGAATCTCTCGTACACTTTATCGAATTTTTCATTTATGGTTTCCAGTTTCTCATCCAATTTGTCTGTAAGTTGACTCACCACATCATTACAATTTTTCCTAATCTGGTCCATTTTCTCATTTAATTTCTCATCAATTTTCTCATTTAATCTTCTGGAATTTTCTTCCATTTGTTCATTCAACTTACATGAGTTCTCGTCCATTTTCTCATTCAATTTTCGAGAATTTTCTTCCATTCTTTCGTTCATCTTACTCAAAAAGTCCATTACCGCTTGAGTCTCCATTGCGTTCTGTTATCTTGTGGTCACTGGCATGAACAAATAACCGAAAATATTTATTTAATTCGAGCGATGTTGAACCTCACACGTGACACCAATGTAACGTTTTCTTCGCTTGATTAAAACGTCCAACTTATTAAAATTATTTATTTACACTTAATACACTTATAACTCACAAACTAACTATTACACTACTATTTATTTCCACTCTTGTTTATTTCCACTAGTCGCTTGCACTGTAACTGTACTTGTACTTGTCTACCTGCTCCTCCGCTGGGCTTATATAGGCGCCGGAAACATTCAGGTACCTTCGCGGTTATTCTAGAAGCTCTCGACCGTTCTGGTTCTCGAAAGGTCCGGCCGCAAGGGCCGGACTGGTTACAATATTTATCTGATAAAAATTCTCTCACTTGAATAATCAAGAAAATAATATCTGAATAATAACAACAATGAAATATCATGCTCATGCAATTATATTGGCCGTTTATCATAATTTTAATAGAAACCAAATAAAAATAGAAGGTTGTTTCCTCAAGGAAAATGACACTGTTCATTTTTACATTATCAATTAGACTCTAGATAAATGAAAATTATGTGACCAAATGTCGAAAACTGAAATTTGTATATATGTAGTCATGAGAAGAAATCAAAGGGGCAGGAACAAGGATTGAATAATATATAGTTTTTAAACTGGGCCCACGTTTCGTTGTATTTTCCAATTTTTTCAAGACTGGAAAGAAATTATTTTTCAATTATCAAGTCGCTATAATAGTTCATAAAAGAGAAAAAAACGCAATACCTAGCAATGAAGGAATGATCACGCCTTGCCTTAACAGGGAGGCAATGATTACAAAATAAGAATGAATTCAGAAGCATACTACCCGCCGATATGACTATCAAGAAGTGTTACGATCCGAATTGAACTAGACAATTTGCCATCGTCTGGACAACTAAATGGAGAACGTTCCACTGGAAAAGAGCAAATGCTGACCATGGTTTCGGTCTCAATTGACCTCGTCAGAGCAACACAGCTCCTCCTCCGATGGAAAAACCAAAGATTAGAGCAAAGGGAAGAACGCTTGGAATTGATGGACCCTAATTAAATACTGGTAGTCGCTCCTGAGTATTATCGAGTAGTTCTCGAGCTCCCTTCGGTATGAAACGAGATCCGGTTAAATCCTCCCCAGATCGAAACCCCGAAGAAGACAAGTGGCAGGTCCCGTATTTTCTCAAATTCATTACTCTGGTCTGCTTATTGCAGTCAACATGCGTGTTAGAATTAAGAAGGTGGGAGCACGTTCAGTTCACAGCAGAAATGATATGTCAGCAGTAAAATAAGCGACTACCAGTATTTAATTAGGGTCAATCAATTTCAAGCGTTTTTTCATCGGAGAAGGAGCTGTCGAATCAATACAGGAATAAATGAAGGGCAGGGGAAGATCTTTTATATCGCATCTTTGGGGAGCGGGAACGGTATGCCCCTCATGTGCTGAAACTTGCTAAAATTCACGTCGATGAAAATGTCTTTACTGGTTTGTCGGTACTGACGAACGGAAACGTGGTTATCTTCAAATTCAGGATGTTTTTCAAGATGCTACATCGTTTTTCAAAACTGAAAAGAGGGATAAAAACGGTTCGGAATGTTTACTGTTTTCACCGATTCCTGAATCCTAAATCAGAATTTAAATTAAAACCAAAAAAACGGGAAAATTCGCCGAATCATCTTATAATGAAGACGGATTTTCGTAAAAAAAAATCAAACTCCATTACAGTTTGTTATTATATACAGGATGAATCCTGTTGAACTGTACATATTTCACACCTACCTACCTACCTACGAACGAATGCTCACAAACCCATCAAATTTGGTGAGTGGGAGGACTCCACTAGACCCCATACAGCAGACGTAACAGTTCATCAGTTTCCAGAACCGGACTCTATTTTTTTCATATTATCGGAAATCATATAGAAAATCACTCGTAGATGGAAAAGTTTATAAACCTGTTATGGCAATTCAAACTACACTAAATACATTCTAAATGAGATTCATATAATCTCGTGGCACACCTACAGATTTAGAGAAAAAAAAATATCGAAAATGCGTACTCGGAGATAAATTTTTTGGACGGCTTTATTTTCATGGAAAAACCATATCGAGATGTATCAAAAAGTTGACACAGAAAAATATTATCAGTTTAGATCCACTCGATGTGAAAGTATTGCAATATTCAGGGACGGACTCTCATTTCAGATTGTGTTTTTCAATAGCGGATAGGTAAAAAAAAAATCAAGCCGCCCAAAAAATTTATCTCCGAGTACGCATTTTCAATATTTTTTTTCTCTAAATCTGTAGGTGTGCCACGAGATTTTATGAATCTTATTCAGCATGTATTTAATGTAGTTTTAATTACCATAACAGGTTTATAAACTTTTCCATCTACAGAGTGATTTTCTATATGATTTCCGATAATATGAAAAAAATAGAGTCCGGTTCAGGATACTGATAAACTGTTACATCTGCTGTATGGGGATTAGTGTAGTCCTTTCACGTACCAAATTTGATGGGTTTGTGATCATTCGTTCGTCCACTAGAGCATTTTCAATATATGACCCGAAACTGGACATCGCCCTGTATATTCCGAACGAATGGTTGAAGACCCAGCATATGGGGTATTTTTGGAACCAGCTGAGTACCCTCTACCTTTGTGTGAAGTATGTGCAGTTCAACAGGATTCAACCTTTATGTATTGTACCTCGATGAATGCCATTGACAACCAAGTTTATTCTTGTGCTTTATCATTATCCTGAAATAAATCATAATAATTATACAAGACTCAATCCGATATTTATTTTACAGGTACGAAAATGTCTGACCAAAATGAATCCAATGCTAACAACTCCGATTACTTCAGGCTCCTGAGAAAAATAATTGTTTTATCAGGTTTCAACAGCTTATGGTACAGGGAATCTTGGTCCGGCAAAATGATTCAGTTATACTGCAGAATTGCAGCCGCCATTTTCTTCGTTAAAATAACTCTATTAAACCTCTACTCCATCGAAGTATTCAGAGATATCAAAAGGAACTGGAGGGAAATAGCTTTCTTCTTAGCAAGCACCTTAACCATAGATACCACGATTCAGAAATTCTTCATTTTACGAACAGATGCTATGCAGAAACTGTTCAGAGAGGCTTTCGCTCTGGACAACTGGATCAGAAGAACCCCACACGAGGGAATTAGAAAGGCCTTGAAGCCGCTCAGGGATGAAGTTTACAAAATTTCTATCATACTGGTTTTACTGTTCTTTACCTGCTTTGTTTGTTTTTGCGGAGCCGCAATATATTTCTACATGGTAGGTAGGGCATGTGATCTGACCGATGAACAAAGAAATTGCGAAAGAATTCTGCCTTGGGCAACTATGAATTTCCTCAATATGGAAACCCAGTTTGGGATGTCTATGCTATTACATGCAATAGGTAAGATTATCAGGGTGAAATAAGATCTCGATATTCAAAAAGAAATATCTTAATTGAAAGGTACCACTAATAGTATCTAGAAGTTTGAATTGAAACCTTACATATAACATGTTGTTTTGGGTTTTGGAGGTGTCTGTTGCTGATTATTCAGTTGCGGATTCACAATCACTATGACTCTGCGGTTGAGCAGTATGTCATAATCATATTTATATAAAACTAACTGACCCGGCAAACCTAGTTTTGCCATTTAAATTATTTCTAGGGTAGAAAATAATAACTAACTCATCGTGATTGCTCGATTGGTCGTAAGAAAAAGGAATGCCTTTTTTTCTGTTCTGTACAATTTTTTTTGGGAATATTTTGTTATATAAACCTTTCTCTAACAATAATAAACACAACAAAAAAAGAATTGTCCAATTTGGTGCGATCGTTTGAACAATAAAGCATTTTGAAGTAAACCATAGATCCTCTTTTATTAATATAGACGTTATTAACAAATTGGTTGATGATTCATGAAAGTGTCGGCAAGTTCCGTAAACAGACAACACCTGTATGGAACTTCGCATCTAGGCGCGAAATTGTTTAGGAAACCCGAAGCAGTTCAACCAAAGAGTATCAACTCTTTTATACACTTTGGTTAAACTCTGCAAATGACTGACCCTAAGTCAAATTTGGGTAATTCTTTAGGTGTCCCACTTCATTTGCTGCGTAGTTTAGTTAAATTATTTTCCTTCCCCCTGTATATAAGTTTCCTTCAACCGCCTTTGAAAAATCACATGGTGTGATTCTCACAAATTTCAGGATATTATTGGGAGACCTTTCAATCGAGATAATACGTTGTGATATCTCTTCTGCTGCTTTTGGTCATTCACAGAAAATTACACATTGGGTGTCTCAGGACAAATTTTCTGTAAATAATCAAAACCATTATTGTTCTGAAATCGAATTTAATTTTGCAGGGATCAGCTACATAGAATTTTATGTGGTGGCAGCAAATATAGCCAGATTTGCTGTGTGTGTTTTTCCCACCTTTCGTCTCAGACGTTTGAATCACGTTTTGGAAAATTTCGATCACTACAGCAGATTACTTTGTGAGAAAGAGAAAATATCGATCAGAGATGGAGAGTATTACGTCGTAAGAGAATGTATCATCGAACACCAAAAAATTATAAGGTAATGAACTGCAGTAACAAGTGTTGATTGTTTTATTTTTTCTTTACCTTCAAGAAAGAAAGGAATTATAATATGTAAATATGGATTAAATTGTTTGTTATCCTTTCTTCTATCTCAAATTTCTATCAGTATTCGGTTCGAAGCTACCTACAGGTTGGACAGCTTTCTCTCAACTAGTCTTTTAGAAAGCCTTCTGCTTCCGTACAAGCTGAGTTATTGAAGCAGATAAGGTACCAGATGTAATAGAAGGCAGAGGGGTGTTGTGATATCTCGTCATTCAACTAAGCACAACGAGGGCTTTATGTTTCGAACTTTCGAAGCATTGATTCTGGGTCTGGGAACGATGCTATAGGTATGCTATAGACATATTAATGTTCGTGCTATATTAGTGTTCTGTAGGCGAAAAATTTATTAATAGAATAAGAGGTTGACTAAACATTTGGCCAAATAAAAATGTAAAAAGACCGGAGCATCATCAGTTTCGTATACTTATACTCCCAAACGAATTATATTCGGGTCAAAATTGAAATATCACAATTTTCTTCAACCGAATCGATGGCCATCATGCATATTATATAATACATGGTATTATGACCCTTCAGCAGCAGGCGGTCTGGTGTAATAAAATATTTTTTCTACAAGCGTGCGCGTTCAACCTTTTTCCCGCACGCATTCCAAGTTGCAAAGAGTCACTTTCCCAAAACGTGCGGGAAAAACACCTGCTATTTCTTTCCCGCACGCATTTGCGTGCGGGAATGGATAAGCAGGGGTTTTTCCCGCACGCAAATCTTATAGAATAAATTAAATTCAATCATGTTTCTATGCACAGAACGTCAACGATGAGAAACCCATAGTAATGACATGCAGTATTACGTCTGTCATTATATATGAATTAATCAAATGAGATATGATCTGTTTCGTGAAATGGATATATTTATATATTTCAAGCGCTTGTAGAAAAAATATTGTTCCTAACTCTTGCGGAAAGTGTCTTGCCCGCACTCAACTGCTTACCCGAACTCTGCTTCGCATCGTTCGGGCAACGGCAGTTTCGTGCGGGCAAGTATCACTTTCCGCACTTGATAGGAAAATAACTATTTTGATTACCTACACCAAAACGAATGATTTTCCGGTCAAAATTTTACATGTTTCTCAAAAATGGAATGGCAAGCTCAAGTTATGATGAGTTTCCTCAGATTACTTTATACCTCAGAAGCACCCTTTACGAGATAATGGCGGTAAATCGAAAATATGGAGTTTTTTTAAATAGCAATTAATGAAGAAACTAGTTACGCCAGCCAGAAATAATTTTTTCGAATAGATAAGTTGGCTACTCCTACATATAAAAGAAAATTTCAACTCTGGAATATGCAGAGTCATCATAATTAATTCACATTAACTACAAATAATCATCGAAAACTTTCTTATTTCAAATGCCACACCTGATATTTCTATATCTCGTTAAACGTAAAAATTTATTTAGAAACTATCTCCATACAATTTTCCTCCATCTAAACCTGATAGTTTTTGAGCAATTTTCGATTTTTGATTCAAAACTAGTAAACCATTTTCACCATTATCTCGGAAATGGTCCTTCTAAGGTATAAAGTTATCTGAAGAAAATCATCATAATTTGAGCTTGCCATTCCATTTTTGAGGTCAAATACAGAGTGTTACATTTAAAAAAGTGTAACTTTGGTCTATATTTTGACCCTGTATATATGACAATAATTTTAAATTGTGCTTTTGAACACCCTACACACACCAGAAGAAAATATCTTTATTTAATCCCTCAAAATGAGCGCCGCGTCTGGGGTGGGCCACCCAGTATAATAAAGGGTGTTGTACGAAGTGGTGGAGAAAGATTAAAAGAAAGAAGTGAAAGTGTCCAAAAATGACTACTACTATTGTAAGTTTCTCAGAAAAAGAGAACGAGAATGGGGTATCAGATTTTGTCCTCTGGTTTAAAAACTGTAGTGCTAAAACATCGAATTTTGCCCACCCTGTACATTCATCGCCATATATCTCAAAAACGTTCAAATGTAGAAAATTTTTTTATTTGGACTAAATTTGTGGAAAATGTTATGCTCTACAACTTAAATGATGAATGCGAAACCAATTTGAAGCCCAGGAGGAAAGAAAATTAAAAAAAAACTGATTTTTGTGACATTTATTGCCAATTTTTATTGTTTCGGTTTGCTGAAACCGTCAGATTATATTTTGTCCGTTATTCTTGAATGTACAATGATTTTTTTACTATTTTGACAAGATGTCCTGGACAATTCCCCCTATATACAGGTCTAATTTTTGGTAGAAGTGCTCTACAAGGTCCCTTATATTAATCTGACATGCTCGAGTAAATCCCGAATTTCCCCCTTGGGCTCCCCAACTACATAGGTCTAGTAAGAAATACAGTTTTTGTTACTATTTTGACTGGGTCAAGAAACAGTGTATTTATTTATTGATTTCATTTTTACATAGTATGTACTATGAAATTAATATCACAATATCAATGATATAACCATTAGTAGTACTAACAATTTATAAAGGAATCAGGGTTGTAGTTAAACGGGTTCCCCCATGACCCCATTTGATCCGCCATTTGATATGAATACGACTTTCCAGTTTGACAAATAAATTTAGCGTTCCTATAAGCTGGAAAATTTGCCGCTGGAGGTAAACAAGATAAAGAATTAGAATTGAAAGCTTGTGCATCATTTCGGAATTAAAGGCGGCACTTGAGGAAACTCCTGCTCGAATATGGAACATTGAAAATCTTTTCGAAATGCTGTGGGTATCCGGCTAAAAAATCTGATGCAACAAATTTCTATTTATATCAAATATTCTGTGGGTCACTCTGTACATCGACAAAATAAATGAATTTTTCATTTGTTATTTGAACTAGAACAGGGTATTATTGTAAATTGAAGTTATTTTTTTTTTGCAGCGATTTCACCCATCTCAAAGCAAATACGAAAGTTCTGTTTTTCATGGATTTCCTTACTATGGCTATACAGCTAGCTCCTTATCCTGTTATCATAATGGTAATTTTTTATGGTACCCAATATATTATGCTTTTACCAGATATTGTTCTTTTTCAGGGAACCAAAAATATAGACCACATTTACTTTTTTGCAGTGACTTGCTTGATTTTTGCTTTTTCTGATCTTCTAATGATATATTGGTTTGCACATTATATAGTCGAAGAGGTACGTAAGTCTAACTAAGCTCTCTAGCAAATTAATAAATGAAAGTCTCGAAAATGCAATGCATGCGGAAAGTTACCGACATGCAAGTTTTCAGTTGTGCGTTTCTAGGTATGATCATTGAGTATTAAACCCTGGGTGGGTTTACAGAACCCCCGACTTGTAGGTACTTATGAACAAAAATAGAATTTGTTTCAAATTTGTTCTCGAACTCAGATCATACGATAAACTTTTAGTGAAAAATCAAAGCTGATCATTAAAATTCTGGACTCGATTATTCCGCTTCATTAACGAAACAGAGACGCAAGACGCAAGATAACCAGAGCGTTTCATCAATGAGTTATCAGAAGATACGAAGATTTCAGACCCTGCTTCATAATTGAAGTGGATAATTTGCGTACATGCAATAACTTAAATAAAAAAACGCTTTTGTATATGTAGGTACTGATGTAATAAATTAGTTATCTGCATACACTCTGACAAAAAAGTATCCGGAAATTCTCATTCAAATTGCCCGCGTTGAGTATTTTTAAGTATCTGAAGTTTCTGTATGTTGGTAGGACTAGGTATCCGTAATTATAGAGTTAACTCTATAATCTTTGGCCAAACATGAGCGCGGTCTGTCGACTAGTTTGTTTAAGACAGCTGTTGAAACCAGTCGACCCCAGTGGTAGTCTGCGAATTTTACAATGGAAAAAAATATTGAACAAAGAGTTTGTCTCAAATTTTGTGTTTTGAACGAAATTTCGTGTGTTGCGAATGCTAGAAAAGGCTTATGGAGACTGTATTATCATTGAGTATTAAACCCACTGGGTTTAATACTTAATGGTATTATCGAAAATTCGAAAACCCAAGTGTACGAATGGTACAAACTCTTTAAAAACAGTCGGGAGATCGCTGAAGATTTGTTTCGTTCAGGACGACCGTCGACCTCTTCAACCAACGACAACGTCGAAAAAGTCAAGGAAATTGTGTCAAACGGTCAATAAGTACTCCTATTGAACTGTTTTGAGACGTTTGCGTGAAAATATTCGCCGTAAAAGGTCGGATTTTTGGCAATACAATTCGTGAATTTTGCATGACGATAACGCACCATCTCATCGAGCAACGATTTCAAGACCAAACACTCGATAAATACCATCGACCAGCCACCTTATTCGCCTGATCTAGCTCCGTGTGACTTTTTTCTTTTCTTCAGACTGAAATTACCGCTCCTGGGAATTATATTTGACTCCATAGACGCCATGAAAGAAAATTCGCAGAAGGAGCTGAAGGCCAGCTCTGAAAGCGCCTATAAAAAATGTTTCCATGGTTGGAAAAAACGTTGGCACATGTGTATCGCTTCAAATGGAGCATACTTTGAAGGAGATTCAATAAATATCGAAGAAGTTCAATATTTGTGCGTTTTATTTCAAATTTCCGGATACTATTTTGTCAGAGTAGTACTGCGACACAACTGGCGTTATTTGGGGTAGGGCTCATGTTCAACTTTGGACGCAGAAGGCTGGATGATGATGATGATATGGTTAACTTCCCTGTTCCCTATAACGTCACCAAGGTCCAATATATAGGTAATCAACTATCTTCTCGTTGTGCCCTTACTCTATAACTACATCATATCAATGTTATATCAATGACAAGTGGAATATTTTGCCAAATGTCTTGAAAGCACTGACAAGTTAAAATGTCTGCGGTGGGTCAAGTGAGCGGTGTAAATGCAGTGACATTGCAGACCGGTCATGTTCAATACAATTTTGTTCTAGAGAGGCAGCGGGCGAATCCAATCGGTTGATTTCGTGCATTTCTATACGATCTTCGACAATTCTGACCCGGTGTGGATAATCTAGTCTAATCATAGGCAAAGTACGGCCCGCGGGCCAGGTCCGGCCCACGTGAAAGTCTAATCCGGCCCGCGTCAAGATTTTGAATTAATCACCAGTATTTTTGTTTTCTAAGTTTGACCGCCTTAGATAAGGGAAATCAACGTAACTAATACCTAGTTGTCCCAAAGCGTAAGTTGCGTCCTGCTTATTATCATCTTAAAATGTTGAAGATTATACATCGAAGACGACAAATTAGCTGAAAGCGTATTAGGTGGAAGAAGGACTGATAAATAAAAGTCCACCAATTTGTTATTCAAATTGCATAGAGTTGTGCTCGAGGCTCAGCCTTAGCACTACGTGTGCATCTGGCAGCGGCTGGCATTATTTCTTGTAACTGCGCAGATTATCGACTTTGATGGTATCCACAGAAAAAGCAAAAGTCGCCAAATCTCCTTCGATGTTCCAACGACTGCATCACAACACACAAATAATGATGCATGGAATCCAAAAGTTGCAACGAACGGCTTGTTACTGAGCTCCAAACATGAAGGCAGTATTCAAGTGTGATTAATCCATGAAAATTTATTCGATTATTCTATTCTGCGTAGTTAGAATCGATTAAGTAACGGTTTCCTTCTAAATGAAAAATTTTGAACTTTAAGAACGGTATTAATTATTGGAACTAACATTAATTTTAGTTTAGCAAAGTTTGCGCGCAACTTAGCATAGGTGTAGTGTTCTAGTTCTCTCAATTCTAAACTAAATTATTGTAACGTTTTCTTCGCTTGATTAAAACGTCCAACTGATTTAAATTATTTATTTACACTTAATACACTTATAACTCACAAACACTTCTATTTATTTCCACTCTTGTTTATTTTCACTAGTCGCTTGCACTGTGAACTATAACTGTACTTGCCTACCTGCTCCTCCGCTGGGCTTATAAAGAGAATAAATAATAAAGCGACCGCTCTGGTTCTCGAAAGGTCCGACCGCAAGGGCCGGACTGGTTACATTATTTTGGATTTGCTTGGGAGCATAGAGAAAGGGAAAGAGTCTCTTGTCTCTGCTTGGGAGTCTTGGGACCTCGAGTTATAGCAGACAACAGCACCGTTACAGGGATGATGATATTAGAGAGTTGAAGTGCGCACAGAACGTTAGCCTGAACGTAAACGTTAACGTGAGAAATAACGTCAGATATAACGTTTACGTGTTGTGATGAAATTTGAGTTGAAGTGCTGCCATCATGAAACGTCAGACGTTAAACATAACCTATCAATTTGATTTTGCTTTCGTTTCGCGAGAACTCTCTTTTATCTAATATTGAGCTCCGACAGCTGGAATAACATTTGGAATATTGATGTTCTAATGATTTATATGCCTATTAAAGAGAATTTTCAGCTTGGAAGTATTTTATTATCAATGAAATGCTCAAGTGTTAGAGACATCAGAATTGCAGTGTAGTTTCAGCCATTTCCTTATGTACTGAATGTAATCTGATAACACAGTAATTTAACTTAATCCTTTTGATAACTTTCAAATCACTGCTGATTTCCTATAATTTTCGTTCATTATGAGAAAATACACAGGAAATGTAAACAATGACAGTTTGAGGTTATCGAGAATTGCATTTAACAATCAAAATTCGGCCATTCGCAAGTCATCGGTGCTACTCGTTTAACGTTCGGTTAACGTACGTCGATGTTTAAGGTATACGTGGGAGACCGCTAGTTTACGTAGGCCGTAAAGCTGACGCTAACGTTAACGTTAAAAACGGACGAATGAGCATGCGTAGATGTCAATTATAACGTTAACGTTTACGTTCATGGCTGCACTTCAACTCTCTATTATGCTCGCGGTAGTTAGTAACGAATCGAGCATTACAATTTTCGTTTCGTTCGTTGTTAACGTCTGTGTAATTCGAAGTATTTTTGACCTTTTGATTTTCATTGATGAGAACAACAAAAATATCACACATTTTTCAAAAATTTCAAGAAACAAACAATCACGTCCTTCAAAGTACCTTTGACCAATATTTACAACATAACTACTGGTGGGAGGAGCACCAAATATGACGGGCGGAATCTGGTATCGTAGGCATATTTAATGAATAATCAAAATATCTCGGGAACAACTGCATATTGTTATGTGAACATGTGTTTTCCACTATGAAACTATGAAAAGCAGCGCAAGCAGCCGACTATAAAGGTGCCTACAGATTACTCTAGAAAAGTAAAAAAAAAATTACAAAAATTAATTATTGTTCGGTAGGATACGAAGGAGTATATGAAAAATGAAACTGTGATTGAGCTTCTAAGAGTTGTCCATACTCTGGTAGAAATTGGCAGTGATGATGCTAAAAGCTGGTCAGATTACTCTGACGTGACGTGGGCCCACGTCATAATGCGCATGATTCAAAAATCTAACATAGGATTTTGTGCGGAAGCGTTAAATTAGTCTGACGTGACGTTGACACGTGTATTCCCACGTTCCCACATTGAACGCTTCCGCGCAAAATCCTTTGTTAGATTTTTGAATCATGCGCATTATGACGTGGGCCCACGTCACGACAGAGTAATCTGACCAGCTTTTAGCATCATCACTGCCAATTTCTACCAGAGTATGGACAAATCTTTAGAAGCTCAATCACAGTTTCATTTTTCACATACTCCTTCGCATCCTACCGAACAATAATTAATTTTTGTAATTTTTTTTTAGGTACTTTTCCATGATGTAAGTCATGTTTGATGTAAAAATCGAAATAAAATTAATCACTTGTAAAAATGTGTATTTTTCATTTTTTTTGGCCCGCCTAGGTAATTTTTCATTTTATCTGGCCCTCCCCTCAAAAAGTTTGCCCATGCCTGTCTAGTCGATTAACATAAAATTTCCGCCGATGGCTGGAACAGGGTTCTGAAATAAAATCACGATAGCTTACCGCTTTCCTAGTTGCGTTAATGATAATAATGAGATCTGCACATTAAAACAAACGCACACTGAGCCACCATCAAAGAAAGTCGTTGACCCCGTTCTCGCCACATTAAGATTCGCCTATCAGTCATATACAGACGAAATCTGGTCTCATCCGTGCATAGACTGGATTTCTCATGTTTGAGTGCCCAACGATATTTGACATCAAAGATTATACTATAATCTTTGATTGGACACGTCGATGATCCTTAAGGTCAGTTCATATTATCCGTCCGTCTCGGTTCAGTTCAGCTCAGCCAAAATATCTTTCAATGTGTTTTATATGGACTAATTCATACTATCCGTCTCCGATCCTTCAGCACCTATCGGCACGCTTACGGCCGTCCGACGGTATTCTTCCAGAGAATATTTTGCGGATGGACTGAAGGGCGTGGTTACACTGAACGAGACTGAACGTATAATATGAATAAGCAACCGCTCAGTTCAGCTCAGTCAATCGAGGGTTTTCCTTTGTTGTGAAAGCTTCTTTGAACTTTTCTTTTGTATTAATTGCGAAATTTTTCACAGTATACAGGATGATTCATAACTATTGGGACATAGGCTAAGGGCAGATTGTTTGGACCAAAATATGGCGATAGGACCAAATATACCCCAATAAAATATTGCTGTGGAAAAAGATAGAGGACGTTAGAGTTAATTTTTTTTTTTCGTTTTTTGCTAATAATTTCACTGTATATTTTCAATGTTACATAAAATGAATAAACTTAAATTAAGTGTTCTACGTGTCCTACCCCCTACTTCTATGCCCTTTCTATTTCTTTCAATAAAGGACTTTAAAACTTTGAAGAAAATATTATTCTATCCCCCTATAAAAAATTCAACTTCAACGCCCTCCATCTTTTTCCACAGCAATATTTTATTGAGGTATATTTGCTTCTATCGCCATATTTTGGTCCAAACAATCTGCCCTTAGCCTATGTCCCAATATGAATCACTCTGTATAATCGAAATGATTTCCTGTTCATTCTAAAATAGCCATGATGTGTGGACCAATTTTTTTTATAATGTCCAATATTCACCTTCAACTTTTCTCTTTTCAAATATTGGTTAGACACCCAATCCTTTTACCGACTTTTTGTTCCTCTTCATCTTCGTCTAACAATAATGCAAAAGCACAACATTCATTCAGGCGTACTTGCAGCAAAAGTTTACGTCCTATGAGATAGGGCACGAAAGAGAAACAACGAAAATAATAATACTGATAATTTAACAATATTTTTTAGGGTCCTTTTTGTACTGTTTTGATCAAAATGAAAGGCTTCATGTGTCAAGTGCTGGTCAATTCGAATGCAACCGAAGATTCACGACACACGAAGCGGAAGGTGACTGAGACGATCGTGACTGATAATATGAACGCAACCTCCGTCAACGGATAATGATCCTTCCGCCGGCCTGAACTGAGCGGAACGTATAATATGAATCGACCTTTACTCCTACTCAATCGCGGGTACCTGGCGCATGTTCTTGCCCTCAAATTGCTTCAACAGGGAATACTCCTTCTGACGAAAATGATGTATTTTTATGAAATATCTTTGAAACGTCACATTTCGAAATAACGATTTCAACCGTTTCCAAAAAAAAATTATTTTAAGTACTTAAAAATGAAAAATGAGAGTGGGTGTTTAAAATTTGAAGCTTTTCGTTTTTATTGCACAAGTTGGCAACAACGACTCAAATATGCGTTGATAATAAAGGACAACAAATATACTATCTTGATGAGACAGACGAAGACGGCTGTCTATGAAGTCTGGGAGGAACGAGGAAGGTCGTAAAATTCTATGGGATTTTTATGGCCAGTTGCTGTTGAGGCTCGCCAGTGAGTACGGGCCTTATGATGGCTGTAAATCAATCTGTTATTATATAACAAGACATTGTTCTTTGTAGTTTCTAGTTGGCGCTGTTGCCAAGTCGTAAACTAGAAACGAAGCGATTTAAATTTTAAAACCTCATATTTAAAGAAAGATTTTGAATAGTTTCCTCGGTGCATTCGAAAATTTCATGAATAAAACTCATAATTATTCAGTTTAAACTTGCATATGCTATGATAACCCAAATTGAGGAAAATTACCCATTCCGAATTATTTAACCATAAACTATCCTAATATCAATACTGGGATGCTGTTAAGAATGGATTTCGTCATGCAGTTAATCTCATTAGCAGATCTTGTGTGACGGTTGTAGCTCTTGCTATTCCACTGCCATTATTATATGCAGAACTGAACACTGAACCCCCCCAAGCGTCGAAAAGCTAAGTGATTTTGCAATGGTAGAACCTTAAAAAAGGCCTCCGGAAATACTCAAGCATGCAGCTTTGTGTGCCTCCTCCCTCCCAAACATATCATTCTAGTTGCGCCACTTATATTCTCGAAAGTAACAATTCTCATTTATATTTCGTTAATGTTAAAAATTGAGCGAAGCCCCCCTCCGACCTCTCTCTAGTCGACGCTCCTGCCCAACTGCGGTGGCCACGTATGGTATCCCGATTCTGCGGTGCGCTGGTTGAACGACGCAGCGGCCCCACTTTCAGTGTTTTTCAGAAGCGAAAAACTATACATTATACATTGTTTCTTAATAATTCTTTTTGTTAACACCGTAGAATTCACTTCTCGCTGTTATCATTTTGATTTGTATCACCTCGCTTTAGTTCACCTCTTCTAGTGTAATCTCATTTTCAAGTCTTCTCGCTCAATCCTGGTGCTAAATTTTTCTTCTCATAAGGTACACTCAGACTTCTCAAAATTATTAATTTCACCATTTTCATGATAATTTCATTTTGATGAAATGAGTCCACGTGCAAGATATTTCAGAATCTTAAAACAGATTCATAATCCTTGCTAGCACCACTCAACTGAAACGTCCATTCTAGACAAATCGATCAATTGCCTTCTCAGAACTATATATTTTATTATATGTCATAATTTATATAGATTTTCAGACTTCTCTAGATCTTCTCACATGAAAATGGGTGTGTAGAAAAAGGATTGAAACTTCTCAAGTCCTTCTCAATAATAATGATTACTGATTTATTGTCTGCTCATGATATTCCTTTTTATTAGAATCCGTTTACTCATTTTTTAAGACAACTCTTATGATCACCTCTAAGTACATATAACTCATTACTGTTGTTGAGTTTCGGATGAATGAATCCTCATATTCTCCAGGGTGGACCCTGGATGTAGTAGTTTTCCTCAGAACAGGATGTGAACACCTCAACTATGGTTAAACGATCATTGATATTGCTCGATACACTCTCGACCTGGGCTCCACCCTGGAAAGTCTGCCCGAGTACTCGTGTATACTCATTTGGTATGATCTACTCTTTATAATTTGTACTCTCATTGATTATTTTCCATATTCATTCATCGAACTCAACATACATGTTAGTTTTCTCAGCCTTCAGCACATCTCAAAAATCAACGATTAGTGATTTTTTTTTATAACTCAGTACTCTCTTGTCCTTCTCTTAAATTATCAATTGTTTCTTCTGTTTTTCTGATGAACGTTCTAATCGTGCTTTCTTGAAAGCAGTTCGTCTCTGTAAATGTTGAATTCAATGATAAATATTTGATGCACTCTCATAGGCGTAGCCAGGGTTGAGTTTCGGGGGGGGTTTTGAAATGAAATTTTTCTGATTTTGACATATAAATTGAGACTTTTTGAAACTAATATTATGTAACTATATTATTTCGGGGGGGGTTTGAACCCCCAAACCCCCCCCCCCCCCTGGCTACGCCCGTGTGCACTCTTCAAGACCAACTCAATGTATATGAATAATACTATGTTCTTCACAGATTAATTATGATTGTTTTTTTCATTTAATTAATTATTATTGAGCTTCTCATTTAATTAGAATTTATTGCCCCTTTCATATTATTTTTAATATTCTGGTGTTTCTCAAATTCATTAATTTTGTGCTTCTCATTCAACTTGTGCGACTCTTGTTTTGCTCATATATGCATTATACTTATTGATCAACTCATATTTAATGTATCGATTTCTCGTTGATGATCAGACTTAGACATTGCAGTTTCAACTCTGGCCTATTTTTCTGTACTCTCGCGTCTTCTCCTTAAAATTCAGTATTCTAACCTTCGCGTTTTCTGATGGAATAAAGAGGCTCTCGCAATCAATTTTCAATTATTGAACTCCTCAACATCTAAGTCTGACATCAAGTGACTTCTCATTTGAACTGCTCTGGACGATCTCTTGTTTTTAGTTGAATAATGTCTCTCTGATCATTCAAAATCATAACATCCTCGATTTTGAACATTTGGTCCTTCGGGCCGGATAATTGAGTTGGAATTTCATCATCATTCACTAATCATATTTCCCCGTTCTTCTCATAAGCACGAAACATGGCCTCCTCGAAGAAGGAACAGCTCACCGAACCTTTCAAGGAACCGACCGGCTCTGATCAGCGAAAGGACACGACATCTGAACATCTCATGCCTCCTCAAGATGAAGCCTCCTCACTAGACCTCCCAAAGGAGGGACCACGGACCCGCTCAAGGTCACGCCTCGTCACTCCGGGTCTGATGATCAAAATGTCGACTTAGATCAACCGCCTCAAAATAATAAAAGACATCTCGGCTGGACTCCTCGACGAGCAGCACAAGGGTTTTCTAAAGACCCACACGCATTTTGAAAATGCGTGGCCCGAGTCTCAACTCGACCACGTGTACTTCTCGACCGACATGTTCGTGGAAGAGGAGTCACTGTGTAACCGTTGTGTCAATATTGAATTTATTGAACTCCTCAACGTCTAAGTCTGACATCAAGTGACTTCTCATTTGAACTGCTCTGGACGATCTCTTGTTTTTAGTTGAATAATGTCTCTCTGAGTCTATAGATGTTGTTAATATTAGTTTGCTTTTACTGTATTAGCTTCATCCAGGTGACATTCATTTTATGATTGAGAACGATATTCAATAAATGTTTTTATACCATCTCCAACTCAATTATCTTTTCATACAGTCCACTACTCTTCAATTACAAAATCATAACACCCTCGTTTTTTAACAGTTAAGTTTAAGTCTTTTTGGTTTTTTTCTGAGCTTTCAAAGGTTTTAACCTCAGATCTAATTATCTTGTAATAATAATAAAATAATCAATTCGATACTCTCAGAATTTGTACTTGTGCTATCGAGGGAAGACGTCAAATTTGGGATTTGAATCGACGAGCCAGTTGTAACTGATTTGTAAGCCCGGGTGTCCACTGGAAGCGTACTCGAGCGGCTACGCGCTCACGCGAAACGAGCGTGAACGTGCGGCAAGCCGCTACAGATCCCAAGTAACGTATTTCAATACAGCGTTGTCCACTGCAAGCGACTTCGAGCGGGCGTTTTCAAGCGGCTACGAGCTCGTACGCGCGATCCGCCTGAAATGGGATCTGTAGCGAGTGTAGCGCGTGCACGCCCGTTGGCTCATTCATTTCAGTCCGGTTAAATTGAGATTCAGTAAGGATTTTGCGCCTATAAAAGATTTCTATTGCTTAAATGGCTTCATCAGTGACCGAATTAAATCATCTTGGCTTTTTTCCTTCAAACGAATTGAGCATAACTTTTGGCGGACAAGAAATGGGGTTTTTTGTAGTTTTTCAATCATATGTCTTCAAGAAATACGGATATCGACTGATTACTTGCGAGAAAAGCTATAGAGTACTGAATTCTACGTCGAATGAGATCAAGTGTGTACTTTTTCTCACTAATTGATCCCAAAGTTCAAGTTTCAGGACAATTTCCTGAAACATTTTAAAATGTTATATTTCATATTGATTTCTCGGCAAAATCTTTGAAAGCAGCTTATATATGAGAGAAGTATAAAAACGTATAAAAAAGTTGTAAAGCATTAAATTTCACATCGATTGAAAACACGCGTTCATTACACAAATACAATTTTTTCGTTAAGATTTCAGATTTAAAACATCATAGACCATTTGGTGGTCATGGACAGTCAACGACAATATCACTGAAATTTTGCTCAACATTGATATACTCTAATATGGAAACGGGTTGAGGAACGCCGCCTCAATCGAGAATTTAGTGATATATAATAAAAAAAATTGAGCTTTGTTTATATTCAGTTTTCTAGGGGAGATAAAATCGAAAAAAAAAACGAAAACACGCATTTTTGGTCATCAAAAAATTAGCTGAGGAAGAAACCTAGGACAGTTTTTCTGGATGAGTCGTTCAAACAATTGAATACTTATTGGAAGAATTGTTTCACGTTGTTTTCATCGCATTGTCAGTAAAATAATATTCGATTCATTCAGTAGTGGTTGGGAAATATATAAGGTCCGTTCTTCGGTAGACAGTAGAAATGGTTGAATTCTCGATTTGATTTTGGCTATAAAAATTGCAGCCATCGCAAACAACAAGCAATAGGTACTGGATTGAGAACGATCCTTCGGCTCCAACACTGAATTGAACGCACGAAGCCGCCTCCAGTGGACAACCTCTGTAGCGCCGCGCCGCCTGTTTTGTAGCGGCTACAAACGCTCGTTTCGCGTGAGCGTGTAGCCGATCGAATACGCTTCCAGTGGACACCCGGGCTAATAGATTCAAGTCCAAATCCCATTCTGCTATCACAATTACTTTCAAAGCTACAAGTGGGTGGTGTAGGTTCCTACAGGAGCGTGCCTACCGCCGCCGTATCAATGATAATGATACGGGGCTCCCGGTCTCTAACCAATATTTGGCAGATTCGAATGAAATTCAGTATTGTATTGCACTTTTTGGATAGTAAACAAAATTGACTGATTTTTATTAATTGCGGAGATGATAGATGAGTTTTTATATAATTAATTCTGATTTTTGAGTAAGTGATCTAATTGAAATTTCAATGAGAGAATAGAATCCTCAATAATTTTTATACAAAAAAGTACCCTTATTATGAGAATTTACTACCTACATCATCTCTTGGGAATCCGGCTTTTTGATAAAACAGCATTCACTATTCAGTCTCAACTGCTCTGTCAATCCATAATAGAATTCCAATATTGCTTGAAAGTCTTAAGGTTTTATAGATTGAACCCAAAGATTGAAGATTATATAATCTTTCGTTGAACCTTTTCCAGAGGTGATATGGATAGATTAGTTGCTTATGGGGAACTTCTCACACCGTGCTCTTCGGAATATGTACTTCTTTGCATCGAAATTCGTCGAACACTAATGCAAAGATATACAGGCTGTCCCAAATCCCAAAACTAGTGAATCAAACGTCACACCACGATAGAGTAGATCAAATACTATCGAATGACACCAACATTAGTTGAGCGAAAATGTACCGTTTCTGAAAAAACCTAATCTAAAGTTGCCGATTTTGGAACTATTTTTTCAATCACAAGGCCAATTTGTGATTAAGGTTAGCGTTCTTCTCCCATATTATCACCCCTATAGAGTGGGTTTATCCTGAGTAATAAAAATCATGTAGAAAAAACAATTGTTTTGATTTACATTTACTTAGGTTATCGATCAACTACTTAAAATAATTTCAATTAGGGGAGATAAAACAATAATCCCAGTTCAATATAATTTAAAATCGATATCCTTGTTCACAAACTGGCCCTGTGATTAAGAAAAATAGTTCAAAAATAAGCAACTTCAGGTATTTTAATAAAATTCTGATTATTTTGGAAACGGTACATTTTCGTTGCACGGGCCAATCCTACCATTAGTGCAAAGAATATATATAATCTATACAGAGTGTCCTTAAACTAGTGAATCAAAGGTCACACCACGATAGAGTAGACCAAATATTATTGAATGACACCAACAGTTCAACGAAAATGTACCGTTTCCAAAATAATCAGAATTTTATTAAAATACCTAAAGTTGCCGATTTTTGAACTATTTTTCTTAATCACAGGGCCAGTTTGTGAAGAAGGATATTGATTTTAAATTATATCGAACTGGGATTATTGTTTTATCTCCCCTAATTGATCGATAACCTAAGTAAATGTACCTAAATCAAAACAATTGTTTTTTCTACATGATTTTTATTACTCAGAATAAACCCACTCTATAGTTGTGATAATATGGGAGAAAAACGGTATCCTTAATCACAAATTGGCCTTGTGATTGAAAAAATAGTTCCAAAATCGGCAACTTTAGATTAGGTTTTTTCAGAAACGGTACATTTTCGCTCAACTAATGTTAGTGTCATTCGATAATATTTGGTCTACTCTATCGTGGTGTGACCTTTGATTCACTAGTTTTGGGACACTCTGTATAGATTATATATAATCTTTGCACTAATGGTAGGATTGGCCCGTGCAACTTCCAAAACGGCTTCTTCATTTTCAACCGTACAGGGTTGAGGGGAAAAAAGTACCTTTTTCGCATAATCTCCGATTGAGGTTTGCGAGAGTTTGTTCGCAAGGAAGACCTCGTTCAGTAAAAGCTTCTTCATAGAGTCTTCTGGCATCACGCAAATTTGGTTTTGCATACTTAATATGAATATCAGCCATTTCTAGATTTGAATATGGCACCATTTTTATCAGTTCAAAACATTTTTGAAACACTGGAATGTGAAAAAGGCCCACAAAATTTTCATGTTTTACTGATCATTTCGGAGAGAAAGACGCCCGCATTATAGTACGGAAATGTGTCACATCTTTGATCAATAGCTTGAATTACTAACTGATACAGTTGAAAAATAGAAATTACCGAAAGGTTGGTAATATTAGGAATATTGAATAATTTTCAGTTATTCCTGAATTTCAGCGATATTTTGGTGTACCTATGTATATCACTATGAAAAATTGTGCAATGTATATAAAGAATTGGATCAGCGATGTCACCCCGCCGCTATTTTTATCGAAATATGTTGAAAAAACGTCGACAAAATGACAAATGATTGTGAAAACAAGTTTCATATACACTTAAGTTCATTTTTTTTTCTCAAGTAGTAAATTAGAAAAAACAGAGACGGGGTGTCATCAAGACACTTCAATTTAAAAAAAACCAAGGCTTTAGATACAAAATTGAAAGCGTAAATTAAGAACTAGTGAATGCTGTTTTTGAATGGAGATTCATGAGGTACCTATTACTTAGAGTCTTTATGCACCGAACGCCAACAATGAAAAACCCGTGGTAATGGCATGCAGTCATGCAGAATTACGTCTGTCAGTATATATGTTACGGCTAAAGATAGGTGTGAACATAAACTTAAGATTAGCCGGCTAAACTTAGGTTTAGCTTCTTGTATTTGCTAATGTTAGTTTCTTCTATCTTTAGCCGGCTAAACTTAAGTGTAACCACATCCCATCGGCTAAAAATGTAGAAGGCTTGAGGGGCGCAAATTTTCGGCAATTAAAAGAATATAAAGAAATAGTGATACGAGTATAATCAACCTATTAATGCAATGCATTTTTTGTATGAATTTCACATATTTTAATAGCAGAAAAGCATTCTGTTGAGCAGTTGGATAAATGAGAATGAACATTATATTTGTTTCATCTGTGTCTCAACGAATTCTTTTTGACGAATCTAAAAATCTAAACGCTTGATGACAAAATTCATTACATGCTATTTTGAGTGTGAGGGAAAACTGTAGTGTTAATGATTATTTTTCATCTTGTTATTATTCATAATTTGAGGGAAATTGAATGAGCAGACAAAAACTTCTTCACCAAAATACCAAAGGTTGAATTCTAGAAAAATATAAGTAGAAGTGCCCAATCTTGTTTGTAGTTAACCGGACTATTTGGCACAAAGATTATAGAGTTAACTCTATATCCCTCAGGATGATTCATGAAGGTTGACAACAGCCATATTTTGGAACCCGTATGTTCAATGACTCGGGAAGAAATTTTTAACAAAATCAGCTAGAGAAAGTGTTTTCAACTATGTTCATGTTCATAGTTTTTTTTTTGTTCTTTTTTGCGCAAGAATTGGTTGGAAAGAAATTGCAACATTAGTTCCTATTTCGTAATTTTTCCATAAACCCAATTATTGAATGGTAGGGAAAATATACTTTTGTTTACGGAAAAAATTTTCTATGTCTAATATCTCATTTTATTGTGGGGTCATATTATGGTTTTTCACAAATGAGGCTCGGTTTGGAGAGCATTAATCTCCTAAACAGATGAAAATAAATCGTTAAATGTAGAATTGAAAACCCATGGGCGTTATGTAATACAACCCCAATACATTCGATGCTCTTTTGCATATTTCAATTCTAAAAATTTAAACAAAAAAGTGGCCGTGTGCTTTCGTCCTCTCCCATCCGACCATTCATGATACATCACTTGTCCGCGTGTCCATCGAATACATTTTTAGCCGTTCCGTTTTGGGTAATGTGCACATTAGCCGGCTAAAGATGAAATGCCCTGACGCGGATGAATATTTTATCGAACTTTAGCCGATCCTCGAATATAAACCTAAGTTTAGCCGGCTAATCTTAAGTTTATGCTCACACCTATCTTTTCATCAAATCGAATTTGATTCGTTTCGTAAAATTGATATACATATTTATATATTTCAAGCGGTTGTAGAAAAATATTGCTCCTAACTCTTACCTTACCTTACGCTTACCTGGTAATTAAATAATTTTATGAAGGACTTATCGGAAAGTTCAATCATCACCAGACCATCGGGATAGAATAATATTTATCTCGATGCACTAGACGATTCAGTTCATCCAAAAACTTCCGTGTACTGAATTTAATTTGAATCCCCCAAATATTGAGAAAGCTATCGCAAATTGATTCGATGTTGAACGGGCACTAGCACCCTTGGGATGCATTTTAGGACCTCAGTTGGTATGAAGTTTACTTTATATTTTGACGTCTAGAATCAACCCTTGAAAGACATGAACTGGACACCTTGTATTCATTATTTAATTTCGTAAACTGAGTAATGATTCGGGAGGCTCCATAAGATTTTGATTTTATTGTATATTATAGGTATACATGGAAATAAATGCCCCGTGTCCATGTGAAAATTTTTCACCTTTCATTTGGGTTCTGGTACATGATAACGGTAGAGTGATTTGGCTCGTGTAGCTTTTAGCTTTAAGTCACTTACTTTTCTGATGACACCGAATAATTTCAGAGTAAAGCTGTCCAATCTTCTGTATTCTCTAGTAATTGGCAAGAGGCAGATATTCGTACCAAGAAAATGCTCTTGTTAATCATGATAAGATCTAACAGACGTTTAGTGCTGAAAGTTGGTCCCCTATACGAAATGGATCTGAACATATTTCTTCGGGTAATGAATCATGAATCACGAATAAATTAAAATCTATCGAAAAGCAGAAATTAAGAAATTTTTCATGTTTTGCAGATTGTCAAAGGGATGTACACAATGATTACTGTATTTAGACAAGGAACTGTTAACCTGTGAATCCTGAATCATCAGATTTGACCAAGCTGAAGGAAACAAGGAATTACGAAAACAATAAGATTTATCTATTTGGAAATACTAAAGCACTTTGTTCGATATTTCATTTAATGTAGCTAAAAAGTTTATTTCATTAAAAGCATAAACATTGGAATGTTTTCATAAGTACACCTAATCCAAATAATTGCTTTGCAAGGCCATAATCTGCTGCTACCCAACAACCCAACTTAGAAATCCATTGATAGGAAACGGTCCATCCAAGCTTTCTGGAAAAGAAAGAATTTCCAATTTTTTTCAGACACTTCATTATTTGGTTTTCTTCCTTATCTTTATCCTCTTCAGCTTCTTAAACAATGTTCAGCAACTGGTCAGCTATATAGTCATATAGACCTATTAAAAAATAAATGAGCTTAATAGGCCATAGCTCACTGATGTGAATATAAAAAAAAATTCAATATCAAAAAAAGTCTCTAGCAACCTCGAGATTATCTTGCCACGGCCGCAAGCGTCCTCGCCGATAATTTTTCTCTCGGTTGCTAAAGCTTCGTTTCACTGCCTAGATATAAAAATAACTCTTTCGTGTACCTAAACAAAAAATGTAATAATGTACTAATTTCCGAACGAAAAGTCGACTATTTTTGAAGGCAAGTACTTTTCGTCTGCATACACTTTTCGTCCGCAAACTCTTTCAGTATGGCTTTACGTCACTAAGATACCAATACTAGATAGAGGAGCGATTGAATAAATTTTTGAATACAGAATTTGATGAAAACAAAATTGCCCGTGTCAATAATTTTTATTAGCTGTTGTCAAATTAATTCTTCACGAAATCTGATAGATTTTACGAGTGGTACATGGTTTAAATGTTAATTATAATCAAGACTCCAGACAGAACTGAGGGAATTTGTAGATATGGCAACCTATACTCCATTCAAATTTATTTTAGCAGTCGGTTGGCCATAAAATAATTTTATCAAGTTTTTGTAACTAGAAAGGAGTAAGGTTGGCACTCATGAAATGTCGTTAATGTCATAACGCCGTTGCCACAACTAATATCAATTTTTATTACGAAAATTCCGAAAGTGATTGAAAAAAGGGACAGTGTTTCAGGAAGTGCTATTTAAAATTCAGGTCCGCTTCCGCTCATTCAAATAGTTATACCCTGATATTCTAAAATCCACAATACGTCATATAATGTTTCATCTGAATCTAAACGACTTATATTTCAGCTGAATATTTCCACAATCAGAAAGATTGTGAATGAAGAGGATGAAGAATTTCCTTCTCTTGGGCAGACCCAAAAAGTGATGGCATTTGAGAATTTTATATTTGCGTGAATTAATGCGAAAAGTTTACTACAGGATTTTCGATGAATGTCATCGTAGAATAAGTTCCCGAAAATTTATTCTTCTATTTTTCATTTGACTTTTCCTATACATTGTAAATGTCTTAAGGTACCATGGTACCAAAAAATACCTAATTATTATTATTATATCACTATATTAAGATGAACAGCAACCTTTGCAATGTTGCAGAGGTTGCGTTCACAAACTTATTCCAAGAGTAGGGTATGAGCATACTGCAAGGAAAACAGGATACGCTTGTGGAAAGTTACTCAGAGTAATTCTGTGAGCGCAACCATCATAGACATAGAGACATGGACTGCGCCTTCCCTTTCCATCTATGCCTGAAATACGGTCAAAAAAAGTGACAGAAAGAAACTGAACATCGGGCAGTATTTGTCTTTCTCTAGAATTTTGATTGGTCCGCACTCACCTCTATGTGAACACAAAAGAGACAGGTAAGGTAATGGTAATGGTAATGGCGAATTCAAAAATCTAGACGCCCTCTGCCGACTGAATTACGAAACTACTTTGTCAGTACTGCAAAGTTAAAACAAGTTTTGTTTCTTATGTTTTCTCTTATCTTACATTGTCTTACAAAGTATTATAATTATTATTTGGAGAGGTTATATTGGGATTATTGTCTGGGTTTCTGAATAGAAATACTGATTCCGAAAAAATATTGGAAAAGGTATTTACACCAGTGCTTTCAACTGGCAGGAGTTAGGTTAAACGATTTTTCCCTGCAAGAGTTTTCTGCTGAATTCAATTGACGATTTAGAATTACAATTCCATAATTTTCATACTTCCAAATGAATTGAAGTATCTGTATAACTTGTTCCATGAGATGAGCTGAATCATATTTATGTCTCTGGAGATTTCAGTATGAGGAATACCTATGTCATAACATGGAATTGAAATATTTTAAATAGAAACTTTAAAACTTCCACATAAACGCATTACTTATCGAGATGTTTAGTTTCTACCTCCTTCACAAACTCAGTATATTCTACCTCAACATTATTACCTAGGTTTACTGTAAAATAATAGGAATTTGTGTTTAGGTACAGTGGATCACCAATTATTCCACAATTCATCCCTTTCAAATGAAGTATTTCCAAAGAATGTTGATCTTTCTTTACGAAACTAAATCAGTCAATTCACTTCCGATAATTCTGATGAATATCTTGATTTACTAGAAAAACTCTGTTACGCCGTACAAATCTCGAAAAGAGTACTGACAAACGTCAAAGCTTGTTTACATTTCGCAGCCGCAGCGCCCTCAACGGTAATTGGATTCGCGAAATGGCCCGATGATCATTTCTCTCTTTGAAATAGCCAATTTCATGCAGGCATTGCTCAGTCCATGTCTCTATGTCTAAACCAGGCGGAAGTGTTGTCTCTGGTTTCGTGCTTCTCGGAGTTGTCTTGTCAAAGATTAACTCTATTCCCTTGAACCCCCAACCAATATTGATCGATTTTCAGATCGTCACAGGTAAAATTCTCAGGTGTCACCTTTGAGCAAAAACTTAAATGGGTGCAGCAAATCGATTCCATGTGCTCCAGGGCGATTTCACAGTGCAGAATCATCAAGAGTTTGGGCTAGCCTTCGTGGGGATCACATCATACCACCCTTATCAATATCTACAAAGGCCTTATCAGACCATATCTGGACTTTGGTGGAATTTTATATGGTAGGTGTGCTGAAGCCCAATTGCAGAGGCTGGATAAAGTTCAGCTTGCGGCCATACGAACCTTCTTAAGCCTTATGAGGTCGACCCCTACTCACGTCATCTTGTTGGAGGGGGGAGAACCCCCGCTCAAATATGGGAGATTGTGGTTATCCTATAAATTAATAAATATGTCTCGAAGTTGCATAGATTTTCCTATCACCCTTTGCGTCGGACTCTTCAAGACCAAGGTGCGCTAGATTCTCTGTGGTTCAATGGAACGATCCCGGGATATATACAGGCTCATTGATAGAAGAAAAGCCTTAATATGGCAATCTCCCACTCTGCCATACTTTCTAACTGATATCAGAATTAGGGCGAGCATTACGATGATGGGATCTTTGCTCTCGGAGAGGTACGAGGGATACGTTGACATTTATGAGGATGCTTCAAAATCACATAGTCCTGAGTCGGTAGGATACGCTGTTTGGATTCCAACCATTCTAAAAACATGTGGTAGGCTCCCCGATCACTGGGCGATTTTTTTGGCTGAAATGTTGGCTATGCTATTAACAAATCAATTCGAAAAGCGGTTATAATTTTGGACTCACTGGGTTCTCTTAATATAGATTGAAGAATGGGAAAATGGATGCTAAAACCGATATCTGCACGGTGAATGTTTTGTCTCTCCTTGCTAGGGCAAGGACCTTGCTTGAGGTTGCAAATTTCGCTTTTGTGGGTCCCTTGTCATTCATATATAGTTCACAACGACACGGCTGACATGCTGGCAAACAGGCGTAGAACTCTACCTGGAAGATCGCAGGTGAGGGGAGATCTTCGAGAACTGTAGCTTTTGGCTTTCCTTCGGAGACATACTTTGAAGGGACGGGTACAATGAGTTCCATAACATCGGACAAAGCAAGGGCAAAATATATTCTTCAATGATTAGTCCATCGACGACCGACGTATCGGAGTGAAACATATGGTTCAGAGATCTCAACGTCTCAAGGGAGAATATAACCACCATAATTAGGATCAGGTCTGGGCATTGCTCGAGACCGGCTCATTTGGCAAGCATCGGAGTGAGGGACTCCTGCCTGTGCAGCTGCGGGAGTTGGGAGATTTAACTCACTTGTTTTTCTCATGTTTTGATAATTTCCACTATGTAGATAAATGGTTTCTCTCTGTGAACGATGTCTTTTCCTCCAATAAGCCAGAGGTAATGAGTATAATACTGACCATGTCACATTCCTCTCTGAGCTTCAGCTGACTATACCCACACCAGTTTGAAAAAAAGGAGGAAGTTAATAAAAGTTGTAGACTACCCATAGGCGTAGCCAGGGTTCAGTTTCGGGGGGGTTTTAAATAAAAAATTTCTGATTTTGACATATAAATTGGGACTTTCTGAAACTAATATTATGTACCTATATTATTTCGGGGGGGTTTGACCCCCCAAACCCCCCCCCCCCCCCTTGGCTACGCCCGTGAGACTACCACACCTTGAAGATCGTCTTTGGCGATATAGATTTGGAATCCCTGTTCACCCTGGGCGCAACTGTGGAGGAAATGTGGGACTTGTTCTTGAGTGCCTTGATGAAGGCAGTCGACGGGTGCACTACCACCAAGGTGATTACTACTATCTGTCAAAACCATGAATTAATCAAGAAGTACTTAAGATCTGTCACCTTCGAGTCAGCGTTCATGTCAACTCTGTCTACTCCTCATACATCCGTTTCGCTCCCTGAGATTGATTTCCCCGAAGAACTTATAAAGAGGCATCTCCTAACCCTCGACACCGCATCTGCCCCTGGCCCTGACTGCATATCTGCCACTCTTCTGAAGAACTGTGCTTCTGAGATTTCATCTCCATTGTCCAGGATTTTCCACAAGTCGTTTCACACACATACCTTACCATCACCTTGGCTAAAATCTCTAGTCACCCCTATTAGATAAGGGATCAGAAAGATTAAAAGGAGATAGAATGAGCGCTGAAAATTATCGTCCTCGTTATCGTCCGATCACTCTGGTCTCAGTTTAAAAGGTTTGCGAACGCATTGTGAAGGAGAGTGTGCGTGAGTTTGCCCTCGAAAACAACTTAATCCCTGATGAATTTTTGCCAGGGCCCTTAATTATTACTAATCTTCTGGAGTCTGTCGACATTTGGACTCGTATTGTTTGACATGAATATACCCTTAGACGTCATTTACTTGGACTTTTCTAAAGCATTCAACCAGGTCCCTCACAGACGTCTTCTACCTACGGAAGTTGAAATATCCCGGGCTGCGAGGGAGTTTGTTGCTAATGATAGAGACATTTATTTCTTCACGAAGTTTTCGCGTGCGTGTGGATGAATCAGTTTCCGACGAAAGGAGGGTAACTAGTGGCATCTCCAGGAGTCAGTGCTTGGGCCACTTCTGTTCCTCCTATACACATCTGACCTCCCGAATAATATGAGTTCGTGGATCTCCATGTTTGCCGATGATGGAAAAAAATTTTATAATGCCCTGGACTAAGGGAAAGTTTTGCAAGATGATCTGAACGCCGTGGTTCGCTGGTCACAAAAGTGGCTTTTACCCCTTAACTTCGAGAAGTGTGTAGTTCTCCACATCGGCAAAAACAACACACGTCGCGACTACTACCTAGATAACCTACATATTTCTTCCGCGAGTAGCCACCTTGACTTGGGTGTTACTGTAAACGAGGAGCTTTCCTGGTCGTACCATATTGTCGAAACCACGCTCAATGCGAACCGTTTTGTATACAAGTTGCAGAACTCGTTTTCATCTACATATTCCCTGCTCATTGAAACATATGTGAAACCAATTTTGGAATTTGGGGGACCGGTGTGGAGTGTTGACTTGGTGCGTGATGAGGGGCTTCTGCGACGTGCGACACGCATCCCCTATGGTTTCGCGCGCCCCTCGTACAGCGAGAGACTGGCTATTCTAGGTTTTACTGGTTTTTCGGACAGGCGACGGCCTCTCATTTCAAATTAATAATAATAATAATACTGGAGTTCTTAAGTAACTCCAGGATCCGCCTATGATTGTCTCTTGAATGGCTTACCTGTTGTGATTCTTCTTCTTGGCGTGCCTTATCCGTTCCGGACGTTGGCAAGCTTTATTTTATTGGCAGCGTTCCGCGTTCCTGAAAGGCTGTACCGAAGTTTGTCCAAACCATTTCTGGAGATTGTACAACCACGAATGTCTCCTTCTGCCTGATCCCCTTCTACTCTCCATTTTGCCTTGTTGTAGTTCAGCACATGTGATAACTGTCTTATATTTATATATATTATTTATATAGACTGGATCTAGACACCTACTCCCCTGGGAATCAGACTGCTAGACAACACCGAAAACTTTGAGATTGAAAGCATAGCCATAGGGTTAATCTTTGAATGGGCTGTTCCAGGATTCTTAGACACTCTCGATATGGGGGCAGACGGACAGAGAAATCTATATCTCTGTATGGGGGATAGCCCGTTACCTCCGATATGATTCTTATCGGAGGTAACGGATAGCCAGAGATCAGAGATATATCTCTGCCAGAGATATAGAAATCTATTTCTCTGGGGATAGCATATGAGAGAGCTGGCACTTTCGACAAGAAGAAAAAGATTAACTCTTTGGTTATGTCGCATGTCAGTGTTAATGATACTGTCACTGTCATGTCTGTCAGTGTCAAGTGTCAAGTGTTAACCTGTCTATTTTTGTTAGAACTTTTATTTGACCGAATAAAAAAATTTCCGTGTTTTTATCGAATTCGAGATAATCAGTTAGTTTTTCCCGTAATAATCTTTCAGAATTTTCGCAGATTGGAGTCAGCTTCATTTAATTAAGTTTTTTTCATTGAACAGTGTGTAATTCCTATTTTATTGGGAATACTTTTTCTTCCTTCCTTGTGATTAATTATTTTCTTTGAAAGAACTTCTAGATTTATTGTTGATATATTGTTAATCCTTTGGCATAGTTAAAATAAGAGTAACTGGGATCTCTGAACATCTAATATTCTTGTAGGTGATTCAAATATTATTTGCTTCTTGATCGTAATGACAATGAATGCATTTCAGAAAATATACCAAGAATTATCTACTGTGTTCTGTAAGACACTTGGCTCAACTAGAATGGATTCTAAAGAACAGGGTATCAGCTCAAGTGCAGGCTGCTGCAATGGTTCTGAAGAGTTGGGGGAAAATTTCAGTGTAGATGAAATTCCATGTATGTATTCCAAGCTAACATTTTTCCAGAATTCTGGATATTTGTTGCCTTTCCCAGTATTTCATGATACTAGGGACAAGGTTGTGTCTGGTGAAACTAAGTTTAGTTATCACAGCTGTGAGTAATATAACTAGAATCTAAATACCTAGATAACACTGGTTCAGTATCACCAGGATACCTTGAATATCATTCTTTACTGGAGTTGATATGTAATGGTGATGGGTGAACTATATTACCCTTCAATTGTCCCAATGGTACTTCAGTTTATTCTCTGAATAATCAATTATCACATGATTGTTTAGGTCTAAAAGGGGTTGGCTCTCAAATGGCTTTTGGGTTGAAAGCTTTGATTAATACATTCAAAAGTGAGAGAATAATAACATTCCAAGAAACATCAAACACTAGATAATGTAGTGGACTTTGTAAGAGTAGGACGGAATCAGAGTCAGCATTTGATACAAACATGGTCATTTCCCAGTTGTAAATGAATCAGTTCTTACTGTTTAGCGTCTATATATTGTATGTAGAATGAAACTACATCATGTACTGCCCAAGATGAGATTATGAAGTTGCCTTCAACTTCAATATGATTTTTAGAATTGGATTATAAGAACTTAAACATATAAACTTCATGTGACATGACTATTTCTTGGTAGAGTATTAAACTTACTTAATCAATGTTCTACTTTTACAGTTGTTGCAAACTATTTTGTAACTAGAGTAGCTAAATACATGCAGTGATCTATAAAGCAGTACTTAGTTCAATACTTTTCAAATAGATGGCGGCGCAATCATTGACCATAAAATCTTAAGGTTTTCCAGCTCTGGTATATACGGTAGAAACTCACCATAAATCTAGTAAATTATGTTTACTATACTTTGTTTTTATTAGTAACTATCATTTGAGACAAAGAATGTATTGTACTGGATGCTTTAATTTAAATGATGATATATTTATGTCATTTTTTTGAGGACGAAAAGGACAAGCAACTGATACTAAGGAGCAATATATAGGTTTTTAAATTCTATTGTAACCTGAATGAATATCAGATCTGTCTAGGTGAATTATTAATTGAGTTAATTGTACTGTTATTAGAATTAATTGCACTGATACATGTGTGACCCGAATAGTTTACACACTTATAAATTGTAGATACTAAAGAGAATGAAATCACACAAATAAGTTTTCAGACAGATTTTGAATAGGAAGATTTTTAAATAAATTACAAACTGCTAATAGGTTTTTCCTCAAAATTTTGAAGCACTCCATGTGCTCTTTCACCAAATACCAATACTAATTAGGGAAAACTTTCCAAAGAGTGGTTCCGTTTTATAAACAACACTTTTCTTTTTTCTCAACACTACAAGAGAAATTCCAATGATTTCAAAACAAAAAAGGTTAACATTATACTTTGACCAATTCGAAAGGATAGGGGCTAATATTGAGCCACAAAAACGACAAGAGGGGTTAACATAGCAGAGTCACCTTAAAATGCGAGTCAAACTAACGAATGTGAGCTTGATATTGTGCGTGTGAAAAAAAAGTGAACGTAATTCAACAATCAACGTTGTTGAACAATCGTCTTGATTGATGCTTCAGCGAACTAGATTTTTTCGATAAAACAGGAGTATTTTCAGTGACTGCTCAACATCTCCAAATTTTTAATAGGTACCTATTAGGTAGAAAAACCTGCATAAATGACTGATAGTGAATTGAACTGTGAACAGAATATTTACCATTGGTTTCGCAAACACAAGGAGCGCTATTTGTCCAACAATGCATACTTTGAACTGTGTTCTTCTCATCAGGCGATTCCGTAATACTAAAAATACGATTTTCAATTGAAAGGATTAGATAATTCACTTCGACCTTTCCAATTTATCTTTGTACTTTCGAGATAATTTTATAGAAATTCGTATCAGATAAAACGCCGTTTTGTAAATATGTAATGAGGTATTTGAAAGTACAGTTCGTTCGCATCGCTTTCAAGTGCTGTGTTTTTCGCCGATGGAGTTCTGTTTTTTTCTCTATTTTTATGATACTTGACGCGTCGAGTGTTCAGTGACATGCATCGACGCTGGTGATTTTATAAGCGGAATTGGATAGTGTTACCTACTTTTCTGGAATGGAATACCCTTCAATTTACTGTAAGTTACATGAAGGTCATATGGCCAAGATGACCTTATTCCCCTCAAACTACTTCTTTTCCATGAAAAATAACTTCGAAGGAATTTGAAATCTTCTAAGTCCATTCCATTTTGCACAAATTGAGTGTTCAAGCAAAAAATAAATTTTGAATTAATGTGGCCGATGAAAATCCATATTGAAACAGATTATACGATTTTCACAAAATGAGTTTTTAAACCACTCAAAAATTTTATCTTCACTCATGCTATTGTGATAGAGAAACACGTGTAGTGGTTCAAAAACTCATTTTGTGAAAATCTTATAATATGTTGATAAATTCTTGTAGTACCTTGAGTGTGATATCTTCTTGAACTTGAATTAGCATTGCTTCATGAAACTTTAATTCAGCGTCATTTGGAGAATTTTCCGGATTCGTCATCCACAGCATTTCTCTGTTTTCTAAGCATTTCGTTATGGAAAGAATCAAAATTTCTTAGGTATTTTTCTTGTTCTAACGATAGTGCGTCCTGATGAGCAGAATACTAGAAAGAAAAATTGAATAATGCAGCCTTCATCAAACTGATTCGAAGTCTTGACTAAGCAAAAAATAATGAATCATGAGTACATAATTTGTTATCCAATTGCAGTGTGAAAAATATCATCTCTGCGTCAAAAATCTTCTGCTGAATTCTCGTCGTTAAAAAAAGGGCAGTGTGCTGGGTCCGCTGCTATTTGTTGTATATGTTACGGCTACATATAGGTGTGAGCATAAACTTAAGATTAGCCGGCTAAACTTAGGTTTATGTTCGAGGATCGGCTAAAGTTCGATAAAATATTCATCTGCGTAAGGGCATTTCATCTTTAGCCGGCTAATGTGCACATTACCCAAAACGGAACGGCTAAAAATGTATTCGATGGACACGCGGAGAGGTGATGTGTCATGAATGTTCGGATGGAAGAGGACGAACGCACACGGCCACTTTTTCGTTTAAATTTTTAGAATTTAAATATGCAAAAGAGCATCGAACGTATTGGGGTTGTATTACATAACGCCCATGGGTTTTCAATTTAACATTCAACCAGTTATTTTCATCTGTTTAGGAGATTAATGCTCTTCAAATCGAGCCTAATTTGTGAAAAACCATAATATGACCCCACAAGGAAATGAGATATAGAAGACATAGTCAGTGTCTTGTGAAAAAACAGAATATGGCCTCACAAGTAAATGAAATATAAGATACTAGCTGACCCGGCAAACCTAGTTTTGCCATTTAAATTATTTCTAGGGTAGATAATAATAACTAACTCATCGTGATTGCTCGATTGGTGGTGAGAAAAAGGAATGCCTTTTTTTCTGTACTGTACAATGTTTTTTGGGAATATTTTGTTATATAAACCTTGCCCTAACAATAATAATCACAACAAAAAAAGAATTGTCCAATTTGGTGCGATCGTTTGAACAATAAAGCATTTTGAAGTAAACCATAGATCTTCTTTTATTAATATAGATTAGACATAGAAAATTTTTTCTGTAAACAGAAGCATATTTTCCCTACCATTCAATAATTGGGTTTATGGAAAAATTACGAAATAGGAACTATAGTTTCTAACGTTACATTTTCTTTCCAACCAATTCTCTCGCAAAAAAGAACAAAAAAAAAATTATGAACATGAACATTGTTAAAAACACTTTCTCTAGCTGATTTTGTTAAAAATTCCTTCCCGAGTCCTTGAACATACGGGTTCCAAAATACGGCCTGTCGCCACCCTTGATGAATCATCCCGGGGGAAACAAGTGCATTCATCGTAAAGCTTATCAGCTAAATAGTCAGGTCAACTACTAACAAGATTGAGTACTTCAACTTATATTTTTCTGAAATTTGACCTTTGGTATTTTGATGAAGAAGTTCGCGGCATCATTCTTGTCTTCATTTTTTCCTTTTGCTCATTCAATTCCCCTCAAATTATGAATAATAACAAGATGATAAATAATCATTAACACTACAGTTTTCCCTTACACTCAAAATAGCATGTCTCGAATTTTGTCATCAAGCGTTTAGATTTTTAGATTAGTCAATAAGAATTCGTTGAGACACAGTTGAAACAAATATATGTTCATTGTCCAATTTCTCAACTGCTTGACAAAATGTTTTTCTGCTATTAAAATATGTGAAATTCATACAAAAAATGCATTACATTAATAGTTCGATTATACTCGTATTACTATTTTTTTACATTCTTTTAATTGCGTTCCCTCATTCCTTATACATTTTTAGCCGATGGTATGTGGTTACACTCAAGTTTAGCCGGCTGAAGATAGAAGAAACTAACATTAACAAATACCCGAAGCTAAACCTAAGTTTAGCCGGCTAATCTTAAGTTTATGTTCACACCTATCTTTAGCCGTAACATATATATATATATATATATATATATATATATATATATATATATATATATATATATATATATATATATATATATATATATATATATATATATATAAATGACATTCCTAATATCGTCAGAACTATACTCTCCGCCTTCAGGGAGAGAAATGATATATCTAGAACATTGAACTCTATGGGAACTGGAATGGCATCGCGATACAGGCAAAATGAGGAAGAGTGAAAGGGAAGATGTAGAGCAACCTTTCTCTCTCGCACGCCGTTGCTATTAGCAACGTAAACATTTCAATGTGCGGGAATGAAAGAATGAACTATTCGAACTGAAAATATTTGAAGGTTTGATACTGATTGGAAAAATTTTTACTTCTTTCTCTATTTCCCAAATTGTTCAAATCTTTCAACGAGTCGGTTCGTACTGTAACCAGTCCGGCCCTTGCGGTCGGACCTTTCGAGAAACAGAGCGGTCGAGAAATTCCAGAATAACCGCGAATCTACCTGAATGTTTCCGGCGCCTATATAAGCCCAGCGGAGGAGCAGGTAGGCAAGTACAACTACAGTAACAGTGCAAGCGACTAGTGGAAATAAACAAGAGTGGAAATAAATAGAAGTGTGATACTTAGTTTGTGAATTATAAGTGTATTAAGTGTAAATAAATAATTTTAATAAGTTGGACGTTTTAATCAGCGAAGAAAACGTTACATTGGTGTCAAGTGTGCGGTTCAACATCGCTCGAATTAAATAAATAATTTTGGATATTTGGAGTTCATGCCAGTGACCACAAGACTGCAGAACACGATGGAGACTCAAGCGGTAATGGACTTTTTGAGAAAATTAAATGAGAAAATGGACGAGAATTCTTGTAAGTTGGAAGAAAATTCTCGAAAATTGAATGAGAAAATGGACGAGAACTCTTGTAAAATGAATGAGAAAATGGACGAGAACTCTTGTAAGTTGAATGAACAAATGGAAGAAAATTCTCGAAAATTGAATGAGAAAATGGACCAGATTAAGGAAAATTGTAATGATGTGGTGAGTCAACTTACAGATAAATTGGATAAGAAACTGGAAACCATAAATGAAAAATTTGAAAAAGTAGACGAGAAGTTTGATATAGTGAACGAGAAATTTTACGAAGTTTATGAAAGTGTTCATGAAAAGTTTGACAAAGTTTATGAAAGAGTTGACGAAAAGTTTGACAAAGTTTATGACGACGTTAATGGAAAATTGGAGGAAATGGCAGGAATAATTGAACATCATTCCAAATTGATAGATTCCTTGAAAAGAATGTCAAACAGAACAGATATTCTGGCTTCAACACCCTACAGCACAGCGAAAGCGGAAAATGACGGCGAAGGTAGTAGAATGAAGATCAAGCCTCCAACTTTTGATGGAAAAATACCCTGGTCAACTTACCAAAAACAGTTTGAAGCTGCTGCGCTGGCAAACAATTGGAACGATAACGAAAAAGCCAAGGCATTAATAATAGCTCTACGAGGAGAGGCACTCAACATTCTGCAAACGATTCCGGAGAGCCAACAAGCCTGTTACGAAGTTCTTACATCGAAACTTCAGATGAGATATGGTGATGCTCATCTACAACAAGTATACCATGCACAAATAAAGAATCGAGTGCAGAAAACAGGGGAAAATCTCCAAGAGTTTGAAGCTGATGTGGCGAGATTAGTCAGGCTGGCTTATCCATCTGCTCCAGATAGCTTCCTGGAACAGCTATCAATCCAGACATTCGTGGACGGGATAAAGGATAGCGAAATACAACAAGCCCTGAGACTAGCACGCCCTAGAACCATAGATGATGCCTTAGCCCAGGCTTTGGAAATAGAGGCAGCGAAGCAAGCGTCGCATAGAGGACACCTTCGTGTAAGACAAGTCCAAGAAACAGACCGATCTATTGAGGACATTGTCAGAGAAGAAATCCGCAGAATATCACAAACTAGGAAAAAGGATACTGTGTGCTGGAACTGCAACAAAAGTGGGCATTTCAAGCGAAACTGTCCAGAATTGGAAAAAGAGTCGCAGCAGGGAAACTAAAAGGGGTCGGTGATAAGGGGCATAAATCGACCCAAGCCAAAAATGCCCCCGAAGTGATAATCCGAGGAATAATGTCTAAGGATTTATCAAGCATAGTTATCCCTGGAAAGATAAATGATCGAAATGTGAAAATACTGGTAGGCACTGGCTCGACCAAAACCATTGTGCGTCCAGAAATTGCTGAAGGATTGGAGATTCGCCCAGTTAGGATCAAACTTCGAACTGCGTCTGGACAAGAAATACCGACTTATGGATCGATCGTCCCCACTATTGAATTAGGAAACACATCAGTTAACCACGAAGTTCTGGTAGCTGGAATCACGGAAGAAGTTATTCTGGGATTGGACCTTGTTAAGAAGCTTGGATGCCAATTGGATTTGAAGAGTGACGTACTTCGGCTAGGAAGTGAAGAGATTCCATTCAATGATGTGGAGGACAAGATATATCGGATTCGACTGACCGAGGACATCACGTTGCCAGGGCGAACTGAAGGCATAGTGACTGGTAGATGTGACGATGTAACGAGGAGTGGCTGCGTGAGAGTAATTGAGCCCTCTGACGATACAACCTTAGCTAAAGGACTACTACTTGGAAAGACCTTGTCACCCTGAAGAAGGATACCTTGATTGGACGTGGTGTACCTGTGTACCATATTTCGGGTGGGATAAGTACTGCAGAAGTCTCAAAATCGCAAAGTAATTCTGAAGAACTGGTGTCCCTCCTCACTTCAAAATGTCAAGAGCTCGACCGATACCAACTACTCGAAGTGAGAAAATTGGTTCAAACGTTCTCCGACGTTTTTGCTACGGACGGAAAAGCAGGGAAGACTGATGTTGTGCAGCATAAAATCAATACTGGTGATGCACAACCTATCCGACAGCATCCTAGACGTCTTCCTCTGGCAAAAAGGGAAGAAGCTGAAAGGATTATTGAAGACATGGCGAGAGAAGGTGTAATCGAACCGTCAGATAGCCCCTGGACATCGCCCGTAGTATTAGTGAAGAAGAAGGATGGAACTACTAGATTCTGCGTAGACTATAGGCAGCTCAATCAGGCCACGAAAAAGGACAGCTATCCCTTACCGAGAATTGATGATACCCTGGATACACTCTCGGGATCACGTTGGTTTTCCACCTTGGATCTGAAGAGTGGATATTGGCAGGTTGGCTTGGATCCAAAAGACAAAGAAAAGACTGCCTTCAGTATTGGAACGGGTCTGTGGCAGTTTAAAGTTATGCCTTTCGGTCTATGCAATGCTCCTGCCACATTTGAACGTCTGATGGAGACAATATTGAGAGGGCTCTCCTGGAAAACTTGTCTGGTGTATCTGGATGATGTGATAGTAGTGGGAAAATCATTCCAAGATCACTTACGCAACCTATCCGAGGTTTTCCAGCGACTTCGTGATGCCAATCTAAAGCTAAGTCCTAAAAAATGTAATCTGTTTCGAACAGAAGTGAAATATTTAGGACACGTAGTTTCACGTAGAGGTGTCAAGGTTGATCCGGATAAGATCAAGGCAGTGCAGGAATGGCCTATACCGAAAGACAAGAGTGAGTTGCGGAGTTTCTTAGGCCTTTGCACTTATTATAGAAGATTTGTATCTGGTTTTGCCAACGTTACCAAGCCGCTGACGAAATTGACGGAAGATGGACAGGAGTACATATGGTCCGATGATTGCACTGAAGCCTTCGAACGATTGAAAAAGGCTCTGGTCACAGCTCCAGTTCTGAGTTACGCAAGGGCTGAAGGTAAATTTGTGCTCGACACCGACGCCAGTAATACAGCCATTGGCGGCGTTCTATCGCAAGTCCAGGATGGACAGGAAAGAGTCATCGGGTACTTCAGCAAGGTGTTGTCCAAACCAGAACGAAATTATTGCGTGACCAGGAGAGAACTTTTAGCAGTCATCAAGTCCGTAGAACATTTCTACAAATATTTGTACGGAAGGAAATTCTTACTAAGAACGGACCATGCTGCTTTAAAATGGCTCCTGAGTTTCAAGAACCCGGAAGGACAAGTGGCTAGATGGATTGAGAGGCTGCAAGAGTATGACTTTGACACTGAACACAGAGCGGGGACTAGCCATCGCAATGCAGACGCGTTATCAAGAAGACCTTGTCCCGAGAATTGCAGCCATTGTTCGCGCCTGGAAGAAAAGATCGATTTAAGGCGGACCACCGTAATCGAAGACGACTGGCTACCTGAAGAAATTCAAAGAGCACAAGAGGAAGATAACGACTTGAAAGTAATCCTGAGTTGGAAGAAGAGCGGTAGACGACCTACTTGGGAAGAAGTATCCAGACTGAGCCAGAATGTAAAGTCGTATTGGGCACAATGGGAAACATTGAAGATTGATGGAGGTCTTCTGAAACGTTGTTGGGAAAATGAAGATGGAACTGAGCAGAGACTTCAGTTGATTGTGCCAAAGAGCCGTGTTACAGACATTCTGACCAGACTACATAATGGAACTTCAGGTGGACATTTCGGGATAACCAAGACGTTGGAAAAAGTCAGGCAGCGATTTTATTGGCTAAATTGTAAGAGGGACGTTAAAGATTGGTGTAGAAGATGCAAGGTTTGCGCTGCTGCTAACGGACCTTATGGTAAAGGAAAAGCACCAATGAGACAATATAACGTCGGATCCCCCATGGAACGAGTAGCTATCGACATCGCTGGCCCCTTTCCCGAAACAGACCATGGAAACAAGTACATTTTGGTAGCGATGGACTATTTCACGAAATGGGTGGAAGCCTACGGTATTCCTAATCAAGAGGCAAGTACGGTAGCTGATAAATTGGTCAGAGAATTCTTCTGCAGATTTGGAATACCTCTGGAGCAGTGACGGCTCGTGCCCATAAGGTGTGGGTCGGCCAGACCCAGGATATACAGGGGAATATCCTGAAATAAAATTAATATCTATTTTTCCAACCAATAACTGAAAATGAAAACGCGGAATCCCACCATAATCTCTGTGTTTCTAAAATTAAATATTTATATATTTTTTGTCGATTAAGTTTCTGAAGATAAGTTGGATAGGGTTGCGGCTAAGGGATGGAAAAAAATATTCAATTTTATTTCCCAAAAATAAATGCAATCAGAAATGACATGTTTTCCAGCATCTTGATGTTAAGTTATTGGTTGAGAAACTACTCATTGATAGAAGAAGAAGGTAATTGAAAAGCAATTGGTGGGTTTCAGTGTCTTCATTTTGAGTGGTTGATTAATATTGAAGAAATATTGATTTTTTTCCAGACTTATGCCCCATCCTGTAGATATAGTCTGATTTATTTTTATACAACGGTGTATAAAAGTTTCGTTTTCAATGCGATATAAAGGCTTGTTTTTGGAGAAAGAATGTACTATACTTCTTTGTTTTTGCCCAGCTTTTGAATAATAGTTTTATTCTTCTTCGGTGTCTCTCTGTAAATACCGATAACAAATTTATTACAACACAAAACGTCAATACGAATCAAAATTTTAAGTTCACTGAAACACATCTACAATTTTGATTTTAAGTGAAAATGTACTAATTTTTCCTTTCTTTATTTCACCATTCTTCCTTCTACTGTCACATGATCTTGTGACAGGATGCAAAGTTTGTTTCGATTTCTACTACTCCAATTATTCAACAATTAAAGAAATTTAGAATCCACTCAGATTGTCAAAATTTACGAAATGAATCGAAGAAAACTGATAAACACGTGCACCCCTTTCTCTCATTCTACGACACTGACCTAATTCCATTCATAATATGGAAACAGCGATGCGGATGCGATTCTTATATCCCCACTCCGAGGCTCGGCCGGCCGGCCTACGCGTATTCAAGAAGCTTCGAAATCACCATGCCCTTATAAATTCACTAGGAATTACGAATTTTTATGGTCAAAAAATCACTAAACTACTCTTATACGGTCGGAATACCCTTTTTCAAAAATTAACTATTCATTTGATAATAAAAAAATCTAACTATAATTAGGGATATATTATATTTTCATTGACTAAAACTACTCTTAAAAGGTGCGAATACGCTCTTTTCTAAAATAGACATAATATTTAATGATTAACTATTCATTTGATAATATAATATCTTAGAATAGACAATGAGGAAATCTAGAAATATGACAACTAAACGACCAAACCATAGCAAGGTAGGCCCAACTCGTGCTGGCCGACCGTGTATGTATCTAGCAGCGACGTAATACGATGTTCAACTTGGTGATAACTGCGTGCGACGTAGGTGCTGTATAGTACAACAACTTGAAGCGTTTCGCTAGGCTACTGCCGGCTGGCCGACCTAGCGTGTAGCGTGTTTATCGTAAGGAAAGAGAACTTCGAAATAAACTAACTCAGGGCGACAGGGGCGTCACGTTGATCGAAATAAGTTGTCGTACGTATTACTAGGGAATAAATCGAGAATTTAATATCGAAATTAATCATTTGGAATAAGTTTTGAAGAATAAAATAATTATAATTATTTTCCATTTCTCGATTATTTTTGGGTCGGCCCGGCCGACCCTGCATACCCGGACGAGCCGTCATTGCTCTGGAGCTGCATTGTGATCAAGGCCGAAATTTTGAATCGAAGCTATTCCAAGAAGTATGCAGCAATTTGGGAATTCACAAAACAAGGACTACACCTCTTCATCCACAATCAGACGGCATGGTCGAACGAATGAATCGGACCATGGGAAAACATCTAGCCAAAGTAGTTTCTGATCACCAGCGGGATTGGGATGAATATTTACATCTATTCACCATGGCATATAGATCTTCGGTTCAAGAATCTACCAAGGAAACCCCATCCAGTATAATGTTCGGCCGAGAAATAAGGCTGCCTTGCGACTTAGAGTTTGGATGTAAGCCTGGAGAAGACGTAGCTGGGGAGGACTACGTTAGTAAATTAAGGAACAAGCTGGATTACATTCATGGCAAGGTGCGCAATCAAATGCAGCAAGCAAGTGACCGAATGAAAATGCGCTACGACATCAAGGCTATTGAAGGTGGATTCACCACTGGGGATCTGGTGTGGCTACATAATCCACAAAGGAAGAAAGGTTTTTCACCAAAGCTGCAGAGACAGTGGGAGGGACCGTATGAAATAATCAAGAGGATAAATGATGTAGTTTACCGGATAAGGAAGCTCCCCAGAGGAAAACCAAAGGTTGTCCATTTCAACCGATTAGCCCCGTACGCGCAGGACGAAGAAGAAGTACGTCTTGTGGAAGCCCCGATGCAAGGTAGCAGTGATTACCAGAAGTTTATGGATTGTTATGGTGAGACACGCGTTGCACGGTTCGGCGTTACACAGGAAGTACATCAAGATCTCTTTACCGTGTCTAAGGAATACTCTCTCGCTCATTGCGTAGCGGAGGACCTTCGTATGAGCAAAGGAATAGCAAGAGTATTCAGAAATAAATTTGGACGTCAGGAACAACTATTGCGACAGCAGCCAAGAATCGGAAAAGTTTTGAAATTGAAGGCTGAAGGTCGGTTCATTTATCACCTAGTCACGAAGCAACATTCCTATCAGAAGCCAACCTATCAGAATCTATGGACGGCACTGCATAGCTTGAAAGAAGACCTTCAACGCTTTGGAGTTAGGAAATTAGCTGTTCCCAAGCTCGGTTGTGGATTGGACCAGCTGAATTGGCGAGTTGTGCGAAGCATGCTGGAGGTGGTATTTCAGGGGACTGGTATACGGATCCTGGTGTGCAGTTTCAACCCAAAGCAGGCCAGGGAGCCTGGAAAAACTGTGGAGTGCTACTTCCATCAGAATGGCTACTGTAGGAATGGTGATGAGTGCAAGTTTCGCCACGGTCCTCGGAGAAATCCACTAAATCTGTTCTGGGACAGAACAGGCTTAAGGAGGGGACAGTGTAACCAGTCCGGCCCTTGCGGTCGGACCTTTCGAGAAACAGAGCGGTCGAGAAATTCCAGAATAACCGCGAATCTACCTGAATGTTTCCGGCGCCTATATAAGCCCAGCGGAGGAGCAGGTAGGCAAGTACAACTACAGTAACAGTGCAAGCGACTAGTGGAAATAAACAAGAGTGGAAATAAATAGAAGTGTGATACTTAGTTTGTGAATTATAAGTGTATTAAGTGTAAATAAATAATTTTAATAAGTTGGACGTTTTAATCAGCGAAGAAAACGTTACAGCACTAAAAATAATTAATCATTAGTTTGATAGTTTGTCATTCTAATCGAAATTTCTAAAAATTTTGCACTTTTTTTAGTGATTTATGATGTTAATCATAATTTCCTGAATTTCGGGAACGAAATTTTTAATAATCACCCTTGCAGCCTTGATGAATTAATAAAATAGAAGCTTTAGAGTAATTTGAATATAAATATTAATTATAATCTTGAGGCAAGAATATAGGAAATGATCTTCTGAAAAGCCTCGGATAAAGCTTTGGAATCATATGAAAAGCAGTGTCAGCAAAGACAGAGTTGTCTCTGGAGCAGAGACAGTCGTCTCTGGTGTCAGTGCGAGAGATTTTAAATATTCCAAATAGTTCAATATATAAAAGGAATCATATCAAAAAGTAAAGAACAAAATTGCTGAAATATTTTTATTTAACATAATTGGGACAAAAATGTTCAACGGTAGCAGCACTATCTTCGAATTGTAAGTTCTTACATTTGTTATCAAGAAATTCCATAGCATCTGCTACCCCATTACTCATTGTTTGAGTAGCTAATCTGACATTCATAATTCTATTTTTATAATTGATATGCTAAGATGAGAGGGAATTAGCCAACCTTAGACCTTCCTCCATTTGAACTTTTTCTAATTCCTTGACAAACTGCCAAGAAATGTTTCCTGTGGGGGACTGCAAATTTTTTTCTGCAAATGTATTTCTACGGATACCAATTTTTCCTTCCTGTAGCTTTGGTCCAAAGTTGTAAAGTAAAAGGTTTTCGGAGAGGGAACCTAAAAAAATGAAAAACATAAGGCATAATTCCTAATTATTTACTGCTTCTCTCCTTTTGTGGATTCTCACTTCTGTAAAACTGTTCAGGATGGATTGGTGTATGTGATACCAACACTTCACAGAAAAAATATTATATTATATTTATGTCCCCTGCATTATGGCATCCGTTTCCAACACAATACTGGACCATTGCTGTTATGAAATTCTTCTTATTCAAAATGTTTTTTGTTACTGCAAAAACCACTTTTGTCACTCTGGGAAACACATAGACTTAAAAAACACTCACCAAAAAACTATATTTAAGCTTTGAAAAAGCACAAGAAATTCTGTTCAACAGCTAACTTGACTTGATATATAGACATTTTTCGAGTTTCTTAGGAATGTAAATCGGAAGTATATGGCTTCTAAACAATTTTTCACCATGATTTTTACTAAAATACTGACAAAAAGACATTAAACAATGTAATTTAAAATTTATCTACGAAAATGACATTTAAATTTAGGTTATAATAGTGTAAACAAAAACACGCTAGAGAGAGAAAGGTTGCTCTACATCTTCCCTCTCTCTCGGTCACAATTTCCGACGAATTTTGCTACCTACGAAGCCATTCCAGTTTCCATAGAGTTCAATGATCTAGAATGACATCTCAACCATCAAAAGCATTCATCAACTTTGCTGTCGACTCCAACATTCTAATACGCGGGAAAAACCGTGAAGATCTTCAGGGCCTCCTTGAGTTTACTCACCAATCTGTACAATCATGGTGCACCCTAAATAACTTACATCTCAATGTAGGTAAGACGGAGTTTGTTTTCTTTTCCCATAAACTAAGAAGTGTTGAAGCAGAACATCAGCTCACATTATCACGAGAAATTATCTCTCCTCGAGCAACAACCAAGTTTCTGGGTATTGATGAACATCTTGAGTGGACAGAGCATGTTGATAAATTGTGCGGAAGATTAAGCCAGACAGTGTTGGTTTTGCGGGTGTCGAGGTCGGAGCTCAGCTTGGAATTTTTGAAGTCAATTTAGTTCTCCAACTTTCCGTGATGAGCTATGGTGACATTTTCTGGGGGAATAGTCGACATGTGAAAATGGTTTTTTATATCCAAAAGATGGTCGTTAGGGTTCTTTTTGGTCTGAGGTATCGGGAATCCTGCCGTGGCGTATTCAGGAAGAATAACATTCTCACACTTTCTGGCATCTACATCTATAGATGTCTGCAGTTCCTGTTCCAAAATAAAAACCTTTTCGACAAATTTAGGAAAAGTGATTCATACAAAATCCGAAACCAATTTTTTCTGAACCCTCTACATACGTTTTTCCTGACAGAAAGAAATTGTACATATATGTGCCTAAAACTATATAACAAACTACCATCTAAAATACGTCAAAATGATAACTTCAAATGTTTTCGAAAAGAGGACTATAGCCTATTGTTACGACTAGAGCCATACACTGTTAGTGAATTCCTGGAGAGTAACATTGAATGCTGATCTTCTCTGTTTTGTTTATTTTTTCCTGTATGACGTTACCCATCTTCATTGTTTTGTTAACAATTATTATTGGTGAATAAAGATATTCTATTCTATTCTATTCTAAAAATCCCTTCAGTACTGAAATTTGCTTTTGTTCGGGAGGGTCTTTCGACCAGGTTCGGTCTTCCAAGTGATAATTCTTCTGTTATTCAGTTGTTCGAGGAATGCTACAGGACCCTCTATTGGGGAATCATCTCCCATAGCTATATCAGTGTTATTCTTTTAAAAATAGAAAAAAACGATTGTATACAAGGTTGGCAGGTTTCTACACTCCTTGGCTCAGAAGTCAGAACTAGAGATACTTGGTATGACGCTCTCGTTCCCAACTTCAAAATCTTTTCACTCATTTCAATGAGACTGATGTAACATATTCGATACTCACTTATAGTATATCGGGAGCTATAAGACTATATAAGAAAAAAAATCTTCAAGGACCTCCGATCTCTTTTTTCGAAATGATTAGATATCAGGAATCAGATCGTAAATATGTTGCTACATTCTAACTAGAGTTACAGGGTGTTAATGCTTATACATATTGCTATATCTAGATTTCTGTTCGAGATATTCGACTTTAATGCTCTTTCGAGTTCGACCTATGTTGCGTTTCTATCGAAATTTATATCAGTTCATGTGTATTCTTCATGAAATTGAAACCTAAACAAGATATAGCGAAATATTCGAAACAGTCATTTTTCAGAAACGTCCTGTAACTCGCAAACGAATCAAGATAGCCATGATCTGCTTTCTGATATCTTATTATTTCGAAAAAGAGACCAACGATCCTCGAAGATATCGTATCGGAGTTCTCGGAATGCTTTCAGTGAGCATCGAAAATTGGGACACCTGTACAGGGTGGGCAAAATTGGTGATACCTGAATTACAACTTTTCAAACCCAACGAGAAAGATAGAGGAAAATGCATGGCACATTACTGTCTTCTTTTTCGAGAAACTAATAAGGTCATCATTACTCTATCTTCTTTTGTTTTCGAGTTATAGGTCAGAATTAAAATTTCAACTTAGGTCATTATCTCCGTTTCTGTTTAAAGGAGCATCTTGAAGTGAAAACATTATACAGACACTTTTTTGTTAGCAATCCAGTGGCGTACTATGATTTTTTCCAACAGGTATATTTGCTGAGCTATAACATAAAGATGTATTTTTTCTTATGAAAACAGTAGTTTAAAATGACTTATAAATACTGAGGCTGATGTATAATATATTTCTGAAACGTTACAAAATTAGCGATCCTTTTCAAGTCATTTTAAACTACTGTTTTCATAAGAAAAACCCATTTCATGTTATAGCTCAGCATATAGCTGTTGGTAAAAATCATAGTACGCCACTGGATAGCTATCAAAGTGCCTGTATAATGTTTTCATTTCAACATCCTAGCCCAAACAGAAACGGAGATAATGACCAATGTTGAAATCGCCCAAATTTAAATTTTGGCCTATAACCTAAAAAAGAAAGAAGATAGAGGAATGCAGTTGATGGCATTATCAGTTTCTGGAAAAAGACGAAATGAATGGTACATTAATTTTTCTCTATCTCGTTGGGTTAAAAAGTTGTAGTCCAGGTATCACCAATTTTGCCCACCCTGTACAGTGTGGGATCAGACAGACTAACGATTTCAACGTTAATCCCAGTTCAATTGAACTGAACTATCAAATTCAATCCCGTAAACTTGGGTAAAACCTAACTGCCCCCGAGCCTTTTCTTCCAGTGATACTATACACATCGTATAAGTTTATTTTAGGTCAACTTGTTCAAAATGACAACACTCTCGTTAATTATACAGTCCATAGTTCATTTCCCAAAGAACAAAATTCCAATTCGGAACTGTGAGATGAATTAATCTCTAGATGTTGACATTGACCCATATTCTGTTCAAGTTCATGTTTTGTATTCTATCAGTTGTAACGTTTATGTTATTCACATTGTCATTCGATTGGTGAACTAATTTTTCCTCTGTCCAACCAACCGAACTACGATACACAACCTTTCGAAAAATAATGCGAGAATTTCGACTTCATACAATGTGAATGTCGTCGTAAAAGTAACTTACTTCAATCATAGCTTCTGATTGTCTTGGTGATTATTAATTTTCTACCGAGATAGTTAAAATTGAACGATTCGTTTCCGTTTCAAGGTTAACTTTGATTTGGACCTTGTACTTTTTCGATTTTTTATTGTAAGCAATCTCCTAGACCCAATCACTGTCAGCGTCTACAGGGCGTTCAATAAAGGTTGGAATTCGAGTTGTTTCGTTTTATTATAACTATTATTTTTCTTGTCGCCATTTTTTTGGTTTACCGTATTGTTCGATTGTTACTTGATTTTTACGCCCTTTATACTTTTGACTAGCTTAACATAAATTCCATCACGTTATACTTGGAATGAAAATTTGTATTCCAAACTCTATTAAGGACTTGAGGAGCTTTCCAGCATTAGTTGTCCCGAAACAAACGTCAAACCGATTTTTAAAACCCAAATTGCAGACAAATTCTCAGTAGTATGTTTTTTTTTTTGGAAATTCAATATAAATTATAAGTGATTGAAAAAACAAAAGAGAAATGTCTATGAAAATTACGGAAGAGGGAAATAATAATTTTTGAGATTTACGGTTGAATAACGGCTCGAATCTGAAAAATCGTTAAAGATGTAGATAGACCTTCCCATCTTAACCCTACATTACTCGCGTGGTCTACGATTGTAGACCATACCTATTCGAACGAAAAAATGTTGAAATCTGAGACATTGAAGTTTTCTCGATTTCCTCTCAAAGAGAAGCATTATTTTATCACAAAGTTTCAATTATATGAATAACAAGTGGTCAAATAAACGATATCATCATAGATAATCTTTGAAATATATCAACGTAATATTTAAAGTTAAAATAAATAATATGGTCTACACTTGTAGACCACGCGAGTGAATATGATCTAAAAGAGGGCGCGACTAACGCAGGGTTAACGATGAAATGAAGAAATATCATGTTTGTATCGATTATATTGTTTGAAACGAGAAAGATTTAAAAATATATATTTTTCAATAATTGCTATAAATATCCCATTTTTAGTTTTATGACATTATGCTGATTTAATTGATGCAAAAGCATGAATTTCATAAATACTTATGTGTTTATCCCAATTCACTGATTTTCTGAATGTCAAAACATTTAGCCATCTGCCAATTAGACTGGTCTTTTTCTTTGGAATTCGTCTTAGTAACTCGGCATAAACTCTCGATTACTAAGCGTTATTATTCCATCAATCCACTCGAAATTTTTTAAACCTCCTATTAATATGGTGGTCCTACGCTCCGAATTTAAAGTCATTAACTCCAAAAAACTTCATCCAAATGACTTCAAATTTTACACGTGATCTTCCTATATATTGCCAAGGTTCGCTCGCGATTGTTCGATTTTGTGGGATAACATCAATGCTGGTCTCGAACATGGCAAGTTTTTTCAAAGTTTCATTATTTTTCATATTCGTGGAAATTGAAATTTTCGGAAATCCTTGCGAGCAAACTTTTAGCAACTACCCGAGAATATTTTCTAAAAACGAATAAGTTCAGATGCATAACATCCGCCGATAATTAAATAAACAAATATTACGATCTAAATCTAAGTAAGAAACTACCATCACTCGAAGTGTTCACAGAATTGAAGTTTTTTCTTTAAGGCTTGAAGTTCTTGAGATTCTCTCAGTGATCATCGAATTTGCGTCTCCCTGTACATTATTCGATCAACATGTTCATTGTGGAACCGCTAAGGTTATTCACAATCCGATGCAATGGAAGAATACTTTTTGATAGCCCCCGATACGTCCAAGTACACGCTGGATTTTATGCGTTCTGTCTTTACCCATTTCTCACGAAAGTTTCGGGTGTCGGGACGTTAATAGCGTCAATAATAATTAATGAGAGGCCATCATAATAGAAATATCCACCTCGCGGAAATCGTTCAGCGTCAGTGGCGGTCCCAGGTCCCACCGTCAGTGTATTGGTGCGTGTTGCTCCATCAAGAACGTATTCCATCTAAGTGGCCTGTTCCGATGAAGGATTTGGAGACGAAAATCGGGGAAACGAACGGAATAAAGATGATGGACATAAGTGAGTACCTATTCAGTAGTAGATATTCCGTTCGTTAATTGCCAAGTAGGTAAAACCTGATGACCGAGTTTTATGGTCACGTTTGCGACACAACCTGTTGAATATTAAAAAACGGATCAATTTATTCGACCATCAGCATAAAAAAATGTGTATGATTGGGAAAATACTCATGGTTATAATGAATTTATTCCTTCGGTTTTTCTTATTCGGTGATGCCCCCTCACCATCCTTATGGAAAATGACTTTCGGTTAAATTTCCTCCGTTTTTAGTATATTGTTGACTTTCACTTTCTCGGTTAAAGTTTACAGTGTATTTTCTTTATACGGGTCCCTGGATTTTGTGAGCAAAATTTGAAAGGGTACAATCAGTATGGTACGAGCTTTCCGAATTTGCCATCATGCCATCGGATAAACTATCGAATCATGGCATGAAAAAGTATAGAGAAAAAACCGTTTATTCAATAATTAATTTCTGCCCGTTTTCTCTCATTTCATTTTTTCGAGTTTTCTGAAAACGGAATGTTTTCCCCATATTTTCTGAATGCTCTATCTATACAGGGTGATTCATAACTATTGGGACATAGGCTAAGGGCAGATTGTTTGGAACAAAATATGGCGATAGAACCAAATATACATCAATAAAATATTGCTGTGGAAAAAGAGGGCGTCAAAGTGGAATTTTTTATAAGGGGCAGAATAATATTTTCTTCGAAGTTCGAAAGTCCTTTATTAAAATAATTAGAAAAGGCATAGAAGTCGGAGGTGGCCACGTACAACATTTAATTTTAATTTATTCTCTTTATGTTACATTGTTTTTAATTATGCTTTATCGTAGAAATGAATAAATGAAAAAAATAAATCCCCTTCCGATGCTCTGAACTGTTCAATTGTGTTTTTCTTAAAAACGGATAAAAAAATATACAGTGAAATTATTAGCAAAAAACGAAAATAAAATTCAACTTTAACGCCCTCTATCTTTTTCCACAGCAATATTTTATTGAGGTATAATTGGTCCTATCGCCATATTTTGGTCCAAACAATCTGCCCTTAGCCTATGTCTCAATAGTTATGAATCACCCTGTATATGGTTCAGTAAATTCTTAAGTTTTCAAATTTGGCAAATATTTTATTTCATCAGGTTGATTTAAAAAATATTTTTGGAATAAATTTAAATATAAAACTATATAACTACATATATTTATACACAGTGGGCAATTGAACTCGAAACAGCGGTTTTGTAGGTCGGCAGAAACGAATGATATAAAAACGCCCGGACACGTGGATTTTTGATGCCAGGGGGACAACTTCCAAGATCAAAATCAAAACCGTATCTTTTCAACTCTTAGTGTAACTTCCCCAATCACCATATTTAAAATAGGGGAAGGCCTCGGAATTTTGACTTCAGCTTTTTTTCATTCGATCCATTAATTTTAGCAATATTCACATTCAAGGTCGGATTTACGGAGAGGTGTAATGGGGGTAATTGGGTAATTACCCCACCCCCCATGAGTATCGAAAACAATACAATCTGTGGTCATGTACTTTATTACGAAGGTTATATGAAAAATAGCAATATTCGCATTTAAATTTTGAACAACGTTGGTTTTCCCTTCAATCGAATCTTAAATCATTAATTCTGCAATTTCGGTGATAAATCTGCCGTTCCCGCACTAGTTATTTTGGAGAAATAAAGAAATTATTCCAATTATTTCTTCCAATGAATAAACTATAAACTATAATTGTAAATGAAGGAAACAAACAGTAATATTTTGATGCCTGATGTATGGCAGAAAAACGTAATAAATTCGTGCAAATTTGATTGATCCACACAGCATGATTAACGAAATGGCCAATTCTGTACAATATTTAATGTACCTAATGCTGAAGAAGTATTAATTTGATGAAAAAAGGGGGAGTAAAAATAAAAATACACATAAAAAATATGTAGGCACGCCATATTAATTTTTGAAAATTGAATTTTGAAATTTTGAATCTGTCTAACAGAAGCACAATTAACAGTGACTTTCTTTTGTCAAATGGAGAACCTATATTCAGTTCTAATTCTTGGGAACATGTACATGTTTCTGTCTCGGTTTCTGTATACTTCTCACAATTTTTGTTCTACAGTTTTCTTAACTACACAGCTGTAATTTGTAATGGAACAACTTCGATATACACGGCGTCCACAAAAATACTGTTAACATGTCGATTATCAAATCGATTTATCTCCATTTTTCAAATTCAATTTCTCATCATTATAATCACTTATCAGTTTATGTCTCTTTTCATCAATACATATTATGCACATACCCGAAATAGATTTTTGATACGTTTTCGAATTCCTGTGAACTATCAAACTCTTATCCAATCGTTCAGATATAATAGAGCGTATTTATAAATTATTATTCTTACATCGTAGTGGACATCAAAATATTCTCATTTTGCAGATTTCAATAAATTTGAATGAAAATTGAGAATAATTTTATTCTTGAATGAATTTCGAAATTTCATCATATTTGTTATTATAGAGCGGCAAAAAATAGTTCAAAGCCCGTAGCAATATTAGAATAATTTATAAAGACCCTGCATTATTCAAACTACAATGCGTATTTGTAATTTTCCACCGAATGTGTTAAGTGTATTATTCCATTGAAGAATGAATTTGTTATGAATTACTAGAAGGAAGAACTAAACATGATTTTTTGTATCAGTGGTGCTCAAGAAAATTGTTCTTGGCATAAGGGGTAACACCCAAAAGTAAAAAAAAAAGGGAAGGTCATAGACAAAGGAGATTCTTTTAATACATTCTCAAGATATCCGCAAATAATTTTATGATCGATCCATATTAACTTACATCGATTTGAATAATTAGAAAGACAGAGTTCCACGGATTCAAGTGTATTGTAGGATTCGAAGAAAACGCATTATACAGGGTGTACCAAGTTAGACGTTTCTTTAGAACTGGACCTATTTGAAATCTGAAAATTGGGATTATATTATTCGTCATTATATTCTACTGAACTACAATATTCTGGACATTTTTTTTTTCAATTTTTTAGTTTCTGATATCATAGGGTATTTAATTTTGAATATACTTCTGTTCAAATCGTTGCATTCGTCCAAATAATTCTCAAAATATCGGAAAAAAACTGAAAAAAGGGAGATATGAGTAAGTATTCAGTTTTATGTTTGTTATTCCTATTCTAAATATCTTGAGCACAAACTGTTTTCACATTTTTTTTTAAGTCGAAGAATGTGAAAATATTGTACAATTACTGAATTTTTAAAAACTCTTAAGAAGGTTGTGTGAAAAATTGGTATCGAGATTTGCCCATAGCTTTCGTTTTTCAAATCAGAAACCTATTTTTGGAATAATTGGAATAATTTATCTTCTATGACCATAGATTATGAAGCAGATAGTATTACTTTGACTGTAGGTACGACATAAATTCAAAAAATCCTAAATAACTCAGGAATTATTCATTTTAGGAGCATTAACATGTTAGAACACTCATTAATTTTTCTTCGCAGATTCCAACGCATTCATGAAAAAATAGGGTTCTCTTATGATAAGCGAAAGTTATGAGCAAATCTTGATCGCAACAACATTTGGAACACCCTATGACGAATTTTTCAAAATTCAGGAAATGTACAATATTTCCACATTCTTCGACTTCATATATGTGAAAACGCATTGTGCTTAAGATATTCAGAATGGAAATAACAAACATAATAGGTACTGAATACGTATATCTCTATTTTTTTCAGTTTTTTCTCGATATTTTGAAAACTATTCGTACGAATGCAACTTTTTGAACAGAAATATATTCAGAATTAAATACCCTTTTATATCAGAAATGAAAAAATAAAAAAAAATTTGAAAAATTTATTTTCATTCCCTGTATAACTGAAAATGCTCAGGCTTCAAGAAAATTTTAGCTCAGTAGATAATGTTGAACAATTTCATAATCCCAATTTTCAGATTCCAAATAGGTCCATTTCTTCAGAAACGTCTAATAGGCCCTCGAACTTGGAAGAGTGATGTAAATCAATGAGTGGTTATACGGATGACAAAAAATTATGTATGCATTAGAAAAAATCAACATGTTGACACCTTGTATGCCGAAAGTGTTTCATGAGCACTGATCATAATACTGCGAAGTTTCTTCTTTTCTCCCAAAACTACTCTTACGTTTTATGGGTGTCCATAGATAATTCTGCAGAGAAACCCAAAATCTACAAAATACCAACAATTTAGAAAATTTAAACGAAAGCCATTTTCCATTAAAATGTTGCGGGGTATTTTCATAATAAAACTGAACATGACTTCCCACGCATCCTAGCACCCATCACTTTTTACACTAGGCATCGATTGATTATTTCGAATTGTAAGGAGTTTCCGAGTCTCCTCCGATGTTTCTTTTCGATCTATTTTGATGCATACAATCAAAACACAGGAGAAATGCAATAGAATACAATAGATTCCTTGATAAAGAATTTGAGCTTTACGAGGCATTCGCGGAAACCCATAACAGAATCGATAATTAAGTGGGTTAATGTTGAATAGATACCTCCTTCTCAATCTTCACTTCTAGGCAATCCCGAGACACGTGATGCAATATCGCAGTTAATTATTAATCCATTTGTCTACTATGTCCTTTTTCGCAAAAGTTTTATTCTGAGTTCCTATGTTCTGCGCGAACTTAAACCTGATTGAATGCATTCTTTCATATAGGATGAAAAACCTTAATCGTTGACCATCAATGGGATCCAAGATTTACCAATCCTTTTTTTGAATAGCTGTGGAACAATAAATATTGACATTGTTCTGCTTGGTATTTGAGTAATTTTATTGAAATTTAAACCGGTTGTAAACTGTACAGAGCAAGCCCAATTCCATTTTAGGGTAGCGAAAATCCATTTGCGCTTGCTCTGTACAGTTCACAACCGTTGTGAACCACTCTACGAACAAGCCTAATAACTGACTTTGCTCGCATATTATTATTGTAAACCGCTAGTGTACTATAATATTCGACTCAATATTTGGGAGTAAATCGTATATCCGTGTGTATCTAATTGATTAATCATTTGATTTTGCGAATATTTCAGTTGTGTGAACTATTAGAAATACACTAGAGTGATAACGAAAATACAGTGGAGTGAGAGCGAAAATGAGTGGTTCATCTTAATGATGAACCATCGCTCTTTGTCATCAGTAATATCATAGTGAGCTGGATATCCAAACTAGTACAATCTTTGAAGAGCTTTTGAAAGGTACTATATTGGTGCCTAGAACTCGTGTTAGTTATATCGATATTTCAGATTTATGTCTTCAATATCGAGATATTAATCTGAAAATTGGAGAAAAAACGTTGTGCCATTCAGTAATACAGAATGCTTATACTCATAAAAAGTGCCTGCTTCAAATAAAATTTTAGTAAAATAAAAAAAAACTATTTGACATGCATAATCTACATTTTCCTTTAAATATTCGAATGATACACATGATGTGAATCGCTATATAATTGGATAATCGAATTTTCGAAAAGTTCAATTATTTAAATATTCGAATATTTAGTTATAGTTTTTCTGGATAATAAGGTGGTGGTACAAATAATAGCAAGTCCGACAAAACTTATTTTTTTATTATTATTCTCATTACCAGAACCATTTAGAACTCACCTATAAAAAAGAGAAACGACCAATTATTGAGTACGTCTCCCTAATTACAGATTCAAAACTCGCCGGCGTTTTGAAATAAAGATTTGAAATTAAGATAATTATCCAAATTCCCGCAATCACTGTTCTTATTATTGATTTAATGGATGCAAATACTAACAATATTTTTAAATAATTAAGAATACCAATGCGACTCGCAGAATGAATGATTACTTCTTTTCCGTTCACTAATACTCAATGACTGAGCAAAGCACATTTTATATAATCATAAAACTGTTTAAAAACTTACCGGGAATGAACTACGAATGATTTCAAAATTTTCAAAAAATCTATCTCTGCGATTATAGCTAATTCTGAAGTTTTTGTGATACATTATTATATTGAAGATTCTATTCAGACTGTTGGTTGTTTTGGTCTTTGTATCTTTGACATGTTTTCTGTTCTTTGTTGTATCCATCAATTATTTGGGAAATAAATCATATTCTATTCTATTTTAATTATACTCCATTCACTTTTATGAAAGCAGTCGGCTGGCCTTGGAAATTCAACACATTTCACATTGTTCTGACGCTTGTCTAAACACTTTTTGGTTTTAAATCAGCGAGCGCTATGTTGTCCGTACTATGTAAAAGTCTCAGTAATGATGTATTTCATCAAAATGTGAATTGACTTACGGAAAATGATATTCATTCGAAAATAAGTGATGAACATTTATATATATAAACTGATTGAATAACCCTATTTAGTTATTAGTTAGTAAAGTACAAGTGATCAATGTAAAGAGGAGTTTATACCACGGGACTTTCTCGCCATCCGTATAAGGCGTAAAGTGGGAGCATTGAACTAAAGAAAGAATCTTCCTTTAGTTCAATGAGTGGGAGAGACTACCAGAATGTGGGATGATGCCAGAACACTTGAACGATAAGCAGAAGTTACGAATATTACAATAGTTTCCACTTTCGTCGAAAAGATGGCAGCACTTAACGAACGTCTTCTTTAAATTTCACCAGGATACGAATTGTAGCCAATGGCGAAACTTTTCTAGAAATCTTTTCATGTGCAAATTGATAGAAGAGATAATTTCACCTCGGAATGTTTATAACATGAATGAATATTCGTTCTTCAATGAAAACAATTTTTTATTTTTTTTCCGTTTGACGAATAAAACTCACTTTCCGAGTTAAGGAACTGATTGAATGGAATTATAATGAAAAAACCATATAAATTAGTGGTTTCTGACGTAATAGTTGGGGAGCCGAAGAGGGAAATTCGGGATTTACTCGAGCGTGTCAGATTAATATAAGGGGACATACCTTGGATCCTGTAGAGTACCTCTACCAAAAATTAGACCTGTATATAGGGGGAATTGTCTAGGATAGCCTGTCAGAATAGTAAAAAAAAACGGTCATTGTACATACTCGAGCGTGTCAGAAAGATATATATGGTTAATTACATGTTGAAAAGTATATATTCTCTTAATTTGACACTTTAAGAGTGTCGAAAATGTGTGGGGGGGCGCCAAAGTTGCAAAAAAAAAACGTCACGTGTATATTCACGAGTGCGGTGGCGTTTTTTCTTATTTTGAATGATTCAAGAATAATATAAATATATAAAATATAATCTGACAGTTTAAGCAAGCCGAAACAATAAAAACTGGCCATAAAGGTCACAAAAATCAGTTTTTTTGAATTTTCTCCTCCCCTGGGCTTCAAATCATTTTCGCATTCATTATAAAAGTTGTAGAGCATAACATTTCCCACAAATTTTGTCTCAAGCAATATTTTCTACGTTCAAACGTTTTTGAGATATATGGCGATTAATGCGAGGTGTTTAGCGATACATGTTGAAGCGAAAATTCACTCGTTAGAAAATAGTACATTCTAAGGTTCAGTCACAGACAACACTAAAATTTTCGTGACTAATTTCAAAATTGTCATCGTAGAAATACCTTGTCATTTTGATAGTTGGATGAATGTAGATTAGACTGGGATTCTACATTGACCTTACCCTTTCGCATGTGTGGCTAAGCTTCCCGACCTTATCGCCCTCTAACTCGAGAACGGTTCAGAGTATGTAAAATTGCTTCAGACGAAAGTTGTGCAGAATTTTCATAATCAATACAAAAACGATTAGAGGTACAGGCAGGGAAATATTCGAAAAAAAAGAATTTTTAACATCTTCAAAGTGTCAGATTGAGAAAACCCCCCTGATTAGTGTCAGATTAATTGGTCAACAGGTCTACAACACCGAGATTAACCATCTGTATGAAAATCTGACCCGCTCGAGTATGTACAAGTAACGATTTTTTTTTTACATTTTCAAAGGACCGCTGTGATCTTGCGTCACGTTCAAATTGTCAGTCCCTTGAAAAGTAGTTTCCTGTGGGTCCAATTAACATATCCTCCAAAAATCAGACACGCTGGAAAAAATTTTTTTTTACCATTTTCAACTCTTCCGTATTACCAGTCCCACCGCGCAAACTGTCAGATAAGCATGAATTCATTATCAGAGACACGTGGGGCATATACAGTATCTTAATCTGACACGCTTGAGTATGTACACCTGATGATTTTTTTTAACATCTTTGAGACCCTGCAGACGCTTTCCCCACCGCTGAAAGTGCATACATCATAGAACTTTTTTTTCTTTCTACCATCTAATCTTCAAAATCCACTAGGTCTCCACGACGCTCGAGTAAATCCCGATTTAGCATCTTCGGCTCCCCAACTAGAAGATATTCATTTCCTCTTTTTCAACTGACCACTTAAACGGTGTAGACCCCTCTCTACTAAATTTATTTTCAATATGAAAGATCATTGACACATAACATGCAGATGCGGAGGAAGAGTTAATGTTGGTTATACTCTAGGATTGATAGTTGAAGACGTTACATCAGTTACATCTGGCAACACATAATATATCTGATATTTTCATCTAAACATTTATACTCTAAAAATTTTCGCAAGAAAGTTGTTCGATGCAATGACATACTTTTGTTCAAATATAATTGTGTTGTCCCACCCCCTTTATATTCCAAATTATCATAATACAGAAGTGTTAATTTTTCAAGTTATAATATGAAATTTGACGTTGCTGATCTTTAAATAAATAAAATATTCAACTATCAAAATCTTTTCGAGTCTCCCATCAATAGATCGAAAATTCTTTGCCATCCTCTTCACTCACTATATCTCTGATTGTGGAAATATAAGCTAAAATATAAGTCGTTCAGATTAAGATGAAACATAATATAAATTTATTTACGTCAAATATGTTCGATACTGTCTGATAAATCGTCGATTTCAAAATATCAGGGTTACTATTGAAATGAGCAGTTTCAATTAAAAATAACACTTTTTTATCACGAAGTTTTATTTTTTCTTTACTTTTTGATACTTAAGCACTTTTGGTATTTTTGCAGCTTAAACAAATAGTAGCTGGCAAGTGATTCTGTGTTCGACGTGTTTATGTGGCAATCGCGCAATCCAATTCCCCAAGAAATGCGACAAAGGCTCAAAATTTCTCCTGTCGTCGCAGATAATTTGAACAAATCAAAGAAATATTAAAAATTCATTTTATACACGCGTTAAAACAACAAAAGGCCATTGAAACACTTGGGAGTTGAGAATTCGTGTTAGTTTCTTGTTTCACTTTACATACAATGCCTACGCCATGTCCCAATCGTTGAATATTTAAGTTTCCCACCGAGTGAATCGTGAAGGAGAATTAGGTGAATCGTTTACGCGTTATGTAAATAGAATCACCGATTTTTTTATAAAAGAATATTTTTCAATGTAATTACTGAAAATGTTTACGAGGAAAGGGATATTTTCATTCGCATGTGTTACTTTCATTTATTCAATTTATTTATTCTTTATTGATGATAATTATGTGCTTAAAAAAGAGGCTGAAGAATTTTCCAAGAAAAATCACAATGATCGCACATCAGCTCTGAAAACAAGTTCATAGGAACAATCCAGATACACAGTGGGTCAAGGAGGTGTTCTATGAGAGGACATCCTCACTAGTGATGCAATTCGACTCAGATCATTCTAAATATTTGTACCTACGGAACTAAGTCTCGGAATTTCTGAAATATTCAAATTCGAATAGAACTAGCTCTTCCCGTCTGTTTCGCCCATGGATTTTTTTAAAGAAATTCATCCTTGAACAATAAAGAGAATATGAGTACATACTACCATTGAGTATTTACTCAAGGATACTACCTAATATGACTTTAATGACGCGTCCTCCAAATAATGCAAGAACCAATTGCATTGCTACTTCGTTTGTAGATGGAGGATACCTCTCTCACATCTTATGTCTGTGAATTTGTAATCATCAAATTCGCAATATGTATTTTCGAAACTATTGAATATGTTGAAAAGAGGTAATCTTAATGAATCGAACAAAGTAACCGTTTTCAGATAATTTGAGTTTGAAGATATTCTTTCTGGAGTACTCTAGTAACTTGAACAAAAATCTCAAACAGTGCTATTCCGATTCACAGGTACTGCCCGCAAATTTGATTTACCTTGCAGATGTTATACCCTTAAAAAACGAACAGACCTATCCTGTCAAATTACTCGTAAACATTTTTTCTATTTCTATTATTCTATTTATTTGAATAAGAGAGCATAATGCCTATAAACTTTCCAATCGTACAATGTATATGTATTGTTACTATCCGTTTCTTAAACATTCATTTTATTTTATACATAAACTTGTTATTCAAATTAACGGAATCGCAGCTCATCAAAAATATTTAATTCTCAAATGACTTTTCTGAAATATCAATGACAAACTTCTTTTTTTCTCCGTTACCATCATATCATCAATTTTAAAATACTAAGCATCTATGATACCTAAATAATTTTAATTTGTAATTCATATTTCTATAAAAATATCACACTCATTTAACAAACTAACTGAATTAAATAGAGAAAACTCAAACCATAACAACATCCCCAAAATTAAAATATTTATTCCTCAAATTAATAATATTGGGAATATATATTTCAAATTTTCCAAACTGAATTCCGCACACACAAAAAAAAATTTCTCAATTATTAGCCTGAGACTTTTTTTTGAACTTTTTATATTTTCTCCATTTTTTTCTCTTTTTTCTTAAATAATTCTCTCCAATCCGTTCCATTTTTCTACTGTTGATATTTCCCCATTTTCTACTCCTTGTTTTGTTCCCATTTCTTCTATATGTTTTTCCTTCTAACAAAACTTCGTCTGAAAAATTCAAAGCAACAACTGAGGATAATAATATTTCTTCTTTTTCTAAATATCTCAAAAAAAATATTAGATCTTTTCCTTTCATTCTTCCGTCAAATTTCAATTTTCCATCTCCAATAATATTGAGAAAATCTGATGAAGTACATATTCCTCTACTCATCATTCTTTCAATTTTTTTATTCTGTTCTGTAATTTGTTCTTCTTGTTCCTCCATATATGCATTTTGCTTTTCTAAATTTTTTTGAATTTCATTCATGTTCCTTTGTATTCTACTGTCGTTTTTCCACATCACAGTATTCTCTGTCAATTTTGATTTTCCTCGATTTTTTCTTGTTTCCATCTTGTGAATTTATACTGCTTTTATAAAATTATTTTAGTACCACGTTGGGGCTCTATTTTATTTTAAATATGAAATTGTTATTTTAATATACGGAATCGTAACTTATCAAAAAAATTCTATTGCGAACTGACTTTTTTTTAAAATATCAACAAATTTCTTTTTTTCTCCGTTACCATCACATCATCAATTTTAAAATACTAAAATAAAACTCAATCCATAACAGCTATTTTTTGTATAACATGTTGCCCGTTCTACGTAAAAGTTTCTGTTATTACGTATTTTATCGCAATGTGGAATCTCTTCGGAAAATATGTGACGAACATAATTGAAGTTTATACAAACTAATTGAAGGCATACCAAATCCAGTTATTTGCATGGAAATTCAAGAGATCAGTATAATATCATAATATGCACTAACTTGAAAAGAGTTAATGTTCGTTATCTTCTTTGGCTGAAGTTTGAATACGTTACATCAGTTGTAGATTTCAAAAATATTATCCCGAAGAAATGCATATGATGCAGTGGTTGGGAATGGGTATCTCTCGAAGGAAATAACGGATAATTACAAGAATATTGAATTCTTCAACAAAAATCATCTTGCATAAATATAATTAAAAGGAATTATAGGAAGTTTCAAGTCAAGATGAATTTCACCTTTGAACAAAAATTTTACATGAATAAACAATTAACATTACAACTGGAGCGTATTTGCGGCTGTTCATCTTAATACATTGATAAAATAATAATAATTAGGTATTTATTGGTACCTTAAGACATTTACAATGTATACGACAAGTCAAATGAAAAAAAGAAAAATCAATTTTCGGGAACTTATTCTACGATGACATTAATCGAAGATTCTGTAGCAAACTTTTCGCATTAATTCACTGAAACATAAAATTCTCAAATGCCACCACTTTTTTGGGTCTCCCAATCGAAGGAAATTCTTTGTCATCCTCTTCATTCACAATCTCTCTGATTGTGGAAACATACAGCTAAAAGCTAAATCGTTTAGATTCAGATGAAACATTATATAAATTCTCTTACATTGGATATCTTCGCTACTGTCTGACGTATTGTGGGTTTTAGAATATCAGGGTATAACTATTTGAATGAGCGGACCTGAATTCTAATTGATTCTTGAAACCCTGTCTTATTTTTCAATCACTTTCGGCATTTTCGTAATAAAAATTGATATAAGTTTGTGGCAGCAGCGTTATGACATTGACAACATTTCATGAGTTAATCCGTTCTAGTTACGAAAACAATTATTTCATGGCCAACCGACTGCTAAAATAAATGTGAATGGAGTATAGTTAATTGCGAAAAACCGCTAAAAATTAAGATGAAAGTAATTCAACTGGTTTGAATAGACTTCCATGCAGTTCTATGGAACTGCCTATGGGCTGAATTAACTCTCCAAAATTTGGATACATTTTGCAATTAACACATCTCTATAGAGTCAGTTTTTCATATATGTAGTCATCGAACTATTCACCGTATCGACGCTGAATCGGAATCCGAATGGAAATGCGATAATTAAACTCAATACTAGATCATATTTAATTATGAGTCATTACAACACTCTTGCCGATTTTCGTTGCCAGCTCTCGGACTACTAGTTCCTGTAATCCAATATGAATCTACCCTAATCTAATATACTTCATAATGTGTCGAAGTGGAATTGAGATCTGAGATGAAATATGGAAAACGGTGAGACTTCGTAGTCCGATAGAAAGTCCGGGTCGTATTCTGCTGCCACATGATGACGCGAAATTATGCTATAAATGCTTTTGGAGGCAAAGGATGAAAAGAAAACGAAATTGTGACTGACGATTGATAGCGATAATGATAAGATATGCGATAAATAGTTGTAATTTTTTAAAACTTATTGGTGAGGCACTGCCTCATAGGACGAGTCGCCCCTAATAACTTCAGGGATCGTTTGAGGAACATCGGTGCCAGACTCTCAAAACATATCGATGCTTACATTTTCATATACCTATCAATGAATGTTCACGTTTAAAATGGAAATTAAAAGATTGCATTCGGATGTTTCATTGCATATTGAAATAAAGTACTATTCATGATTCATTTGAATTTTCGTAAAATGAATATTTCATATGGATGGTGGTATACATACATGTTACTTTCTCTGAAAAACTAGTTAAATGACTTAATGGGCTTTTCAAATACTGATAGAAGGTTAATTGATGCTAGAGAAATCATAAAATATACTGTTTCATCATATTCACAGTTTGAACTGCCAGAAACCTTCTCGGAATATACTACTCTTTGATAAGAGAAGCTGGACTTCGCTGTGGTCAATTAAACTTATTTATGTATTTTTATTACAACATCGATCGCAGAGAATTGATTGTCCGGAAAAGAAAACATAATCCTTCAGCGAAACCCTCCAATTCAGATATGCAATGAATTAGATTTCTTCCATTGTGATGATGAGTATGAATTCTTCGTAGAAGGAACAACAGGATTTTTCTTTTGGGGTGCAGAAGTTGGTCAGTTATGCCAAATCATATTTTAAATTAGCCTAAAGAAGGCGGCAAGATTCCGCCTAAACTTTGCTGAGGAAGTGGGTCCATTTCTTTAAGTTCTTCAAACCAAGAATTCATACGCAATATTTCATTTATTTTGTTCATATTAGTTTCATTATTTCTTTATATTCAGGCGAAACATGAAAAAAATTTGTTGTTGCAGCTATGCCATGGTTTGGGATGGACATAGGTGGATCTCTCTGCAAGCTGGTCTATTTCGAACCGAAAGATAGCACAAAAGCTGAGTTGGAATCCGAAGTGGATTCAGTCAGAAATATAAGGAAATATCTAACGAAGAATTCGGCCTACGGTAAAACGGGACATCGCGATACGCATCTACAGGTGAGAATATAATTTTTTTCTGAATCTATAGTATCTTGCAAGAAATGTAAGCGTTGCATGGATTGATCTAAAAAGTAATAACGCATCCGTATTAATTAATTAAAGCCAAAATAATGCATAATTGAGGAGTTTGCTATGCGCCCTAAACGGGAGGGATCAATTTCTGGTTACAAAATATAGCTGATAAGTTCTATAGTTTCATCATAAAAACAATTGGCGTTGCAAAATGAGATTGCAGTACTAGGGTGAGCAGTTAGGGAACTATACTATAGTATAATATATAAGCCTGTCGTCATTGTTTTCATAACCTCAAAAGCTAATCGTTTTGAATTCGGATGCTTATTTTGTTGTTTGAATAGACTAAAACTTCTATGGTCACAGCCATATTCGGGTTACTCTGGTTACCACCGCTTATTTTGCAATGCGAATAGAAAATGGTGGCTGCAATCTGAGCTCAGCCCAATGAGGCTATGTACCAAATTTCAGTAGAAGTCTTGGTCGTTGTTTTCTTGAGGTTCCGAGCAACTGCAGGAGTCTTGGTAGCTTCAATTCTCTAAACTAGAGGGGTTACTAGCTTTTATCATGTAATCGCCAAAAATGAATAATAAAAACCTAGAAACGTACTTGACTGAAGAAATACTCTAATTCAGAATTAAACTTATTAGAGGGTACATGTCAAACTTTTAAATTATACATAAAATAAAATGTTTCTACAAAACAGTAGGAAATATCTGAATTTTGTGCGTGACCTGTAAGTTTTACCTTTGAGGTTTAATACTTAATGGTTTTACATACTTTGTACATGACATTCTTGGACTAGAAAGCTATAACATTTTGCTTGAATATCGAAACAAGTGTTCATAGCCCAAAGAATTGATATCAAACCAAATGAATTCACTCCCGATGTCCATTAGATTAGGACCACGATAAATATCCATCGTAGTTATGTTATATAACCTTATTACTTATAACAAATTAATTGCCCTGCTGGTTAGCAAATCCCAATGATTTAATAGCACGAAGTCAGTAGCGTAACCTGGCAATTAAATTAATGACTTTTCAAAGCATCTGACAAGGAATATCTGTTCATAACAGTAATTTTTTAAGTAGGTAGTAGTAGATAAATTTAAGCACGAAACTCGAGTTTTGAAACAATTACGCTCTTATCGAATTACATATGTATTCTCTACAAAATTTAGACCATGATTTATTTGAACTTCCCCATACATAAACTTCAAGGTTCTAAAGATATTGATCCATTTGTCTCGAATTCGACTCGAAGATAGTCTAAATGAATTGTTAACTTTTAGAAAATCTTCAGATTCAGGTATAGGGTTGGAGACAATGTTAGATACAATAACTTTACTTATTGTAATGTTTATTATCATACCAATCATGTCATCAATTTTTTTTCCAATTTTTTCCCCTTTTCCTCATGAAAATTACCCTTAAGATCAGAATTTTTGCATTCGCTCATTCCATATGTGTCACGGCTAAAATCCATATAAGGAAAACCCAAGGCTCACCCTGTATACAAATTATTTTTTGCTTCTCAATTATTATTGTGGAGAGAATTTGTGATAAGAGAGTGATCAAAAATATTAGATAACCTGCTATCTGAATTCATCTAAACTTTGTTTAATTTTTGAAAGAGAAAAACCGAATATTTTTCTTTAAGATGAACGATATTTTTATCAGGGGAAGAAGAGGCACCCTTCACTTCATCAGGTTCCCCACCAGCGAAATGAAAAACTTTTTGTCTTTGGCCAAATCAAAGGGTTTGGCAAACTTTGTGACGACAGTTTGTGCGACTGGAGGAGGTGCATATAAATTCGAAAATGATTTCCAGAGGGTGAGTAGAAATTGGAATTGAAGGTCTATAGAAAATACCAGGCCCTTAGCTGTATTTATTGGAAGGGGTCTTCCAAAATTATTCAAGTTGATATACACCGTTCGTAGCAATAGTTTTCATAGGTTATTTATATCCAAAAACCTCTAATTATTTAAACTTTTACTAATCTCAAGGGAAAAAATTGAATTCACGGGACTTTCAAGGTTATCAAACAGTTCTTCTACCAGTGCACAAAAACCGTGGCGGGAGAAAAGCAAATGAACTGTTACAGGTATACCGTAATTCAAAATTAAAATTTTCATTGAACAGTAACCACTTCACCTAATCTCATAAAGTAAAAAATATAATAGTACTATTGCGACTACACATTTTATGAGTCTATATATCATTTTAATTACAAATATTTTTTGTGCTTCATTGTAAAAGCTTATTATTGGGAATGATAAACCGAAATATGTACCTATTAAGGATCGATATGCAGATTATGCAATTTTCTTCCAACAAAAAATATTAGAATTGTCAAATTGTCTTGTTTGAAATTTTTAAGAATATAGGTAATGAATCGTAGAATATAAAATATTCAAAGGAATGAATGTTTTGGCCCAATGCAACATTTTCATTCGCTCAAGCATATACAACAGAAAAATTTAGATCAGAAAAGATGACACCTTTCCGGGCCCTTTTTTTGAGAAATAAAGAATGGTGAGAACCATAGTCTCCTAGGATCCTAAGTTTTTGAGTTATTATAAAAATTTAGATTTCGACTATTTCAAAAAGTTGACCTTTATGTCAATGATCTAAAACATAAACCTTCTAGATGAACTTATACGTAGAGTCCACTGACAATCTGAAAAAAATTCTCCTTTCTATATTTCGAGGCAAAATGGTTCTTTGATATGTAAACTCTTATCATTGAGTATTAAACCCCAATGTTAATACTCAATGCCATTATTGAATTTGTCATCATTGAGATGGAAAAAAATCTAAAATGTCAAAAATATAACTACTGTTTTCTTCTAGACGTAGGCGTAGTTAATTGATCAAATTGGTATACTTTCATGAAGTTCGCTTTGATTTAATCGAAAACAATAAGGCGAGTATAGAATTTGATGCAAAAAGGATAGTATAGAATTCGAAACATAAAGATATATTCCCAATCATTCTCAAATTGTTGAATTTATTCAGCTCTTCTTATTTTGTAACTGATTGAAAAAATGCTGAATGATTATGAAAACTTGACTTTTTTCAAGAACTGGCATGGATTCGAAAGTGAAATATTCAAGTCTGACTCTATTTTGCGAAAAGAAGTAATCGGTTAAACAGCTCCATTGTTTTCGGTAAAATCAAAGGGGATAAAAGTAAGCCAATTTGATTAATTATCCCTATAATTAATGTTTTATAGCTACGTTCAGAGAAAAAACTGTAGACATATTTATATTTTAGAAATCTGTGATTTTTCCAATTGAAAGATGGCAAATTCAATAATAGTTTGAATTAATAAAAACGTTAACTCATAATTCAAAATCTAAAAGGGAAAAAAAATTTCAAGATTTTCAGTGGATTCTTCGTAAAAAAGTGCCTGTAGAATTCAAGTTTCAGATTCGAACTTTCGAAGAAAAAAAGTTATGAAAGCTTTTTGAAATCGTCAAAATCTGAATTTTAGCCAAAAATTCAAAAACAAACTATCGTAGGAGGCTACGGTTTCCACCATTCTTTGTTCCTGTGAAAAAGAGCTCGGAACGTGGAATCTGTTTTGCTCTTCTGCTCTCCGAAATCCTCTCACTGGACATGGAATTTAGGACACCCAGTACATAAATATAACAATTTAGTAATGGTTGATAGATTTTTCGAAACAAGATTCGGTATTACATGAATCGATTTGATAGTAAACATCTGAATAACGAATCCATTTATTATTAATCTAAGAGGGAATGGTTTAAAACAATTATTTTCCAGATGATGAGCGACTGAATAATTTTGTCAATTAACAATAGAAGAATTCCTGAATACGGCTGGAAATGCTTGCCGAAACTTTGTAGTGAATGTTCCAAACTTATGGACACAATCGAACAGATCATACAATAAATTTACCATCATAAATTGTTTCACGTCGATTACATAATGGAAGGAAATCCTATATACTGCTAAATTACAAATAAAGTCTACAATTTTTTGATGAAATTGGAATACTTAAACAAAATTCTCTCGGAAAAAAATAATTGAATTAGTGGTAAATCCGTACATCACTTATTGCGAATGAACCAGAACGATGTTGTTAATTATTTTCTTTTCGGCAGAAACCTGCGGTGCCTCTTGAGTTCTAGCGATATTGTGCACCGCACCGCCTGCACCCTAGCTAGAACCACCCCTTTTCAGGTGGATAAAGCTACATAACTCATCTCGATAAAAATGATGTAATTCAGTTTTTAGATCAATTACTTATGTAGATATTTTCATGAATTATCGACCCTATACTTTACATGTAAAGAAACATTTCAGTTGAAAATGTTATTCAGAAAAGAAAATTACAACGAATTCAAATTGTGTGCAAAACTGGTCTGAAAAGAAATATGATTAGAATTTATCTTTCAACCAAGAAGATCATAGCAAAGGAGGAGCTATAGGTGAAAATACTCGCGTCCTTCTGGTATCCGCCATACGAAACGTCATTGTTGCGCAATGGTGTAACTCATATAAAGTTGATTGGTACCGTGCAATAAACTAATTCGTGAAAGTATCTGAAGCACTTCCTGTGACTTATTCATTATATAATCGAAGCTTGACCTTGTCTCCTTCTATGTCATCACACTTCCAAACGGCTTTGAACTGAATTCTTCTTCTTCTTTTATCCTTTACTATGTGCTAGGTCGATTGAACTGAATTGCACCACCTTTCTTATCTCGAAAAATTACATACAGTTAAAAATGAAAATTACGCTTGTGCTTTAAATGCGATAAAAATTTCGCTCGATTTTTTCGTGACCTCAACTTTTACGCTCGATTTATAGCTGTACGTAAACATTAATATTTTGTTATTCTTCGTATTGTGAGCAAAATAAATACTTCAGCTACACCTAACGTTCGTTGAAATGGCTTTCTCAAGGGCTTACTATGTTCATTGTGAACGCGAACTGAGTTCAAAGTAGATGGTTGTGAGTTTCATTCATGAATTATTCGAAATAGGATAGAAACTAGCCAAATCGGCTTTTGTGCGATTCTTCCGGGAATAAGTGTGTTATCATTTTGTTCAAATATCTAATTCCCGAATTTTAGAACGCATGTAAAAATTAGTATTAAAATATTCATGTTCAAACGAAGTGGACCTTTTCATGGACCATGAATAAATACTTCAATTGAAAATTATAGGTGCTAATGTCACTCAGGAATTCGTTTCAGATTTTCCAGTTTATCCATAATCAGATAAATAGTGAATTCGTCAAAATTAGATTTGGCATCGTTGTATAAGATGTGCACCATGGATCCAGGTTTCATCTCACGCCATCGAATTGTTACATTAAAGTACATAATTGAATACAGTTATGGTGTCGCCGATGATCGCCTTTCATCGGAAATCGGAATGAAGGGCATATTCGAAAACTTTGAAATTTTCGAATGAAGGAAACAGATTTTTTTCATCAATCGAAACATGTTCCAAGTTCAAACACATTCACTAAAATGATTTTCTCAAAACTTTTCAGTCTCTTCAAAAATTTTTGTTTGAAGTAGGTACCTAAAACTTGTTTTGATGAGGATATCACATCCCTCTAGCAACTTTCAAAAACATAATTTCATAGCCTACCTGACGTTCGTTGTATAAAGCTTACCTTCTGCATGCGACCTGGATGTTTTCTATCGTATTTTTCCATCTTCAATTTGTTTCCCGCAATATGCCTTAAGAACTTCTTTCAGGAGGTGAACATGAAATTGGCCAAGTATGACGAGTTTGATTCTCTGCTGAAAGGACTGCAGTTCGTAGACAGCTATAATAACAGCGAATGCTACTACTGGAGTAATCCGACTGACGAAACCTTGTGCAAAAAAGAAAGATACGATTTTTCGAATCCTTACCCGTTCCTGATAGTTAATATAGGCTCTGGTGTTAGTGTATTAGCTGTAAATTCACCGACCAACTACAAAAGGATATCTGGTACAAGGTAGGATTCACCCAAGTGTAAATGATATTATTTGTAATCGACAATATTCCGTATTCAAAAATGAACGGCAAATGATGAAAAATTGTGAAAATAACTTTTGGTTACTGAGTATGAAAACGTCTGAAATCCATTATCAACATTGACATTAGACAACATTGAGACATTAGATACCCTTACACTTACAGTGTAATCCTGCGCTATTGGATAGACCTGTTCGAGGCGACCAAGTGTATCAAGTGTAGTGCACTATTTTGTACGAATCATTTTACAAGCACATCATCTCGAGCGAAAATAAGAAGACGATCCGATAGCGTAGGAAAGATTGTTAGTGTAAAGGTGCCTCTCTTTCCTACTCGATTGGATCGTTCCCTTTCTCTCACGCACGATAGTATGGTAGTGCAAAATCTCATTCGCGCAAAATACTTCGCCTACTAATTACCATTTTCTGCCTAGATAAATAGGTATACGGGTAGTTCCGATATTCCCGAACAGTAGGTATTGCCAGTCTTCCCCAGACACAATAAAGTTTATTATCTCGGTCATTCGGGCTCTATTGTTATTCAAATGTAATGATATGAGTAGCGCCAACAATATCGCAACTCGCCGATAGCGATTTTAGGTTTTCATAATGAGCTCTGAAAAAAAAAATCCCTTCAGAATAACAAGCTAAATCTATGACACTACACTTCTGTGGATTCTTTCTTTCGACCTCAGGAATCTTCTGTTGAAATGTATGTACACGGTGGGCAAAATTCGATGGGATTGAATTGCAGCTCTGTAACCGTGGAAGATAGGGAAAAATGGATGGCACGTTTCCGACCTCGATTTTCAAAAGATTGTTAATGGCCAAAACCGCATCCCTCTATCTTCTCTTGTTTTCAAGTTATAAAAACACATTTTTCGGCTCGTGAAGTATCAGTGATCAAAAAAATAGAGGCACGAGTACGAAGAGCCGAAAAATGAGTTTTCACTTGAAAACAAAAGAAGATGGAGGGATGCAGTTCTGGTCAATAACAATCTTTGGAAAATCCAGGTCGGAAACGAACCATCCATTTTTCCCTAGCTCTTACGGTTACAGAAAGCCATTCAATTCCATCGAATTTCGCCCACCCTGTACAAGTCAAAGACTCGGACTGCATATGCGTAAGCCAGTCCTTAATCCTTACGAGAATCCTAAAAGGCTCCTAAGGTCGTCATCGGTTTTATCAATACCATTGTCATTCTTAGGATGGAATAAGTAGGGTATCAGAACAAAAAAATTTGTCGCTGTTCTGAAATACTCGGCCAAGCCAAAGGCTTTGCCTAACCTTGGTAAGGAGTTGGCAAAAAAAAGGCCACTTTGGTTGGCTTGTTCGATTTTAGATCATAACATTTTTTGATTTTTATATTCGTAGATATTGTGTATCTGAATCAATTTCATCCTTATATTTTCGTACTAATATGCTTTTTATGATTAAGTAATCATCAAATATCGTTTGAAATAGATTAAGAATATTTGACTTTGCGGAGCAGTTTACGAAGGTTCGAAAAGTTTTCGCTTTTTTTATAGTTTGGGCGGTGGAACCTTCCTAGGACTCTGCTGCCTGTTAACCGGGTGTAACACATTCGAGGAGGCAATCGAATTGGCGGCCAATGGAGACAATACAAACGTAGACAAGTTAGTTCGTGACATTTATGGAGGAGATTATTCCAGATTCGGACTGCCTGGAGACCTTGTAGCTAGCAGGTTAGTTTGTAAATATGCAGATATCATATAATATCGCAAAAAGACATGCCTAAGGAAAATTCTTTCATTTAAGCTTTGGACACATGAATTCGAGAGACAAAAGGAGTAAAGTGAAAAGGGAAGACTTAGCTAGGGCCACCTTGGTGACGATAACGAATAATATTGGTTCCATTGCACGAATGTGTGCTATACAAGAAAAAATTGATAGGGTAGGTTTTAATTACATATGCATGTAATTTCAAGAGTGACATTATATCAAGTAGAGCTTGGAAAATATCGGTTCGATACTGTAAGTTGTGAAGCCCACGATGCTATATCGGAATTTACTCGAGCCTCGTGGAGACTTGTGGATTTTGAGGATTATATGGTAAAAAGAAAAATGTTCTATGATATATGCACTTTCAGCGGTGGGAAAAGCATGTGTAGATTCTCAAAAATGTAAAAAAATCTTCAGGTGTACATACTCGAGCGTGTCAGATTAAGATACCGTATATGCGCTACGTGTATCTGACAATAAATTCATGTTAATCTCAGGGTTTGCGTTATTGGGCTAACCGTACCAAAAGGGTTGAAAATCAGAAAAAATTCGAGCGTGTTAATTATAGTTTGGTGAGGGGGTTACATTTCACTACGATGTTAAGGTCTATTGTGCCTTCCGTCAGACTTCTCACAACTTCGAGCGTGTTAGATTTTCAGAGGATATGTTAATTGGACCCAAACGAAGCTACTTTTCAATTCGGTCGTCAAGCAAGGTCACAGCGATCCTTCAAAAATGCAAAGAAATCGTTACTTGTGCATACTTCATCGTATCAGATTTTCATACAGATCGGTGTTGCAGACGTGTTAACCCATCAGACTGACACTAATCAATTTGAAAATGAACAATACATTTTTTCAAATATCTTCCTTCCTGTACCTATAATCCTTTTTGTATTCATTATGCAAGTTGTAGATTATAACACAAATTTTGTCTGAAGCTACTTTCATACTCCTTACCGTTCTAGATCTAGAGGATAATGATCATATACAATGATCTTTTTCTACTATTCTGATAGGCTGTTCTAGGCAATTCCTCTTATATACAGATCTAATTTTTTGGAAGAGGTACTCTACAGGGTCCAAGGTATCTTCCTTTATATAAATCTGACACTCGCGAGTAAATCCCGAATTTCTTCTAGGGCCTGCCAACTATCTCGAACTATTTTCATTTGGAGGGAATTCCTTTCGATTTTAAACTCGTGGGTGTGCGTCATATATTATTCCTGTGTATTGTATGCTAAACGAGAAAATGAAGCCCAATTGTTAGCAGGAATTGATTTATACGCATGCGCGAATAAGAAATTTAAAACTGGCTAATATGATGATTAGTTGGTATTTCACTTTCCGTTAGCGTGGCGATGAATGAAATCATATCATAAATTATTGAGTACAATTATCAGGATGAGAATTTGAGGTGAAATTGGATACCTGATTTTTGTTTTATTTTTAGGTAAATGAGAACGAAAAGTGATTTTTTCGATAGAATGAACTATAAAATGATAAATCCACAATAGAAAATATTAGAATGTTATTGTCGCTACTTTCGAAATGGCAAACTCAAGAGTGAATATTATTACGAGTTCATCACGTGGTTTATTTTCGTTTTGTTTCAAATATCGATATAGCTCATACATTCCTCGAACTGAAAACTGAATTACATGATGAGTTATAAATTATTCGACCACGATACGTGTTTCGTTATCAAAGTAGCATCTTGTGAAGGTAAACATGTTAGTGAAAATCATGTAATTCAGTTTTTACTACAATTATGGATTTTCATCAAGTATCGGCCACATCAATTCGACATACACTACATGCTTCTCGTGAATTTCCTCTCTAGTAAACCTATTCAATGATTGATAAAAAATATTCATCTTCACTGGTTCATAGAAAATCATGCTTTAATGAAAAAATTAACATTTTATTACCATATCCAAAACACAATCCACGGTCAACCTGGAGTTCAAACAATTTCAAATGTCTGAAACTGTTATTGCTGAGGTAGAGAATTATAGATACGTTAAGTGTAACTATCTTGAATTGAACTACAATTATAACTTCTTCAATTAAATTCCAAAAGAACGACGGACTCCTCGAGTTCCCACCGTCATTTACGACTCCAGCTCCGGAGAAAAAAATACCTTTATACATATTTCAATGAATGATTATACAGGGTGATTCACCGCTATAGCCTATTAGACGTTTATGGAAAACCAATTACAATTCTGTGCTGAAAATTTGCTTGTTGGGATTTTCGACAATAAACTTCCTTCCTAAAATATTTATAGACCTCTGCAACTTTGAAAAAACCTCCTCGGCAAAAATATTGAGATTAGTGCGACTTTTTCATGAGAATTCCAATAACTCATAAACCATTGAGTTTTCACCCAAGGTATGGAAAACTGTTCAAATTGACATCAAATCAGCTTTGTAGTAGTGGGTTGTTTTGCGGTGTAACCGGAAGTTGCAGAAATCTGAAAATATTTCAGGGAGAAAATTGTCATATTGTCAAAAATCACAAAGAAAATTGTTCGTGTAACAGGGTACCCTACAATATAGAATACTCCTTCTGACGAAAATGATGTATTTTTTATGAAATATCTTTGAAACGTCACATTTTGAAAGAACCATTTCAACCGTTTCCCAAAAAAAAAAAATATTTTAAGCACTTGAAAATGAAGAATAAAAAATTCAAAATTTAAAGCGTTTCATGTCGATTGCACAAGTTACAAGTTAGAAGTTGGCAACATCGACTGAAATATGCCTTGATAATAAAGGACAACAATAATACATTATCTTGATGAGATAGACAAAGATTTCATTGTCTGGTAGACGCTGTTGCCAAATCTAAACTCGGAAGCAAGCGATTTAAATTTTAAAACCCCATATTTGAAGAATGATTTTAGATAGTTTCTGCGGTGCATTTGAAAAAAATCATGAATGAAACTCATAATTATTCAGTTTAAACTTGCATATGCAGTGATAACCCAAATTGAGGAGAATTCCCCATTCGGCGTATGATACAAGAGCTTTGGGAAAACCTCAGTTGAAGAAACCGTGTCTTTCAGTGACTAGGTGGTGATGACAAATTTGTTTACAGAATGAGCTTTTCATTGGGGATTTCAATGTAGATTGCAGCGATATGGCAATGACAGTTCGAATCAAATAGTGGAGTCATTGTAAATTTTGAAGGGGATTTTGCGATTTTCGTCAAATAATTCCTTTTTTCTCAGCTAATAGTTGCTTTTTCCCAATTCCGATGTTTGTTTATCGAAACTGGATACAAGTGTGTTAATAATTAGCAATTTTAAATCGATGAATGTTAGTGAGTGTAAGTATTTATAAAAAAATCCTACTATGTATAATCTGAATCAGGTGATAAAACAGGGTAATATTTTCTGTTTTTGTTTCTGGGAGGAACAAATTTGTTGTTTAAACAACTCCTTTAATTTAGAGGTTATATTTCCGGGTGAATTAATTGACCTATTCTTCGTAACTAATTCAATCACTGTTCAATAACAATAATAATAATTTGAAATGTACAAAAACCTAACCATTCTATAAGGACAGGATATCACATTTCCATCTTGGAAAATAGTGAAAACTGACACCTTCACACGAAAGTCGTATTCGAAGATTTGCTCAAAGGATCCAAATTATGATAACTTCACGAGAAGATTTTTTATGAAAACTCCTTCTTTCCTAGAAGACAAGAGTCTACTAATTTTTAACTTTCAAAAACTGACATCAAGTGTCGTTTCGTTGTTTGGGATTCCCAATACTGTGGGATAAAATTTCTTTATCCTCTCTCCATCTCTAAATTGGATCTGAAACAATAAGGGCCGTGTGCACCGACTAATTTAAGGCGAGATTAACGTTAATACTCGATTATTTCTCTGATTTCTATAGCAGTTACCATAGCAATCACCGAATTAACGTTAATCCTGTCTTAAATAAGTCGGTGCACTCGGGTAAAGGGCAGAAAATAAGGAAATTGAATTGAAAATTTTTTATTAGGTACCATAATACATATACAATTAATATATTTTATTTTGCCACAGAAGAAATTCTAAGAAGAAAAAGTAAATAATACAACTTTCATCAAACTGATTCGAAGACTTGATTATGACACAAAAAATAAATAATCATTCTCAATACATAACTTTTCTCCAATTGCAGTGTTGGGGAAGGAAAACTCTCGTCGTTAATAATTTCCTAAGTACTGAAATCAGTCCAAATCCTGCTTTTGACCGAGATGGTCTCTCGACCAGGTTCGGTCTTCCAAGTGCTGATTCTTCTGTTGTTCGAGGAACGCTACAAGATCATTCTATTGGGAAATCTTCTGCCATAGCTATATCAGTATATTCATTACAAAATAGGAAGAAACAAGAAAGAAATTCAAAAAAACAGACACTTTATTGACGCATAGGATTCTCGATAAGTAGTTTATTATCAACCTAGGGAGTTTAGTTCCGAGCGAAAAGTTTGTAAGGTTTAAAATCAATTCTACAGTCTGCAGTCTGGCAGCAAGCACTTTATAACCATTCATTCCTCCAGTGGATTGTTCTACCGTTAACCTCCCATCATTGAACCGCTGTCTTATGTTAGCCTTCTCCAGAGTCACAAAATGGTTCGGGGTTCAGTAGGTGTTAACCTTGATGTATCTGCAACTTTTGAAAAAGTAATTTATATATGTTTTGGTCAGTTGAGTTTGTTACCAACTATGACTCCCAGATGGGTTGTTTTTAAACGGTTTGCGGTTATTTATTTTCTCCCACACTACTTCTGGATGATACTGAGCACAATCACTTCAGTTTGTCCTAAATGACGGTTCGCCTTTTCAATATCTTAATCTTAAAATTAGGCGGTGCTGTGCAATAAATTTGAATAATTAAATTCTCATCCACTAAATTTTCAGCATTGCAAGTGGCTTATTTATTAGATAAACAACGTTTTCGTACAGAAGTTGGAATTATTTTAAATTATCTTCTTCATATACAATTATCCATACGCTACGCGACTGCTAACAAATAAACTCTGTCGGTTAAGCTTGACATTTCCACCCAATCACCCTTCAAATCGGAACTTTACCGAATTGCGTCTTTTTTTTAATCCTGTTCTGACGGTACAGTAGGGGGTAACTACAACAATATACCGCTAGAAACCTAATCCGTAACGCGCTCAAAATCTCCTTGCCTTTGGACACACTTTGACTTGAAATCAGGAGGTCCAAAACAACTTCAGATATAAATCTTGACAAATATCGATGTTTGGACCTTATTATCGAAGACGCAGTTTACAAATATTTATGCGAACGATAACATGATAAATTCGTTATATTTATCCTCCTCATTGTTAGAAATTTTTTTATTATTTTTGGGTTGCCAATGTTGCCATCATAGACCGAAGTCCCTTATTTGAAAATTTCAGTGTGAATATTTTAGTTAGAGTTCACAAACTTAAATTTTTATGGAAATTAATTCTTTTTCAGAGTAAGAGCACAAAAGTTCCTGATGTGTTCAGATCTTTTTAGAAAATTGAAGATTTGTTAACTTCAAAGTGAACAATAGAGCATTTCATCATTTATATCGATTGTTTCAGGTGGTTTTTATTGGGAATTTCCTCAGAGTCAATCCCATAGCGATGAAATTATTAGCTTACGCAATGGACTATTGGTCGAAAGGAACAATGAAAGCTCTTTTCCTCGAGCATGAAGGTTATTTTGGAGCAATCGGATGTTTACTTCAGTATCATCAAACGCACGATAGAATAATAAATTAATAGATAAGTTAAGAGAAAATATTTATAAATTAATATTTAAACAACTAAAATATGTAAAATTTACTCTTTATACAAAAGTTTCATCGGATTTTCGAAAAACAAGAAAGTATAAATACGAAGCACCGTTATATATTATACAATTTAGTCTAGAAGTGGTGGATAATGAACTTTCAGTTGCGTGAGGATACTAATTGCCTTCAAACAATAATTTTTTGAGGGTATTCCACTCTTTGTTCAACTCGAATTTCAAATGCAACATTACTTTCCATTATTTCGGATCTGCGAATAACAAATTCAGTTAACTTGAAGGCTTTTCCACTGAAGTGTGGGTTTTACAATAAAGTAAATTTGCGCTCAAATTGTTCTTCTTAAACATCCGATGAAAAACTCGCAGCAAAGCATTTTACACCTTTAATTGTAATGTATTGTATTTCCATCTTCCAGCTATATATGAAAGTTTTATATTGAGATATGTAGACTTAAGAATGTAAACATGTTTTTTATCATCTGAATATATTTATATAAGATGTTCCAATTCTTCCAATACCCAATTACCCTACACAAAAAAACAGTTTTATCCAGTGTCGCCATGTTGGCACATTATGTTATTATCATAGTATAATAATCGGAAAGATGACGCCTAAGGCAATATATATAATAAAGTGATTTAATTCAGATGCATACTACCCGCTGATATAAATAAGGCAAATTGAATAGTTCAGTTCAGATCGTAACACTTGATGATATTTATATCAGCGGGTGGTATGCATCTGAATTAAATCAGTTTATTGAGTATAATATTGGTTCCATGCTTATTATCTAATCTTTCAGATGAGACCATCTCGGTCTAAAACTGCCGAAGAACCATCAGAAAAATAGCGTTAAATATAAGTTTTTGCCAAGTAAGCTATGGAATTTTGAAGAATATATGCTGTACTTGAACATCGTTCTTCTTTCTCGTGGTTAATCGCCAGATTTAATATAACTGTTCGCTTATCCATGTTTGAAAGTTTTTCGTCATATTGAAGAGTAGAGAGGGGAATGGTATTGGCTTTAGGAACGGGCAAATGAAAAATCAATTCCAGCCTGATTGAAATCTTTCGAGGCAACTGGGATAGATTAAATTTTGAAATTAATATTACGACAGTTATCTGGTTTGTTTAGTAATTCATGTTTGACGCACATTTGTATACAATTTCAATGATATTCGAAGAACGGATTGTGACACACTAACTATACAGAGTGAGCCATTTAAAACGAAACAGCGGCTCTTCTGTAGGTCGGCAGAGCCGAATTATATAAAAATCCTCGGACACGTCCATTTTTGTCTCCGGGGTGACAACTTCTAAAGCCCGTTTGCAACAGCCGAGAATTCTCTAGAAAATTTACTCGAGATTTCATTCGCCGTGAATTATGTACCGTTACATACGCACTTTCGGTAGAATTCTCTGTTCAGTTGCGTACTAAATAGTCTCCGCCCTTTTCTTGCGAGAATTTTGTAGAGAATTCTCGGCTGTTGCAAACGGGCTTAAGATCGAATTCAAAACCATAACGCTTCAACCCTTGTGTTAAAAAACCCCAACCCTTATATTTTGAATAGGGAAGTGATACCTCAATCGAAAGGTCTTCCTATTCTGAGTTTATCATAGGTATTAATTTTTTTTTCATTTAATCTATTCGTTTTTGAGATAAAAATTTGAATATAATAATTGGTCATTTCAACATGCAGTGTGAATCAATCAAATTTTCACTAATTTATTCATATCCATAATTTACAAGAGCCGAGGAATAACCTATGTGGCTCAAAAACAAGTGAAAAAGAAAAACGGAATAGTCATAAATTGCAGTGGAAAGGAATAAAGCATAGAGGAGATTGTCTCTGGAATAAAGCTGCATTCACAATCAATTCGCGGGCCGAAGTGCACTTCGGCACGAAATTTACCATTCGCAATAATCTTGGTACCAAATACTCAAATGAATCAAAAATGTAACTGATCAAAACATAAGCATCAGCATCATCTATAGCCGGCACGAAATTCCTTGCCGAAGTGATAGTTTGCAACTTGCAAGAAATTTTGTCTTGAATAATTTCATTGTGAATGGTAACGGAGAACGCCATCTGCTAAGCTTCCGTGCCGAAGTGCACTTCGGCCCGTGAATTGATTGTGAATGTAGCTTTATAAATCACAAACAAACAGTGGCAAAACAACTGTCTGTTCCAAAGTAAGCATTAAGAAAAAAAAATTGAATTGAGTTCGTTCTGCACCAGTTATCAATCCTAGCTATGAATTGGTTCACATTTGGCGCGCACACATCAATTTTCACGTGAAGCAGATCTGAGTGCTTCCCTGTAGACCTTATTGTAACGGTGGCCACGCAAACTTGCATTGGTGTTTAAGTGGAATAAATGTGATAGATCCACTCCGAAATGGCCATGCACAATTTTAAACGTAGTGTTTATATCTCTACTTAGCCGTCTCTATGCTCAAAGGTAGCGCAGCCTATGTTTGTAGACATGTATCTATAAGGCATTCGGGTAACTCTCCTGTGTATCCTCTCCAGACTGTCGGAGTCTCTACGAAAACGAGTATTCCACACCGGTCCCGCATACTCAAGAATTGGTGTTATAAAGGACTTGAGCAGATGGAAGCACGTTAATAGAGAGCAGTGACCAAAAACTCTTTCAAAGAGATAGCACCTCTGAAATGCCTTGCACCAAAGTACACATGTTCATACCAGGTAAGTCCTTAGTAATCAACACTCTCAGATCAATGTGTGAACAGTCAGGTGAAACTTGTCTACCATAGACAGCAATGGCAGGCGTGGATTGTTCACTCCGAGATGTAGGACAGCGCACTTATCCGGGATAAGCCAATCAGCACATCACACCACAACCCTCTTTGGGTCTTGACGGAGCATGTCATAGGATTAGCTTAAATTTTGGTATAGATAAATAGAAGTGGACTCAAAAAAGAACCTTGCGGTACCCCACTGGTGAAACAACGTGAAGTTGAATCTGTTATCAACTCTCAGGCAAGGCGCAAATAGAAACGCAGGTTGGTAAGGTGACGCAGCTTTTTCCTGCGCTGCACGTAGTTCTGCATCAAGATACCATCACATACAAAAACTCACGCCTCGTCACCTCACCAACCTGCGTTCCTTCTTGCACCTTGTCTCTCTGAGAAACGACGATCGGTGACTAAAGATCGAATAGATTGAAGAATAGATACCCTGACTTAAAAAACAACCTAAGAAACGGTACCTCGCGTATGGTCCGTATATACACATTTGGTATTTTTGGTAACCGAAAGTTACCAGAGCGGTTACTCTGGTGACAGGTATTGAACCCAAAGATTATATCTATAATCTTTGATTGAACCGAATTGTCAGCAATTCGACATATACGGACCGCTCACTTACTAACCAGAAGAAACCAAAGTGTATATACGGACCACAGTCCTCATCGCATATTTCAGCAACAGAATTGGTTACAGTAATGGGTCGATAATAAATATTGGCAATATTGGCATTTGTTTTTATCTCCCTTCTTGTAGATCGAAGAAACAGAACTCGCCAACCAGGCATAGGAAGACGGCGAACTGCAAAGGAGAGAAGCATTCAAGGATCAGATAAGGCAAAAAGTACCCCTTATCGAAAGATGTGGAATTGCCAATAGTTAATTAAGAAATCTTGGTATATTAATATCATTATCATATAATATTTATCAGGTGTGGAATTTCACAATTTTGTGAGGTTAGATGGGGTGGCCTGTAGATTCAAAGCAGAGATATAGAATCTATATCTCTGATTCAAAGCAGAGATATCTCTGGTGTAACCACCCCCGTTACTTTTTTCTAGGGATTTTTACTTTTCAGTGACAATTGACAATGACATTGACAAGTAAAAACGTAAACATGTAAACACTAAGAATAATACATACTTGATTAAGCATTAAGCTTCCATGTAATAATAATAACAGTCCTGTGATTTGTATGTAAACATGCTGAATATAAATGTTTGAGAAAAAGAAATCACTGAAAATTTTCAACTTAAACTGCGTACCAAGTTGATTCTTGGTAACGAAATGTGACGACTCCAACGAATTATTATTATAGCCAGAGACAACCATCTCTGGTATATCTTTCTACAATCGTTCCCATTCATATCTGTAAGTTTTTTCTACTGTGAAAAGTGTATGCTGGCATAATGATAACTTAACTGTCATAACCGATTCCTGAAGGTCCTCTTATAAAGGAAAAATACTACAATACATATCATTGTTTCCTATATATTATTTACCTAAAGGAGAGGTCTGTTACAGCGATTTAAGCACCCTTGAAGATCCCTAGATCTTAATTATATTATGTTCTGAACATTCAGTCAAGTCTTCAATAGCATATGGACCAGGAAATCGTGGAAGCAGAGCAAAATACTGTTTTTACAAAAAGGTACAATGGAAGTTACCACTGAAATGGCGAATATTTTACTCCAAAACTTGGAAGGATTTAAAAAACTGTTAGATTTGTGGAATGTTCCTGAGAATTGGCACCAAATAGCTGATTCAAATGAAATAATTTTATTCAAACTAAGAAAATCTCCGGGCCCTGTCATCACTTATTCAATTACTATATCATCTGATTTGGAATTGAAGACATTTCTGTGTGGTAATGAAATTTTTATAAAAACATATACATTTAAAGCACCTTTTAAACTCAAGGTATTCAATGATTTTACAAGATTAGTGAAGGAGATAGAACAATTGGAAAATCTTCACGATCCTGAACGAAATTCCAAACGAAACTTAACCAATCAAATTTGCAATATGTTAGAAAGTTTGGAAGGCAATCATAATAATTTTTTCTTGCCCTTTGTATGTGAACAAATAAGATTATCAAATTTACCTAGACAAAAGCATACTTATTCATCTGAAAATTTGATTTTTTATTCGTTTTTGAATACAATTAGTGCAAGTGCTTATAACTACTTAAACAACCATATATTTCGAAATATGCCAAATACTGAAATTTTAGACTCTATTTGCAATACTAATCCCATATATACAGCTTGGAAAAATGAAAGAAAGTTTTTATTGCATGCTAAGAAATCATTTACACATTTGAGAGATTATGAAAAATTTGTCGTTTTGGAATTTCATATAAAACCATTTGAATATTCCAACAGTAAAAATGTTGGAATTATACATCCTGGTGATGCACATTCAGCATACATTTTCATGATAAGCAGTATAGCTTCTAACTTCAAAGAAGTTATACATATTACACCCCGTACACGAAATAATCATGACATGCTTTTCAATGCTATAAATACTATTCTTGTGGATTTGGAAACTATAGGGTATAAGGTTTTTTGTGTTATGAGCAATAATAATACTCTTTGTAATGATGCGATGTGCAATTTTTCTCCAAACAAAAAACTAAATTTTGTCTTTCCTCATCCTTACGATAACAGTCGTCCATTATTTTATATGTATAATTCCCTATATTTATTTAGACGTATAATGAAAAACTGGATCAATCCACAGACAGCTGAGATGCTTACATATCCTGACTTTGATGATTTAGGTCTTAAATATGCTTCTTTTGAGGGCTTGAGGATATTGAACAAAAAAAAATTGAGATCGCAGTTGAAATCCATCCTTCCCTTAAAATTGCTTAGTATAATTTCTGCCCCTAGTATAGAAAGTGGTGAGTTAATGTTAGATGTTATGAATTCGTTAATTAATGAAGATCCACAACAATATGAGGCAGATATTGAACATTTTAAAGACACAACAGACTTCCTCAGAATATTATTAATTTGGTGGGAGACAATCAATGCAAAAATATATAATGAAGAAAGAGATAAATCTGCAGAACACATAAACTCTCCTGACAAAGATTCTAAAATTGAAATTCTAATGAGAATGTTGGAATGGCTGGAAGTATGGAAGAATTCTAATAAATATAAAATAAAACTCAGTCCTAAAACTCATATAGCTTTATATCACTCCATTCATGGTTTACTTGAAATTATAAAATATTGCTTTGATGAGCTTGATTTGGATTATATTTCGCTCAAAAAATTCCAGATGAGTGACCTAGGAAATGAGTTTGGTAGATATCCTAAATTGATAAAAAAAAACAAAATCATAATTCAGTCGTTGATGTCCCTAAGATCCGAATTTTATGGAAATATTGATATTAAATATTTTCATGAGAGGGATAATGATGATATTTTCACCGAATCAATTGATAAAGACCAATTGGAATCTGATTGGTTTGTTCCTGATATCACTAGTATTGAAGGAGATATTGAAAACACTAATTATGAAATGCCAGCAATAATTTATTTGGCGGCATATTGCTGCTATGTTTTGCTCAAAAAAATCAAATGTAAATTGTGTAAATCAATTTTAACCAATAACAATGATCTCCTAGTTGAAGATCATCAAAATCTGATTGAAATTTCAACCAAAGGTATTCTCAAATACCCAAAGAAAGAAGTTATAAAAATGGTTCTTTATGCATATTTAATGTTTAATAAAATATTACAAGAGCATGAGCAGAGTTTTCTGAGCATCTTAAACAAAAGAAGGTTCTTGTCAACAATAATATTGAGACTAGTTTTGGAGAAAGATTTATTGAAAAATGCTTCCAAATGCGAGACGCACAGCAATAAATATTTATCTGAAGTTGTGATAAATTTGATCACTGATACTCTGCTGAAAAACTATTGTGGAAAAAATAATGAAGGACTGAGAAGAGGAAAAAAAAGGAAGCGAAAGAATCAATAATATTCCAATTGTAATAATCAGGATTGAACGAATTCCAGTTCTATACCTAACTTGAAATCAAGATATAGAATGGGGGCCCAATTAAGCTTTGAGCCGATTAAAAGGGTGATGACATATTGGTAGGCTAGGTCAAAAAATTTTTTTACTCACAAACTTCTATAGCGCCCCCTTTCTATACCTTCTTGTTTTAAATCACTTGATTTTTTTGTATTGAAATCAAGAGAAAAATAAAAAGAAAATAATGATTATAAAATATCATTAAAGAACAAATAATGATTTTATGTTTTATGAATCAACATAATAATTCTAGTAGCTATTAGAATACCATTGTATTTTTTTTTTGTATATAATATCATTAAATATAAAATGTATCGTACCTAATTGTTGATTTCATTTTTTCTATTTTTAGCTGTACAATAAACTTACATGATTAACGGCTCAAACTAGTGAACAGTCTGAATGTTCATTTATTCAAATTGTTTCAGCCTGGAACTTTTACCGAGTTCTCTTCATTGTTCACTTATAATTCATACTAAATTTTCCAAGAACATACTACTAAGAATTTTCAAAATAGGTTTGCCCTTGGGCTGTATATGTTATTTGAAGATCAATATTGGTAAATGTTTTTACACCTATCCCTTTTTCCCAGAAACTGATTCCTTGGGTATTCCATTGAAAAAAATATAAGTTTGTGTCGTATATTCAAAACCATATCCCGAAAAAAAAAATGAGTACGCCACTGGATTCTACCCAGAATTTTGTATTAGACGTAGTTTTCAGCTCAGCATTATGTCTCATAACTTCAGAGATGAAAGGAGGGATCCGAAAAGTATCAATTTCCAACATCGCCCTGTATCTCATAAACGGAAACTATTATGAAAAATCTGATTAAGATAACTTGAGTTTCACAAAAAAGAAGGACAGGAACGTGAAAACTGTAAGGATCTATTTCAAATAACAAGCGAGAAACCTGGCTGTCATACCCAAAATGGGATGCACTGTACAAGGAATCTCTCCTCTTCATTTCATTATAATATGGTTTTTTCTTAGTTTTTCAAATGAAAAATTTAAAAAATCTAATTCGTTATGGGCTCTGGGGGGGGGTAATTACCCCCTCCCCCCCGTAGGACCGCCCTTGTATCGAGTATTATCTGACCCCAAAATTTTGTTTCAAAATATCCATCGATATTGATGAAGTAACAGCGAAAATGTGAAAGCGGTCGAGATGAATTCATCTCGAGAATGTTATTTGTATCCGATACATTTCAGTTATTTAGTAGTTATGTTGTTAATTTTTTGTCCGAAAAAATATTAATTCTTTGTCCAAAAAGAATTTTTTGATTCACTTTAGTCTATCGTGAATTTTTAAGAACATTACAAAGTGTGTCAAAGCGATTGTAAATTTGTAGTAGAATTAAAATTTCCCGTAGGTATAGAAGAAAAGGTGAAAATGATAAAAATTTTTTTTTGAAATAACAACTCTGTGCGAACAACAGCAGCATTATATAACGAACGACATCCTGAAAAAATGTATAAGGTGCTTTCGGTGTGCTACTGGTTGCCAAATTTGATGCTACTAGTCGGAAACAAAAAGAGGGCACATGAAAGAGACAAATCGAGGGACGTGGCTTTATTAGGTCATGTAGCAATGGATCCGACCTTAATATTACGTACTTATAGTACGTTATATGTACTATCCTGATAATCCTTTAACAATATAAGTAATATTGAGTAATATGTGCGTGAACGTTTTCAGCAAAACTTGTATTACTGCATGGAAGTGAACGGTGCCCATTTCCAGCATTTAATAAACTAATCACAAAAGTAAGGACTCTTGCACTATTCTATTTTTTTTTATGGAAGCCTTTATTCCCTAATAGCACATAGTAGTCCTATGGACATCCATAGGACGTTTCCTTCGGACATTACGGACATCCATGGGATGTCCATTTCTGTTACAATGGACGTTCCATGGACATCCGAGAGACGCACAAATGTCACAAGTTTGAACCGAATTCGGACGTCCATCGCAGACGTCCAATGGATATCCCGTTGGGACCATCATTAGCTATCTCAGCGGTACAAAAATTTACCACGACGTTACCTATCCTATCTATTATAGCGAACTCGCGAGTACGTGGGGACATCGCATTAGTGAGTCTTCGCTACAGCCGTCCTAGCTACCGAGACTAACGATTACTTGTAGGAACATATTCATTATATTGTTAACTGATTTATGATAGTAGTCGATTAATACAGAAATACCATATAATAAAAACTTAAAACTCAAACATAGATTATTTTATAATAGTAATTACTCAGAGCGATTTTCCACATTTTCCTTTTGATGCCGGAAAATCGAGATGTTAAGTTTTCGTTGGGCTATACTGTATAATATACCAAGGGATGTTTTGCATTGCCATTTGTTTTCGTCGCGAGTTGCGACAATATCGTACGAATGAAAATCTCGTTCATAGGTTAATCGGACAGATATTTTAGGCATGTATGTGTAGATTACAATATCATTCATTTTGATTCAATCAAAACTTTTACTGATATTTTAGCGATCTAACCATCATCCTCTATATGCGTGGAACTGTTCAATCAAAGAGGAATCTTTGGTTTGATTTAATGAATTGAATCTAATCCTTGAAATCGAAAAAAATTCCGCCAACGGACTACCATATATGCGGTAGTCTTCAACCTCCTAGGACATTTGTTATTTGTTCAATTTATTCGTTAGTTTGAAGAGCCGTCGTGTGCTGAGAGCATTGAACTCTAAAAGAACTTCTTTCGGAGTTCATTGGCTGAGAGCGATGTTGGTCAATATGTGTCGTACTCCCACCTCAATAACTCGAACGTTTTGTGAGCCGAACTATAGATAAGTCGAACAGTGTTTTACGGTCCCTGGGAGTTCGACTTATCGAGAGACCACTGCATGTAGTTGGCTGATATTTCACATCAGGCGACAGTAATAAAACAGCGCTGTATTCTTAATAAATTTATATCACAAGTTGCTTGAAAAAAATTTTACTGTAATCTTGAAAGCCTCCATTCATCACAGAAAAGTCCAACATATTCAAATAAAGATCTGTAGCTGCAAATAAATGTTCGGCATCGAATGCAATACTATGTATCGGTGATGTTGTCCAACTGAGACGAGCAGATTCCATAAAATACACCTGAAAGCAAAAATTATGTAGTGCTTGATCCATTGGTTTCGAATGTTATTAATTTTTCGGTAGATTCAATATACAGGGTCTTTCACGAGGAACCTCACCCATATTTATGCGGGAAACTATACTGAACGTATTTTCATGAAATTCAGCACTTATAAGTATTTCACGACGCTGATGAAATCTAAAATATTTTCAAGGCATGAGCACCTCCGGTTTTTCCGGAAATGACGTCAACTTCCGTTTTTCAAATTAGAACACCATTTTTTTATTGCAGAAATAGATTCCTTAGAAAATTTCAAGTTATTTTGATGTAACATTTTTCAGTTTTGGTTGGAAAATTCTCTCTGAGCGAGAAAATTCGAAAAAAAATCGAAACTAGAGCTCCGCTGAAACCAGAATAACTTCGAGGTTTTTGGATGGAAAATTTTCATTTTTGGGATTTTTCAAGATGTAAGATTGATGTATCCACTTTAAAAATCGAAATCGCGATTCATGATACAGGGGATGACAAAATCGTGAAAAATCAATTTTTTCAAATTAGAACCCCATTTTTTTATGGCAGATATTGAATCTACGTCAAAAAATAATGTGAGTGTATGCATCACACCCTTGCCCTAAAGTGGATATTTTCTGAGTTATTCACAAAAAACTGTTTTTCGTCTTGAATTTTCAGTTATTTCTTTTCCCTTCACGCCAAAAAGATGAAATTTTCAGGAACTGTTACTTAAACCATGTTTTAGATTTTACTACCCTAATATGCAAGAGAAAAAAGTTACAGGTTGTTCCTAAATAGATGGCGAATTTTGATTCGAATTTGTATCGGAAACCTCTTTATTTCAACTAATCGGCCATCGGTTTTCTCTCCAGTGATAAATAAATAATTCCTTATGAACCATATGCAAAAACTTACCATTTTTAGATTCATAGTTTTGAAACTCAATTTGGTTTTTAAACACTTTTGCAGATCTCTTCCTCCCGATGAAATAAGAAGAGCAACGAAGCATTCCTGAGACGTATAAATAAATGTCTAGAAATTAACGGTCAAAACTTTGAGCATCTTCTCTAGTTATAACTGCGAGAGTTTGCCATGGTTCTCCTAATAGTAACTTGAAGTCGGTTTCAAGAAGGGGTGAAAAATCTACAGCATGGTTCAAATAACAGTTCCTGAAAATTTCATCTTTTTGACGTGAAGGGAAAAGAAATAGCTGAAAATTCAAGACGAAAAACAGTTTTTTGTGAATAACTCAGAAAATATCCATTTTAGGGCAAGGGTGTGATGCATACACTCACATTATTTTTTAACGTAGATTCAATATCTGCCATAAAAAATGGGGTTTTAATTTGAAAAAATTGATTTTTCACGATTTTGTCATCCCTAACTTTGAAAGCGATTTTTTCACCCCCTGTATCATGAATCGCGATTTCGATTTTTGAAGTGGATACATCAATCTTACATCTTGAAAAATCCCAAAAATGAAAATTTTCCATCCAAAAACCTCGAAGTTATTCTTGTATCAGCGGAGCTCTATTTTCGATTTTTTTTTCGAATTTTCCCGCTCAGAGAGAATTTTCCAACCAAAACTGAAAAATGTTACATCAAAATAACTTGAAATTTTCTAAGGAATCTATTTCTGCAATAAAAAAATGGTGTTCTAATTTGAAAAACGGAAGTTGACGTCATTTCCGGAAAAACCGGAGGTGCTCATGCCTTGAAAATATTTTAGATTTCATCAGCATCGTGAAATACTTATAAGTGCTGAATTTCATGAAAATACGTTCAGTAGTTTCCCGTATAAATATGGGTGAGGTTCCTCGTGAAAGACCCTGTATAGAATAATGAAAGGAATACGGGAAAAACTACTGGATTGGTAACGATATGCACTGAATCAGAATATTGCTATCTCAAATAGTCTTACCAACTTGAGAAAACGGTATGAACTATGTATATTGAACAATGGTGGCCATTTCGAGCAATTTCTTCTGTTGATACGATTTATATCACATTCTATACATACTTACTTTTTTTTGTGATTTTTATTAGTTATTGTTAGGTATTTATAAACAATGCTGTTGAGTAGTTTGTTCGGATAAAGAATTTTGGGATAATTCATTATTTCAAAATTTTGGAACTATAAAATTTCTCGGAATAAGAGACACACCTACATCTAATCTTAATATATAAAATTCTCGTGTCATAGTTTTCGTTACCATACTCCTCCGAAACGGCTTGACTGATTTTGATGAAATTTTTTGTGCTTATCCGGTATCTATGAGAATCGGCCAACATCTATTTTTCATCCCCCTAAATGTTAGGGGTAGTCCACCCCTAAATTTTTTTTTGTATTTTTTAGACAAAATTTTTAATTTCTATTTTTTTATGATACAACATACAAAAATACATACAATCCTCAATTTTCACCCTTCTACGATAAACCCTTATTTTTTAATAGCCATTTTAGTAATTTAATCATTAGGAAATTATTTATATGGCAAAACAACGTTTGCCGGGTCAGCTATCTATGAGAATCGGCCAACATCTATTTTTCATCCCCCTAAATGTTAGGGGTAGTCCCCCCCTAAATTTTTTTTTTATTTTTTAGATAAAATTTTTAATTTCTATTTTTTTATGATACAACATGGAAATTATTTATATGGCAAAACAACGTTTGCCGGGTCAGCTAGTATGCATATAAATTCGAGATCAGGATAAGAAGCCCACCAACAAATGAAAAAATATACTGGATGTTTCATTGAAAAAAACGAAGTTGCATTCAATATGTTGACCCACTCTATATATATTTCAACTGGCGTAATCATTTTGAAAAAATTCATACAATTTTTGTTTGAAATATTTTTATGTATTTCTTTCTGTAAAAGAGTTAAAGAGCCAATTTATAGTAAAAACCTGTACAAATAAAATACTGCCTTCATTTATATTCTGAGCACTGAAGAATTAGCATAAAGTGTAACTAATTAAATATCTAATAATAATGAAAAAAAATCATTGAGTGCCAAGTTGGGAATATAAAGGCTGCTACACAATTGCCCGAAAACGAGAACATGAACAATAAGAAAAGGAAAAAAGTTTCGAGAAATTTTGGGTCAACTTTCCAGTTCTCGTTCTCGGGCATCTTCTCGTTGTCATTACATGCAATTGGTTTGCATAGGTTCTTCAAAATTGGGATTGGTTAAAAAAATTGCCAACAATAGATTATTTATCGTACGATAGTTTGATTTTCGAGAGCCACAGCGTTGAGAACGGAGAAGAATGTGACAAACAGAAACCATGCATAAACTGATCATCAAGGTGGGTCCATATCAAGAGCTTTCAAAAGCCTGCGGGCCTTCGTTTAGGATATACAGGTTGATCAGATGTTGAATGAAATTTAAAGTTCAATAAATCTTGCACGAATCCACAGACTGATTTCAAATTTTACAGGTCACTTCCTCCGACCGCCTTCGTTCAACATTTGTGCAATATTGAAAAAATCGGGACCGGAGTAGATAAAATTTTGGATTTTTTCTATATACCCTAATGTCAGATCATCCTGTACATTAACACTATAGCATTTTATGACCATAGCAAAGCAAGTCGACAATAAAATCAAAAAATTTGGCTTGGCGCGGTCATACGACTGATGAATATTTTTTGTGAATGAAAACATTTTTATTTCATTTTTGGTTTGATTGGTAATCTACCTTCTATTGTGTAAAATATCATTGCTATATCCGTGAATCATTCCGCAAAAATATATCCATGAAAGCAATGAGGTTCCAACATGACGGAGTGACAGGAAAAACACATGGATTGACACTGCAGGACACGTGGCTTGGCCACCTCGATCCCCTGATCTGACACTTATGGATTATTCTCTACAAACAAGAGGTATATATCATGATTACCTCATCGTTGTTGTTCGGCGCATAGATATATGACAGAATTTAATTTACTCTTTGACATTTGAGTGCGGGAAAAACCACTTCTAGGGCTCTTTCCCGAACCGTTTTGGAAAGTGAGTCTTTGCGAGTTGAAATACGTTCGGGAAAGGGGTTGAACACGCACGCGTGTAGAAAAAAACTTTATACCTAGTGTGGAAAAAATTGAAAAAATTTTACTCTGATCCTGCCTTTTTTCAATTTCAAAAATGTTGAACGAATGCAGTAAAAAAGGGTAAAACAACTGCAAAATTTGAAAAAAGTCTGTTGATTCTTTCAAGATTTATTGAACTTTGAAATCTCATTCAACATCTGATTATCACCCTGTATATTTTAAACGAAGGCCCTCAGGCAAATGACTCCTCTTGATATGAGTCCAATTGGAAGACCTCAGTTTATGGTAAGGCGGCTGCACAATACCGACGGAAAAAAGGAAAAAACACTTAGGCATCTATGCACAATCTATTTCTGGCAACAAGAATGAGAAGATGAGCGAGAACTGGAAAGTTAGCCAAGTTTTCTGTAACTTTTTTCCCGTTCTCTTTCCCGGGTAATTGTACCAGCAATATACGATAGTCTTGAATGGTGCTTTATCATCGAAACTTTTAATAAGATGATTGATGCACCATTCTTGACTTAGTTCACATATATGTAATTTCATGAGACTGGAGCTCGAAAATTTTTGCGATGTAATTACAATTTTTTCTTGTCAACAACTAAAACAAGGCAAATATTGCTCACACGTCAAAACGTAGCGAGTACGTATATTTCAAAAAATCATAAATGGATCGCGCCTTCTAGATAAGGCAGATGAATAATAAACGAAATTAATTCAGATACATAACAACCTCCGATATAAAATCAACTAATGTTACGAATTGCACTAGCAAACCACCCTCACTCAAAGTATCAAAAGAAATGCCATTTCGCGATGCTGACCATGATTTCGGTCTTATTTGACGTCCTCAGAGAAACAATTCGATATATTTTCGTCAAGGTGTTAGTTGTGTTGCTTTGATGAGGTCAAATGGGACCGAAACCATGATCAGCATCTATTCTTTCTTGACGAAATGGTATTTCTCTTGAAAATTGGAGTGGTGTGGTGGTGGTATGCTAGTTCTATTCAGATCGTAATATTTGTTGATTTTAGTAATTGGGATATCTTACGTTGCTATGGTGTAGAAATATTTTGTTATGTATGAAACCGATCGAAACTAACTAGATATTGAAAAACAGTCAAAATATTCTCCCTTGGACAAAATTCATCGATTACTTTGACGCATGAGACGAGGAAGTGTGATAATTTATCTCGAATCAAGAATAATTTTGTTTCTCATTAGCAGACCTGTAAAAGTATACACGAAGTCCGGGTTCAGCAAATAAATGGCAACAAAAGTTTCAAGAGACATATCTAACAATTTTAATATAATCTATATATTTTTGAAGAAGCCGAAATAATTTATATAGGATCTAATATTACTCCTTCAAAGGAAAAAATAATATTGTATGTACCTGCACATATCTGTCCTTTCTGATATCCCATAATGTAGCTCTACTGTTGTCGCATCCCGTTATCAATGTATTAACGAAATCGTAGTCGAAACAGTTAATTTTTGAAGACCAAGGGTCCAGAAATTTTTGAACGCATTGGCCAATTCTGAGGTCCCACCTTCTCAAGTAACAGTCATAGCCCCCTGACCACAACACATCGGGGTTGTCCCATTTCATTTGCAAAATTCCGGCGCCATTATTATCTCCAACGAATTCATGTAAGGTCTGGCCACTGAAAAGCACTTCAATTCCATTAGGTATTAATGTAATACATATGTGAAATGTTCGAATAGAAATATTCGGTTCCCACTCTGAACACATATATACAAGAAGCGTTGTTAGAAGTTTCAGTTTACGAGACAGGACCGGTTTATCCATGTCATGGCATTGCCCCCTAGGCAATAGCAACAGCCCTGTCTTGTAGAGGACTTTTTTACCACAATGCCATCATGTTATTTATTACGCTACCTTTACTACGTTAAGAATGTAGTAATAGAAGAGACAAACGATTGAATGTGATATACATATTTACATATTTTTAAATGGATACAATACAAATTCAGGTGGTTGTTATTCTTAAAATGAACGAGTGCTGAATCCTTTTTTCCTCCTACCTAACATTTTGTCTTCACAACCATCACAACGCTCGAGTAAATCCCCATTTAGCATCGTGAGCTGCTCAACTACAAAGGGCTAGGAAAATTAACCGAACGGTCGATTATTTCAAAATATACATTTTTCTATTCATAATAAGTATATAGGGGTTTTCGGGGTAGGAGATTATGACCCTTCTGTCCAAAGATTATCAAATCAATGAGTGTAACAAAGATGTATGAACAAAACCAGAAGGGAAATATAGAGAACAAATATTTCTCCTCTTCCACCAACGTTTCCTCAGTACCTTAAGGTAAGCCGACGCTTTAACCATCAAGCTACGGACGATATAATCACCGAACTGATGTGAAATGTTTTCGAATTGTTTTTACAACAATGATTGTTAAAACACAGCAATTGAAATCACAAAATTCGAATTCAATATTATAGCAATAGTTTATATCAATTTTCATAATTTGATTTGTTTTTCTTCTCAAGAATACTTCTTTTCATGTCACATTAATGTATTACATATAGGTCTCATACGGAACAAATATTTGCATGATCCATATTGGAACTATTTATGTTCTCAGAAAGGAGATGTGTTTGAGGCGGACATAGGAGCATATAGCTGCTATATGCAGTTACTAAACAAGGAACACTGGATATATTTCTGCTATATAGCTGCTGTGATGTGGTCACCTGCGCTCTCTCTTCCTCTCATGGGATATTTCTTATTCCTAGATTACCCTTTACCAGGCCTGTAAGTATTATGTACTATAATCTTCGCTTCTGTCAAAATCGAAAATTTAAGCTGGTTATTGCTCCATTATGGCAGACGAGTTTTGTGTTTATGATCTGATTGTATTCAAAATTGGTACCTGGAGGTTTTCATTTTCGGAGATTCTTCAAAATTGAAGATATGAGAGGGGGAAAGGGCGACAAGACTAAAAAGCAGAAATGAAAATACCTATTGTGAAAAAAATTTTAAGAACCGCGCTTATAGTGAGATGCACTAAAAAGGAGAAAATATTTTTTCTCTTAGTTATACAATATTGAACCTATAAAAAAACGACAAGAAATATTTCGCAATGATGAGCACTCCAGGCTTTTACTCATATTTTTTTATAATTCGATAACCAAGAAAATTATTATTTCTCCCTTTTTTTAGTGCACTTTGAATATAAGCATTGTGTTAAATTTTTTTTTCAAATAATTTTATCTTTTAATTCATGCGACGAGTGCTTCGGTCTGCAAACGTTGGTAAGTTCATTATTGAGAGTTTCTCGTTGTAAGAATGGCGAGAAACACCAGACGAGTCGCGCGACGCTATAGAGTAGACCCTCGAGCAGCGACAAATCACTACAGGGTCACACCTACCAAAGGCTTTCAGGATCTAAAATAATCTTGGACCTCTTGGCTTTATTGACAGTCTGGAGGATATGATCCGATCAACTCAGGTTGTCCGTAACAATCACCCCTAGATCACAGTGGCTGCTTGAAACTGGACTTCCGTTAAGATAATACCAAAGAATACAGTCGACACAGATTGCGGGCTCCCATATGAAGAACGATCCACTTATCATTGTTGAGAGGTAACTGACAATTTTGACACCACTGTGCGCTAGAATTGAGGTCACCTTGAAGGGAATTGGCACTAGTAGGGTTCCCAAAAATTCTTGTGTCGTCTACGAATTGTGTGGCCGAACATGATATGGCAAGTCTGAGATATAAAGTAGTAACAACACGAGACCTAGCATTGATCGCTGAGGAACTCCACTAATAACAGATCTAGGTGATGCTAGAGATTACCCAACACGAACCTGAAAAGTGCGGTCTGAAAAAAAAACGCCTTGATCCACGCTAGAAGACGACCACGAATGTCAAGATGCTCTAGTTTGTACATGAGGCGCCTGCGAGGCATACGGACAAATGCAAGAGAAAAGTCGAAATAAATAACGTCGACTGGTACACTCATTGACCATGAGTTGACACATTCAAGGAGGTTTGTAAAGACTGAGCGTCCTGTGAGAAACCCATGTTGGAACTGTGCAAAAAGGAAGGATTGCATCCTCTCCTAAAAATAGGTGTAACACGAGCAGTTCGCCAACAGGAAGGGAGAGATAAATAGACTGAATTTAGGATATTTTAGATTACACTTCCCGGGTTTCTCGGCACCAATAATTGGTCGCATAAAGTGTTTGTGACCAATTTCAGATGATAATTATTGTAGATGTTGAGCAACTGAACAGGTGAAAATGCAATCAACTACCCTAACAGGCTTAGGAAGAACTTCCGATAATTGAGGCGATATATTAAAGGATTGCTTTGGTTTTTATAGAAAACCTTCGGTTATGATTGACAGACGACAGTTTGTTTTGTGCTCGCAAGGCGTCGTCACCAACTAGGGCAGAATCCGCCTGACAAACCCGAGTCAGGCAACTTGGGTTGCCCGACATGATCACGATGTAACACACCCTTTTCGAAAATAGGTGTAAAAGGGTCGGAAAATTGACTAACTGTGTCAGATTATTATAGCGGATACAGTCCACAAAAACACTAGAAGCTGTGTTATAGTTTTTCATACATAACGGCCAGACCACCTAAGGTCTGTTGAAATCGCCAGCTATATGGAGATAAGGTTCAATTGTAGAAAGACTTCCAAGCAGAACAGCCACTTGTGTATCAGAAGAACGCGGTCGGTAGATGCAACTTATGGTGAAGCAGCAGGAGCCTTCTTTAAGGAGATCAATGAATAAACCAGTCAATTCCAAGTATATCTAGACCCAAGAGCTGGAGTGAGAAACAGTAAACAATTTCACTGGTGGTTATGTTGTGTGTTGTCGTAGATGATGGACCACTCGCAATCACCAATCAGTTTTTGGATTTTTTGGAAGCTGACAATTTAGTTATGGTCGGGATGCCGGACAAATATAAATACCTTATATCGATGTTAGATTCCCCGGCGTTCAGTCTGTACTTAAGTTGTTCACGTAAACTGTTGAGTTATCTTATTTAAAGAGGGCTCTTATCATCTGAAATACCAACGCCGCGCAAATCTAGCACATTCTTATTCCTAAGGACTCGGACTATAATCATTGAGTTGGAGAATGTTACTTTCAAGATTCTAGGACAGTTCTCAGAGGAAGAGCCAAATCTTCCAACCGAGATGCGCTGCGTGTTAGCCTCCGGAGGCAAATAATCGAGAATTTTGGAAGCAGAAGACAGATCCTCAGCAGGGGTTCGTCTCAGGCAGCTGGCTCAGAAGCTCCATTTTTCGCCAATTGATTAGTAGAATCCACTACAACCTCGAGTGAGTTATGACTTTCAGTCAAGAGATCAATTTTGGAAGTGCACAAGGCAATATTAATGTCGTGTCTAATAATTAATTGGAAATGGTTAGCTAATGCTTTATAAGAATAGATTTACACTCAGTCAGATCGGACTGTAGGGTCAGTTGGGTGGCCTTGATGACGGAAATATCAGAAACAATCTAATTCAGCTTTGCCCTGAGTAAAGTGAATTGAAATCGAGTGGCTGTCAAATCGTTTATCAGGTAATCAAATTTTTGGGAAAGACACCAGGTCCTTCCGTCTGTTTCTTGGAGTAGTGTAATCGACACTGCACTTGAAATCAGCTGATTTTCAGTCTAGTTGCGCAAATGTGACGTCCGTGAAATTACCATCAAATTTTGCATTTCTCACCACAGAACACTAATATTACACCTCCTTTTGACTAGGTGTGAATAAACTACACCTTCTCTGCACTGGTGTAAATCCAATAAGCAAACGAATACTAAAATCTAGTGTAAATTACACCGAGTGTAGAAAAGTGCTACACTTCCTATGCAAACGAGAAGGAAAAAACGAAAGGACCTACTGTTACAGTAGTGTTACAATCAAGTTTAATTTCTCAGGCGATAAGTTTAGGCAGTCTAAATGAAGGGCATTTCGCAGAGCGGGTAGAAGAGGTTCGTTTCGAACATATATGACACTTAGCCATTTGTGAATAATAAGTTCAGAAGGTGTTAATGGAAGAAATTGTAGATATGTGTATCAGGAAGGGAACAGGAAATAACAAATTTCACTTTCCTGTGCCGGTAAGAGAGACTTTAATACCATCCCATGTCAAGCAGATATGGTTGGCGCATAGGTCAATGGCGAAGATTTCCGCCTGAAATGCTGTCGCCGACCTGCCCAGACCAGCACTGAGTTTGGTCTACGACTGTAGACTCCGGCTCCAGAGCCTTGCTTGCTTCTGGAGGCCACGGAAAGAAAATAGAAGACAAATAAATGCAAGGAATGAAAGGAAACGATCTGCAGTAGGTATAGCACGAAACGGGGATGAGAAAAAGACGCGACTACCAAGAATTTAGTAAGCAAGTAGCTGTTATGAAATGATGTATACCTCTCCTATGAATTCAGTACCCACTGATCGGAAAATCCATTGAACAAGACAATGTTGGTGAAGGTGAAAATAAATTTTCTAGTCTATACGGGTACGGGCCAAGATTAATTGTTGGGTTAAAATTAACATTGCTGTAGCTAAGGTAGCGTAAGGACTCAGTAACAAAGCCTACACAGAACACAACTCGTTGTTCAAACTCGTACAAGCCAAAGAGCTTCTGAGGGGTACTTCAGTACCTACAGAAAATCAGGATAATATGAAATATGTATTCGCGTGACCGGGGATATAAACAAAAGCAAATTAATTGGGGAGAGAAAAATGGCCACTTGAAATGTTGTGCCATGAGTCTCCTTCTCAATTAGAATTCTCATTAAAATTTGGATGGATTTAGTATAATATTAACTACAAATATTATTCATTTTTTTATGGAAAAATCCAATATGGCTGCCATACACTAGAAAAAAAGTTAAAAGTTGTATAATCTCATCTAGGAGGCCGTAAAATAAGTAAAATATTATGATTTGTTTTCTTTCAGTAAATTTCTATGAGTGAATATATGCAATAATGAATAGTTCTCCATAGACTTTTTCAGCAGATTCATAATAATAAAGGATGAATAAGAGAAAATATGTTTCATATAGTCACCTTTCTGTGTCTGTCACAATGATACAAGTCCTACATATATTTGCAGCAGTACCTATGCTTAGTTTATCTTTATTGAAAGCCAGACACCATACAAGATCCTCATATTTTAATATTTTACAAGGGACTAAATCCAATTCATCAGAAACATTCAACAATTGTACTACACCTTCCTTACTTCCAACAGCTACTGAATTCATTTCCATATCAATACTGGTCAATCTGATATCATTAAAACTTATATTACTGGTACATTCTCCTTTTTCTAAAGAGAACAGTTTGACCACATGTCTAAAAAGGAAGAATTAATTTGTTATAATGCGATATTGTGATAACTCACCCATTGGCAGTACACACTTTATCGTTTTTAACAACAAACTTGCATACATCCTTATAATTAAAACCACAAAAGTCATGTTTTAGTTTATTTGAAAATATCTTTTTTTTAGACCTTTGATAACATTTTATACTATCATCTTTGCCAAACCATATAGAATTTTGTTCCAGATGAAAGTGAGGTATAAATTCCTTCGATAAAAATACTTTACTCTCCTTATAACGTCCCACCTTCCAATTATTGGAAATTCTATGTTTTTCGAAAGGTGTTAGAAATCTTTGAGATCTATAATGAAATATTATTCAACATATGGTAACATGTTCCCATTATTCAAATTAAAATCTGTTTGATACCTCTCTTGAATATATTGGCTGCATTGATTAGTAACCAAATATTTTTCACGGCGATTAAAAAGAATCAGATCCCAATGATGACTGATTATTTTATTGAAACGACTGCACACTTTCCTCAAGTTCTTCAATTCTGTTATTGATAAGTAACTAAAAATTATCAATAAAACTTCGGTCGACAAGTTCTCCAGTGAGAATATATTATCGTAAAGCATAATTGAATTATGTAGCAACTCCACTTCGAATTTCAAGTTATTCATGAATTGTTAATTATATAATAGAATTACTTATGAATCTTTTTATCATTATATATATGTTTTTTATGGGATGGAATGGTATAATTAAACATAAACAAATGAGAGAAAAGAAAAAGCGATCAACTTGGTTATGTTTCATGTTCTACTCTGTAATCTGTGGTTATGTTTATTCAGAACAGCTGATCTTTGACAATCAAGTCTCCGCCACAGAAAACCAAACAGCTAGTCTTCATAATAACTATTTTTTGGGTATTTCGAGTGAGTAAGTCAATTTCTGGAGGTAATTTTTGGCAGTATTCTTTCTGAATATCAATTATGTTCAGAATATTTGTTTATATTCATCATTTCCATGATTTAAATACTCCAACGGTAACCGAGTTATGAGCACAGCCTGTATATTGAGTAGTGTCACTTTTGACACAAGACGTCCAATTAGCTGTCAAACTAATAAACTTATTCCAATCAAAATGGCTGAGTTATTGCAAGTTCCTTTGAAAAAACCCTCCGAAATTGATATTGTTAAGCCACTTCAAAATGTTATACAATCGAGATTCAGTACAGCAGATGAGCCAGTCGATTATTCTGATGCAATAAACGAATTTGCCAAAATAAGGAGCAATGCTATCTGGAAGGCCTTCGAGAAGTACGAGAGCTCTTTGGAGATTATTTATGGGTATGATTCATCATTTGATTATCATTATCAATGAAGATCATTTGTTGCTTGATTCATCCTAATTTTCAATAATTCTATGTGTAAGTCATGTATCAAGATAAAGTAATAACTTCAATTCTCTCAAGAGGAGGCCGACTCAGGATCATAAAATTGCTTTGGACTATGGCTTAATAATACCAAAGAGCACACAACAACGGACAGAATTAGATTTCACAATATCAGCTCGATCATTAATATTTTCATTATGAGTGCTATCCCATTGACTCGTATCCCAATTGAATTAAGTACTCATGCCTTTATACTCTTTATAGCTTTTCCTTCGTTTTGTCAAGAATTTCGTGTTGGTTATCCTCACAAATACTTATTTCATTTTCTTGTTCGAAACAAAACTAACTAACAAAAACAATTTGTTGTGTTTGGAATAATAGACCTTATGCAAGACCTAGCTAGATCCTAAGATTTGGAGGAAATCACGGAGGAAATGTAAAGAGACCTACAAACATTGAGCATCCAGTGAAAGGATAATGAATGCTCTATCATTTTTTTTATTCCAAAGCATGATAAAGTTGGGTGCAAATCAGAATGAGGGACACTTATTTTTGTGGTTTTTTTCTGATTTCATGATTTTGGCTTCCGATTTTGTGAATATTCCACTTGTGGATTTTGGCTTCTTTCACAACAATGAATTTGAATTCTATATAATGAATATGCAAGATTAAGTACAAAGAATCAGGCAATCCAGGATATAAATCAATCAAATTTGATTGATCGAACATCATCCGAAAATGGTCCTTCCAATTCATGTTTGCTATCTACTTATTTTGAGGCTTGAATATCCCTACTATTAATGAGAATTAATTGTAACAAATGTTACAATCTGAATAGAACTAACCAACCACCATCGTTCCAATAATGGAAAATGGTCATCAGGGAACGAAACAATAGCTGCATAAGGCAAAAGGTCCTGGAATACTGGCGCAACCTTTCTGGAATGCGTCACTCATACAGGGCCATGTCAGTGCCTCTCAATTTATATACCGACTAATGGCTAGGATTCTCTAGAACCAATCTGAGATCTATGATGGCGGTTTTCACGAGACTTTGCAGACTCAGAGTTCAGTTACATAAACTTAATATCCTCAATGAATCACTCTGCCTAGAGAAGGACGAAACGATTGAGCATATCCTCTGTGACTGCCCGGCGGCAGACAGGGTAAGACTTGCAGTCTTTGGCTTTCTCAAGCTGAATCTAGAGGAACTCAAGAATCACTCCCCCTCAGACATCATCTTCTTCCTGTGTAAGATTGGACTGGCTCCCTGAGCTTGTTTGTGTGCCACAATAGACCGCTTTGGTCTAGATGGTAGGTTTGGTGGGTCCGACCAACACCCCCTTCAATCTGTTGTCTGTAGTGAAAAATGGTTTGCATAAATAATTTTCAATTGGATTTTGAAGTTTTTGGTGAAAGTCCAATCGATGGTTCCTTTATTCGATTTCAGCAGTCGCACCCTTAGGAAATGAGGACCGACTCAATTCATTCTGCCAACTATAAGAACGAAGATAGTAGTAAATATCCATTTGCCCCAACTCTCAGATTGCAGGTACCGCATATTTCACGATGATCAAGCATCAAGAGAGGGCGCTAGAAACGTTATGATTCGCGGCTTTAACCGTTGCCTCGGAAACGAATAATAAACGAAATTAATGAATTTGGATACGTAACACACGCTGATATAAAATCAACAAATGTTACGATCTATCAATTTATATTGTGGGGGAAGATACGAGGACAGAAGCGTATTGGATGCGGGAAAGGTTGAACTCCATAAAATCCCTGCTGCAGGTATATACATTCGTTAATTTTATTATTATGTATCTGAATTAATTTCGTTTACTTGCAAAAATGCTTCCGAGAAACTGATCTTGAAATGGACATTTTCAAAATATCTTTGATAATTTATCCAACTTTGAAGACGACTAGGACGAAAACGATAAACGAATAATTGTAAATACGCATATAAATACCGTCTTTAGACGCACTATTTATTCCTCTTATACTTTTATAATAAGTGATTAGTTGATATACGTATTTTCTGGGGAGATACCTATGAAAAACCACAAAAACATTTGTTTAACTAGACATTTTGTCTGTCACACCCGGTATTTCTATATCTCGTTGAACGCAAAAATTAATTTCGAAACTATCTTCATAAAATTTTCCTACATCTAAACCTGATAGTTTCTGAGCAATTTTCAATTTTTAATTCAAAACTAGTAAACCATTTTCGTCATTATCTCGTAAATGGTCCTTCTAAGGTATGAAGTGATCTGAAGAATATCATCATAATTTGAGCTCGTCATTCCATTTTTGAGGTCAAATACAGAGTGTTACATTTAAAAAAGTGCAACTTTGGCCTACATCTTTGTTTTCGAAGACCCTGTCTATATGACAATAATTTTAAATTGTGCTTTTGAACACCACAAGAAAAGATTTTCGAAATATCTTTATTTACTCGCGTCTGGGGTGGGCCACCTGGTATATATGTCGATATGTCAATTTGAAAACTTGCCAAGCCAATTATGTCACGATAGGGATGTTTTGATGGAAAATGCCGGAACAGGTCAATTTTCATTCCTAGAAGGACATCTTTCGAGTACAATTGTAAGCCAAAATCTCCTCAACCCAAAGGGTAGGGGTGACCCCTATTCTGTAAACAAATTCGACATCGAATTCACTGAATTCAACAGATTAACGCGGGAAATGTCTCTAATAGCTCTCAAGGCAACATGACACAGTAATTAAACTTTAGTTATTCCCTCACTCAGTACATCAAGAGTGAAATTAAATTCCTTTTTTTTCGAGAATGTTTCGTATAAATATTATTAACTGTCTGTCCCCTACTGGGATATATGCTCGAGATTAAAGAGGAACGCTGCTCTCAGTCTCGGAAGTTGAGGAGCGTGACAATGATCGGAAATCTTTGTAGATGCCTGCTATAGGTACATAGCTGCGCAAGTTTTCTTGATTTCTGATCGGCACGGAGTCTTTTAGGCAACACAAGTAAAAAAATCGAACAGTATCAGATCCGGGGAATGTGGGGGCACAAACGACCAATCTATTAATCTGAATATCTGTCCGTTAAATCAACATTTTCGGCATTATAATACTTATATGGCCTCCCTCCCAATACTTTTCTGTAGTTTCTGACCATTTTGTAGATGTCTGAATTTACCCAACGAAACAACCATTTTTTATAAAAATCTATATATCATTACTGGCAAAAAAAGTATTAAGGTCAAATCTGGCCAGAACGTAGTTTATACCTCAGTTTAGAACGGCAAATGCTTCTTATTTTAATCTATTACATCAGTGCTGAAGGTGATTTGCATGAATGATTAATTTTTATTTATTATTAAACTAGGGATTTTCACTTTAATTTGAAGTTTGTATCACACTGAACATAAATACTAGGATACACATGTTCAGTTACCCATTATGAGATGGCACTGCCGCTAAATTTGATTTTACATCGAATTGTCCGAAATTACCCGTACTGTCCGAAGTTATCCCAATTTACCGGTACCTCTAAATATAGTAATTTCCCGGGACTCTGCATGTGCCAATCTGCCCATATGCGCTTAAATAACAAGAGTTACTATAATCTTTAGCACCTCAATGTTTTTTATTTAAGATATTACGACCAGCTGGCTTCAATTGAATCAAAGATACCACCGAATGAACTTCAAGTACCATTTAAGTGGAAAGATGCATTTGACAAAGGGTCTATATTTGGATCCAGACAAAGTTTGAGTAAGTTATAACCTTCGTTCTTAATATTCCCTTAATTTGACCAACATTTTATTTTCAGCTATTTCATCCCTTAGTTATGAAAGAATTTGTATATTATTCAATATTGCTGCGCTTCAGAGCGCTGTAGCAGCAAACCAGAGTATAGAGAGTGATGAAGGATTAAAGTTAGCAGTTAAACTTCTTCAGGTGAGATGACCTTTGAGGAAAATTATTAAAATCTATTCTGAAAACGATCCACAATTTAAGATCACACATTTTCACCGATAAAAAAATAATTATGTTTGCAGGTGGTACTGAATTTTTTTGTTTTGTTATTTTAAGACTGGTAAAATTCCAAATTCCCATTGATATCAGAACCATCGATTATGAGAATTCGACAGGGATTTGATGAATAACAAACCTGGAATTCAAATTATCCGAGTTTATAATCGTAAATTTAAAAAAGTTTTGGAATATTGGTATAATAGATATACAGTGTGGGCTTTTTAAAACGAAATAGACGAGATAACGGGCGGAATAAATTTATTTCGAAAAAATGCTCGATTTTTGTTTCGAGGGGTACAACTTTTAAGGTCAAACTCACAACTATATCGCTTCAACCCTTCGTGTTAGAACACCAACCCCTAAATTTTGAATAGGAAAGATAGGGTGAGTGATACCTCATTTGAAAGGCTTTTTTATCCTGAATTCAGCGTATTTATTTTTTTCTCATTTAATGCATTCGTTTTCGAGATATTCATTTTTGAATTTCGTACAGTACCAGTCATTCCCCTAACCATGCTATGTGAAATCATCAATTATTTGACTAATTCATTCTGTGGTTACGATGGTAACCGTTAATTGTCAACATTAGACAACGAAATATTTAATATTGGTAATTACTTTCTTCAACAATTAAGGTGGTTGTTTCGTCGTTTTCGTTTTAAAAAGCCCTCCTAGTATGCAGATCGTAGACAAATTATATGATTTTCACAAAAATTAGTTTCAAACCACGACACGTGTTTCGCTATCACAAAGGAAACTATCTATTAGTGCATAATATAAACTACAGTGGAACTCCTCTAACTCGAACTTCCCTATCTCGAAGAATTCTACAAGTCGAATTTTCTACAGAAACAAAAACGTTTTTGCAACATCACCACGTATTTTTTTCTCTTTAAGTCGAATTTCGATAACTCGAATATTTCTAAAACTCGAACTAAAATTCGGCAGTAACTGAGGCGGCAACTAAGCATAACTCGAATTTTTTAGGGCAACACACACTGCAACTTCGGGAAATTACCGAGTGGAGAGCCAGGGACAGATCCAAACTTGTTTTTTTTTTTAGTGTCCTTACATACGTCGCATCACGCACGCGCTCTATAAAATATTATCAGTTCTAATTAGCAACAGTTATGAAATTCGAGAAAGGATTTGTGTTGTGTGATATCAGTGATGAACTGAAATTGCATCGAAGCTAAACTTTGTGTTTAACGCTAAAGAAAAATTTATATTGTTATACATCTTCAATACATATATGTACATATACATTTATATATGCGTACGTATTATGTTCAATTCAAAAACCCTCAATTCAGCGCATTTTTCCATAATTCGAATTTTCTGTAACTCGAAGTCAAAGTACTGACCCTTGGAGATTCGAGTTAGGGAAGTTTCACTGTATATTGTTCGATGATATCGAAAACTATCATCTGCCTTAGATTTCAACGAAGTATTTTAGTTTTTCTTCATTTGATATCGAAGTTTTATAAATTTTTGTTTTATGTAAGCGACTGAACTGAATATAATACTACTTCATAGGAAATGGATCACGCCTTCATAGTAAGGCAGGTAAATAATAAACAAATCAATTCAGATGCATAACATCAGCAGATAATGAAATCAACGAATGTTACGATCTAAATCGAACTAACAAACTACCATCGCTCGAAGTATTACCAGAAATTTCATTTCGTCGACAAACGAGTAGATGCTGACCATGGTTTCGGTCTTATTTGACCTCGTGAGTGCAACAAAACTCATTCTTCAACGAAATGCTATGAATAAAAGGATCCCGCAATTTATAGCATGAGTTTTGTTGCTCTGACGAGGTCAAATAAGACTGAAACCATGGTCAGCATGTACTCTTTGTCGACGAAATGAAATTTCTGGTAATACTTCGAACGATGGTAGTTTGTTAGTTCGATTTAGATCGTAACATTCGTTGATTTCATTATCTGCTGATGTTATGCATCTGAATTGATTTGTTTATTATTTACCTGCCTTACTATGAAGGCGTGATCCATTTCCAATTTAGTTGAACACAAATATTCAAAATAGATTCAGTAATGGGGAGTTATTGAGGTCAATCTGGCGCATAATACAGGGCGCCTCATTTAAAAAACACGGACTGTTCTCTCTATCTTTGAAATAGTAGTTGATTTCTATGATCCGTTACGAGTATCCTAAAACGTTAGAATTACCGGAAAAAATGTTTTAGAATTTTTTGAATATCTCGAATATAAAGATATAACACTTCAGAAACATCAATAACTCCTAAATTGTATCTCATTGGACTCAAAATACGCAAAAAAAGTAGCAATTCACCAAATTCAATCATTTAATTTTCATAATAAAAAAGGATCGATAAAAAATCATCCCCATCAACAAAACGTTAGGGCTGATATTTAAAAAACTCAGCCATTTTTCACCCCTCTTATAGGGTGCATGACGAACTCCTCAATTATGCATGAAAAATTGCGTAAAATGAAATATAAATGGACCTGTACGAGCACTTTTCTTATCCTACTATTCATGGATCATTTTACCCTGAACAAGCTAAATGAGGAATAATGAGTCCCCGCATGGCACATCTTAGCCCAAGATAGATCGAAATGGCAGTATACCATCAAAACGGATATCACAGATATAGGGTCTTCCATCTGAAATATCAAAGATTTTTCCATTTTCGATAAAATGCCAGAATTATTTTAGATTATTATTTAAATCTAAAAAATGAACATTTAAAATAATTCCCGGTATTCGTGAACGTCTAACCTACCCTCAAACTAGAGATACCTTGTATATACAGGATGGGCCATCCATAACTTTCCATCCCGAAATAACGCTTAAACAGGTCAAATTTTGTTTGAAAGGGGGACAAATAAGGGTGTTCAAATGAGTTTGATTTCACTATCTAGCCGCAACCCCTAACAGCTCTCATTTCAAAAATGAGGGAAAAGGGGTCGAGCAGCATCTTGTTGGAAAGGCAATTCAATTTTTGTATTTTTTTCATCGCTTTTTGTATTTTTTTCATCGCTTTGTTATTATACAGAGTGACTCAGTATTTCATCAATAACTTTCACACGACGAATTTGGATCTTTGAGATGGAAAAAACGCTCGGACGGGTCAAAAAATTAATTCGATATCACTACTCCTCTAGCCGCTACCCTAACAGCAATTATTTCAATTCAAACGAACGCGCACGATTTACGACCTATTATCTCTATTCAAAAATAATTGCTCTATGTGGTAGCGGCTAGAGGGGTAGTGATATCGAAGTAATTTTTTGACCCGTCCGAGCGTTTTTTTCATCTCAAAGATCCAAATTCGGCGTGTGAAAATTATTAATGGAATACTGACTCACTCTGTATAATAATAAAGCGATGAAAAAAAATACACTCATGCAGGAAATTGAATTGCCTTTCCAACAAGATGCTGCTCGACCCCTATTCAATATTCAAAAATGAGAGCTCTTAGGGGTTGCGGCTAGAGGGGTAGTGATTTCAAACTCATTTGAACACCCTTAATTGTCCCCCTTTCAACAAAATTTGACCTGTCTGAGCGTTTTTTCGTTATTCCATCCCAAAGCTCAAAATTCGGGGTGGAAAGTTATGGATGGCCCACCCTGTATAATAGATAGATACGCTTTATTTGATCAATTTTTACATATACCAAAAAGGTGTAGATCGTGTCATAAATAATACAATAACTAAAAAAAAAACAATGAAATGCAATCAAAACCCCAAATTTACCCCTATAACCCCTCAAAATGCCATTCAAGGAAGTATTCTCCTAGAGAATAATAACATTTTTTACATAAAAAATTTTTTAAAATCTTTTTATACTTATTGTTACCTTTACAATTAATTTTGGACTTGAAACTATTCGGTAATTTATTCCATATTGCAAACACATTTTTCGGTATGTATGTTAAGCTTGTTATATCCTGTATTAAATTGTTTTTATTTCTTGTTTCATATTTATGTTTGAGCTCATAATGTTCAAATTCAGTATAATTATTTGCTACATAGATAATGCATTCATATATTTATATTGACAATATAAAGTTTAAATGTTTTCTGCAATAAAAAGATTTTTGCAGCTTTCGGTTGGTTTCATCTTGAATACAATTCTCAAACTTCTTTTCTGCAATTTGAACATTCTGTCAGCTTCGCTACTCCTGGCCCAAAAAAATAATTCCATATCTGATCTTGGAATGAATGTAGGCATGGTACGCTGACAAAGCAGCTTCAACTCCTATGTTTTCTCTAATTACACGAAGGGCATAACAATATCTTGAGACATCTGTGGCAACTTTCTCTACTTGTGATCTCCAGTTTAAGTTCTGATCTATTACTATTCCCAAAAATTGTATTTGATTAACTGTTTTGATTTCGGTGTTCTGTGCTCTAACTGTGAATCTCTGGTCATCATGTTCTCGAAATATCAATATTTTAGTTTTTGTGACATTCAAAAGCATGATTCTGTTATCTGTGATTCAAAAGTAAATCATTTCCTGTCAGCCATTCATTTATGCTTTCCAATCATAGAAATCCTTTTTTTCTCTTTTTTTCTAATTCCTTTTCTATATTTTCCTTGCATGGTTCTTTATTTATGAGTTCGTAAGCTTTTCAGGATTCTCTAGAATTTTTTTGTGCCAGCGAACGAATCGAATTTGATACAGTCAATTTTAAGACTCAGAGTTCAATTTTTCACATTTTAGCAATCAGCGGGCATTTTTCATCATCTGAAATCTACTGTGATGCTTTCAATTCAACAAGATCCAACACCCGATTTGAATCCTGATACTTTGGGGGCCCTTTCCGCTTTGATGCTAGCACAGGCCCAGGAGATTTTCGTTCACAAGGCCATTCATGGTTCGTAGTTGCCTAACAGTTCTTGTTTAACAAAAAAAAATTACTATTTATTTCTATTTCAGACAACATGAAAGATGCTATTGTGGCCAAGTTAGCATCGTCGTGTGAGGACCTTTATAACGAAGCACTGAAGATATTTCAACGGGAGAACCTGAAGCCGATGTGGGATAAGGAATGGATACCAATGGTGAGTTCCCTTGATTCTACTACGAAAAAATTGGATCGATTGCCGATGTCCCCAGGCTATACTTTCAACTTACTTAGTAGTGACTGTATTCTCGTATGCCTATCTGAAATATTATATGTAAAAAAATTTTTTTTTGCAACTTTTCCTTGTTGAAAAGCGTGAAAAGTTACAAACTGAGAGATTTATACAGGGTTGGACATAAGTCTAGACTAAATTACTATTTTTTTAACCAATAACTCAAAATGAAAACACTGAAACCCGTTTTTCACATAATAACATATAGCGTATTAGGTTTCGTAGGAAATCTCACTGAAAATGAATCCCACCATATTTTTTGTCAATTGTCAACGAAGGGGTAGCCAGAAATATTTTTAACACCCCCCCCCCCCATTGTTACTTCGGCAACACTGCATTTTTGAGTAACTTAACTCCTTTTTTCTGCTAGGCTATGATACTAGTCTGAGGATTTCAGTTTGGAGAGATTTCGTTTTTCATATATTGGTTAGCTTCTGGGGTTTGCGCGAAGAAACGGATCAAATAAACTGCTCCACATGAGTTAGGGATATTGACTTAAATTGCAAAAAAATAAAGTTAGAATAAGATTTTTGTGATGAAAATTCATATTAATATGATTTCAAGTTGCAAATTAATTTTAGCCTGTAAGTCTGCAGCGTATACAGAGGGTTCGAGTAAAATAACGAAATTTTATTCCCAGAGAATACAAGCATTCTAAGACTATCAATACAATGTATGGCCTCCACGGGCATCAATAACAGCTTGACATACTACACACGAGGTTGTTGAACATTTCCTGAGGAATTTGGTTCCATAAACGGGGCAGAAGCTCTCTCAGATCATTTAAGGATTCTGGGGTAGGTTGATGATTATCAAATCTTCTTTGGAGCATGCAATTCAAATCTGGTTCGTGCGGAGGTATTGGTGAATGTGGAATACCAAGCTCACCGTGCGCATTCTCAACTATGGCTGCACGGTGCGTTCTAGCGTTATCGTCTAGAAATTGAAAAGTTTCACCAATAGCAGCGTGAAAATTTGGCACAACATTGTCAATGAAATGCTCCCTATATTGTAAGGCGGTCATATTCCCAGGAAAAATGTGTAGATCCTTGCGCCCGTTGAAACATATCCCGGCCCATACCATAACACTACCCCCTCGGAATGGATGGACTTCTTGGACATAGCGACGATAACGGGGTATGCGTGGGATTGTCCATATCCTTATTCTTCGAGAATCTGAAAATCGTCAATATCTGGATTCATCAGTGATAAGGACACTACGCCATTGATCGTTCCAATTGATATGCTGCCTTGCCCATTCCAGTCTTTGACACTTATTGTCACGTATTAATGGAACTCCTCTTATTGGACGTCTAGAACCTAGATTCACCTCCCTCAAACATCGTCTGATGGTTTCGATGGAAACTTGGACCCCATCTGCATTTTGAAGAGTATTCCGTAGCATTCTACACATAGATGGAGGGTTTCTTCTCGCCGAAACGGTGATGAAACGATCTTCAGCAGTTGTTGTTTTTCGTCGCCCACCAAGCCTTGGTCTTTCCAACACGGAACCTGTCTCCTTGAACCTATTCCAAAGTCGAGATATCACACTTTGGCTGACTTGGAGCCTTTCCGCTACAACAACCTGAGTTAAGCCACCCTGTAGCATTCCGATAGCCTTATTAGCCTCAGCGTTTGTTAATTCGTATTGACATTTTCAGAAAACTTGTTTCAAATCAAAGCCGTTGATAAACTGACTTCATTTCGAAATAAGAACATTCATGAAGCATATGCAAAGAACCAAACTTCAGAAAAAAGGCGACCAGATTGACGAAATGTCTCATACTGATTTTTATTGGATCGATTCGAGTTATTATTGAGTTTTAAATGATTTTACAGCGATTTTCTCGAAGATTACATACTTTTAAAAACGATTGAATACGATATACCTAACTCTTATGGAGCAGTTTATTTGATTAATAAATTATAGAGTGCATTCGAACTTTTAATGTTTGCTTCAGATCGCTGGCAAACAGGCAGGTTTTCACGCAATAGCGGAGTTTTACCAGAGTTTGGTATGCAGGAATGAGAAAATGATAGGAGAAGAACTCGCCAGGCTGCAGGTAAGCACTTTCAACTCTTTTATCCGTAAGACATGGTAATTTCATTATTTTGCAGCATTCCTTGGAGCTCTTCAAAGCATCTCAACAGAGATCAGGAAGAACTTTATTCAACAATATCTTCGTGAAGGCACAAAGGAATCTGGCAGAGGCCACCAAAGACAACGACTTCATCTATCATGAGAGAATTCCTGATGTCAAGACTCTCGAACCGCTAGGAAAAGCTCAGCCCGTGAGACTCTTGCCTGTACAGACCCCTATGAGCCAAAATTTCAAAGGTGAGAATCAGAAATTCTTCTAGGGTTCAGTCAAGTGAGTGATGTCTATGGAACGATGTAATAAAAATACATATGCTTTTTTCACTTGCGAACCGAATTACAAATTCGCCATCTGGTGAATATGAACCTCGAAGACCATTGGCTATGTTTTTAACTCAATAGTTTTTCTTGAACACATCATGTTCATGGAAAAAGAGAAATAAAAAAATCATTTTTCATCTAATACATGGTATATCTATGGAGGTCACGTTGCACGGTTCAAGATGACATTCAGTTTCATCATCGTGGGTTCTGAAAATCTGTTCTCATAGCGTGGGAGTTTCAGCCGTTCAAACATTGGATTTATGAAAATTATTCACTATTCCGGATCATCCTTCCTTAAACTTAAAAATTATACATAGAATTATACTCAAAAAAAATTTTCATGAAATTAATATTCACTTTGTTTATAAGGGATGACGATAAAATCTAAAATATATTTTAAGTTTCTGTCACGTCCAGTTGTAACGGAAGTAGCTATCAACTCCGTTTTTCATATGGCATGCCTAATAAATAATTTGATTTTTGGATTTTCCATCAAATTTCATTTCTATGATGAAATCACTGATATTCCGAAGCTTTTAGGAGATTGTATTATAGTATTTATTATTTATTTATTAATTAATTCTCACAATGATTCTACCAAGTGAAATAAAAGAAGAGTAGATCAAAAGTGAAAGTGAATTTAATCCATGTGAAGTTCAGATAGTGAGTAGGGTTCGATATAGACCAAATAACTGAATATTTTCCTCTTGAAAGTCTTCATGTTTGTGATGTTTCGGTATTCCTTCGGTAAGGCGTTGTAGTATTTCATTGCCATATAGAATGCACCTCTTTCATACATCGTTAGGGAATGTTAAGGGTAGATGTAGGGGACCACCTGTCTTGCATCTTCTCGACGTCTGCATCCGGCGCATAGGTCTCACGAGAGATGACAATTTCGATTTCGTTTATAATGAATCCATCATCTTTTTGATATCTTCATCGCAAAAGTGCTCTTGACACACAAATTGATTCGGAGTCGATTCTTGAGATAAGGTTTTTTCCAATTTTCTCTCAAAAATGCTCTCGGAAATTTTATCTCTTCTCCTTTTCTTTCTGATGCCAAACCACTCTTACACTAGCTCACGCTTCAGAATATCACCAAGGTCATATGTTGTTCTCTTATCAAAAATCGAAAATAATAATATTTCTATCATCTGTCACCAGGAAAACAATTCACTCAGCCAATTTCATCTAGTTTAAATCAAAATTTTGCCATCCCGTGATGCCCAGCGCGCCTGTTGGCAAAAACATGAACTACCATATTGGTACATATTTAAGGGGACAAAAAATCTATGGTCTCAAAGCAGCGATCGTTCTCCTTCTCTCTACTCTCCATATTATTAAGTTTCAATGACAGATTTATTCAATGAGTAACACTATCTGAAAGTGAAAATACAGCATTTTTACTTATCCTGAAAATAAGACTTATCTATCGAATAAATTTAGTTGTTCGCACGTGAAAGTACCGGGCCTTAGTTGTATTTGTTAAATATCTCGAAAATGATCAATTATGGGTATATTGTTGTGGAGAGCAATCATAATTTTGATAAACAAAATATGGGTCAAAATAAGGGATATCTCTGCGAATTCTCTGTAAAAAATTTTCATAATAAATACCCACAGTGGACAACTCACAACATGTCCTCCTTGAAATTCAGTCCTTCTAACGAAAGGACAAGTTGAAATGACAATCTTTGTGGTCATCCCGAATAGGGAATGTTTGTCCAAAAACTTAAATATCCCTGGGAAGCTTCGTAATATCATTTCCGCTTGCCGCGATGATAAAGTGAGTACCGAATTCAGTACTGAAATTGAATACTAATAACTGCGCGATCATGGTATTTTCTCAGTACTGAAATAAGTTCAAATTAAGGTTTGAATTTAAATAAATTCAAACCTTAATGCATATATTTCGATGCATAAATATGCATCGAAAGAAAAACTGAAAGGATTCATTCAAAATGATATCGTCTATGATATATCTTAATTTCAATTATTTCGATTCGAATGTTAAAAAATACTCACAAGAAACAAATTCCTCATAGACCTTGTTTCGAAGCATTCTGCAAGGTCGAAATTCTTTTTAATTGTGATCTGGTTCATCATTATTTTCTATTTGATTCACTTGTAAAATAGCATCTGAAAAAGTGGAAATTCAGTTTTTACAATGTTATCATTTCGGATGCACTCTACCAACTTGAATTCAAAAGTGGCGGTTAGAAATAATTCAATAAAGACTCATCAGTCTTCGCCTCCAAAAATATCTTTTGTGAACTTTTATCATTTATTGAATTATTTCTGACCGCCACTTTTGATGAATATTGATAAATATGAATAGTTTCAGCCGGGTCATGGATATTTTATTCCATTATCACCTGCATTTTACCGTTTCTTCATATGCACCCAGTAATGCCACCAGAGGATGTTCATTCCCACATTTGCAAATTTGTTTCAGATCTTTTCAGCGATCTTGTGCCGGTCGCTATACACCAGGCCCTGGCAGCTTATGACCTCAGGAAACAAGAACTTGTCAATGCCGAGATTGGAAGACTTAGGGAGTCGACACAAGTGTTGAACGGGTAAATTGCCCCTTCAAATTGCGGAAATAGATTTTTTCAACGCTTTGCAATTTTCTAGATTGTTATCGGAAATGAATCTGCCCGCTTCAATAGAATTAACTGATGGCAAAAGCTTGCCTCCTTCCATCATTGAAAAGGCCAATGCTGTAAGCGAGTTGGGCGGGTTGAGCAAGTTGCAGACTTTAATTGATGAGTTACCGGAACTACTTAAGAGAAATAAGGATATACTGGACGAGGTGAGTTGTTGGAAGGAAAATTTCCATGGAAGAAGCTGATGTTGATAGCTGTGACTTCCATATACAGGTTATTTAATCTTAAACTGGACAAACGTATACGCGGTGTAAATGAATATTGCAAAAATTAATGCAATACGACTGACCTACATACCTCTGTTGATAATTTCTCAAAAACCATTACTTTTTTTTTATGTTCAGAATCTGTCAGAAATTAATTTCTATATGGTATAATATGAATAGTAACCAATTTTAGGGGTGGCCTTTTCTATCCCTTGCAATTATGAAACCACCAATATTTTTCTTGCCTTCTCGCTCCTATAGAATGCCTGCAATTTCATTTTTGGTTTGTAAGAAAAAACAGTTCTTCTTTACTGACAACTAAATAAATTCGAATTAGGAGACACGACAAACGTTCTTTCTTTGCAGACCGACAGAATGTTGAACGAAGAGAGAGAATCTGACGACTCGCTAAGATCTCAGTTCAAGGAAAAATGGACAAGAACCCCTTCCAGCAAGCTCACCGAAATGTTGACCTCCAATTCCGCCAAGTATCGTCAGTTGATTAATAACGCAATCAATGTGAGTTTGCAGACGCAATCCGATAGGTTCTGAAGAAGTAAGCCATTTTTTTTTCAGGCCGATAAAATAGTCCGCGAGAAGTTCGAGAAGCACAGGCACGGAATGATGATGCTCAGCAAGCCCACTTCCGAATGGGAGAATGCCGTACCAAGGGGCGCTTCCGAAGATTTTTTGAATTCTGGTGCAGCTGATATTCTCAGGGGCTTGATGGAAGAGGTGAGTCGATTATTGCAAATTTCAGATGCTTCGGTATTTTAAGAGAGGAGTGCTCACCATTTGAATGGAAAATGGATTCTGTTAAATTTTTGGTATGTTGTACATTTCGAACTCTCTGGCAAAAGTGTTCATATGGTAACAAAAAATCGTATGATTATTATTCGAGATACAAGATGCAGGGTGTCAAAGATGAAAAGTGAAGGTTTCGGCTGAGAATTTGTAACAATTTCGAGAATTGACGAAACGAGTATTGTGCGAATACGACTTCTCAATGATGACACGTCACGGTTATCTTTTATCCATTATAATTGTTCGTTTTGTTCTCTATGAATATTAATTTTGAACGAACCAGTTAGAGTTTTCTGATGAAAATAGCGGATTCAATTTAGCTTGGATGACATTATTTTGATCGAAATCCATTGGTATTTTTTATTCAGGTTTGATAAATACGTCAAATGCGATTAAATGGCTAAAATTTTAATATTCGATAACAAGGTTGAGTTGGGCTTAGCGACTTTTCGACTCTGAGCACGTCAAGTGTACTTCATTCGCGTTCGAGCATGTTATCCGATCACGCTCGCACTTCCCCGAGTTTGCTGATTGAGAACGATGGGGATCTGTCAAGGCTGAGTTCGGCTTGAAGTTCTACAGATCGAACGGAGAGAACACGGGGAACGTGACGTCATTATTAGTGACGAATTTTGGCGCTAGTGGTTAACTATGGTTAGGTTGTACTAGTTACTTGGGTAACCACATTTTGGCGAGGATAACCATGTAACTATGACGTTTTAATGACGTCACACGAAGTTAACCACGTAACCTTCCTCTTGAGTAAGGTTAATGGCGTGGTATGTCATGTATTTCTATCTCCTTTCATTGAGTGAAATGGAATATTGGACCATTGATGTTATGTGGGATCAGAAATATAGAATCTCTGTGTGGGATTCACAAAGTTTCGAAGAGATGGATGCTATAATCAAAGATTAACCTTCCACTTCCATATAACGTTATTTTTATGAATAAAATCCAATTTCTGTTCCAGACAGAAATTAAATAATAAGGATACTGGGAAAATAATCCGTTTAATTAATTTTTTCACTCGTTAAGTAAAACTGAAAATTTGAATTTGATAATTTTGATTATTCTTAAGCTTATGAATTATTATTTACTAAGTATGCCGAGGTCTTGGTCGGATTCAGACTTTTTGGATGATTTTTTGCTTTGATAGACTTGATAAAGCCCTATATAAGCTATTTGGCTTTTTGGACCCTATATACATAGTATATAGGGTCCATATACTATGTCAAGCAAAGATATGAATTAATGAGTATCTAGACAATCAAATGGAAAAGTATATGTGTAGATAGTGAAATAATGAATCCTCAATGTAAAATCATTTTTATCTATAACAAACTCACAAATATAAAGGAGTGTGAAAAAAAGGGTATTTTAAAAGGCACGGTCACTAATAACTTTTAATATTACAGATCTTCCTTTGAACAAAGCAATGGTATTCTCAATTCGTGTCGTTTCAGAGAGTAGAAAATTGAAATGCTTCTCCTTGGCCCTTGAATTTCCACTATCACTACTGATATAAAAATTTTTGCTGCTCATTATTTGAGGAACATGAAGCTTAAGTTCCCAACTGGTGAAAGATATGTGTGAATTTGAATTCATATTCCATGTCTCTTTCCATATCATTCAGATTATCAGATGTTCATCGATATGGACACATAAACCAATGTTTGCAGGGATAAACAAGTTTCTATCAATTGGTACTTTCCATAAAAGTATTTATCTTCTCCTTGTTGAAACATATTTTGATATGGTTTCTCTTTCCTTATTCCTCTAACCTCCATTTATTAATTTATTTGGAAATCCATTAATCGAACAAATCAGACAGAACTGCCAGTTGACACCTTCCAATAAATGTCATCAGTAACTATGACGTCACACATAACCATAGTAAGCTGTGGTTACAGCGCCAAAATTCGCCTTAGATCTCGTTCCCGGTCATTTTCAAACCCGAACGTACTGGAAGTTCTCTGTCGACATCACCTAGGAATTTCAAATGGTTGTCAAGACTATAGGACAAGACGAGATGACAACTTTTTGCCGCGTCCTATTTTGGCACTCCGAAAATAATTTTATAGAAATATTGGTGAAAACCAACGACGTAGATTCAAATATGCATTCGATAAGTGCAATTTGTAAAAAACAATTAGTGACAATTCCGAAATATGGTGTTTTTTTAGAACACGACATATGTAGGAATGGGAGGTTTGAAAATTGTTTTGGGTGTTGGTGCTTTCAAGCTTCCCGCAGTTCCTCGGAGCTCAAGAAAACAACGACCAACATTTCACTGAAATTTGGTACTGGCCTCATTGTGCGTTGCTAAATTTGCCGTCACCATTGCTAGCTTGTGTGATCTAATTATGTACCAAGAAATAAAGAGTAATAGCCTAGCCATTTATTTGTATGGTATTATTTGTACTATTTGATTTCTGTTTGTTTAGAAGTTTATCTGATATTTGAAACTGCAAAATGAATTTGAACCATGCTATTATAAGATTTGGTGTTGAACTCTTTTTTGATTATGAGGAAGAGGAAAGTAAAGGCATCTGAAATGGTACCAACTTTTGTCTTCAATATCAGATTGAATTCTACATTGCTTTAATGATTCTGCAGACATTTTTTCTGAAATCTGAGAAACATCTTCAAATTTTCTCAAATAGGGCATCATTCCAATGTCAATAACTTCGAGATTTTTGCTTCATATTCAGTTGCAATGTCCGAAAAAATAATTTTGTTTTCCATTACGGCGGTAGAGGCAGTTTTTCAAAGAGGTGCTCGTTGGTTTTTGTCACAAACGGCAGTTACAACTTCACACTTGATAGCTTCCTATCGTTCTCTATCAGCAAACTCGGAGAAGTGCGAGCGTGATCGAAGAACATGCTCCGTCTCGACAGAAAAGGGAATACTCAGAGATCGAAATCGAACGCGATTGAAGTACACTTGACGTGCTCAGAGTCGACAAGTCGGTAGGTCGAACTCAACCTCTGTCGGTAAGATGGTTAAAATCCAATCTTAACAGACTGCAGAGGCTACAAAATTAACTCATAAAACGACTAGATCATCTTTCTCATGATTATCCAACGAAAGAATTTTACAATTTGAAAAGGTACCAACCTTAATATCTCGGCTCGCATGCATCAGAAAAATGCAAAAAGAGGTAAACTTCAGTTTGTAGGGCGACAGTTGTACGGGTGATCCCAATCAATTTCTATCAACCCTGTGAGCCTGATGACAGCAACCCCTTAAATCTTCAATGGGAAGGGGGATTGAGTGACACCTTGTTCTGAAGATAATTCGATGGCGTTTTCAAATACATAATAATAAAAAAAAAATTAGTATAGATAGATGATTTTTACAATGTTGTCCATTATTTCGTAGACAAAAATACATATATAAATATAACCTTTTTTCAAATTCGGTACTTACGTTATGGAAAATTTCACCTCGAAATTCTTGGCATGCGTTTTCTACATCTCGGGGCTGTGTTTTATACACAACCGATTTTTAATATCCCCAGAGCAAAAAATCCAAAGGTGTCAGCCTGGGGAGCGTGGTGAAGAAATTTTCTTCGTTCATCCCTGTCATAGAGCACAAAACGAGAAATTATAATGGATAATATCACCGTGATATATTGTACAGGGTATCCCAAATTGATTGATTTTGGCTGTTCCTGGTATTTCCAGACTAGATAGGTGAAAACGTTGAAAAGAGTCCTGGGCACGATTTTCGTGAATAGTACATTAGTCCATCTGATTCCTCAAATATAGAAGAACTGCTTGTCAAATGTCACTACCGATGCGCTACATAATTCCACTAGAGGTGAAAAAGGAAATAAAAAACTTAAAGGAAATAAAAAAACTTAGGACAGTACATCCCCTAGAAACGACTCTATAACACCTGTAATCCTCAAAAAACTGCCTAAAAGAGCAATCGCCATCCTCACATCTATACTCACTTCACTTCACTTTTATTTAAGCACTCGGTTGGCCATGGAAATTTGACACATTTCACTCTGTATAGTACGAAAATGTGGGGTTATGACGCTTGTCAAAACATTTTTTGGTTTTAAATCAACGCTTTGTTGTCCGTTCTACGTAAAAGTTTCTGTTATTACGTATTTCATCACAATGTAGAATCTCTTCGGAAAATATGCGACGAACATAATTGAAGTTTATACAAACTGATTGAAGGCATACCAAATCTAGTTATTTGCATGGAAATTACAAGAGATCAGTATAATATCATAATATGCACTAGCTCGAGGAGAGTTAATGTTCGTTATCTTCTTTGGCTATAGTTTGAATGCCTACGTTACATCAATTGTAGATTTCAAAAATATTAACCCGAAGATGAAATGCATATGATGCAGTGGTTGGGAATAGGTATCTCTGGAAGGAATTAACAAATAATTACAAGAATGTTAAATTCTTCAACAAAAATCATCTTGCATCAATGTAAGTAAAAGGAATTAAAGAAAGTTTCAAGTCAAGATGAACTTCACCTTTGAACAAAAATTTCACATGAATAGACAATTAATAGGACAACTGGCGCGTATTTGTGGCTGTTCATCTTAATACATTGATATAATAATAATAATTAGGTATTTATTGGTATTTTATTTATAATAAAATATTGCTGTGGATAAAGATAGAGGGCGTTAATGTTGAATTTTTTATAAGGAGACAGAATAATATTTTCTTCGAAGTTCGAAAGTCTAAAAGAATTAGAAAAGGCATAGACGTCGGAGGAGGCCACGTAGAACATTTAATTTAAGTTTATTCTTTTTATGTTACATTGTTTTTAATTATGTTTTATCGTCGAAATAAATAAATAAAATAAATAAATCGTTACTTCAAATCCCCTTCCGATCCTCTGAACTGTTCAATTGTGTTTTTCTTGAAAACGGATGAAAAAAATATACAGTGAAATTATTAGCAAAAAACGCGAAATAGTTATTTTCCTATCAAGTGCGGAAAGTGATACTTGATACGGGCAAGACACTTTCCGCAAGAGTTAGGAACAATATTTTTTCTACAAGCGCTTGAAATAATATAAATATATCAATTGCACGATGCAGATCATATCTCATTTGATTAATTCATATAAAATGACAGACGTAATTTAGCATGTCGTTACCATCGGTTACTCATCGTTGACGTACGGTGCATAGAGACATGATAGAATTTAATTTATTCTATAAGATTTGCGTGCGGCAAAAACCCCTGCTAATCCATTCCCGCACGCATTTGCGTGCGGGAAAGAAATAGCAGGCGTTTTTCCCGCACGTTTTGGAAAAGTGACTCTTTGCAACTTGAAATGCGTGCGGGAAAAAGGTTGAACGCGCACGCTTGTAGAAAAAAATATTTAACTTTAACGCCCCCTATCTTTTTCCACAGCAATATTTTATTGAGTTATATTTGGTCCTATCGCCATATTTTGGTCCAAACAATCTGCCCTTAGCCTATGTCCCAATAGTTATGAATCACCCTTTATGTATTTCCTTGATGATCTCTCTTCTATCGATAATTTTTATTCTTGATTGTTGTTTAGATATGTGCTGTTGTGTTATATTCATCCATATATGGTGATTTGAAGTCAAATTCTGTAAAAAACTGACATAAAAACCGAATCGAGTAAAATTAAAGAGTACATTAATTGATGATAGTAAGCGTGAAATATATTAAACTTTACTAAATGATCAACGTATCCAATGAAGTACCTATTTTGGAAAATTTGTGTCTGTTATGAAATTTTCAGTTATGTAATAAATATTCTTCTATTTTTTGCAGGTTGAAACCTTGAAGGCAGAACGCGATGTTATCGAATCCGAGTTAAAAAGCACAACTATTGACATGAAAGACAAGTTCATGGCTGCTCTTGCTCAAGATGGCGCTGTGACCGAGGCTGCGCTTTCTGTAGAAATTCTTGGAGAGACCTATGGTCCTCTGCAGAAACAAGTTAGGGAGAGTATCGAAAAACAAGAAGGCCTGATCCAGAGGATAATGGTTTGTTGTTTTTTTCGAAATCTGTTTTCCACTCACTCAGCTCGAAATTATTTCATGAGAGAAATATTAATCTTTATAAATCTTGTTGGAATCCTAACGCAAAATGCAACCTATCAACAAATGTTACGATCTGAATCGAACAAGCCAAACGGTCATCATTCAGGATACCGACGGAAAAACTATCCTGACGAAGTTTCGGTTTTATTTGACATCATTTGACGGTCAGATTAACACCACTCTCACCTCGATTGAAAACGGCAGAGAAGTGACGAACTCTAATTAATACTAGTTGGGCCCCTACACATCATCTGGACTCGTGTTCCACAATTTTCCAATATGGCGAAAGAAAAATTTCTGGTTACCAGAAGTTTTAGGAGTTGTGTATGATGTGTAGCGCTAGTGCTGCGTGTGAATCTGGCAGCAGCTGACACCTGTAGCTGAGCGGAACTTCGACGGTGATCGTAGGGGGTGTATGATTGTAACATCTCATTTTGCCGCTTCGTACGCGTATGGTTGAAACTGTATGAAGTAGTCCTTAATCTTTATACTTTGGTTGAAATTAGCGATTAAAAGCATATAATTTATGCACCGGACAATTAAACACAACCTTTAACTCACTTTTTTTTTTATTTACGTTAGGAAATATTAAAGTATAGGGGGTATTTCCGCATAAATATCAACACCAGAGCAAGAAGAATCAACAAAGTTCGAAGACCCGCATCATCCTTGAGAATATTATGGTAATATAAAAAATAGATCCTTATTGATTAAGGTATTCCAATAAGACGCAACGAGCCTATATCACTATGTAATATAAACATAGAAAAATGACCCTTTCTAATATTTGGTTCCCTCGTTTTTGTTCTCCGCTTTCCCCATTATCGCGTGTGTATGGAACAGTAGGATACCGAAGCATAGCCTCTGATCTCGATTTAAATTTATTTTTTTTTCACTTTTGACTAACTGTAACGACTGTTGGAATTCCATTATGCTTCAAAGGAGCTATAAATTCATACGATTTTCGTCGTAATTTAAGTTGTGTTGCTCTGACGGGGACAAATGAGACAGAGATAGGATACCTAAAAGATACTTCTACTATAAAAAGAGTAAAGTTCTATGAAAATATATAAGATTATGCAGTCGAGTATTGGAATTACCAAGAGCTGCTTAGAAGCAGGTTCATTCGGTTAAATTGAGAATTTGTCTGAATGCCCTAAGCAGCCGTAGACGTAGGCGTATATGTAGACGTATATAGTATATACGCTACCTACAGTGGGAAAAATGAAACTGATATCCCCGCAAAAGGTTAAAACAAAATAGAATCAGTGATTACACCGTAGATTTGGACAATAGATACTGATAAATGGAGCTGTCAAATCGGACAAGAAAACAAACAGCATATACTTTGAAATTCTCATTATTTTCAGGATGCCAATGCTCAGTTCGTACAAGAAAGAGGTTCTACTGCTGGTAAAAGAGAAGAAATGATGTGTTCGTTGGCTGGTGCTCACGATGCCTTCAGAGAACTCTTGAATAATTTGCAGGAAGGCACGAAGTTTTACAATGATCTGACTCAAGTAAGTATCGGGTAAAAACCTCATCTTGAGCTAATTCCTTTTGTCATATTTTTTGCCTAATATGACTCTTTTACAGTTGCTTGTAGCATTCCAAAACAAAGTTTCGGATTACTGCTTCGCCAGAAAGACTGAAAAGGAGGAGTTGCTGAAAGATCTTACGCAAGAATCTAGCAGGCATTCGGCCCCTGTACCCCACGCCCCCTTCCCCAAAGTCGGTGCAGATTCGAGTAAGTACAATTTTTTTTGAGGGAATTTGAACTTTGACTCTACATTCCTTTGCCTTGCAATGATTACTTCCACTATTATTGGCTTTGTCCCATCAGTAATATTCTCCGATCTGTGAGTTCAACCCACCGCGCTCTGTGATCGGTGCCAAATTGACTTCCGGCAATCTGACAACCTATATCGCAATCTGACATCGTCCTGTAATTTCCTGTGATCGTGGATATCTGTCAAGGATCACAGATTACAGAAACAAGTTTAAATGGGAAACGCACCTCTAAAATCATATAACTGATAGCGTTTTCTATTGGTGAAACTAATAAAAATTCATAAATTCCTGATAAATTGAAAATTATTTTATGTTAGTTGTTATATTTTTGATATTATGAATTGAATTAATAATATGGAGTGTGAAGAGTTGCGGACGAAGTAAACGACATTGAATTCCGATGTCAAAAGTTTACGACGACAAAATGTTTGAAAAGTGGTTCAATATTATTGATCCCCCAAATTGGACCAATTCAACCATGGAACAAATTAATGATAGGTTTTTCGTGTGTGGGGGTGTGATTCATTGCCGGGTGCAAGAAGAGTGCTATCGGAATACCAAGCGATTTGTATTTTTGTGAAGCGAAAATATCAATATTCAACAATAAACACTCACAATATTCATTTGGCATCCTCTTGTTGGAATTGATAAATTAATGCCTTCGAAAGAGAGTATTTCAATGGGGAATTCTCCTCGATTTAAGTTATCACAGCATGTGCAAGTTTAAACTGAATAATTATAAGTTTCATTCATGAATTTTTCAAATGCACCCAGGAAACTATTCAAAATCATTCTTCAAATATGAGGTTTTAAAATTTAAATCGCTTCGTTTCTAGTTTACGATTTCACAACAGCGCCTACTAGAAAATAAAAAGAACTATGGCTTGTTCATAAAATAACAGCTGTTGATTTACAGTCATTATATCGCGCGTACTTACTGGCGAGACTCAACAGCAGTCCACTTGAAGGTAAAGTTTTCGAAAATTTGTGGAGTAAATGTACATTTACGGCTGGTTTCACTAGTGTTTTCAGCTAATTGACCAAAAGGGATAATCAAAAAAAAATTAAAAAGTTTTTTTATTTCAAAAATACAGAAAAACACCATAAAAATATAAGGTAATAAAAAATTCTTACCCCCCCTCTAACCGTCAGTGGCTGATTTGTCCCTTGTATCATCAATCTATATATTCTAATATAGTGTATGCGACTCACCTGATTTTATATCATTTAAATTTCAGAAGATAAGAGGGAAAGTCCCACGACACCAACACAACCTCAACCAAGTTCGGCCCCACAAGCACCCCAGGCGCCGCAAGCTGGGAATCTGCCATATCCAGTACAGGTACAAGGCATGCCGATACCGTATGCACCACCAGCTGGCACACCCTATCCAGCCTATGCGGCACCTCCAATGCCCCAAGGTTACAACCCCTATGGCACCTTGCCCTATCAAAGTGAGTGAAAACCTTTTTAAATGTCGATGTCGCTTTGTTTATCTTCTAATTTATATGTGAATTCGATAAAATAATAACCCTATCGAAATATTCGCAGTTGAGATGTAGGTAATATTCCTAAAAACGAATTAAAAATCGGGCTTTTTTCCGGGAAATAATTCTTCCGCCCGACTTATGCCACTGAATTTTTTCTTACGTTACGAAGCTAGTAACATCACTATTGCAACAGGTATCTAAACATAATTTCACGCAGCTTGATCGGGTATGATAGACTTCTTCGCACTCAGTCACGGAATTTCAATCATAGAGTTAATAGTTTGGTAAGGGTGTTACATTTCACTGCGACCTTAAGGTCTATCCCATCAGCGCTGTTCTCACGACTGCGCCATCTAAAGCTCCAAAGTTCCAATGAACTCCAGTATCTGAAAGGGCTTCAAGGAGGCTAAGTCCTCATTCCTCCTATAATTTTTTCGTCCAAGATATCCCTGGCGCAGGCTTGCGATGTAACCAAGTGAACAGTTTCCTCCTCTTCCCCACAGAATCTACACTCGTCACTTTCTGATAAGCCCATTCTCATCATATGCCTTTTAAGGCCGGCGAGGAGGCGTAACTTTTTCTAACTCAGATCCAAATGCTTTTTCCTCTGGAATGTTTTTCTTTTGGCTTCTTCCTTCTCCAGAAACTTCATATTTTTAATAGAAGGCCATGAATTCTTTCATACATGCATTTAATTATGCCTCTTTTGAAACTTCATTTGATTTATTCATTTATTTATTTATTCAAATCGGAAATAGAAACGATATACAAATATGTGCATCTCACCGACGCAATCGTGTTGCCTGTTTGTGAGCTCGATTGGGATCAACCGTATTTGCTCAATTTTCAACCACAATAAAAAAAAACGAAACAAAAAATAATCAAGTAGAGAAAGATTCATAAATAGCAATCTGTGAGACATAATGTTGTCATGATATAATTAAGCTACAATATCAACAGAACTTAGCCGCAATCCACTTCTTTAGTTTATTCTTCCTGAAATAACCATAATTCAAAACCTTGGGTTCATTTGGAAGAGAGTTAAAAACACCCATTGCTCTAATAATTCTGCCATTGGAACTTACAGTACTGAATTTAAACGGCAACTGAATACTCCTGCTCCTAGCGATACTTCCTGACCGTAGAAATTCACTCTTAAGTACTTAACCGAATCGATCCTATTTATTAATTTTTCACTCATACAAATATTCATTATAATATTTTTCCGTAACAGCTGTTGGTACCTTAGTCAAACTGCAGTGCGTCCCCTCTCTTTGTCTCTTTCCGTCACTCTCGATGGTCTTCAAGATGGCCGCTTATCCAACAGCGTCCATAGAATCCGCTGTTGACGACGATTGAAGTTGACGGCGACAAAGTCACACTTAAGATGTCTAAAAACATGGTGTATGCACTGATTAGATTTTGTTTTTCCCGGTGTAAGTAGCGCCGTTTAGGAATTGACAGTTGTCAATTGATATTTGAAAATAATTTGAATTAATTCCTACGACTTGCGAATGTGCTGTATTTATAAGCGATTATTGGTGTGTGAAAATGTATTACTTTCGAGAAAGGTCGTATGATATTCATTTATTGAACATGTCGTTCAGTTTTCTGTATGGACAATCAAGAACTACAGCTAAGAATTCGGTGTTGTTGGACTATCACCCTTTGTTGTTGGAAATTGAGGCAGAGCCAAATCAGATGAACATTCGGGACGGATAGAGCTAACAGTTTCATGGCAACTTCAGCAATATTTAAGCAATAAAGGAACTGTATTGAAAATACGTAATGTGAATTGTGAGCATATTAAGAAACAGAAATATGTTAATCTGTTCGAGACTGTTCTTCAAATATTCTTCACAAGTATAGTGAAAATTGCCTTTCAGTCAACTGAATATATTGAATATTTCGCCTATAAACTGTGTTTTATTGAAATCATATTGAATTGCCTTCCTCACGAATACAATTTGTCAAACAAAAATTATCTTGAAGAAAAATAGAAGTACTCCTTCGTATCCTTCTATAGTGTTGAAATATCTGCAGATTCGTTTTTACAACGAAAATACAAGTGTAAGGGGCTGTTTCACCACTTACTGTTAAAGTGTTCGATATGTATTCAGCAGATATGCTAACATCATAATAAATCTGTCAGTTAAATATTTATCAGTTTCACCGCCCAAGTTCCAAGTAATTTATCTGCTAGTTAACTATCTGGAAATTTTACTGAATGACAGTTTGGCAACGCCGTACTCGTGATTGAAATTAGGATAAATGAGCATAGAATGAGGACAGAGTTAGTCAGTTATGAAGTACATTGACAGAAGAAGAAGAATTATGAAGACTTTTCTCATGTCTCTATGCTCTGATTTGAAATATCCAAAATTCAAATTTTTCTATCATTTTCAAATTGGTTGGTGAATTTTTAGTGCATGAGAAAGCATGTTAAAAAAAAAGGAAAGAAATGTGAATTTTTCACGTGAGAAGACCGATGCTCTCGTCTCGATTATAACAAAGCGTAAAAATATAATCGAGAACAAAAAAAGTGATGCTGTGACTTGGCAAGAGAAGGAGAAAGCGTGGAAAGATATAGAAATGACTTTCAATAGTAAAGGATTAGGGCCTTTTCGTGATGCGAAGCACCTCAGAACGTAATTAACAGATGACTTCGTCAGTCGGAATCGGCACCTGAATTCTTCGTCATCATAGTTTTCAAAATGTTCCATTCTAGTTCTAATTTCACGACGTTTGCGAGGCCTCGATAAGCTCGCAAAATAATAGTCACTCTCATCTTCAAGACACTCAAAAAGATCCATTATCACAAAATCTGGTGTTGCGTCTGCAAACGTTCACGAGATACCTTCGAGATAAACTGATCGAGAGCAAAATTTTCTCGAAGTTTTGACAGTTCGGAGTGACGTTATCTGGTACATGAACTTTTATCAGCCATTCGATCTCCCAGTCAAAATATTCGACAGTTTACCAGTAAGGATAACCTAACAGACACCTGTGAAACACAATTTTCAGATTTATCTGGTGGATTAGTTGTGCATAGCTTATCTGCCACTTTAACAGTAAGTGGTGAAACAGGCCCTAAATCACAAATATTCGTTAACAGCTGATTCTTTGATAGATCAGGAACACAGAGATTACTGTAATTTGTGATCGATATAAACGCAGAACAAAATAAAGCGAGAGAGTATCATTAGATTTTCTTTCATAGAACAAGGATAGAACATGGTGGCGCCGCCACGAAACGAATCTCTTATTTTCGATTTAGTCTAATGTCATTCCATTCAAAAATTGACGAGTGCATACACCATATTTTTAGACATCTTAGTCACACTACTGTGGTCGGCTCACTGGTAACAGAAAATGATAAAAATATTTGACGATTATTGATGTTTGAGAATTAATTATGATCACTCTGTATATTCCAGAGTTGAATGTTTATTATAGGATTAGCCAACTTGTCTACTCGAAAAAATACTGTCTATATCGCTGTCGTAACTAGTTTCTTTATTAATTGATATTTAAAAAAACTCCATATTTTCAATTTTTCGCTATTATCTGGTAGAGGGTTCTCTAATATTAATGACCATGTTCTTTTTTCTCCGTTACTAAGCATCTGTGATAACTAATTTACATTTTTGGTTCATATTTCTATAAAAATCTCACACTCATTATTTAACAAACTAACTCAAACCATAACAATATGTACCTATCTTTATGAGAGTTTATGTAGAGAGTGAGTAAAAAGTAACGAAAAAAAATTACATTTTCGAAATTCACTAGTTTTGAGAAGAAAACTCTAGGTAGATTTTCATTTAAAACTACCTACGGCTTCATGTATAATTGAGGATTTTTTTATCACCCTCTACACTCCTCGTGGCCATTGATGATTTTTTTTATCAACCTCTTTTATTACAGGAATAAAATTCCAAATTGAAATTAGGATTTGTATTTTGTCATTGAATGTCAAGAATTTTTTTCGTGACTCCAAAATATCAGCTTCTTCAAAATCGGTCTCTTGAATCAAGTTATATCTTTCATCCGTGTATCACATTTTCCGATTCCTCGTTGCTTTCATAATTTCTCAGATACACTGTGGCTGTTGCAAGTTGAAGTGTCAAGAAATCTCCGAATATAGTTCTGATGGGTTTGTGTATGATGAAAATGCTGATAGCTTGAGCATGCCTCTCTCATTTGGCGGGCTATTTATTTCCATCGTAGTCAGCGTTTGGAATCAGTTCAGCGCAGATGTTGCTCTTTCAGGAGTGTGATATTCCCAAACTGTTTGGATATACTCACTAGTAAACCTCTTACATACATACATACAACCTACCCTGTCCTAAACCTGTACCAATCCCTAGTGTTATTTATTTCTTCCCTGATTTCTGTCGCCTGGTTCTCTCAAATCTTTTTAGTGGTAACACTTGACTGTGCTCGGTTGATACTATAAATTTCTCTCATATAGAGAGGAAGGTGATGTGTGTGAAGTTGAGCCAGCAGTTGTCGATTTTGAAAGAAAAATTTTTGTGCTGAATTGTGCTAGGTTTGTGCTGCTTTGTGCCGTTGAAATTTTTTTATTCCACACGGTTCTCGAAATATTTCACAAAATGTATCGAATAGGCCAGCCCAGCACTTATCGAGAAATTGAGTTTTGGCGACAGAAACAGGTTGTGCTATGCATGTACAGTGTTGTGCCGTTCGAATTTTTGCGAAAGTTCCCCTTATCTCCCGGAAAATCGAAAATGAAGAAATAAGTTAGACCAGCACTTTTGTTTTTTTTTTCTCAAAAATTAGTGGAAAAATTCGTCGGATTTTCTGGGAAATCTTGAAATGAAAACATATGTGAACAATTGTGCTACACGTGTGCTAACTTGTGCCGTTGAAATTTTCACGAAAAATGGAGATTTTGGAAAAAAGTCAGCCCAGCACTTTCGTGTGTTTGCAGTTCAATTTTTTTTTATAGTTGTGCTACATTTGTGCTGATTTGTGAGAGATTTTCATAAAGAAACTTTCCTTTCAAATGTTGGATATCAGAAAAATCAGTAGATTGTCTGAAAATCAGTATACATATATGGCAACAGGCCTAATATTCAAACCGTTGAGGTTGGCAACCCTCCATGCACAACTTACTTATCAACTCATTTGCAAAGCGTCATAAATCATCAGAAGTGTATCAAAAACGGCACGAAGCAGCACAAACCTAGCACAGTTCAGCACAATTTTTTTTTTGAAAATTGAAAAGTGCTGGCCAACTTCACACACATGGGATGGTGTCTATCCGGGATAGACTATCCCCCGAGAAGTAGTGACCATGTTTCACTCTTGGGTAAATTCTATGCCGTCTCTCTGGCTGATCGACGAGGTTTGCAGATAGTTATTTTTCTCTGCACCCTTGTTCACGATAGTGTTGATTGTCCTTACCTACAAGAAAGACTTAATTTTTATGTTCAGCAGATCATTGGATGATTCGAACCCACATTCAGTATATGTGTAGCCTAATGAAGACCTTGTGAGAGACTTGTGATATTTTCTTCGACAATTTGACCATTGTAATTGGTCTACGTACCATTAGAAAAATAAGGCTGTTTTTTATTTATTATTATTTATTTATAACAATAATTGAACTTCGACAAGACTAAACTCGAAGATTTTTGATGATTAAAATTGACGGGGCAAGAGAAGGAAATTCACCAATAAAAGGGTTCATTAATAGCAATTTCGTGTATGTTAAACAGTGCTATTATTAAGAGGTCGGTGGAAAATAATAATTTTATGGAGGAAAGTCTCCATTCTTGACACATATCGAGGATATATATTCTATTCTATTCTTCTTTACGAAATATTGTTTTCACAAGGAATCATATATCATAATGCCACTATAGTTTATTTATTCAACAATTCCATCTGAAAGCACACCTTATAGAAGAAATCAAATCGAAAAAAATCCTATAAAAATTTTTTTTTGCATCGATAACTCAGATTTATCAAATCGAAATTAGTTCACAATGAGAAGAATTAACAAGATATACGAATGTGCAATATGAGGAATGATTGACAAATTCTGCTATTATTTCTAGAAAACTCGCACGCTATAGTATTTCATGATTATATTTTCCAATTCCAGATTACAATTATCAAGGTGGGTACCAACAAAGCCCTGGATATTCTGGACAGCCACAGGCATACCCACCAGGAACTTATCCACCTGGTACCTACCCACCTCAAGGTTATTATCAACAACCTCCCCAAGGATATCCTCAGCAACCCCCTCCAGGTGGTTATCCTCGCCAGTGGTAAAACAGTTCAATTTGGATCAACTGCCACTCATTCATTAGGGTTATGAGTCAAAAAATGGAATAGTTATGCGCCAATATATATTTTATATTAGCTTGATAGGTTCAATTTAATCCATGAATAATTTAATTATCTGTTGAAACTTTTCTGATGAAAAATTGTATAAATGCTTCAAACAATATAATTGAAAAATGTAAAAAGAGTTCGGTTGGTTTCACCAACGTTGATTGCCCAATTAAGCAGTCCAAATCTTCATTTAATGGTATTTAACCGTAATTGGATGCCATATTTACAAATCATCTTGTTGATCATTCGTTATAATTTCCAATTTATATATTGTCAAGCTTTGGTCGCAAGAATGACGAATCATTTTTATGGAACTAGCCGTTTTAAAAACAATAAATTTTATTCTATAAAGAATGTTGATTTGATAATGTTGCCTTTCGAAACTTTGTAATACAGTTTTAATATTTATTATTTTTAGTCTATTCTTAGGTGTTGAATAAAGTCGAGCAAATTATTGAAATACCTTTTTTCATATGGTAGTTATCTCTATTTTTATATATTATGCTATTCAAACTGTAATCATTGAATTAAATTCTATTAAGTTTTGCTTTTTTATTTTGTTATTGTTATCAATCCAAAAAATAATCGTTTCGATACATATTTCAATTATGCGCAAAACACATAAATCCTTTTTCCTGTCGCCTTCATGGTGATCAATTCAATATTCCTGTCTGTTGACAGTGGTTGTTACCCCAATAATATGTAACGTTGTTTGGATTGATCAAGTTGTCTTTCTTAATGCCTAATATATTCACACAACTACTACACTAACTTATTAGTATTATTAAATAAATGACAAGTGCTCAGAAATAAAAATAGATACAGTACAGTTGTACAAATTCGAGCACTCAATCAGCCTAAATCGAATATATTTTTGAAGGTTAAAAAAATTCTACTCTCTCGAATCGAATCTGTTTTTGAAGGTTGAAAAAATTCTACTGGACAGGAAGTTTTGTCGCTGGGTAGTCATGAAGTTTTCTTTCTTGAACTTGTACCGATGTCCTCGTAAGTTATTGGTGTTGCGGGAGAGAAGTGAAGATACCTGTCATATTATTGACTGCCCGGAAACTGAATATGAGATTACCTCTCAGTCAGCGATCCTGAAATGAGGTTATACGGAAGATACGGAGTCTCTCTTCATATACTGGATGGATGGGACCATAAGGAACGCGAGTAACAAGACGCTGGGAGAACAACCTCGGAAACACTTTCAGATGATGCCCTGAATGTTGCCTTTTTTACATGGGGGACCAGCTCAAGTCAGGTGTTAACCCTAAGTGCTCAAGTGACTCTGTCGTACCTAGGTGATGTCCATCCAGAAAGTAATAATGTTTCGGATTCTGCTTGCCAATGTGAAGAACTACACTCTTTCCGAAATTTAGTGGAAGCAACCAATTTCTGTCGGTGAGAATATCCAGGTCTTCCTGAAGCAGTTCATAATAAGTGATGAGGTTGTTGAAAAGTTTTGTGTCGTCGGCAAATTGTAGACAAGGGCTAACACTACTTTATTTACACAGTCACTAATTTCCTTTCTCTACTTTGGAATTTGCAACTCTTTGCACTGTTCACTCTAGTATTCGGCTCGTATCTTCCCCGTCCCCCTTTTTTTTTATAGCAGGGGGAATCTGCGACCGTGAAAACACGGGGCTCTATCTCTCGCCCAGAGGAACCCATTTCTAGGGAACACAGTGGGGTTACTCACTCTTCAGAGTTCGCGACGCACTAAACCTAACCTGCTTTTTATTGGTTCCGGGCATTTGCCTATAAACCATTTATCCCCTGATCGGTTAATTTCTTCTATAAACCATTTATCCCTTGATCGGTTAATTTCTTCTTGCACATTGTCGTGCTAGGGTTTTCATGTTCGTCCATTTCGGATATCTCTTCTTAGTATAGTTTTGATAAGTTTCCGTTCTCATTTTAATCTCTCCTCAATTGATCTCGCGGTCTCCTTTTGTAAATTCTCATTCTTCCTCTGTCTTCCTCCGGATCGTAGTCCACTAGTCTCCTGAGTTCTTCGTTTGGATGTTCCTTAGTTCCTTCGCTGTTTCGAATAACTTTTCAGCTTTCCTCTTCATAAATTCGGTGATGGTTTCCCACTTCAAATCACGATATATGTGTTTGTTCCTGACAAATCAAGGCGCATCTATGGCACATCGTAGTAGCTTTTTTTCTGTTGCCTGAATTCTTTGTATATGGATCTTTGCCGCGAATCCCCAAGCACCTGATCCATAAGTCAGTTGCGGTCTAGCAACGGCTTTAATTATTTTCAATTTTGTCTCATTTGACATGTGGCTCTTTCTACCTATCAGCGGGTAGAGCATATTCATCGCTGCCTTGGTTTGGTCAACGGCTTGTTTGATATGGCTTCTCCAAGTTAGACCTTTGTCTAGGGTGATACCTAAATATTTCGCTTCGTTTTTCCATTCGATTTCTTCTCGATCTACCTCTAGATTTGTTGTAGTTCTCAGTCTCCTCTTTTGCAGTAATATTGCTTGGCTCTTTTGTCCGTTGAGCTTTATTTTTCATTTAATACACCAGTCATTTATTTCATCTATTGGCGAATCCAACTACCGATGAGGGCGCTGCGACTTGTCAACATGGCGAAAATGAGTAATCATCGTGAAAACTCTATTGTGAAAGCAATGTTATCGTAGATTTTATTCGATTATAGAGATATTTATGAAGGTAGTGAATAATTATGGGATTATTGATTGTGCTCGGGTTCCTCCAAAACTTTCCTGAACATGTTGGTGTCGTTTGATGAAGATTTTACAAGAACTTATATCCAGAAAATTTCATTCTATCATCACACTCAAATGAATCATGTAATTTGTGGAAATAAATTAATGTAAATATTTGAGATAATTTATTTGGATGAAAACATATTATGCAGTTCAAAATGCCAACACAGAAATTATTTTTCAGCATTTACAACCAACTCAACAAGACCGCCTGAAAATTAATTCTACAGTTGTAATTTCATTAACGAAATTTGAAATTCTTGTCGAACGGTTTGATTATTGATCACATTCAACTGCTTGCAAAATTCAAATCACCACTTTTCATTTGAAATGTTCCCAACATATCATCTCTTGAAGATTGCAAGTAATGCATGTACAACTTCAGTTATGTCAGAAATTTAATCTCATCTACTTTCTTCTGCTCAGGTTTCTCGGCACTATCAAAATCATGGAAATGAAAATTCGCATTGCCTTTCTTAATCGTCCAACACTAGAAAATTCATCTAGAACAAAGATATCTACTAACCTAAAATTATAGCGAAAATTGGTAAATAGTTTCGCAACTGAATGACACTGAAATAAATACTCACTAAATTTTTTTAATACCTATTTTTCTAGTCAGACATCCAAAAAATTTTGTGAATATAGTTCACTGGTAACCGAATATGTAATGAAAATATCTAACACAAAGAAGTTGAACTCAAGTTATTACTCACTTTCTAGGTTAGTGATTTGGCCGCTAGGCGGCGTTTAGATTTTTGGATTCGCTAATAGCTTCTTGTAATATTCCTTCTATGATTTCTGGCTTGCGATGTCGCATTGCGATTCCCGTGTCGTCGGCATGTAGTGTCAGCATAGTCCTTGGAGATTTTGGTATATCGTGAATATATATGTTATACAGTAACGGCCCAAGTACTGACCCTTGAGGCACCCCTGCTTCCATATATCTGGTTGTGGAGTTTTCTCCTTCCACTTTCACGTAGAATCTTCTGTTCGTCAAATAATTCCTAATCAACTTGCACAGTTTGATTGAATATCCAGCATATCTCATTTTGACATCTAGTAGTACAAGACCAGTTGCTTGTTTCTTTTGGAATCCTTCTGTTATGTATTCTGCGAGTCTCAGTTATTGCTGTTCTGTTGAGTGATCTCTTCTGAATCCGAATTGCTCTGCTGGAATGAGATTCAGATTTTCAGTTTCTTCTGTAAGCCTCCTAGCGATTACTCTCTCTACTACTTTTCCTAGGGCGGACAATAAACTTATCGGCCTGTAGTTTTGGGGGAATTTTTTATCTTTGCCTGGTTTGTTGATTGCTGATTTCTGCAGTTTTCCACTTTTTCGGATAGTGTTCAGTCCTCATTTTACCGTTTGCAATATTTGGGAGAGCAGCTATACCTTTTTCTAGGTAATTTCTTCAACATAACATTCGTTATTTTATCACTCCCCCGTCCCCGAACACATAGGTTGGTGTGACTGCGTCTCCCTTTCTGCAGCACCCTTGTTCGGAATAGCAATCCACAATCCTCTTCTTCTTCGACGTGTGACTGCTTGTGTGATATACCAGTATCGTCGTTCCCGTTCTATTGAAAATTACCTCTATCAAGTTTCGAATGATTCTTCAGATGAGTTGATCTAGCTAGACTACAACCCAAGCACAGTTAGCTTTTTCACTTCAGCTTTGCGTGTTCATCACCCAGTTTCAACAAGATATCCCACATACCTCAGTAGCTAGGTTTGTTATCGGAGAATCTCTTGGTTACCAGGTAAAAGAGGTAACGCCGACAATCAGCTAGACTCAGGGCTTTTCCGCGTCGAGGCTGTTGTTTGAAGAGATCGGATAATCGGCCAATTCTTCCTGAAAACGAATGCTCTTTCTCTGGGCATAAATAGTTCTTCGGCGACATAATGGGCCGGTGAATAATTTTCAGGCACAGAGAAAAGATCCTGCTGCTTCTCAATGGTAATTCCGAATCTTGCTTTCCAAGCTCCTTTATATTTTGCCAAGAATTGGTCGAAGCTCCTTTCATCACGCTCCGCTTTATGGAGATCTTATAAGTGGAGGGGATACCTTCTACCAGATCATTGATCGTAGAGACGGCGGCGCAGTATATATTCCAGCGTAGCCTGAGTATTCCTCAGACTCACTCGTCTGCATAAAGTAAGTCAAGGTCGGTGTGTTCTGTTCTGTGCTCGTCTGTTCTAGAACGCTTAGTGAAATGGATTATAGAGTTTTGCCCGGATGTTTCGTAAGCAGTTCGGATCCCTTCAGATCCCTTCCTGCTGAAATGGTTTCAACCATTTTTCGATATCTGGATGCTGATTCATTGTTATCCGTCTATTCGACGAGTCGCAGATTCAGAGATATCTGCCTTTATGACCCGATGCTCAGGCGTAAGCTCACTTCTAGAACGACTGAATTGCGGAGAGAAGAGCGTAGGCGACTGCTGAATCCAAAATTTGGTGTGAGTATTGTTCGGAATGATGATTTCTCTCGCTCATCATTTCGAGAAAATACCACTCAAAAAAAAGTTCTTGTACAAACAAGAACACAACGAACGCGTGCTTTGACAATTCCAAGAAATTGGAGTTTATGCTCCTCTGAGCAGAAAGTCAAAACAAATCATCGCTCGATGAGGCTATAAATCTGCTTGCGCTTTCGATATTATTAGTTTTTTTTTGACTCTTAGTTGTTCTTTCGATATTATTAGTTTTTTTGACTCTGAGTTGTTCTTGGCAACAAATATCATCTTTATGACAGTTGGGACTCAACCTAAACAATTATTTCTAAGTCAATCTCTATAAAAAATCCATATGTACCTACTCCCTAACAATTTTTCTCCCGACACAAGTTAATCATCATTTTTATGTTTATGTTGTGGTGCTTTTCGAGAGGTAGATGATAAATTTGGAAAAGATTCAGATTGAGTTCTAGCCTGGTTAGCTTCGCCAAAGATCTGAACTGCCTTGAACCGTTAAGGTCAGTTCATATTATCCGTCCGGCTCGGTTCAGTTCAGCTCAGCCAAAATATTCTTCCAGAGAATATTGTGCGGATGGACTGAAGGGCGTGGTTGGACTGAATGAGACTGAACGTATAATATGAATAAGCAACCGCTCAGTTCAGCTCAGTCAATCGAGGGTTTTCCTTTGTTGTGAAAGCTTCTTTGAACTTTTCTTTTGTATTAATTGCGAAATTTTTCACAATATACAGGATGATTCATAACTATTGGGACATAGGCTTGTGCAGATTGTTTGGACCAAAATATGGCGATAGGACCAATTATACCTCAGTGAAATATTGCTGTGCAAAAAAAGATAGAGGGCGTTAAAGTTGATTTTTTTTTCGTTTTTTGCTAATAATTTCACTGTATATTTTTTCATCCGTTTTTAAGAAAAACACAATTGAACAGTTCAGAGCATCGGAAGGGGATTTTAAGTAATGACTTATTTATTTTATTTATTTATTTCGACGATAAAGCATAATTAAAAACAATGAAACAAAAAGAATAAACTTAAATTAAATGTTCTACGTGTCCTCCCCCTACTTCTATGCCTTTTCTTATTCTTTCAATGAAGGACTTTCGAACTTTGAAGAAAATATTATTCTCTCGCCTTATAAAAAATTCAACTTTAACGCCCTCTATCTTTTTCCACGGCAATATTTTATTGAGGTATATTTGGTCCCATCGCCATATTTTGGTCCAAACAATCTGCCCTTGGCCTATGTCCTAATATGAATCACCCTGTATAATCGAAATGATTTCCTGTTCATTCTAAAATAGCCATGATGTGTGGACCAATTTTTTTTATAATGTCCAATATTCACCTTCAACTCTCCTCTTTTCAAATATTGGTTAGACACCCAATCTTTTTACCGACATTTTGTTCCTCTTCATCTTCGTCTAACAATAATGCAAAAGCACATCATTCATTCAGGAGTAATTGTAGCAATTTTATTTTCAGCAGAAGGGTTTACGTCCTATGAGATAGGGCACGTAAGAGAAACAACGAAAATAATAATAATGATAATTTAACAATATTTTTTAGGGTCCTTCTTGTACTGTTTTGATCAAAATGATAGGCTTCAAGTGTCAAGTGCTGGTCGATTCGAATGCAACCGAAGATTCACGACACACGAAGCGGAAGGTGACTGAGACGATCGTGACTGATAATATGAACGCAACCTCCGTCAACGGCTAATGATCCTTCCGCCGGCCTGAACTGAGCGGAACGTATAATATGAATCGACCTTTAGACAGACGGAAGAGTTATCGAGTGGAGGGGATACCTTCTACCAGATCATTGATCGTAGAGACGGCGGCGCAGTATATATTCCAGCGTAGCCTGAGTATTCCTCAGACTCACTCGTCTGTTCTAGAACGCTTAGTGAAATGGATTACAGAGTTTTGCCCGGATGTTTCGTAAGCAGTTCGGATCCCTTCAGATCCCTTCCTGCTGAAATGGTTTCAACCATTTTTCGATATCTGGATGCTGATTCATTGTTATCCGTCTATTCGACGAGTCGCAGATTCAGAGATATCTGCCTTCATGACCCGATGCTCAGGCGTAAGCTCATTTCGAGAACGACTGAATTGCGGAGAGAAGAGCGTAGGCGACTGCTGAATCCAAAATTTGGTGTGAGTATTGTTCGGAATGATGATTTCTCTCGCTCATCATTTCGAGAAAATACCACTGAAAAAAAAGTTCTTGTACAAACAAGAACACAACGAACGCGTGCTTTGACAATTCCAAGAAATTGGAGTTTATGCTCCTCTGAGCAGAAAGTCAAAACAAATCATCGCTCGATGAGGCTATAAATCTGCTTGCGCTTTCGATATTATTAGTTTTTTTTTGACTCTTAGTTGTTCTTTCGATATTATTAGTTTTTTTGACTCTGAGTTGTTCTTGGCAACAAATATCATCTTTATGACAGTTGGGACTCAACCTAAACAATTATTTCTAAGTCAATCTCTATAAAAAATCCATATGTACTCCCTAACAATTTTTCTCCCGACACAAGTTAATCATCATTTTTATGTTTATGTTGTGGTGCTTTTCGAGAGGTAGATGATAAATTTGGAAAAGATTCAGATTGAGTTCTAGCCTGGTTAGCTTCGCCAAAGATCTGAACTGCCTTGAACCGTTAGACAGACGGAAGAGTTATCGAGTGGAGGGGATACCTTCTACCAGATCATTGATCGTAGAGACGGCGGCGCAGTATATATTCCAGCGTAGCCTGAGTATTCCTCAGACTCACTCGTCTGTTCTAGAACGCTTAGTGAAATGGATTACAGAGTTTTGCCCGGATGTTTCGTAAGCAGTTCGGATCCCTTCAGATCCCTTCCTGCTGAAATGGTTTCAACCATTTTTCGATATCTGGATGCTGATTCATTGTTATCCGTCTATTCGACGAGTCGCAGATTCAGAGATATCTGCCTTCATGACCCGATGCTCAGGCGTAAGCTCACTTCGAGAACGACTGAATTGCGGGGAGAAGAGCGTAGGCGACTGCTGAATCCAAAATTTGGTGTGAGTATTGTTCGGAATGATGATTTCTCTCGCTCATCATTTCGAGAAAATACCACTCAAAAAAAAGTTCTTGTACAAACAAGAATACAACGAACGCGTGCTTTGACAATTCCAAGAAATTGGAGTTTATGCTCCTCTGAGCAGAAAGTCAAAACAAATCATCGCTCGATGAGGCTATAAATCTGCTTGCGCTTTCGATATTATTAGTTTTTTTTTGACTCTTAGTTGTTCTTTCGATATTATTAGTTTTTTTGACTCTGAGTTGTTCTTGGCAACAAATATCATCTTTATGACAGTTGGGACTCAACCTAAACAATTATTTCTAAGTCAATCTCTATAAAAAATCCATATGTACTCCCTAACAATTTTTCTCCCGACACAAGTTAATCATCATTTTTATGTTTATGTTGTGGTGCTTTTCGAGAGGTAGATGATAAATTTGGAAAAGATTCAGATTGAGTTCTAGCCTGGTTAGCTTCGCCAAAGATCTGAACTGCCTTGAACCGTTAGACAGACGGAAGAGTTATCGAGTGGAGGGGATACCTTCTACCAGATCATTGATCGTAGAGACGGCGGCGCAGTATATATTCCAGCGTAGCCTGAGTATTCCTCAGACTCACTCGTCTGTTCTAGAACGCTCAGTGAAATGGATTACAGAGTTTTGCCCGGATGTTTCGTAAGCAGTTCGGATCCCTTCAGATCCCTTCCTGCTGAAATGGTTTCAACCATTTTTCGATATCTGGATGCTGATTCATTGTTATCCGTCTATTCGACGAGTCGCAGATTCAGAGATATCTGCCTTCATGACCCGATGCTCAGGCGTAAGCTCACTTCGAGAACGACTGAATTGCGGAGAGAAGAGCGTAGGCGACTGCTGAATCCAAAATTTGGTGTGAGTATTGTTCGGAATGATGATTTCTCTCGCTCATCATTTCGAGAAAATACCACTCAAAAAAAAGTTCTTGTACAAACAAGAACACAACGAACGCGTGCTTTGACAATTCCAAGAAATTGGAGTTTATGCTCCTCTGAGCAGAAAGTCAAAACAAATCATCGCTCGATGAGGCTATAAATCTGCTTGCGCTTTCGATATTATTAGTTTTTTTTTGACTCTTAGTTGTTCTTTCGATATTATTAGTTTTTTTGACTCTGAGTTGTTCTTGGCAACAAATATCATCTTTATGACAGTTGGGACTCAACCTAAACAATTATTTCTAAGTCAATCTCTATAAAAAATCCATATGTACTCCCTAACAATTTTTCTCCCGACACAAGTTAATCATCATTTTTATGTTTATGTTGTGGTGCTTTTCGAGAGGTAGATGATAAATTTGGAAAAGATTCAGATTGAGTTCTAGCCTGGTTAGCTTCGCCAAAGATCTGAACTGCCTTGAACCGTTAGACAGACGGAAGAGTTATCGAGTGGAGGGGATACCTTCTACCAGATCATTGATCGTAGAGACGGCGGCGCAGTATATATTCCAGCGTAGCCTGAGTATTCCTCAGACTCACTCGTCTGTTCTAGAACGCTTAGTGAAATGGATTACAGAGTTTTGCCCGGATGTTTCGTAAGCAGTTCGGATCCCTTCAGATCCCTTCCTGCTGAAATGGTTTCAACCATTTTTCGATATCTGGATGCTGATTCATTGTTATCCGTCTATTCGACGAGTCGCAGATTCAGAGATATCTGCCTTCATGACCCGATGCTCAGGCGTAAGCTCACTTCGAGAACGACTGAATTGCGGAGAGAAGAGCGTAGGCGACTGCTGAATCCAAAATTTGGTGTGAGTATTGTTCGGAATGATGATTTCTCTCGCTCATCATTTCGAGAAAATACCACTCAAAAAAAAGTTCTTGTACAAACTAGAACACAACGAACGCGTGCTTTGACAATTCCAAGAAATTGGAGTTTATGCTCCTCTGAGCAGAAAGTCAAAACAAATCATCGCTCGATGAGGCTATAAATCTGCTTGCGCTTTCGATATTATTAGTTTTTTTTTGACTCTTAGTTGTTCTTTCGATATTATTAGTTTTTTTGACTCTGAGTTGTTCTTGGCAACAAATATCATCTTTATGACAGTTGGGACTCAACCTAAACAATTATTTCTAAGTCAATCTCTATAAAAAATCCATATGTACTCCCTAACAATTTTTCTCCCGACACAAGTTAATCATCATTTTTATGTTTATGTTGTGGTGCTTTTCGAGAGGTAGATGATAAATTTGGAAAAGATTCAGATTGAGTTCTAGCCTGGTTAGCTTCGCCAAAGATCTGAACTGCCTTGAACCGTTAGACAGACGGAAGAGTTATCGAGTGGAGGGAATACCTTCTACCAGATCATTGATCGTAGAGACGGCGGCGCAGTATATATTCCAGCGTAGCCTGAGTATTCCTCAGACTCACTCGTCACTTCTAGAACGCTTAGTGAAATGGATTACAGAGTTTTGCCCGGATGTTTCGTAAGCAGTTCGGATCCCTTCAGATCCCTTCCTGCTGAAATGGTTTCAACCATTTTTCGATATCTGGATGCTGATTCATTGTTATCCGTCTATTCGACGAGTCGCAGATTCAGAGATATCTGCCTTCATGACCCGATGCTCAGGCGTAAGCTCACTTCGAGAACGACTGAATTGCGGAGAGAAGAGCGTAGGCGACTGCTGAATCCAAAATTTGGTGTGAGTATTGTTCGGAATGATGATTTCTCTCGCTCATCATTTCGAGAAAATACCACTCAAAAAAAAGTTCTTGTACAAACAAGAACACAACGAACGCGTGCTTTGACAATTCCAAGAAATTGGAGTTTATGCTCCTCTGAGCAGAAAGTCAAAACAAATCATCGCTAAATGAGGCTGTAAATCTGCTTGCGCTTTCGATATTATTAGTTTTTTTTTGACTCTTAGTTGTTCTTTCGATATTATTAGTTTTTTTGACTCTGAGTTGTTCTTGGCAACAAATATCATCTTTATGACAGTTGGGACTCAACCTAAACAATTATTTCTAAGTCAATCTCTATAAAAAATCCATATGTACTCCCTAACAATTTTTCTCCCGACACAAGTTAATCATCATTTTTATGTTTATGTTGTGGTGCTTTTCGAGAGGTAGATGATAAATTTGGAAAAGATTCAGATTGAGTTCTAGCCTGGTTAGCTTCGCCAAAGATCTGAACTGCCTTGAACCGTTAGACAGACGGAAGAGTTATCGAGTGGAGGGGATACCTTCTACCAGATCATTGATCGTAGAGACGGCGGCGCAGTATATATTCCAGCCAGGCGGTGGCAACTCATTCAGATAATTTTGGACCACGAGTTGCAAGCGTACGCTGTTAGAGCGCTAGTGTCGCTTTCCTTGGCAACACAGAAATACACAATTGGCAACCACGCAATCGGCAAATCCTTAACCATAAAATTCGAAATGTAAACAAACTTTGACGTTTGTCAGTACTCTTTTCGAGATTATACGGTCTAACAGAGTTTTTCTAGTAAATCAAGATATTTATCGGAATTATCGGCAGTGAATTGACTGATTTAGTTTCGTAAAGAAAGATAAACATTCTTTGGAAATACTTCATTTAAAAGGGATGAATTGTGTAATAAAATCGAGCGATGATATTGGTGATCCATTATACCTAGACACAAATTCCTATTATTTCACAGATACTTTCTTGAAGTTAACCTGGGTTATAATGTTGAGGTAGCATACACTAACTTTGTGAAGGAGGTAGAAGCTAAACATCTTGATAAGTAAAGCGTTTAAGTGGAAGTATTAAAGTTTCTATTTAAAATATTTCAATTCCATGTTATGATATAGGTATTCCTCATCCTGACATCTCAAGAGACATAAATATGTTTCAGCTCATGGAACAAGTTCTTCAGATGAAAAAAAGCATTCATTCGGAAGTATGAAAATTATGAAATTGTATTTCTAATTCGTCAATTGAACTTAGCAGAAAACTCTCGCGAAGAAAAATCGTTTTTTCGGAATCAATATTTCTATTCAGAAACCCAGACAATGATCCCAATATAACTTCTCCAAATAATAATTATAATACTTTGTTGGACAACGTGAGATAAGAGGAAACATAAGAAACAAAACTTGTTTTGACTTGCAATACTAGCATCAGCCATTTTTTCACCCCTGCAAAATAACTCGAGGTGCTGTTTCAAATTGACGGGCACGCATTGAAGGACGGCCGAATTAGAGAAATAATGAAAAATTCGAGAGAAATTTTAAGTTGAATAGGGAGAATAAAAGAAGAAAAACCTTCCTGTTCCTAATTTCATTAATTTTTCTGATTACCATCAGGAAAAGAAATACAAGAAATCATAAAAGTTTATTTTCATCTTTTATTTTCCTATAAAACTCAAAATTTTTCTCGAATTTTTCATTATTTCTCTGATTCGGCGCTCTTTCAATGCGTCCTCGTCGATTTGAATCTCTCGCCTGCTGCTAGTAAGGTCCGGCCGGGAGGAAGCGGAAGCCGCACGGGCAAAAAGAACGTAGTTCCACAGTACGCTGTTTCAGCGCTAGTGTCGCAGACAAAAAACACGGTCAAGAAGATTAGCACGGGAGTTACCATTCTCTTGATGTTTATGTTCTGTGATTCCAGCGTAGCCTGAGTATTCCTCAGACTCACTCGTCTGTTCTAGAACGCTTAGTGAAATGGATTACAGAGTTTTGCCCGGATGTTTCGTAAGCAGTTCGGATCCCTTCAGATCCCTTCCTGCTGAAATGGTTTCAACCATTTTTCGATATCTGGATGCTGATTCATTGTTATCCGTCTATTCGACGAGTCGCAGATTCAGAGATATCTGCCTTCATGACCCGATGCTCAGGCGTAAGCTCACTTCGAGAACGACTGAATTGCGGAGAGAAGAGCGTAGGCGACTGCTGAATCCAAAATTTGGTGTGAGTATTGTTCGGAATGATGATTTCTCTCGCTCATCATTTCGAGAAAATACCACTCAAAAAAAAGTTCTTGTACAAACAAGAACACAACGAACGCGTGCTTTGACAATTCCAAGAAATTGGAGTTTATGCTCCTCTGAGCAGAAAGTCAAAACAAATCATCGCTCGATGAGGCTATAAATCTGCTTGCGCTTTCGATATTATTAGTTTTTTTTTGACTCTTAGTTGTTCTTTCGATATTATTAGTTTTTTTGACTCTGAGTTGTTCTTGGCAACAAATATCATCTTTATGACAGTTGGGACTCAACCTAAACAAATATTTCTAAGTCAATCTCTATAAAAAATCCATATGTACTCCCTAACAATTTTTCTCCCGACACAAGTTAATCATCATTTTTATGTTTATGTTGTGGTGCTTTTCGAGAGGTAGATGATAAATTTGGAAAAGATTCAGATTGAGTTCTAGCCTGGTTAGCTTCGCCAAAGATCTGAACTGCCTTGAACCGTTAGACAGACGGAAGAGTTATCGAGTGGAGGGGATACCTTCTATCAGATCATTGAACGTAGAGACGGCGGCGCAGTATATATTCCAGCGTAGCCTGAGTATTCCTCAGACTCACTCGTCTGTTCTAGAACGCTTAGTGAAATGGATTATAGAGTTTTGCCCGGATGTTTCGTAAGCAGTTCGGATCCCTTCAGATCCCTTCCTGCTGAAATGGTTTCAACCATTTTTCGATATCTGGATGCTGATTCATTGTTATCCGTCTATTCGACGAGTCGCAGATTCAGAGATATCTGCCTTCATGACCCGATGCTCAGGCGTAAGCTCACTTCGAGAACGACTGAATTGCGGAGAGAAGAGCGTAGGCGACTGCTGAATCCAAAATTTGGTGTGAGTATTGTTCGGAATGATGATTTCTCTCGCTCATCATTTCGAGAAAATACCACTCAAAAAAAAGTTCTTGTACAAACAAGAACACAACGAACGCGTGCTTTGACAATTCCAAGAAATTGGAGTTTATGCTCCTCTGAGCAGAAAGT